>NC_135051.1:18258556-18874649 GCF_051014685.1 Ptiloglossa arizonensis
CCGAGACTATCGTCTCTGAACTCTCATAGATTCTCCCTCTCATCTAATCGCACTCTGTAAAATTTGTCGTCAACCTTAACCAAACTCTTCTCTAGTCACCCTCTACTTCAACTAAACTCCCCATAGAGGCTAACTCTTGTCAAACCAAACTCTCAGAAGCTTCAATCTCTAAATTCTCGTAGAGTCTAGCTTTTGTCCAACAGTACTTCGCTAGAATCTCTCGTATAGTTTAATTAACCTCTCCTAGAGTCAACACTACCCAGTTCCATAGAGCCTAGCTCTCACTTGCAACTGAACCGTTCAAGGCGCTGATCTCTCAGCGCTCCTAGAATCCACCTCTCGTCCGACTGTCCCATTGAACAGCCCATCTCTCCTCTACACTCTCGTCAGATTGCCCCCGATCGCTTCTGCATCAAAGTCTTCGAGTCGATCGACCGAGCTACTCGTCTCCAAGTTTCTTATCTGCGTGTGCATCTGACGCGTAAGTGAACGTTCAGAGCAGCTTATCAGCAACAGAAAGAATTCTTTTCGACGTGTAGAAACGACTGATCCGGTCGAGAACGATAGTTTCTCCATCGATCCGCATTCGTTCCTCGCACGGGGATCGACCGAGACGAGCACGTCGTGAATTTCACTCGCGAGGCGCCAGTGGCGTAAAATTATCCCCTCTAGCTGCATCACACGGCACTTACGGTTTCTCGTTCGGTCCGCTTCGAGCCACAAAACGGTCATTTCCGTCAGAAGTGTTTCTAACGACCTCGCGCGAGACCGAGACACGAGGCTGAACAGGTTCTCAAGACGGTCGGTTGCAGGTCGAAAGCTGGAAAACGGATCGTCACAGGTCCGGTGTCGTCTCTACGTACCTAAACGCGAGTTGTCTCGTTTTCCCGCGAACTTGCCGAGAGCTTGAGAAAGGGACGAGATACGTACGCGAGATTGCGTTTTCGGTGGTCGTACAGGGCCGAGTAATTAACGCGTAGCTGGAAATAGGAGATCTCGAGGTTGGCTCGAGTGGTTCGCGTGTATTCGAAGAGTGTATTGTAGATCTTGGTAGAACCAAGATAAACAGGACGATACGAGAACCAAGAAGGATCTCGCCAGAGTAGAAATTCGGTAGTTTGAATGTAGACTCGACTACGAGTTATTTTTTACTCTCAATTGGAATTTTCTGGGGAGATTGTTGGGAGATTCGTTCAAGATTGGGACTCGACTATGAATTACTTTGCAAGTGGAATTTGAACGTGTCTTTTGGTGTCGAGTACGGACAACACGAGCGTCAAAGTAATCCAAAGTATCTCATTTGTGAAAATTAGGCGCGAATTAGAGCCTACGTAGAAGCATGATAGTATAATCCCAGTAGTAGCACAAGATCCACTCCCGATCTGTTGTTCCGAGAATGCTAGCTGAAATTAGAAGTTCTGGAAAAACCCTTCAGAGTCCTGAATGATCTAACCGGTTTCTGGCACGTTGAATCACTCTCGTAGGTAGAAATTGTGTTATCCGTTGCGACGAACGCGAAACGGAGCAATCGGATTAAGAATCCTCCACACCGGTGAGATTTCGTTGTTCGATGGTATACCGAGTTCGACGAACCCGGACGACGGGTCTCGAGATCGTTCGAAAATCTTCGATCGTGTGCCTCGATTCGCCGACGATGATCGTCGAACAGTTACGTATCGCTGGTGAACTCGTGGCAGGCATCGAAAGTCCATTAATAGTGACGAAGACGGTCGTTGCGCGGTTGTAGGTGGAAGGGCCGCAGACTAGATGGCGCCCAAGCTTGCCTTCTGGGATGCCTATCGATCTTAACCTATTTATAATTCCTCTGACATTTCGATTCGTATGATAACGTCGGGAAATTCTAGGCCCCGAACGCGTCCTTTCTCCACGCGTGGAAGACCACGTAACACTTTTCACATCGCGATTAACCCTTCGGCGTACCGGATACACCGTTTTTACGACAGCGTCTACGGAAGTGACGTCATCGGTCCACTCTTTCCTCGATTTCGGCTCGGAAGTATTTATAAACCGCGAGCGTGGAACCTAGTTTCTCGTAGATTGTCCCAGATCGAATTATTCTCATTGGAAGAGTTTGTTCACTTCGAAGGATTATTTTCTTTGAACGAGGGGTAGTTCGGTGTTGGTCCTTACAGGTTATGTTCGTAAGTAAATTCGTAACGAGGAAAACCGATTTGGTGTTTATGGAGGGGCAGCGTTAAGTTTCATCGAAGTTTCAAACTTTTAACGGGGTGGAGCCAGTTTCGATGAATTTCAGATTGTAATTATAGCGCGCTGGATAATTAACCACCGACGATCGTTGCACACGGTGCACACTCCCTTTCCATAGATAATTATAAACGCAGATAACCGAGTTCCACCTGGAACGGTTCTCCGTTTCTGAACCAGGGGGTTAACACCCCCTGGGTTACGTAGATCAGATTGATAATGGTGTACGTACGTAGTGTGTACCATACTTTCAACCCGTTTTATTTATTTTATCGATCAACACTGCCAGTACAACTCGAGCGCTGTAAAAACGAATGATTATTTTCACTGGTATTTTTACCGCACGGTGTGTCGTTTAAACGCAAATAACGAATCCTCGGTGAGCGAAAGTGTGGACTTTGTAGAAATTTTCGCGAATATTGTTACTTTATAAATTATAAAATTTTTATAAAATCACTCAACGTTGAATAGTATACATGGATTGAAAAAGAAACTACCCGTGGTCCGTGAATAACCGTGAAATTTAAAAATGGGAAGTGAATTCGCGATTAGTGACGAATGAAAGAAGTTCTCGTTAAACGTGACTCGGGAATTTGTCCAAGATTGTATCACGGGTGCATCTTTCGTCACGTGTACGCGTCTAGCAATCGTTACGATCTCAGTGTATTTAAAGGACCTTATTTCTGACACGACTTCACTCTTTGAAAGAGCACTTTTATCTCGTTGGTGGCGGAGCGCCGCAATGGTTAACCTCTTTGTGGTTTTCGTAGCGAAAGGGTTGATCCTTCGCCACCTCTCGCGCGTCCCACGGATACAGGTGCTTTCCGCTGGCCGATGGAAATACTCGCTGCGTTATCGATCCGTGTCATTCACGTGTGACGGGACTTCGCGTTTCGAGTAAACCTGGGCGACTATTCGAATATTCTGCAGACATTCGAATCCTTTGCAAAATGGTCGAGTAATCGAGTACTCGAATATCGTTGTTCGAGTATTCGTGTATTCGAATGTCGGTACTTGAATATCATCGGTTGAATATTATTATTCGAAGAGTTGAGTAGTCGAGTATTATTTCACGAATATTTGAGTATTCGGGTGGTGTTACTCGAATATTTGTGTATTCGTGCACTCAAATATCTATACTCGAATATTTTAGTCGTCGAACATTAGTATTCGAATATGTGAGCAGTCGAATATCTGTACTCGAATATTTTAGTCGTTGAACATCAGTAATCGAATATGCGAGCAGTCGAATATAAGTAATCGAATATTTGAGTAGTCGAGTATTAATATTCGAATATTATTGTTCGAATTAAAGTGTTTTCATATTCGAATATTTTACAGGCATTCAAATACTACGAATATCGTTATTCAAGTATTCGGGTATTCAAATGTCAGTACTTGAATATTATTATTTGAACAGTTGAGTAGTCGAGTATTATTTCTCGAATACTCGAGTATTCGGGTGGTTTTACTCGAATATTTCTCTATTCGTGCATTCAAATATCTGTACTCGAATATTTTAGTCGTCGAATATCAGTATTCGAATATTCGAATAATCGAGTATTAGTATTCGAATATTATTGTTCGAATTGAAGTGTTTACATATTCGAATATTTTACAGGCATTCAAATGCTAGGAATAGACGTCGAACAATCGAGTACTCGAATATTGGTACCTGAATATCGTTATACGAATATTATTACTCGAATATTTGAGTATTGAATTATCAGTCGAGTGTTATTGTTCGAACAATAACGTATTCACGCCCCTGCAACAGTGCTAATACAATTAATTACTATACAGTATTCAAGTCTCCAGCCTGCTCGACGTTAACAAAATTGATATAGTAAAAATGTAGGTTTACATTAAAGAAAGAGTATTGTCGATCTACTCAAATATTCGAATAGCATTTCAGATGAATTCGACGAGCCAGTCCCAGCCCTAGATTCCATCGAGTTCACGCGATATCGGTGGAATTATTTATTGATGCGACGTCACGCGAGATCTCCCGGTGGAAATATCGATTAGTGGATAAATTTAACTCGATCGAAGATTTCTACAATTTTTCCATTCCTTCAGCTTCGCTCCATAAAAACCTATGCACATTTCTACGACCCGCTGTCACACCTTCTGTGCACTCTATTCCAGACACGTTAAACTCAGTACCACTTGCTACTCGAATAATCGAGTACCGTTATTCAAAATTACCAGCGTGAACAGTGAATAAGATTTCGATTACGTCCTCGTTACGTACATCCTCCACGAGTTTCCGGTAAACACGGAGGGAAACTCGTTCGATAACACTTCAACTTCCAGCGATTCCAAAATAACCATTTCGAACATGGCGAAAGCTTCGTTCGCCCCCAACGTGACTCGAAATTAGGTATTCTCGAGAGTTCCAAAAGCCCTGGAAAGACTGTCCGTAAAGTCTCGTAATTTCGGTCCTCCCCAGACTCTTCCTTCTCTTCTCGAACGTCGATAATGGCCCTCGTGTAAAAGTAAAAAAAAAAAGGCAAAAAATAATTTGTACTCCTTTCGCTTTCTTCGAGGGGTCGTTTCGTAAAAGACGTGACCGAAAGGTTCCGTTGGTTCGCGTTTTAATAAAAAAAAAAATCGATCAGAGGGACGCGAAGGGAGCACACCTCCATTCCGGAAACGGGAACACGGGAAACCCCCCGTGTCCTCGTTCGATAACGATCGATCGTCGCGAAGGACCACAAGTCGATTTCGAATTCACCCCCAAGCGCGGATTATATTTATCTCGCATGATTGCAACGTGTTCCGTTATCATTTGGCGTTCCGAGTATTTCTTTTTTTTTTTTTTTGTTCTTTTTCTTTTCTCCTTCTTTTCACTTCGCGGAAAAAATCGATCCCGAGAAACGTTACACACACCGACCTGTCCGTTTCGTCATTAACGCCCAATTGTTGCATGACGTATCACGCACGAGAAATTGAATAATGACGTGCCTATGATAATTATCTGGCGTTCAGCGTGCGTCTCAGCGAGAGAGAGATATTTTTAGCGCTCGATCTAGTGCTTCGTTCGTAGCGTTTTCAGTTCGAATCTTGGTATCTTGGCGATCTCGTGGAAAACGATAAAAAAGAGTAGCTAACCGGATACACCTTGCTCTCTGTTCTTGCGTCCACCATTTTCCTCCGATTCTTCAATTGCGAACCTGGTGAACGTGGAATTAGAAATTTTTCTCGTACGGCGAATTATACGATGCGTTATAAATGATAGTTTTAATCAGAGTTTGTAACGTTGGAATATTTTTAATATCAGAATTTCTAACGTTAGAATTAACGTTAAAGTTCTTAACCTAACCTCGAATATGGTTCTTCGAATGTAAATATCATCAGCTCGGTTTTAATGTTTCTCTTCTCTGTGAAAATAATCACTGCTTCGGAGCATCGATTGTATAAATTCCCGTCTTCGGTTTTATTGTATTCGTTTTGGGGTTAGGAATCGATAATGTTAATAATCGCGACGAAGAACCTCGAAGTGTTTTCATCGAGGCTGAATATATACCGATCGAAATTCATATTTACGTTCATTTAATATCATGTCCCGTTCGGAAATGTAAATATTTCTTATTTGAGGTTAAGTTCTGGGCAAATATTCAAATTCGAATTTAAAAATCGTTCGATCACTTCTAAGATCATCCAGGATTCAAAAACGTGAGATTAGGTTAGTTTCTCAGGCCCTGTTTAATATTTCCCCATGGAAAATAATCAATCGAAATCTTCGTTTCCGTTACGTTCATTTTGAGGTTAGAAATCTGTACCGTAAATAGTGACGAATACTTCAAAATAATCAAAGTGCTTGTTCTCAGAATACTCCATCGAATCGATCAGTAATCTTCCAATTATACTTCTATATTTCATACCTATGTGTGTCTACTTAATATTATATCGAAACATAAATATGAAAAATTAAATTTTTCACTTAAAAATTGCCTAAAATTATTTTACTCGGTTCGTTCGAGCATCCAGTATTCAAAAACGTAAGATTAGGTTAGTTTCTCAGGCCCTATTTAATATTTCATACCTACGTGTATCTACTTAATATTATTTTGAAACATAAATATGAAAAATTAAATTTTTCACTTAAAAATTGCCTAAAATTGTTTCACTCGTTCGTTCGAGCATCCAGTATTCAAAGACGCGAGATTAGGTTAGTTTCTCGTCTCGTCTAGTATCTGGTACCTTCAATTTCGAGGTTAGTTTCTCGTCTCGACTAGCTTCAATTTGGAGGTTAGTTTCTCGTCTCGTCTAGTATCTGGTACCTTCAATTTCGAGGTTAGTTTCTCGTCTCGTCTAGTATTTGGTAGCTTCAATTTGGAGGTTAGTCTCTCGACCGGAGTACATTTGCTCCCATTGGATGGGAAAGAAAACGGGCTGGAAATCCCGCGGAAATCCGAATGCTGTAATGGCCTCTTCAAAGACTTCTGCTTAGAGCGTTTGCGGGTCTTCGGTTAAACCAATGTTTCCCCTTAATGAAGTAAGTAGACGGTCGTTGGCCCGCAAAGGGATTGCCCTTTTCCCGGTGTGCTTTAACGCGAACGAAATCGCGCTCGATAACGAAAGTGACAATAGTATTCACGGTGTGTCGTCTTCAACGACCAAAGCTCGTGGCTGATATCTTTGGTCTTTCGTCGATGGCAATAAAGAAACTTTAATCACCAGTTGCTCGATAATTCTGGAAGATATAAAGATGGTCTTCGTCACGAGCTCCCTCATGGTTGCCAAAAAGTACTTATTATTAGCGATGGCGTTACGATACCTACACCTATTCGTTATTATTGCATTTCGATAACAAAATTCGACACGTAATTTCTTCACGTAGTTACATATGTCTATTTAAAATTATTCTTTCATTTTACGTATTTCATTAAACGTATTCAATTGACAGTATTTTTCATTTTTATTTAACGTACATATATTTCTTTCAAGATCTGAGAATATTTTCCGGAGGACGAAAAACTTTCGACAATTTCTTCGGTATCTAGTTCTCGTTGAATTGTTGGGTGAAAATTGATTTCTGTGGTATTTTTTTTTTAATGTCGGTTAAAATTATTTCTGACCATCTGGAGAATATTTCGGTGCACTGGTTAACATTGTTGCGCGTCTCGGTGGTCTGGAATCGATCCTCGACGAAACCGTGATTCTTTTGAAAATATCGATCGATTGAAAACACGATTAACAAGTACGATGTAAATCACCTGAACAATAGAGCTACTAGAGTCTAACATAGATAACGAGCTTGACGAACTGTGATTAAACGCGTGGAAGCTTCTGTTCGGTTGTGTTGAAAATTTACCTGGACTGTTTCGTTCGAGGATTGGTGTTTTAAATTGTTTGGAAATTCTACACCGGTGTCTCGTTTCATTGGAAACGTACCGTAACCGCCTGGAATTCTTCGAAATTCTTGCGTTCGATTTCTCTCGACGATCGTTGTGAGAAATTTGAGTCGTTTTTTTTTTTTAGAAATTTTCCAAATCGGTTCCAGACCGTGTAACTCGTTCGACAATCAAAGAACTACCGAAATCCAGCGCGATCCGGTTGAGTACTCAACTCAAAAAATATTTACAGATTTTCATTTACGCTTTCGATAGTCAGCGTCACGTTTAACTGCTTTTATAACTCTTGAACAAACGAGTGGCACTTTGCTCGCGCGCTAATGTTTAAAGGACACAGCGAAACATTCGAATGGAAATTTAAATGCACGGCGCAGCGGGGAATTTTCAATTGTGAAAAATTTCCATTCGAATCTTTTAACTTAATTGGAGCTACGGAGGTTATAACCATCTTGGTTTATTTCTCCGAACGATGAAAGGGGTGGTCTGTGAAATTTTGTTAACTTTTTAAACATAAGTATCTCCGAGGAATTGAACTTCGAAGAATTTGAAATTTATTCGAAAGTTTTACCGAGAAAAAAGTTCGAAAGGAAATTCGTTTGCTCTGTGAAAATTCAAAAAGTTCCACGAGAGACGATCTTTCGGTGGATTTGGAATTCCGTACGAATTAACAAATACGTTTAACCTTGCATTGCTGGAATCTCGTTTTAGATAGGATTACCACGAGGAGCACAATCTCGTGCTAAAAACCGTTATGTCAGCAACACGTTTGCGTTTACAAATACTGTCGAATTTCTTTTTAGCTTAGCACGCTTGTTTGCGAACACGGTGTCTGAATTCTTCGAACGTTAAATGTGTTGGCACACTGTTCGTACACTTGAGCATTTTTGTACAATACGATATTCGGTTAAGATTGAAATGTACAGCGTATAATTTAGAAATAACAAATACACCTTTGGAAATTTCATAACCGAGAACCGTGCTCAAAAATACTCCATCGCGTTGATATTCAATTTAGAAAGATTTCAAAAACTTTTTCACCAAATTTCTAGACATAAATCTGAAAAAAGTGCATCGTGAATGCAAGAAATAGGAGAGATTGTAATATTATAAAATTACATTATAAATTATTATAAAATTGTAAAATCGTAAAATTACAAAGTTATGAAATTATAAAATTTTTAAATTATAATATTACAAAATTTCAAGTCTTATATTCCACGTAACGAACGAACCCCCAATATCGAATCGCTTCGAAAAGGTACTTTTAATGATAAATTTGTTTCTTTTTTCTTGCCTTCGAAACACTCAAATCTTGTCGAATCGAAATTTTGACTATTTGGGAGTCGACGTACACTATCGATAAGTACATTAATTCGGCCAGCTGCTATATCGTGTCAATACTTGTACGAACATACACACACACACACACATGACTCGGTGAGGAACGGTAGTCGTTAATTCGTCGAACGTTTCGCTTTATCCGGCGTGCGGGCCCTTTTGTGCATCGATTTATTATGCAATTGTGCGGCCTGCCTGCCGCCCCTTTTCATCGCTCGAGGGAACCAAGGGAAGACCATGAACTAGCTAGGGCACTGCTGCATTATACGTGGGGTTCCCCTCGAGCTAAACAGTGTCGTGAATTCATGTGCTGAAACTCTGAATCGACTTCGTCGATACGGTGATTCGAGCCCCGGAGCAAGAAAATCGGCCCACCGCTTCGCTTAAAAGCGTAGGAGTAGCGAACCGTGTTAATCTCGAGACGCGAGGACGAAAGTGAAAGGGATACGCCGAGAGCGAGAGAGACAGAACAACAGTGACGCGAGACTCGCACTACGTGTGCTCTGTGACCGAAATTTTAAAGAGACGTTGCATCATTTTCCATCGTACACGAACGAAAGTATCGTTGAGGTCACAACCTCAATGAATTGTCGAGGTTTTCCCGATGAAAATGAGTACAAACACGACCATGTTCGAAGATATTGATATTTAAGTAACTTGAAAGCGACTCTTTTTATTTGAAATTAAAAATCATCCGAGCAGGGTCGTGTTTGGACTCATTTTCACCGGGAAAACATCACCGATTCAATGGTAACACTTTCACGAGTATTTAAGAAGAAATATAACAATTTTATTTTTGCATTCCGAAAGATGGTGAAAAGTGTTCAATTCGAAGTATCCAATACGAGGCACGTAACCAATAACAAAAGATCAACAATGGACAAGTGTTAGGAAATCGAACGAAACGAAATATTTAATATCATTTTTTGAATTTTTCCACACGGACACCCGGTATATTTGAATCAGTCTCCGTAGAAACGCGTGTACTACATCGTCTCAGATGTACCTACTTGTTAAAATGAAAATTAGACCGAGGAAAAAGTCTCGCTCCGGGCGATCAGAAATTATGTGAATTGGAGGTTAGGGGAACGTAAATGGGTCGTTGAACTTGATTAATCAGAAAACGCTTCCGACAGTGTCTCTAAGGATAGATCGAATGTTTTCCTAGAAGGGTTCACGGGCAAATGTATCTTCGTTTACGTTCATAATCGGTCTGCACTTGCACACGACAATTTCGAGGTTAAGGTTCATTGAATTAATTCGTTCGATCGGTTTAATTGGCTAATTCGAGGCTAAAGCACTGTGTCTAGCACCGATCTAATTGCACGCTGCGAATAGAAAGAGCAAATCAGGAGCACCATTCCGATCGTACGTATTTCCAACAAGTTTTCGATCACTCGGTCTTGGAGTATTATCTCTGCATTTTCTCAAGTAAAACACTCGAGTCGAGGTTTACGTACGTATTTTGCAAAAGGAAAAAAACAAACAAACAAAAGAAAATATCCACCAGCTACGAAAATAATTTAAAAACATCGAAACACGGGGTGGAGATATTTTCTAAAATTTCTGAAAAAGAAATCCCTGTCGATAGATACCAGTCATGGATAAGAATTCACTCTGGTAGACAGAAATGGTCTCCCACGATGAAAGAAAACTAATCTTCTCGTCTCCAAATCGGTATCTTTAACCTTAACGAAGTATGAATCATTCGGAAGGAACGTGACAGTGTCAAGGTGAGACAGGATGCTGATTCGAATGCAATACAGCTGGAAGTTATGCTAGTAGAATTATCTTACCTATAGTCGCGTTAATGATAAAAACTCGATTATGACAGATCACACACATCGTGACCAATCGAACACAATTCAGAACACGTTTACTGTGCCCTTCAAGTTGTCATATTTCGAATTCTTTATTTTCCATTAATGTGGGACGATTTTCTCACAAGGTCCCAAATCTCTAATTTGTAATCATCGATAATTGTCCTTATTCGAGGAGAATTTAGCACATTCATCCTGGAGCTCTTATCGTGTAGATTCAAAGTGTTTTGAATTCTTTAATTTCCATTGATTTGGTATTGTCTTCGTACAAACTCTCAAATCTCTAATTTTTTCACTGATAATGTAATTTTCAACCGTTCTTCGAGGAGAATTTAGCACATTCATCCTGGAGCTCTTATCGTGTAGATTCGAACTGTTTCGAATTCTTTAATTCCATTGATTTGGAATCGTCCTCTTACAAAGTCTCAAATCTCTCATTCTTTCACCGATAATGTAATTTTCAATCGTTCTTCGAGGAGAATTTAGCACATTCATCCTGGAGCTCTTATCGTGTAGATTCGAAGTGTTTCGAATTCTTTAATTTCCATTGATTTGGTATCGTCCGCTTACAAAGTCTCAAATCTCTCATTCTTTCACCGATAATGTAATTTTCAATCGTTCTTCGAGGAGAATTTAGCACAAATAATCCCGAAGCTCTTATCGTGTAGATCCGAAATGCAATATTTCGATTTCTTTAATTTCCATTGTCACCCAACCGCGATACTTTCAATTGTATAGTGTCCACCGTGTTCATCTACGATGATTCTCGACCTGTTCATCGAAACATCGAGTTTGTTTAATCGTGACGAGTTACGCGGGTTTTGGTGATCACTCGCGGGACAATTTATGCGTCGTGAGTCCTGCGAATGTGCGCATAATTAATACTACGCGAGATCGATACAGCTGGTTTCGTAATGAAAACCAATCGCACACCGTGTAATTGAATTCCACGCGGGAGACACACTGATTGCGGTCGGGCGCGGACGTCGAATTGAATCTCGTGAAATACGAACGCTGATTTCGAGAAGCTTCGAACTAATTTCAATTTCCGCGTACCTTTATCGCGGAGGATGTGCATTTCCCGCCATAACGCCACCGACGTGCCCCGATCGATGAATTTTCCATCTACTCCTTTGCCCGGAAACGAAATCACGATTCTGTGTACGTTCGTTTCGTGTATTCTTCTATTTCTAAAGAAGAAAAAAAATTTTTTTAATTCTAGTGATCACAGATGTGAAAATTTCCTCTCAAGGTCGTTTCGAAGAGAGCATTACCTTTCGAGACACCTGGTTCAACATAGAAAGACACGATACACGATCGTGTATATTCACTTTGTATATTCTTCTATTTTTAAAGTATCAAAAAAATTCTAAAAAATTCTAGTGGTCACAGATGTGAAAATTTCCTCTCAAGGTCGTTTCGAAGAGGGTATTACCTTTCGCGACACCTGGTTCAACATAGAAAGGCACAATACACAATCATGTTTATTCACTTTGTATATTCTTCTATTTTTAAAGTATCAAAAAAATTCTAAAAAATTCTAGTGGTCACAGATGTGAAAATTTCCTCTCAAGGTCGTTTCGAAGAGAGCATTACCTTTCGAGACACTTGGTTCAACGTAGAAAGACACGATACACGATCGTGTATATTCACTTTGTATATTCTTCTATTTTTAAAGTATCAAAAAAATTCTAAAAAATTCTAGTGGTCACAGATGTGAAAATTTCCTCTCAAGGTCGTTTCGAAGAGAGCATTACCTTTCGAGACACCTGGTTCAACATAGAAAGGCACAATACACGATCATGTTTATTCACTTTGTATATTCTTCTATTTCTAAAGTATCAAAAAAATTTTTTAAAATTCTAGTGATCACAGATATGAAAATTTCCTCTCAAGGTCGTTTCGAAGAGAGCATTACCTTTCGAGACACTTGGTTCAACGTAGAAAGACACGATACACGATCGTGTATATTCACTTTGTATATTCTTCTATTTTTAAAGTATCAAAAAAATTCTAAAAAATTCTAGTGGTCACAGATGTGAAAATTTCCTCTCAAGGTCGTTTCGAAGAGAGCATTACCTTTCGAGACACCTGGTTCAACATAGAAAGGCACAATACACGATCATGTTTATTCACTTTGTATATTCTTCTATTTCTAAAGTATCAAAAAAATTTTTTAAAATTCTAGTGATCACAGATATGAAAATTTCCTCTCAAGGTCGTTTCGAAGAGAGCATTACCTTTCGAGACACTTGGTTCAACGTAGAAAGACACGATACACGATCGTGTATATTCACTTTGTATATTCTTCTATTTTTAAAGTATCAAAAAAATTCTAAAAAATTCTAGTGGTCACAGATGTGAAAATTTCCTCTCAAGGTCGTTTCGAAGAGGGTATTACCTTTCGCGACACCTGGTTCAACGTAGAAAGACACGATACACGATCGTGTATGTTCACTTTGTATATTCTTCTGTCTCTGAAGTAGAAAAAAAAAATCTAAAAAAATTCTATTGGTCAGAGGCACGAAAATTTTGTTTCGAGGTCGGTTGGAAGTGTTCCACTTCACACGAAAGGGTCGCGCGTGTTACCTTCCGAGACACCTGGTGCAACGAAGAAAGATTCGACGCCGTGTTTGCGCACGCGGATACCGAAGGGTGGGGGAACATAAATATACACGATGTCTCGAAGACTTTCAGGGACGGCCAGCTGAGAATAGACGAAAATCCAATTTTAATCGCGAAACCTCGACCCGTGCTCGACTCGCGTGCTCGATCGAACAAACGTCAACAAAAACTAGGAACTTCTCGAGAAGGAAAGCCGCTCGTCGACGAACGATTAATAATACGTAAAAATAAAATGCACTTCCGTTTGTTTATCCGTTTGATGTTGCATCCACACGTCGGTCTAATTTTCGAATTCGAGTCGCGTAACGTCGCGATAGAATTATTAACGAGGCGCGAGTGTGTCGTATAAATATTGCACTGTATCTCGCTCAGGATCGTTTCTACGACGACAATGCATAGAACAAAACTTGTTGGAAATTTCATTTGGAAACTTTTTCGTTCGCATGAAATTTCGATAGAGTCGATACGAAGTGAAGTAGGTTATTGTTTGTTCGTGACTGCAGTGTAACCGCAAAATGTACAATATCTGACTCGCTGTCGATAGTACAACGAAAATGCGTATAGTAAAAGTTGTAGGGAATTTAATTTCGAAACTTTTTCGTTCTGTACGAATTTTCGATAGAACCGATCGTGATCGAGATATCTCGACTATTACGACTTTCAATCCGCTACGAGTTACGTCGAGGTTTCTCAATTTATTCCTTGGAGAATGAAATGGAAATAGTTCCAATCAGGTGGTATAGTTTTGGCAATTGTCAAGAAACGTTCGAAGAATTTTATTGCTGCTTCGTGAATCGTGGATCATCCAGCTGATCGAGCTGAAGACCGACGAATGATGAACGCCTTGTATGCGGGAAGACCCGTATCGAGACACGCGATCCAATTCCTACCAAGGTAAACGATGTTAGTTCTGCGACTTCACTCGTTCCGATAATTTTTCAAATTGTATCTTATTCGATACACGACTCCTGAGAGATATTAATAATTGATTTAAAAAATACTCCAAACGAGTTAACGCGAACGAACAATTGTAAAGAGGACGTTCGTAAAGTATACTCCAAAATCACTTTTCATTTTTCGTTTCATAAGTTTTTTTTTTTTATCGTAAACAATAAAACTAGAATACCACAACGATCGACTCAACACCAGAAATGACTTCGAAGTTTCTTATATTTGTTCATTTTTTTTTATCGATTCTATCGACGTTCGAATCCTTCGCTACGACTTCGTAAAGGAAGGAAAAAATAAGTCCGGTCTGCCTTCCTGCAATTTCTGATACTGTGACTTTTAACCGTGATATTTATTTATACAAGATACTGGAAGACTTGGTGAAGTTTGAGAAACTTTTCAACGAGTGAACAGCATGAGGTTATTATTTTTCTTTTTCATTTGAAATATGGTAAAGGAAGTTGACCTGCTCCACGATAAATGTCGATGATAGTCACTCGAGTCGACCGGTTTGACTACTTTCAGTGTAACTCGAAAGTTACAATGTAGCGATACTGTAACGCGACTTCCTTGGTTCACGTGTTACGCAGTCCGTTATGAAAATTACAAGAAGCACGATTGTTTAGAGAAGTGTTTGTCATTTGTTAACGAGAATTAACGATCAACTTACGTAACGGTTTTCGATAAACACGACGTCGATAAATCAAACGTGACCCATGTGAAACATATTGGTGCGTCATCAATGAATCTGGGCTAAGCCATGGAAAATGCAGCAGTGCATTATCAATGAATCAGGCACGAAACACGTTGGATGTATATACAACATTAATGAGTCGAGCGCAAACCATGAGAAACGTGATAGTACCTTATCAAAGCACCGAATGTAGATAACATGTCTGGTGTACCATTCGAGGAATTAAAATAAAATACAACTCGATACGTTCACCCGGAACGTTTGTTCTATTTTATTTCATTTTTTCTCCGTTAATTCGTAAACTTTCAAAAAGGTTACAATTTTTATACGAAACGTCTTGCAAAGTCTTTCTTTAATAACTCGAGACCTGAAAACCCACAATTAAAATACCTCCTCTATAAAATGTTTCACTCTCGAAGTCGGAAAAACGTTAAAAATAAATTAATTCTGCCTTAACTCGTCTTAAAAAACAATTTCCAATTACGTGCAACGGGAAATCGATTCGTGAATAAATTATTATTGCTAAGAGAGGAATTTTCGAATCGGTTCAATGAACGTTTGCCCCGTGTCGACGTCAATGTTGACACGTGACGCTCGGTGACGTGCTAATAAACACTGCGTGAACGTTCGCTTCTAGATATCCTAGAGAAATGATAACGTATCGGGTGTACCGTGAATTTCGGTGGGGTTGAAAAACATTTGACGCAGTCACGAGCAAAAACCGGCACGTTTTATCTCTTCCAATTGATCGAGCACTCGCGACGCCGGTGGAACGCTGTCAGAATTCAATTTCCGGGTGGTCCGATCGATCCTCCATGGCGGCGGTCGCCCTCAAAGAAGATAAGAGTCCCTCTGGCCCGGTGCGTTCGCTCCGAAGAGCACGGTACGCGCTCAAGTTAAACGACCAGTCTCTCCCTCTTGACCCAATTCGCAAAACGCCCTGTACCACGCACGCGTGACGTCACGGGTCTCCTCCTCTCCGCGTGAGTAACGCGCGAGGGTGCGTGCAAGGCCAGCCTCTGCTATGCCCTCACAGCTGATGCACTTCTCTCGTTCGTCCATGTATCTCTCTCTCTCTCTCTCTCTCTCTCTCTCTCTCTCTCTCTCTCTCTCTCTCTCTCTCTCTCTCTCTCCATGTTGCACCAGGGATGCCCCGTTCTGGTAGACGTACAGATTCTCGCGTCGATTCTCCATCGAATTCGATAGAATATTTTCTCTGGTTAGTGTCGTGCCTCGCTTATTGATAAAATACGCGCTGCACCAGGAATGTGTCTTGTAAACATTCCGAAGGTCTCATGTCGGATCGAAGTGGGTAGAATTGATTTAATTACGGCCATTCCTCGCTTATTGATAAAAACACGTGCACCAGGAATGTGTCTTGTAAACATTCCGAAGGTCGATGTCGGATCAAAGTGGGTAGAATTTTTTTTATTACAGTCATTCCTCGCTTATTGATGAAACACGTGCACCAGGAATGTTTCTTGTAAACGTTTCGAAGGTCGATGTCGGATCGAAGTGGGTAGAATTTCTTTTATTAGGGTAATTCCTCGCTTAATGATAAAACACGTGTATCAGGAATGTTTCTTAACGTTTCGAAGATCGATGTCGGATCGAAGTGAGTAGAATTTTTTTTATTAGGGTAATTCCTCGCTTATTGATAAAACACGTGCACCAGGAATGTTTCTTGTAAACGTTTCGAAGATCGATGTCAGATCGAAGTGAGTAGAATTTCTTTAATTACGGTAATTCCTCGCTTATTGATAAAACACGTGTACCGGGAATGTTGGATTCTTGTAAACACTGTAAAGTCGATTTCAAGTCGACGTGATTTAGACTTCCTTTAGTTACGAGAGTTCCTCGCTTTTTGATCAAATATCTACCGCACCAGAAACGTTGGATTCGTGTAAAAGTATAGATTCTGGAGTCTATTTTAAATCGAAGCGATCGGAATTCCGTTAGTTACAGTGGTTCCTCGCTTATTGATAGAATTTGTGTTAGGGATATGTGATCAGGAATCAACCAACTACCGTTTACGTTTCTTCGACTATATGTTTATACTTAAGAACACCAAAGAACTACCAAAGAAAAATTAACCAGAAATTAAATCGTCGAATAATTAACTTCCAACCGACTGATTTCTCGACTGTTCATTTGAAGCATTATTTCTTTTAGCGAAAAACGTCTCATTGATGAAAATTGACGATGGATTGGGAGTACTTAGGTTATTCGAAAAGAATTAGAGCGAAGTATCGATTTTATTTTATACCTTTCGCATGCTTTCACACTACTTCGATTATTTTCTTTATACCGGGGAGAGTAGCGTTCGTGTCAAAGAAACGACAAAACTTGCAACGAGCACTTCCGAATGAGTAACCCTTTCAATCCTTGGCTGGTGAATCTCGTTCGCGAAATTAATGTCATTAGAGAAACAACCGTGAAATCACGCGTATTTACAACGAGGCGCACCGTCTCTTTAATAAAGATCGTTGCAACTTCTCTGTGAAGATCCTCGATGAAACTTCGTTCCGCGTATTAATTACCTTAATTGTGTTTCCCTTTCAACGTGAAAACATTCTCGTGGCTCCTGAACGTTTCCACGAAGAGCGTCGTTCATCGAGTTTCCATTCAACCGGTTATTTGACGTTAAACGAGAATTTAATTAACGACACGCAACTTTTAATGTCTACAACGGAAGACGTCGAAAAATTCAACAACACCTTAATTAAATCGTTAAAATTGTGCGTTAAAATAATAGCAAAAAAAAAAAAAAAACTAAATAGATAATCAAAATTATTTTCACTTTCTACTTATCCATCCAAACTTAACATTTTCGTTATTTTGCACAATAGTTACGCTCGAAAAATATGAATCTTTATTTACCAAAGTAGAAACACGTGTATAACAAAAATAATCTTTAAAAAATGATTTTATCAATCGGCAAAAAATATACAAGTAATATTGAGCTTTCGATCAATCATCGGTGGTGAAATGTGTGTTGTTCGAAATTGTTTATGCAGAAACATTCGACGAGTTAGTTCCAGTCGTACTTCAACCCCTACTGGTGGTTTCAACGACCATAGTCTGTGTTCCGTCAGACGAAGTCAATAAACGTTTCTCGATCTGAATGTTCACGTTTGCAAATAATTTCCCCCGAATTGTATCTCGTTGGTTGAAAATTCCACCAGACGACCTAATTGCGAATTAACAGGCCGTCGCGACGCTAGGAGCGGAAAAACTCGAAGAAGCCCATCTTCGTGGCGTTTCAGTTACTTCTGTCCGCGTTCTCGGCAACCAACAGACCTAGAATTCGCTTTTACATATTTAATGGAGGGAGGGAGCATCAACAGAGAAGCCTGGCAACTTCTTTTGCTTTATACGCGCGATGAATGCGAGTTCCCCGACGAAAGTCTCGCTAAGTTGCCCTATTTTTAGTCATCCCCATTTTTTCCTCGCGTTACATCGAATATGCATATCGCGGTACGGTCCTTTCTTGGCGATAAAAAATAATTAAGGTTCGCGTTGATCGATATAATAAATAAAGGAACGATTACTATAGAAGCTTTCTAAAAATTTAATTTTTCAGCTGCTCCAAAAGGTATACGAAAGAATAGTAACCCAAAGACACTGTAAAATTATTTTAATCGACTTTATTGCAGAGTGAAAATTGTTTTATAATATTTACAATATTCTCGTTTTCTTCTCTAAACTTACAATTTCTCTTTCTTCTATTCTTACTGTTCGATTATTGTTAATTTTTTAAAAGTTACCAGGACCTTAAGAATCGAGACTTTTGATTCTTTGAGATTGCTTGTATATATATATATATTTATTAAATGTGCAATAAATAACTCGATCGGTTCTTCGATCGCGGATAATTTCGAACAAGAACCAGACAAATTTTTCCCATTTTCCCTGGACCCATCGACCAGCTCTTAGGTCTTCTTTTTTTTTCTTTCTTTCTTCTTTTTACACCTTCGTATCAGCGTGGTTCGTTTTCTCTTCGAAACTCTCGTTCTTCCAACACCGGCTGGTTGCAGGAAGTTTTCACGCCCGGTCTCCGGAGATTTATGGCGGAAGTTCGGAAACTTTTGGAATCTAATATTCAGGATTCGGACGCACCTAGATATCGGAGACGCGCACCGGCTCGAGGAGAATGTCGAGGCGTAAATTTGCCAGGATTCTCGTTTCTTCTCTCGGGAAACTCATTTCGAAGATGTGTTATCTCCTTAACGGGCGTCCTCTATAACCGAAGTGTCAAAAAAAAACCCATCGACTTTAGAATCTCCACCTCTCCACCGGATTACTGAAACTCCTACAAACTGTCTTCTATTAAAGCTACGTGTTCTCTATGAACACACATTTTCACATAGCTCTCTGAAATTCAATTAGGGCTGTCCCGTACAAATAAATAAATACTCGTGGCAAGAAAAGATCAAATTTTGCATTTGAGTAATTTTTCAGTCTGTTCGTTTCCATGAAACTTCGGAAATGCAACATCGACAAAATTAAATAGAGATTATACAAATGCTTATCCAAGGTAGAAAATACTATTACAAAATTAAATTAGAATTGTACAAATCTTTAGAAAATACTATTACAGAATTAAATCGAGATTATACAAATTCTTATTCAAGGTAGAAAATACTATTACAAAATTAAATTAGGATTGTACAAATTGGTATTCAACATAGGAAACACTATTACAAAATTAAATCAAGATTGTACAAATTGGTATTCAACATAGGAAACACTATTACAAAATTAAATCAAGATTGTACAAATTTGTATTCGACATAAAAAATACTATTACAAAATTAAATTGATATTGTACAAATTTTTATTCCACATAAAAACACTATTACAAAATTAAATCCGCATAGTATAAATCGTTATAAAACACTATCACAGAATTAAATCGAGACTGTACAAATGTTTACTCAACCTAGAAACCACTGTTACGAAAGTTTCGAGAAATGTGCCCGCCATTATCGTTTCAATCTATATCTCGTAAAATAAAAAACTGTTCGCGTGACGAAAATCGTAAAAGGTCTCGACAAATGTCCACGAAAGGGTGGAACACAGGTAGGGAAGTTTCAATCGTAAGAGGATGATAAAAAGTGAGCGAGCACGAAACACCTTCCACGTAGTGGGGCGGTGGATACCGTTCTGGAGGATCGTTGGTAACCAACGTGTACCACGAACGATGTCTAGCAGGTCGAAGGATGTTCCTATTATCCGTCTACGTCGGTAACTCCACACAGACGAGGAACATCGCGAACGAGGACGAGAGTGCTCGCTGACCTGGTTGGCTGTGCTTCGAATCACCCTCTCGCGTCGACACAGAAAAGGAAAAGCCGGTCAGAAGTCGTTAAAACGAGCGACAGAAACGAAGAGAAACGGTGGAGTCTGCCCGGAAACGGAAATAAAACGAACAAGTAGAAAGAAGAAGTAGAAGCAGAAGAAGAAGAAGAAGACCACGTTTGTGTTATTTCGAACGAGGGCAAAGGGACCAATTAAATTCGCATTATACGCCGGTTAAGTAGGTCGTTTTTCCTTCAGGTTGAACAAATGAGATACGCCCGAACGTTTCGCGAACAAACGTAAATATTAGTCGGTTTGCTTTGCTCGGAACGTTTACCATTAACCTGGTCCTGAGTCTGGTAAACGAGTTTCGTTCAACAGGGATGTTTACCTCTTTCGTAGGAAAATTAGGGGATGGAGACAGCCAGGGTTAATTAACCTTTCTGGTTGACGAGGATATTCGTAACCGCTAGGTGCAACAGCTAAGTTGCATACTATACGCACAATTGTTGGACGTGTTTGCTTATGGTTTGTGTGGGTGTTGTTGAATAATAGCGATGCATTTCACACCGGACACGTCCGCCGGGTAGTCAATTTTCATTCAACGTTCGATATCTACATGTTGCGACGAGTGGAATTGTTTTAATATGAAATCATTATCATTTCGTCGAGTTTACCCACCACGTTTACAACGTGGGGCAGTTGTCCCCCAAGGTGTAATCTTTGAGTTGCATACAATCGTAGAACGTTTATTTTTCACGTATACGTACCTTATTAGACGTTCCATACGTGCGTAACTTAATTTTCGAAAAATATTAATATTACGTTACCAGCGTGGTATAAATATTGACTACGTTCTAGGGATGAAAGACGAACGCCTTTGGATATTTATTGTATACCTTTTTCACGGATACACGATCACTCGCGCAAAGTGGTCGCTTTCAAGTTCAGAGCAACAGCGAACTAACCTTATTCCCATATTCTGATCGTTGAATTCGAAATTCCATCCAGAGGCATTCTTTCCAGGTTTCGAGTGTACGTTTCAACGCCTTGGAAACCCTAGGCACGGTAATCCTTCGCCCCTGAGGAGTGGTCTATTCTCAATCCATTCGTCGAACGGACAATGGTCCCGAGTTCTCATTCCTGGAGTAGTTTTCTATAACTTCTGCCTGCTATAGCCGCGACCGGATCGATATCTGTACACGAGGTCTCCAAAGAGGCAATTTTCCAACGTAAAGGAAGGTGGAACGCGTACGCCATATGCCCGTGTTTCACGGTTCCATGGTATTCTGTTGCAACTTTCGCGCTCATTGTTACGCACGATCCGTACGAGACTGCCTAAAAGAACGTCCCGGGTAAGACCGATGTCTTCGAATTGGTATTCTCGAGCCTCTGGAAGTCCTCCATTGAAAGAAAGAGAGGAATCGTTCACAGTCGGGAAATCTCGTTTCTTATTCCCGCGATAGCTGCTTTTGTCACCTACGTACGACAGTCGCCACGGACCGATGCGTTCCAATCAACGTAACCTAACCTCCAAAGAGGTACTCCTCGGGTAGGAGGGAGCACCAATGCTTTCACGTTGCTATTTCTGGGAACAGGTTCTTCGAAATTGGGATTAAATATTGCTCGTGCATTCTTTCTCACGTTATCGAAGGTAATTTTTAAAAATTGGGGGAGAGGTTAATTGTATTCTTTCAAGATTTAAGGCGTCTGCACACGGACAGGTCCAAACCCCTGAAAAGTGTGCTCCGTATCGGAGAATTGTATAGTTATTTTATTTCTATATTTACGCAGCAATCTTCCGTGGTTTATAGACGTTTCTTCAAAACACGTTCAACACGTTTAAATGCACTTAGTATATACCCTAAAAGATCATCATGCTCGTCGAATCTCCAAAAGGTTAATCTCACCTCTTGGACCCATTCTACAGAGAAGAATATTATAAAAATATTTTATTTCCACAATCGTGCAAGGTGTACGATGTTTCTTCAATTATTATTTTATTTACAAACATAAATAGATTTCTTCAAACATTACACGTGAAAAGTAACGTTTCTCAAATGACCCCAAATAAAACAGATTCAAAAACCAACAGGTTATCACCAAACCCCTTCAGTCTACCCAGTTGCAACCCAGTTCAATCTTGAACGAAACATATCCGATCGATACCTCCTCTAAAAAAGTGACCACAATGTGGAAACATCATGGACTGAATCCAACTTGGAAACCTTTCAAAACTCTCCGTTGTGCCTCACGTGCCCTCGGTTCGCTACCTCTCGCTTGAGGTACACGGTGCCCCACCGTTGGTCCCCGCCACATGTTACTTAACTACTGATCGCAGCTGGCGATTGCAGCGAGGTCAGTTGCACCCGCAACACGAAAGAGTCGACGCACGACGACGGTCGTTGGAATCGACTTCGAAACTGTGTGTAACCCCCGTAGGAGGATCGAGATGTCCGATGCACCCGTTCGGTGTGACGCCAGGGTGTCCGCTTCGTCTCCCCGCGTGCTCGCTCGTGCGTGTTGCACCACCCCCTCGTCCCCCGTGGCCCCCGCACACGCGTTAACGGTTCTCCTCGGTGTTCGAGCACCGCGAGAGCAGAGAGTAGGTGGCCTGGTTGGGTATTGATCCGTGATGGGGGCGGGCGGGTGTTAGGCGGTTAGGTCGCATGCGCCTCTCCGGCGACGGCACCGTCCTCATCGACCCGCGACGTAGACTGAAAAAGGGAGAAACGGAAAGCGGAACGTGCCGGGACGGAAGGGCGGTCGGTCGAGTGGGTGTTAGGGCCAGGTGGATGGGCGAGGGAGGGTGGTACAGTTTCTGGATCAGAATGGTACGGTACCATCGATACCGCGGGCTGCAGACGCGGCCCCGGGCCGATTTAAATCATCGGGCGCTGAAACCTTCGAGCGCACAAAACCGACGAGCGGAAAATAAGAGCGGAGCGCACGCGACACCACGTCGAAGTACGTGTCTGGAGAACACGGTTCCGCAATCTGTGGCACGTGGATGCGGAGTAGAATGATTTCTGGAGCTCAACGGGCCTCAGAGGCTGAGCTGTCTTCCGGGAGGATCGATGAGCATTGTTCGAGTTAAAATCACCTGGTACTGCCATCTAGGAGCTGTTGATGATTCGGTGGATCGAATGGTTGGCTAGAATCGTATTGAGCTTCTGGAGAGAGGGTTCTGGAAGGTACTTGAGTTCTGGATGTGTTTTTTAGCGACAGAAGTTCGATTTAGATTGCTTGATAGTTGATCGTAGTAAGCAGACAACACATGGTACCTCTTAGATAGATTCTTGTCAGATTGAGACAGTAGTTTGGTTCGTTGTCAAATTGTGTGGAAGAAGTCAAACTGAACTAAGTACGAGATATCTAGAAGCTGTTGATCAGTTGATGGTTTGTATGATTGCCTGAAATTGATACTTCTGGAAAGTACTTGGGTCCTAGAAGTGTCTTCTGTCGGTAGAAGTTTGATTTACAGTATTTAACGTAGGCTACTCCTTGTGATACCCGTTAGATGCTTCTGCCAATCGAAACAATCCATGCCGTGTTCCAAGTTTCCTCGAGCGCAAGGGAAGCCCTCAGATGCGGTTCTTTTCAACTTTAAACAGTAGCTTCGAACTAATTATCGTGTAACGGGAAAACAGGATAAATTCTCCCCTCGATTGTAACCCGTTTAATCACAGTGAACAATGTCAGAAAGTTCCAGTCGAACCAGTCGACACCGTCTTCGAAAACTTCACTCCCCCTTAGGGAGGTGGTTGAAGTTTTCCCGAGTCGGAGATCAAACTTCCCGCGTAGCCACGGAACGTTGCTAATTTCGTGTCGCCGTTTCCAGCGAACTGGGAACGATGACGTAAAACGTCCGTCATCCCCGTGACCAGCCCGCAACCCCCCTCCCCATCTGGAAACTCTACCCTTTTCGTAAAACGAAGTCGAGTCCTCGACGAGGGGGGGTTCGAATTGGGTTAAGCGCGGCTGACTTCGTTAGAATTTCGAGTTAACCCGTCGTATCCCTTCCGGGTCTGTTTTCACGCCTCTCCCTCCCCACTCCCCGGCCACGGAGGGCTGTCGATGAACAGGAGTGGGGGTAGTTACGCAACTCGATGAAACTCGGTTTGTCGCGTCCGCCGCGACGAAATTCTTGGCTGCGTCTGCGGCACTCAAGAACCAGGTCTCCACCAACCCCTCTTCTTTCATCTCTCGACGCTATAGGAAACGAGGGGGAGGTGGAGGAGGAGGTGAGATTCACCCCGTTTCACGCGTCAACGCGAACAATGGAGAGTAGAAACTAATTTCTGTATCAGAGTACTCGAAACGCGCGCGACCATATCGCGGCCTTTTCTCGCGATTCAAGCTCCCGTTTATATTTGTGAAACTTGTTTTAACATTTTTCAAGGATATTCTACTTTTATCGTATTTAATTTCGATTAAAATTAGTCCAAATTCGGAATCGAAACATTTTCGAAGATAAGCACCGGACGTATAACGAAAATTGAGTCTCGTCTTCCGGAATGATCGTACCAGTCCTTGACGTTGCTAATACGATTCGCTACCTACATCGTATTTTACGAGGAACATAAATAATTCACAAACCTAGTCATGAATCTTCGAAGACCCTGAGAAGACACAATTTCTTATTACGTCCTGTAGGAAATGGTACTCGATTTACAGTAGAGAGGTCCTCGGGTGTAATACTGGATATTTTCTCGTGCATTTTACACCGGTGACCTCCAGATGCTGGAACTTATTCTCCAAATAGAGAAAAGGTAAATGCTGCGCGAGATAGTCGATGTTAGAAATTGGAACGTTTAGCAACCCTTGTATCTTGAGCGATCTTTACTCACTACTTGGGTATCTACTGTAAGTGTAATCTTCTCCTGTAACCAATTATCAGTTATGAATCTTTAATCTTTTGACTATAGTATACTTGCATTAATATTATTCTAAATTTCCAAACAGAACATTCTCTGACTGTACCTACGTCCCTCGAATTGTCCCTCAATAGTAATAACCCACTGTACCACGATCCATTCGTGCTCAACCCTTTAAAGAATATCCACCGCGGTATTCAACGACCATTGGAATCCCAAAACTCAAAATCATCAACCGTACCTATGTCCCTCGAATTGTCCCCCAATACCAATAACCCAGTATACTGTGATCTGCCTATTCTCAGCCCTGTAAAGAAACATCTTAAATTCAAAACTCCCCATCACCAAGGTACCACAATAGTATTCAAAGCACAGTGTATCCCAAAAAGAAACATCTTCAACCATGTCTATGTCCCTCGAATTGTCCCCCAATACTAATAACCCAGTATACTATGATCTACTTATTCTCAGCCCTGTAAAGAAACATCTTAAATTCAAAACTCCCCATCACCAAGTGACCACAATAGTATTCAAAGCATAGTGTATCCCAAAACTCAAAATCACCAACTGTACCTATCCTTCGTTAGTTTCAACAATGGAGGTACCTCAACCTCGTCACATGGTCCTTAGTGTGCACGGTGCTTAACGTTCGTTCGAACTTCGAGACCAGCATCCATCTGCTAAATGAATAGTGGGTCGATTCGTTGGCCGCGCGTTCGAGACGCGGCCTTATCGCGACGCTTTCCTGCCCGACAACCGCTTCCGGTCCCGGCGCGAGTCCGTACGCGCGCGCGCGCGCTCTCGCTCTCGCGTCGCGCTTACTCACCTAACCTATGCGACTGTGCGCGTCCGGCGCACACGTACGTAACGTTCCCCGATGTAGCCGTTCGGTCGCGCGCCATGGAAATTTGCATAAGGTCGATCGTATTCATCCTGCGGACTTTGCCGCGGTCTATATTGGATTAGCCTGCGCCGTCGACAGGCCTTGGCTATCGATCAGGATTTTCGTGAATTGCTCGGACCGAACAACCCCAGTCTCCTCACGCCCCTGTCCGCCCCCCTTTTCTGCCTCCCTCAGCTTCCATGCGCTTAGCTTCATCGATCGAGAACGTCGTCGAGGACACGATTCCACGTTTCTGTCGCTGTAATTCTCTGGACCGCGTAGTTTGTTATGTTTCGTACGTAATTGAACCAAGGATTGAATTTTCGTTTCCACAGGGTGTCTTAGAAATTAGATCTGCGTTTGTTTTTAAGTAACTTTGTATCGTAACGAAAGAGAGTGTAGGCAGTGTCTTATTTCGATACTGTGGAGTATCTCGTGGAATTGTAAAATGTTTCCACGATTGTTATTTTACTTAGAGGGGAATGGAAAAATTGTTCGTGTTATTTAATGTACAGTGGTGTGTATATTGGTCCTGTATTTTGTTTTTGAATAACTGCTGAAAGAAATGAAAGATCGCTGAGTGGAATGTTTTATTTATGGAATGTTGATACAGGGAACGATGGAATAAATATTAATAGAAGAATAGGGAACACATTTTTTATATTCGTGGTTCTCGTTTAGATTTCGTAGCTTCGGAGAATTTTCCAAGATGCAATTTTAGACTACGCTCTAGAAATTGCAACGCACAGTCTCGACAAAAAATCTTACCGGAAATACGTGCGATTATAATAATACACGGTTTAGTCAGTTATCAGTACTTGGACGTCGGCTAGAATTTCACAAATTGCCACGAAGTGACGTCAAGATCACAGAAGAAGAAGAAGAAGTTCACAAGCTCGATTATTCGTTCACCCTTGAACTCGAGTTCCGGTTCACTCGGTTAGAAATTCAAAATCCCAGTCGCATCGGTCCGCGGATAAACTCTCACGAATATCAACTCTCGACCTTGCGTCTAATCGCGTGATATTCAAAATACCACGTGCACGTAAATGATAAACTTCGCGAAAAAAGAAAAAAAAAAAAGAAAAAATCTCCCAGTCGCATCGGTCCGGGCGATCGAGAATTTCGTCCTTCAAGGTCCACGAACTATAACCGCGTTCAATTTTTAAATTGAAAGTTACGCGTGAAAAAAGAAGAAAAAATCTTCCGGTGACATCGGTCCGGGACAATCGAAAATTTCGTCCACTGAGTTCCAAAAGATACCAAACGTAACCACGTGCGCGTAAATTGAAAGTTTCGCAAAAAAAAAAGAAGAAAATTTTCCGGTGACGTCGGTCCGGAGTATCGAGAAATTCGTCGCTCAAGGTCCAAAATGGCGGAAAGCGCGATTGAAGCGATGAATAGTAGACCCCAGCAGTGAGAGGTTATGGAAAAAACAGCAACGATCATCCGCGCCGCGTTTACTGTCTTAACCCTGGCTCGTTTAACTCGCTGAATAATTCGTGGTAATTCAATATTCCGATGTAGATGTGGTTCAATTAGCTCTCGTGGCTCGGCTCGTACGTTGGCGCGAACGCGGGCCGGAATGCGTTTCACGATTAGATAAAAATGTCGGTGCGAATCGTGAGTCGAGCGACCGAACGTGAAAAACGTACGTAATTCGGTTACACGCGTTCCGCGGCGATGCGCGCGCGCGTAAACGCGACAATTCCGCGACATTATTATCTCTCGTTGATCGTCACACGGTGCTCTCGTCATTGAGGAAGCACGATTATGCAATTTCGTTACGTACGCACCTCGCGGAGCGGCGACACATGCACGCGCGCGCGCCTACTGGAATTGTGCGCGAGGAATGTTAACGTTGAATCAATGAAACAACGGGGCAAGGGCTTACGAGACGGGGAAGCGGGACGGGGTAGCTGAACGATCACGGACACCTTTTTGTCGTAAGAAGAAACGAGATCGAATGGAAAAAGTTAAAGAAAGTTAAAGATCGATCGAACGGATGAAATCTCGAGTTTTGAAAATTTGGAGTAGATTTTCGAAAACAATCACTTCGAAGTAACCGATAGGAATTGACGAAACGGAGGAACGAATTCGAAGAACGAAGAATCTCTCGGAGTCTCGAGTTTTGAAAATATGGAGCTTCGAAGTCTTTCGAGATACTTTGGTCAAATTTTCACAACCTTGTCTTCACTCTTATTTAAACAGACCTAAATTTCCTACGATCTGTAAAAATAGCATAGTATTCTAAAATTTGTTCCTCCATCGACACGACATAAAGAGTAATATAAAATCTAAAGAAATACACGTATAATAAAATCCAAAGAAGATCCATCGATCTACTCTCGAGACATCACAGCATCCGTATTGGAAGAACCTAATTTCGAAAGAAGTCGGTTTAAAGTTCACCCGGACCGATATACTCATCACTGCACAGTTCTCTTGAAACGATCGCAACTGGTTCGTTTCTTCGTATTCAGTTGCAAAATTTCTGAAATAGAGAGATCCAAAATATCATAGGGTACTTCGAGACGATTATTTTCATCGTCTCTCGACACCCTCTCGAAACTAGCCGGCTCCAGTTTCTCACGGATTTATCGTATCTCTCGCGGAAGACCGGACACACAACATGCGAAACTAAAATCCCTGCAAGCAGGCCATTAAAATGTCGGTCATGCGGCGCGTCCCGAGGGCATGACACAGCGGCTATCTGAAGCAATTTATTTCGACGGAACGAGTACTGCCGTCGACACACACCGCTCGTTAAAATCGCTTGACGAACAGCCGCGCGTACCTTTGTGTCTGTATCATTTGGATCAATAGAGGAGCGAGCCTCTCTATCACTCTTTCTCTCACTCTCTGTGTGTGTCTCTCTTGCTCCGTAAGTCGGTGTACATGTGCATTCGCGATTCGTCGCGGCCCTGCGTCCGCTCGATTCGATTCGAACCTTTTTCGAGGCCATCCGAGACTGTCGTGCGAATTTCCGCTGGTCGACGACTTCGCGAGCGTGAAACCAACGTACCGATTGGCGAATCAATGTTTCCTGCGCGTCTCATTGTCTGGGTCTCTGCTCCCATTCTTACGTGGGTGAAGAATGAGAGATGGGAGAGAGAGAGTTTGAACGAACAACGGGGTCCGATGTAGGTACAGGTCAGTTGGATCATGGAGGAGCGAACAATTTTTTCCAAAGTGGGAACAATAGGTTCGAAGTCCCTTTAATAGATACATGTAGACCTGGAAAGACTTGGACTTTAGGTGAGGATGAACAATTTTGTCAGAAAAGGAAACCACAGAGTCGTGGGCTCTTTAATGGCTGTGTGTAACTTTAGGGATTGTTTGGTGGTTACTTGAATGTTAGATGGTGGTGAAAAGTTTGGTGAAAGTAGTAACAAGTCCAAAGTCCTTTTAATAGTTACATGTAGCTTTGGAGATAGCTCGAGTGGTCCAAGTAATCGGTCAGTGGGTAGGCAGTGGTGAAAAGTTTCTCAAAAGTGGAAACAAAGTGTCCAAAGCTTTGTTAATAGATACATGTAGCTCTGGAAGATTAGAATCTTAGGTGAGGATAATTTTGTCAACTAATTTTGTCAAAAGAGAAGACCACAGAGTCGAAATCTCTTTAATGGTTATGTATAGCTTTAGGAATAGCTCGAGTAACCAGTAACTGGTCACTTGGATTTTAGGTGGGGTTACACAATTTTGTCAAACGTGGAAACCACAGGATTAAAGTCTCTTTAATGGTTACATGTAGCTCTGGAGTAACTTGGACTTTAGGTGGGAGTAAACAATTTCGTCAAACATGGAAACCACGGAATCAAAGTCCCTTTAACGGTTACGTATAACTTTAGGGATAGCTAGAGCGGTCCACGTAAC
Organism: Ptiloglossa arizonensis; assembly: GCF_051014685.1. Lineage (NCBI taxonomy): Eukaryota > Metazoa > Arthropoda > Insecta > Hymenoptera > Colletidae > Ptiloglossa > Ptiloglossa arizonensis. The sequence goes on from NC_135051.1 coordinate 18,288,502, forward strand.
CAGTGACTGGTCACTTGTACCTTGGGTGGGGATGAGAAGTGTGTCAAAACTGGAAACTACAGGTTCAGAGTCCCTTTAGTAAGTGTTTACCACTGTAGAGAAAGTTTGAGAGATCCAAATAGCCAAAAACTGGTCACTTGAGTCATAATTGGGGATGAAAAGTTTGTCAAAAGTGAAAACAGTACGTTTGATGTCCCTTGAATAGTTACATGTAGCTCTGGAGAGAGTTGGACCAGGGGTGGTGGTAAAAAGTTTGTCAAAAATGGTGACAAAAAATTCAAAATCCCTTCAATAATTATACAAATTACAAATTTTAAACACTGTTCGTATCCTTTTCACAACTGTATTTATCTTTCATGTTCGACACTTTTATCTTCCTCGTTAGCTTTCGATACGTTTTAAATAGATATTTCCCATCTGGAGGGTAGTTTCCACCCCTTGAGTATAAAGATCAGTCATTGGAAAACAATATACAACCTTCCTTAACTCTTTGGGGCACAGTTGCTAAACTGTATGAAACGATGCAAAGTAACTAAAACTAAAGAATAGATTTCTTAGATATTTAATTATGAGATCAAATATTAACAATCTCACCGTGCAACTTGTATGTGGAATATCCCACCATACACATCAGGGTATTAACCCTGGAACTACCAAAGGGCTAAATTTGACATGTTTAAAACATCATTTTAAAATTACTCAATTATCAATTGTAGATCTTTGCCTACAATATTCGATTTACCAATAACCAAAATAGTAACACGTTCAAATTACACAAACATTATACATCGAGTTTGTTACCTTCGAATAAAACACTTGGACACTCGATAATTTCCACATCCAAGTTCCATCGTTGTGAGTTTGCTATTCTCCAACGATTCTTATCTAAAATGACCACAGAACCAATCGAATCTATAAATTGTATTTTTAGTCGACTATAAACCAGTCGATGGTTCTAGCGTTCAAAAGGTAAAACGTTTCTTATCCTAGCTACACCACCGAGAGTTAAACGTTCCATGCGCTCGGTCAAAATTAGAGACGGTCAGGTGATGTTTTCGAGGTGTCGTTGTCGTTTGTATTTCGGGTAGCGATCTTGATCCCGATCCACGAGGACACGCGCCGCTTCCCTGAATGGTCGAGAACCACTGACTACGCGCCAATCAATTTCACTTATTTCCGCGACACGTTCAAGATTGGAATCACCGTTCCGAGCCGACGAGAGGTCGAGACAATTTACTGCAGTGCGGCTGGCAAAATCTTCTCCCGCAACGAGTGACAATTATTGCATCGCGCGCACACGTGGATAGTAAGCGAGATCGATACGCGGGAGAACCACTTGTGCGCGGTGAATCTTGCGAAATTCGACGCGTGCGTATCTGGGATGCGAAACATTTCGGTCCACCTCGATAAAAGTAACTTTTGTCGGCCTCTTCGATGTTGATTTTACAATGGTGTACACAACGAGCTCGTGAGGTATTTCGATAGCTTTTGTGACGGGAGTAATAGGATCGTTTCGGTGGATGCGAAACATTTCGGTCCACCTCGATAAAAGTAACTTTTGTCGGTTTCTTCAATGTTGATTCTACAATGGTGAACACAACGAGCTCGAGGTGCTTTGACAATTTTTTGTGACGGGGATAGTAGGATTGGTACGGCGGATGCGAAACATTTCGGTCCACCTCGATAAAAGTAACTTTTGTCAGCCTCTTCAATGTTGATTTTACAATAGTGTACACAACAAGCTCGTGAGACGTTTCAATAGTTTTTTGTGACGGGAATAATAGGATCGATACGGTGAATGCGAAACATTTTGGTCCACCTCGATAAAAGTAACTTTTTTCAGCCTCTTCAATGTTCATTCTACATTGGTGTACACAACGAGCTCGTGAGACGTTTCAACAGTTTTTTGAGACGGGGATAATAGGATCGATATGGTATATATGCATATAAACCTATTTTTACGAGCTGGAACGATCCATATGGTAATTGTTAATTATTTTTACAAGCTAGATCCACGTGGTAGCTAACGACTATTTTTACAAGCTGGAATGATGATTAACACGTGGTAACTATTTTTATGAACTGGAAAGATCCATGGCTAACTATTTTTACTAGCTGTATCCGTCTAGTGAGTGATTTTACATATGTCTAGAATTAACAGTCGTATGGTGAAATGCTTGCTTGAAATTTTAATTAATGGTCGTCATTGAATTCAGTTAGGTAAAGGCAATATTTTCGACCTTAAATTGATCCTTGTCAATATGGGAATATTTCAAATGGTAATCTAAAAGGAATAACTCAAATTATTACTCTCTGATAATTAAAATAATTTAAAAAAAAAAGAAACTCAAATCATTACTCTCTAGTAATTAAAATAATTTCGAAAAAACTCCAATCGTTACTCTCTAGTAATTAAAATAATTTCGAAAAAACTCCAATCGTTACTCTCTAGTAATTAAAATAATTTAGAAAAAAAAACTCAAATTATTGCTCTCTAGTAATTAAAATGATAATTTTGAAATAACTCAAATTATAACTCTCTAGTATAATATTTAAAACGAACGATGGTATCGCTAATTGGTACAAGCATTATGCTTTTACGTCACCCCTCGCCCCGCTGCGCGTTCAGTCCAGTAAAAACATTGACAAATTTTAAAATCGTGTCTGAGTCGCGTTAATCCGACGACGATCGATAAATCGAGTTCACGCGTCTTTTTCCTCGAGGGACCAGAGCGAATTCGTGACTCGTCCTCGACTTTCCATATTCTAAAGCTACGTGCAACCCCACCGAGTAACACTTTTTTTTTTCCCAAGTGCTCGTGTTAGCAGATCGTTCGTATTCAAATATTCCACTCGCTTTGGGATTGGAAGCGGCAATTCCAGTAGAGGGTTCGCGTTTACTTTTATTTGGAGAACGGGAATAAATTTGGGGAACTTGGTAGCAAACACTGTGCACGTAAAAAGACCCTTCGAAAACGTTACACTGATAATTAAAATACTCAAAATTGCCAACGCACCGAGAATCTTTTATTTCCACTTGTGAACTATCATCGTGCTCGATGTGAAAAATGAGGAAAATCATTTTTTACGTTTTTTATCAATTTAGACATTTTTCAATCGACTCGTGAACCGAAGAATTTTTATTTCTGCGAATTTAGAGCGAAAGTAACCTAAAGTAATTATCTCTTTATTTTCTATAACGAGGAACACCTTATTCTACGAATCATCATTCTATTTACAATAGAAACGAGAAAAATAATTTTTATTATTCATTCATTTTTCACACCGAGATACTTTTATCCTACAGAGATTCATATTCGGAATAAAATTGATAAGATTCTTTTCTTCTTTGTTAATTTTTGTTACATCAAAGCACCTATGTATGGTGCTATACACCACCCTCCTTGTCGAGTGAAATAACAACGAAAAAGTTAATTTTCATACCATTTCGTTAATTTTCGCTCCAACCATCGTAACATTTCGAACAAAAGCCACGAAACTAATTTTTCACATTATCCATTGATCTTTCTCCCCTGTCTGTGCTCCCCATTATTTGCAACCTATAAACTATCAAAAAGATCTCGTCTCTTAGCTTTCCAAAATATCATCGAAAGTGATACCAGGGTAATTTCATCCCCTAAAAAAAATATATACACACGCATACACGTATTATTTTTGGTCACTCTAAAAATTTGTGAAATTCTTCAAAATTGGGGGATGGTCGTCGTCGATGAAAAATCGGACTTTCGCGTTGGAAACACGATCTGGTCGCGGTCCATGGGACTTAGTTCAAGGATAATCTCGATCACGGGATACCGTCGAACGATTTCAGCGATACGCCTCCATTGAAACGGCACCGGAAGCGGTCGTTATCCGAACGCGAGCGAGTCGAGCGCGGCTGGCGAGGTCGCTCTTGAAAATTAGGCTTCTCTGGCTGCACCGCGGTCTCACGTGTTCGATTTACGCTGCCCACGTGTTTCGAGAAGGTCGGCCGAGTGCTTTTCTGCGTTCGTGTGCGACGATTCATCGGTCGGGTCGAGAAAATTGGACTCGCGACACCGTGTGCGATCGTTCGAACGATTCCGCGCGACGAGGGAAAAGATCGTTTGTTTATCGTTTTTATTTAGTTTTTACATCCACTCGACGACCCTGTCTGCACGGATCGAATGACGAGAAAGATCGAGAAACCAGTTCAACGAATATCGTTCGAAAAGTGAACGACTCGACTTGACCCTGTGTGTTTTTTTTTAATTAATTTGAACGTAAGATGATGAGAGTAGAAGGAAAGGATATAGTATTAGGAAAAAATGGAAAAAAAATATGAAACGATGAGTCGAGTGTTTAAAAGTTTGAATGTGGGCAGATGTGTGCACATGGATAGAAAGTTTAACATTTTTTAGGTACGTGATAGGGTACAGAATGACTTGCAGAGAATTTAATTAAACTTGATGGTAAATTGTTGAATTAAGTTGAGTGTAAGGCGGAGGATTGGTTGTTGCTCTGTAGAAGAAGAATTTTACGAAAATGGAGAGTTGAAATGAAACAACGAATCGAATGTTTAAATGTGTAGGGATCTATGCAGAAGGTGCATCAACCGAAAGAGTTAAAATAGAAAGAAGAGTTATGGGAATGGGAAGTTTACAATTTGTTAGCCTCGTGACAGGGTACGTAAAGGCTTACACGGAACTCGGAGGTCGAAGGATTGTTTGCACACAATGACAAATTGAAGGGTAAACTAAACTAGGGAAAATAGTTTATTAAACTTCTTGGAGGATTCAACGATGGCTACTGCGATTCGAGCAAACCTCGTTTCGAACCACGTTTATCGACAATTCGAATCTTCCAATCCCTTCGTGACACACGAATCATAAATTGTACATAAAAGCGACTATCCAGGTGCTCTCGAACGACTTGAAACCGATCGATTCGAAACCTCGAAATCGATCCATCCACAGCATCGTCGAACCTGTCGAACGAACAACGATTTATTTTACATATTTTATCGATATATTCTTTATTTTGGTTCATTTTACATATTTTATCGATATATTATTTATTTTGGTTTATTTTACATATTCTATCTATATATTATTTATTTTGGTACATTTTACATATTCTATCAATATATTCTTTATTTTACTTCATTTTACATATTTTATCAATATATTCTTTATTTTGGTTCATTTCACATATTTTATCGATATATTATTTTTTCTCAACCGTTGGTTCACTTTACATACTTTGTTTTTCAATCGATGTAAATTTCTTTACATTCGATCGTGTTTATTTATAGTGTTTGATTTATTTTCTGTTTTTCTTTTTTTTTTTTTCTCATTCACCTGTCTCATGTTTTTTTTATCACACATTTTTTACAGCATGGCCGCTCAGACTCGTACAGGGTCGCCACGTTACCCAACATTCGCGACGACAACAAAACGGCCGACGGGATGTTCAAGGTATACACACGGAGGAGGACTTCCGGTCCCCGCGGTGACTTCATTTTTCACTCGCAATTTTTTTTTTTTTTTTTTTATTTTCTCTTTTGGGTGCTTGCTTCGTTGGTGACGGATCGTTCTGCCCTCGTTTCTGCAACAGTCTCCGATTCTCGCCTTTTGAAACTTTCTCCGCGGGCTCGTTTCCACGAAATCTTCTTTCATCTTTCATTCTCTGTTGGTTCTACGGTGCTCTGGGCTAATAATCTTTCTACAAACTCGTCCTAACAATTCTTTGTAGCTTCGAGTACGTATCTCTACCGAATATTCTCTGTGAACGTTCTTTGTAATTTCGTCTGTAAACATTCTTTGAAATTATTCCGTTAACATTCTTTGAAATTATTCCGTTAACATTCTTTGAAATTATTCCGTTAACATTCACCGAAATTATTCCGCTAACAACAATCCCTCCACCGATTTCATTCAACGAAGAAATTTTTTCGATCGCAGCGGTAATTATCCTTCGACGTTTGGATGTCGAAGATTCTCGTTCGAAATAAATCATTGAAATAATAATTTAATCGCGCAGGAGAATAAAGAAAAAAATTCTCTAATGAAAAATTCGAAACTAATATTTTCCAACACTATACAATCGATACGTAACAATGATTTTATATATCGTAATTGCACCAAACTTCGAAATAAAGAAAAAGAAATATGCAATTTAAATTCATAATTAATATATTCGAACACTAATATTTCAAAATCAATATTTTCTGATACAATACGATCGATACGTAATAATGATTTTATATATCGTAATTGCACGAAACTTCAGAATAAAGAAAAAGGAATCTGCAATTTAAATTCATAATTAATATTTTCGAACACGATACAATTAATATGGAATAATATTGTTGTATATCATAAACGAGACGATCTAATTAAAATGTCCGGTGTAACGTGAAATTTATACAGTGCTCTTCCATTATATATCTTACTTCTATTTCTTCTATTCGACCAACTTTCTTTTCCATCGACCTATTAATACTAACACGCACGGTATTTCTCGTTCTCACGCAAACATGGGTCACTAACATCGTTGTATGGAGTGTTTTCATTATTTCGTGTCATGCAACATTTGCAAAATGGCACTTAACTCTTTGTCTGTCGCTCTGATACATTAATTAAGGATAACCGACTGATGTTTGGAGCTGGGATTACGTTTTAAACGTACGCTTGAAAAGGTCTGTTGATAATTTCCACGTGTACGAGTTCATCCATCATTTTTTATTGAAAAGTACGACGATAATTTCCACACTGAAATATAAATAATTCTTGAAAATCTCGTGGACGTGACAATGAGACGGAGAGTGAGTTGTGTGTTGTAACAATATTTAAACATAAGTGTTCCACTCCTGATGCAACGGTAAACCTGCTTTTATTGTAACAATAGAGGTGTACTTGTAAAATTATAACAATATATACTTACAACGAGCGTTGTCGGCCATCCTTTCTCGATCATCTTCAAAATAGTGCATTTGAATATAAAATAAAAATTGTATCAACGATCCAAGGAAAAGAATTGCAAACAATCTCGTTTAATTTGTACTTGCAATGGAAAAATTATAAAGAAAAATGTATCCTGCATCACTGTGAAGATAATCGTTAAATGATGTTCAAAAGCGTTAAACATAGTGCTTATTGCGAATATTGTTGTAATTTTACTTAACTAACGACCTTTATATACGTAAGTGTAGTATTAAGTACAGTATCGTTAACAAAGAGAAGGACTCACGTTCTTCAAGCTCACTTTCTCGACTAACCTCAAATTTTTCACTCCTCGTCGTCCTCCTGCGCAACAATAACTGCTTTCGTAGCTTCGTAGTAACAATGTGTGCCTACTTATGGAATTAAGTAGTATCAAGAGGAATAATTAGGAGAGAGAAGAAGAACACCTGACCTCCAGCCCTCCTCCTCGACTAAATTTAAATTTTTCCACTCCTCGTCATCCTTCTACGCGATAACTACTTTCGTAGAAGAAATTCCAACGTCGCATAATTACTGGAAACGAGATTCGCGACTTGAAATAATAATCATCCATTTTATTTAACGACTCGCGACGATCCTCTTCCCGGTATTCAACGAATCCACGTCCTCGAAAGTAACCCACATCCTTCCTAGATAACGTAATTCTCGCACGATGTGTCTTGTAACCGGGGTGTGTGTTTTTTGTTCAACAGTCGCGGCGGAAGAACCCAAAGCGGAAGACAGACAATCTAGACGACTTGAAGCAGGAGTTGGACATTGACTTCCACAAAATCACACCCGAGGAACTGTATCAAAGATTTCAGACGCACCCCGAAAACGTAAGTGAACCTCGATACTCGTTCACTCGAACGAGAAACCGAGCAAACTGTCTCCAAACCGGGAAACGTGTATCGTTTGTTATCGAGGTTACGTGAAATTCAAAAAAGTATAACGCAACTCTCAAATTCGATATAAATATATATATTCTTTCGATAAACAAAAATACGATACTAAAAATAAATCTTTCAATAATAATTAGAACAAAACTTTTCTTTCTTTTCATAGCATACGTTTACCTTCTCAGTTCTCACTAGTGCCCTCTGGTAGTTAATTTTACCATATCGGTGCTTAATTTCTAAGCTTCGACAGAGAGACAATCTTTTTCAACTTTAAATCTTCCATTCGACTGTACACTCGAGGTCTTTGGGTAAAAAGTGTCGCGAATGTGCAGAAGTCTTCTCAAAATTAAATATAATACAAAAAAAAAAACACGTGAGAAATACTGGAGCATTCGTATCTATTGTAATAGATATTTAATAACGGAAAAGGTATTCGAGGACTCGTCGGGTCAAAAATGACCCGACATAATACAAAAAAAAAACGTGAGAAATACAGGAGCATTCGTATCTATTGTAATAGATATTTAATAACGGAGAAGCTGTTCGAGGACCCGTCGGGTCAAGAATGACCCGAGAGACGCGCACCAAAATCGAACGATTCGAAGCTCGCGTTCGAATGTTACGGGTTCTGTTTCGTGAATCCGTGAATGGATAATTCTGGAACCGTTGCACAATACTCTTCCAGCGTTAACGCGAACGCTGACACGCGGGCGGTGTTCACCAGCCGCGACGCGTACGCGTCGCGCGGCGTCGATCGATCCGGTTATTTAAAGCTCGAGTATCATCGCTGACACAAAATTCACGATACCCCTTATTTAGCACGGGCGATAATTGCGAAGTGAACACCAGTCGTTAAATCCGCGGTGCGCTATCAATTGGGGGAAAGTATAACATTAAACCGGGGTGATGTTCGCGACGTGGATGCAATCGGTTACCCGATCAATTTTTCCGTATTCGAATTCGACTACTCGAGTGTTTTCGAGATCGTAAGTTTTTGCAGTGAAGTCGATCCCTCGATTAACTATCTTACAGTGGTAGCAACGCTACGGTGTCACATTAAAAGATCGATTGACCATCTTACAATGATAGCAACACTATGGTGTTGCATTAAAAGATCGCTACGACACTTCCTCCGCAACTTTTCGTTCAAATGTATTTGAAAATGTTCGAACACAATTCGAATTTGTCTGCTCGAGTATTTCCAAGATCGGTCTAACGCAGATGAGACGATCCTTTGACCTAGCAAAGACCTCCCAACTTTCTCGACAATTGGGTCCCGTATGGAAGAATTTTTACGGTGTTTGTCCACCATAAAATTTGTCTGCTCGAGTATTTCCAAGATTGGTCCAACGCACAAGAGACGATCCTTTGACCTAGCAAAGACCTCCAGACTTTCTCGACAATTGGGTCCCCGTATCGAAGAATTGTTACAGTGGTTGTCCACGAGACTACCACTGTAGTACACTACCACTACCACTGGAATACACCAAGAAACGCTCGATTGTTCATCGCTAATATTTCAATGTTTCGATTCCAGGGCCTCAGCCACGCGAAGGCAAAGGAGAACCTCGAGAGGGACGGCCCGAACGCGCTGACGCCGCCGAAACAGACGCCAGAATGGGTGAAGTTCTGCAAGAATCTGTTCGGTGGTTTCGCCCTGTTGCTGTGGATCGGTGCGATCCTCTGCTTCATCGCGTACTCGATCCAGGCATCGACCAGCGAGGACCCGAACGACGACAATCTGTACCTGGGAATCGTGTTGGCGGCGGTGGTCATAGTCACGGGCATATTCTCGTATTACCAGGAAAACAAATCGAGCAAGATCATGGAATCGTTCAAGAACATGGTGCCGCAGTTCGCGACCGTGATCAGGGAAGGTGAAAAGCTCACACTGAAAGCGGAGGAATTGGTGCTCGGTGACGTTGTCGAGGTGAAGTTCGGTGATCGTATACCCGCCGATATCCGGATCATCGAGTCACGGGGTTTCAAAGTGGACAACAGCTCGCTGACAGGAGAATCCGAACCGCAATCGAGGTCCTCGGAGTTCACGCACGAGAACCCATTGGAAACTAAAAATCTTGCGTTCTTCTCGACAAACGCGGTGGAGGGCACAGCGAAAGGCGTGGTGATCTGTTGCGGTGATCAAACGGTGATGGGAAGGATCGCTGGTTTGGCGTCCGGTCTCGACACTGGTGAAACCCCAATTGCCAAAGAAATCCACCATTTCATTCACCTGATCACCGGTGTTGCCGTGTTCCTTGGTGTTACCTTCTTTATAATCGCCTTCATCCTCGGCTACCACTGGCTGGACGCTGTTATCTTCCTCATCGGTATCATCGTGGCCAACGTACCGGAAGGTTTACTCGCTACCGTAACTGTCTGCCTGACCCTGACCGCGAAACGAATGGCGTCGAAGAACTGCCTGGTGAAGAATCTGGAAGCTGTTGAAACCCTTGGCTCGACGTCTACCATCTGCTCGGACAAGACCGGCACCCTGACCCAAAACCGTATGACCGTTGCTCACATGTGGTTCGACAACCAGATCATCGAAGCAGACACCACGGAGGATCAATCGGGACTCCAATACGACCGCACCAGTCCAGGATTTAAAGCGTTGGCGAAGATCGCGACCCTCTGCAACCGTGCCGAGTTCAAACCAGGCCAGGAAAACCTACCGATCCTCAGGAGGGAAGTAAACGGTGACGCCTCGGAGGCGGCTCTGTTGAAGTGCATGGAACTGGCCCTGGGCGACGTAATGGGCATCAGGAAACGCAACAAGAAGGTCTGCGAGATCCCGTTCAACTCCACCAACAAGTACCAAGTCTCTATCCATGAATCGGACAACCCGGACGATCCTAGACACCTGCTCGTGATGAAGGGCGCCCCGGAGAGGATCCTTGACCGTTGCTCGACAATCTTCATCGGTGGTAAGGAGAAGGTGCTCGACGAGGAGATGAAGGAGGCGTTCAACAATGCGTACCTCGAATTGGGCGGTCTCGGTGAACGTGTACTCGGTTTCTGCGATTACATCCTCCCATCCGACAAGTTCCCCATCGGCTTCAAGTTCAACTGCGACGACCCGAACTTCCCCGTTGAAGGACTCCGCTTCGTGGGACTGATGTCCATGATCGACCCGCCCAGGGCTGCGGTGCCCGACGCGGTCGCCAAGTGCCGTTCCGCCGGCATCAAGGTCATCATGGTTACCGGTGACCATCCGATCACTGCCAAAGCCATTGCCAAATCCGTCGGCATCATCTCTGAAGGTCAGCGCGTGTTCTTGGCTCTCTATGTCTTTTGTCGGGGTATAGTTAAAGATCGTGTACCGTGGAGTACTCCTCGTTCTTTTCAAAGGACTTTGAGATACTTCTCATCTGACATCTACTGATGTCAGAGAACCATGTGCGTTGCAATAGGGTGTTAGGAGGGTTTGTGGTACGCGGTACGAGTTAGGTTATTCGATATAAGGCAATTCGTCGAGCGTCTCTTTACAAGTTACTTCTAGCAACAAACATTCGAGGCTTAGCTACGGTTTTAACCTGTCCCTGTATCGCGCTTGAATTTTTATCCATAAAAGATCCGAGTTCTCAGTCGTTAAAGCTTGCCCCGAAAGTAACGAAGCGAAAGTAAAAAAAAAAGGAAAAGTAGTAACTTTCCCGAAACTTTGTCCCCGAGCTCTCGTCCCCTTCTTATGAAATATTCAGAACTCGGTAACAGATGTTGCCAGACTTATGAAAGATTTCAAGAACGCTCCGGAGCTTTCCGAGAAATTTTCCCGAGGAATTAGTTCGAAAGTTCTTAACGCTCCTGAAGTGTCTTGAAAGTTTCGTGTCGGGCGCGACGGACGATGATTGGATGTTTCTTTTTCAGGTAACGAAACCGTCGAGGACATTGCCCAACGATTGAACATCCCAGTATCCGAAGTAAATCCACGCGAGGCCAAGGCCGCCGTCATCCACGGAACCGATCTCAGGGAACTGAACTCCGATCAACTGGACGAGATTCTCAGGTATCACACCGAAATTGTGTTCGCCCGTACCTCGCCTCAGCAGAAGCTCATCATCGTCGAAGGCTGCCAACGAATGGGTGCTATCGTCGCTGTGACTGGTACGTTGTCTCGCTGATTGTTAATCACTTGGAGTGATTCCTTCTAAGTGAAACTCTCACGAATGTGAGGTTTGAAATTGGTTGCAACAGTAGACATTAGCGATTGGGGGAAACCAATGACCTAGTAAAGAACCCAAGTCACAGTGGATACTGTTAGCCAACCTGCGTGTAAGATCCAAGTTCACCAGTAGTAGTGCTGAATCAAAGAATAGTATCAAGTTCAAAAGTTTCAAGATGTCGAACCGCTAGCTCTACGTTGTGTAAATAGATTTACAGTTGCGACAAAGTCTACTTATCGCAAACACGTACAAAACACATAATGATCTAATGTATCTTCCAGGTGATGGTGTCAATGACTCCCCTGCATTGAAAAAGGCCGACATTGGCGTAGCTATGGGTATTGCTGGCTCCGACGTATCCAAACAAGCTGCTGACATGATTCTGCTCGACGACAACTTTGCATCCATCGTAACCGGTGTCGAAGAAGGTCGCCTGATCTTTGACAACCTGAAGAAGTCCATCGCGTACACCCTGACCTCAAACATACCCGAAATCTCACCCTTCCTGGCGTTCATCCTTTGCGACATCCCTCTGCCCCTTGGCACTGTCACCATCCTCTGCATCGACTTGGGAACTGACATGGTGAGTGATCATTCTTGAAAATTAATTCTCGAAAGCCCGTGTCTAACCCGAAACCAACGACTTCTCGATCGTTGACCGATCGAGATCCATCGAGGAATCGTTGGGATCTATCTTATAGCGTAATCGAAAATTTTCAGCGATATCGATACCTCTTGTACTTGCGATCCCGATGGCAGTCGAGAACCGTGATCGCATAGTTCCGTTGTTTTATGTGTGAAATGATGATTGTCAGGTGCCAGCTATATCACTGGCGTACGAGCGCTCGGAGTCCGACATTATGAAGAGAAGGCCACGCGATCCCGCCCGGGACAACCTCGTCAACGAAAGGTTCTTCTCACGAAAAGATTGCCTAACGCTCCCATCTGCCCTTTCTATATCGCTTGTGTACAATTTGTATCTCCTAGGTTCTGCGTAATTGTGCGATCCTCTAGAGCTCCAGTAATCAGAGTACGCCAGGGATAACCGCTACACATTGCCCCCGAAAGCTAATCTCGTAACTTTACACTTTAGGTAGCCGTTGGAAGTTGCAGCAATAAAGTATCTCGTATATTGCCGGTGTTGGGTCTATCCGAGCGCGAGGATCTCGATTCTCTTCTAGCGGTCTGTGCCCGGAAATACCTTCCAAAGCCAAAGAGAAAGAGAGAGAGATGGAGAGCAGACCCTTCCAAGAATCGAGATTCTCGCGCACGAACCATAACCAGGATTGTTTTCAGCCCATCGAACCGAAAGTGTCTCTCCTGAGAGACACCGAAGAGGAAATCGCCCTCGTACACGACGAGAGATCGTCCTGCGTCAGCGTTACCCCAACGAATCCCCTTGATGATCCTTGGTCGCCTCCCCCACTTCATCGTTCCGATCAATTTGGTTTCTCTCAGTTGATTTTTTGCTTACCTTCTACGTTTTTCATTATATGACACACCCGCAAGAATGCTGATTGCCCGCGGCGATATCGACCCCGGCCGTGTTGGATTCTCTCGTCGGCGAGAGATCGAGAAAATGTTTTCTTTTCTTTTTTTTTTTCTTTCCTTGCCCTCTTTTCTTTTATTTTTTGGCCCCGCGTGCCGTACGCCCGGGTTCATAGCGTTGGGTCAGCATCCTTGTCGCGAGGGTTACCCGAAAACAAATACTCATGATTTAATCTGTTGGCGTTGTTACTTGAGCTTGTTGATGATGTGACGTCAGGTGCCAGCCATCTCACTTGCCTACGAGGAGGCAGAGAGCGATATTATGAAGCGACATCCACGAAACCCGTTCACTGACAAGCTAGTTAACGAAAGGTAACACATCAAGAACATAACCGAGTCTTGACAAGCTACACCAGATACTTTTACGATCAGAAAGAGTAATCGGTGACATGATACACCGGACCCTTGAAGTTGCAACGTAACTGGACGGGCGTTCCGCGCCGGACCTGTTGACCGTAACAAAATGGCGGCTACTAGACCGGCAGCTTCAAGGATCGGGGTCACACAGTCGCGATCGCTCTCTCCTTTACCTGTCGTTACACTTCTTACTTATCCCTATGGTTATTGTAGTAGCTAGTTCGTTCTGTCTCGTATGGCTATATACTCGTTTCGAAAAACACCGATAAGACACGAAAAGAGATTTTCATAACACGTCTTGTTTCCTAACCATTTCGTTGCCCGACACGCACCGCGAGAACTGTGAACAGGGCGACGACGAGATTTTTTTTCGTGTGCAAATTAATCCCTGGCCTATCTAAACATCTCCGTAACGAATTTTGTCTGTCTCTTTGTGGGAAAGTTCGTTATCGATTTTAATGATTGTGGTGTCCGTGATACGTGTATTGCTAATAACTGTTTTTTACTCCGATCCCGTCCTTCCGGGTGACGCCGTATTTTGTCACGCGTGAACATTGCACCGGAACCTTTTCTCGAATTCTCGACGAGCCGGGTTCAGGGTTGAAACACGACGCCAGTGTCTGTCTCGATAATCGTTTTTCTTTTTTGTAATTGCTTTGTGAATTTGGTAAACGCCTGAAAGCTGGGTTTAATTTGCTCGATGCCTTGATCAGAGGACTCTGACATGCTAGGGGATCAGTATGATATACCTAACCAACAAGGTAACCGAATGATGCACGCCAGGTATAACACTCTTCCGGGGCATTTGGTGACTGGGTATAATTATACTAGAGCTTTATTACCAGACTTTTATTATATATACATTTCTCTCTTTCTCTCTCTCTCTCTCTCTCTCTGTCTATCTCTCTGTCTCTTTCTCTCTCTTTCTCTCTATTCGAGAGCCCGGTCGACACTCGCTCGCAAGCTGGATTGTGTCTCGGATCAGTGAACGTTTGCTCGTCCACGATTTCGTCGATGATCTCGTGTTGTCTTCCTCAGTCTTCGTTACAGTGTTCGTCCAGGTTTGGGTGTCGGTATGTGTCACCCTTGCTATCGATTCCTTTGAAAGTTCACCCAGATCGAAACAGTCGGATATTTGCAACAACTTTTGTCATATACCTTTCCACGCTTTTTCCTAGCGTGCCACCCAGTACTTTGTAGAACATAATCCGAAACTTTCGAATTGCACACAACACGAATCACTTGATATTCGTTTCGACGCGTTAACGAAAACCAATTTCATTCAAAGAAGAACTTTTGATCTTTTGTCGTTCGTTGCATCCGATTCACATGGATCATCGATCGTGACCAATCGCAGGACGAGCAATCGCAATCGTTTCTCTCTATTCTCTCTCTCGAAGGTCTTTCACTCTTCCTTTGAAACCCATTGCCAGTCAAGCGATCGCTTCCAATGTGACGATGATCCTCGCTTGTAATTAGTGTTGTTTCGTCAACGCCAAAGGTAAGCCGATCTCAAGTCTCTCTTACTTTCTCACTCTCTCACTGTCCATTTCTATCACCTTTTCTCTGTTTTCTCTCTCTCTGTTTCTCTCTCTCTCTCTCTCTTGCTCACTCTCTAAACTCTTTCTCTATCCTCGAGCTTCACCATCGTCTACGAAATTGTTCGCCATCGTCGTCATTCGACCAATGGAGAGGAAGCTGAGTACCTGTTCCAGACGAATTTCATCCTTGAATATTTTCGATTCTTTGCTCAGATCTTCAAAAACCCTAACATAGGAGCCTCATCCTAACATAGGATGTCTCAGCTCGATATTTCGGAGGTTCGGCTTGTGTTTATGCGTTCGTTTCTCCATTTTGTCTCAAGGATTAGTTTTCTTCGCCTCTCTTCATCTCTTTCTTGCTCTATCTTGCTCTATCTTTCCGTCTCTCCTTTTCTGCTCCTCTCGAAGGATTCGAGATCGTCACCTAATCGTCGATCTCTTTCACACCTGCGTCTATGGACGACTGTTGTTCCACGACACGGTCGCAAATTTTTCCAATTCGTCAGCCATCTCTCCAGTTGCTTCCAGCAATTCGCAGAAACTCGCCAACAGATAAAAAAAAAAGAAACTCCTGGCGATTCGTGAACAGTCTGGGGTCGGTTGACGACTCCCGAGGATCTGTCCAAGTTGAAATCTCTTTAACGTGACATCTTACTCCGCCTTGACAACTCGCAGGAAATGCGTGTCGACAATTTTACACGAGCAAACACACCGCAGATACGTAGGAGAGCCAAACGAATCGCTTGGATCGATGCAGAGAAACAATATCTGTGTTATCGGATTACACGAATTTAGTTCGTTTAGACTCGATCGAGAGCGAGCGTCGTCGAGGATGTAATTGTTCAGCGTGTCTCGAGTTATTCACTTGAAATTTATATTCACGGTGTAGATTTTCGTTCGTTAAATTCTAACTGTATCCGCGATGAAATTAAATTATGAGAGAATCTGTATACCAGGGGAATTTTCTATAAAATATTGTGTTGTACAATCGAGAACCATTTTTAAAATCAAGAGAGAAACCGTAAAGAATTCTGTAACTTACCGAACGTTACGGCCGGATCAACTGGCCGCTCAAGGTCACCGAGGCGCTCCCCCCACCGTACAGTTCCGCTAGCCGAAGTGGTGGGGGTACCGACCTTTAGCGGCCGATCGATGGGGTTCCAACTGACAGTTGCTCGGTCGACGATGCTCGCCTCCAAAGCTAGTTAGTTCAGTCTCGATTCTATTTGTATATATATACTGTGTACATAGATCGATAGTCGTGTGTTTACATATATTCTATTGGTAACTGTCATTATCGTACTACTGTCATTATCGTACTACTGTCATTAGTGTCACCATTGTCATCGGTATTATTATTACTGTCCTAGCTCATCAGTGTCATCAATAACTATCGTTGACTCCTCTCTGTCTCTCCCACTTTCTTTCTCACGATCGTTTCAAATCCTCGTTAGAGAGCATCTTTTTTCGTATCCCCTTTTTCTTTTTTTTTTCTCTAACTATACCGCCAAAAAACCAACACGATTTTGTTTTTACTTTGCCGTTGTTATTATTACTATTTAATATTGTTACGCCGTCACGAACCCACAAGCCAGCATTTGTTACGATAGCAACGAATTTTTACTACTATTTTTTACAATTCTATTGTCACAGCTGCCGCTGCTACCTCTGTATTTTTACTATTACTACTTACTTGCTACTTACTATTACTATTTACCTACTATTTTACCTACTATTATTTTTTGTTTCTTATCGCCACGATATATTGTCCACCGCAGAAACCAACCAGAACCGAAACAAAAAGAAAAAAAAGAAAGAAAGAAAAAAAGAGTAAAAATGGAAAGATCAGAGAACTATGGCACCTCTGTACATTTTTTAGGCGTCCATGATTCTTCTTTGCAGTTTTTTATTCTTTACAGTCCTCTCACAATTTTATTCTGTAATGCGCTGCCTACCGCCGCTGCCTTCTACCACTCTGCGACTGGCAACTTTCTAACGGGTGCTGAGCGACCGAGCAAAATATTCTCTTGTCAAAGATTACATGCGATCGAAAGTTGCTAATGCGGGAATATATTTCATGGGCCGATGTGCATATTATAACGGGATGAACAAGGTTGTTTATACCCGCCCCCTTTCCCCGATGCAACAGAGAACGTCCCTCGAAACAAGTTCACCTCTAATTTCAGAGACAATTGCACAAACCATGTTTTAATTAATTCAACGTGTACGAAACGATGTTCGTGACGTCTCTGTGTGCATCGGGGAAAACCTTGCTTAAGGATACTAACAGAAATGAAGCTTGAATGGTATTCAGAGTGCACGAAAGAGAAAGGAATCCTGACGAACTGCTCGATGACGAATCCTTGTTTTCGTGCACCACGGGACAGCGATTCTCAAACTGTACGCCGCGAAATATCAAAGACTCTTATCGTATACTCTCTACCACTTTGGACTCGATTGCTCGACGAACAGAACTGCCAAATATTTCTCTCAACCTAGAGATGCCATAAACCGAGAGACAGTTTGAGAACCCCTGACTCGTAGAATTCTATACGATCGTTCTAATCGCGGAGTCGTCATCGAGAATCGTCCTAACAACGAAGCGTTTGAAGCAAAATCATCTGCCAACGACGATCGAAAGAGCCGGCACGGGGACGACCATGAAAACTTGTCCACTTGCTCGCGGCTTCGAAGTCCGCGCAGATGATCTTCCCTTCGTCTCGAGCGACCCTGTCCTTCCTAAGCTGAATACGCGAAACGGCGATCGAAACCCTCTGCTTCGAGTCGTGAAACATTCAACGTCTCTTCGACAACGCTTACACTCGAGGAGGAACGCGATTAAAAATTAATCAAAGTGTCGATTTAACAAATGGTTTCGTCGCCAGAGATTCGCGTAATTCAGCCGGAGGACTACCGTCGCTTTGTCTCAGCAGAGAGCACGCTGCACGGCGTATGCCCGTTTTTCGATTCTCATTGTGACACAGTGCTGTCGCCCGACAGAAACGATGAAAGAGGGTGAAGCGTTGAACACGGAGAAAGAGTCTACCGATCGTGATTGAGAACCCTTTCGGGGGTCACCGCAGGATCGGTTGGCCGCTCACGGTCGCCGCTAGGGCCTCCCCCCACCATCCGCCGTCACACCAGCACCACCACCGTCGCGCCATCTGTCGACGCTTGACTGAGTCTCACAGTCGCGTTCGAGACGCGCCAGGCTGCGGACCCCGCTGTTGTTATCTCTCGAACGCGTACACGGTCGTGGTGGGGATTTCGTGCGACCAATCGATCCAGGTTTGAAATTCTAGGTGCACTTCGTCCCTTCGTCGAAGAGATCGTGGCTCTTTCTCCGATCCTGGCCACCACCCAAAGAATTGCTAACTTTGTCCGGTGACTGTTGCGTGACCTCTTCGCACGTCCCCCTTGTCTCTTTCGCTATCACTGTGTACAATCATGATGATTTGTACACATATGTAAATATGCATACATGTATAACGTGTGTATATATATGTACTTTGTACGGTGTACGGGGTGCTTGGCACACATTCTAACCAATGGTGGATGGCAGGTGCCAGCCATCTCGCTAGCTTACGAGGCACCGGAGTCGGACATTATGAAACGGCAGCCCCGCGATCCTTACAGAGACAATCTTGTCAACCGAAGGTGGGTCTCCAAACTACCCACCAGAAAAACCAATCCCCACATAGCCACAAGCTGCAGACACACAGATACACGAAAACACACAAAAGCATGTTGCGCGGGCGGCCAAACCTTTTCTACTTTTCCGGCGACGTTGTTGTCGATGAATTTTTTGATAGTCGCTTTTTTTTTTTTGGGTGATACAAGTTTGTGGAAAACAACCGAAAATGAAAGACGTGTTTCCTTTTTTTTTTTTGAATAAAATGATCTCATTTTTCTCGAGAGCGTGAAACTGGTAGGTTTGACGATCTTTGTAAGAATCTTGAGATTTGGTTTCTTTGAAATTACAAGAAAAATTCACTAAAGTAACAATCGATTGTAATTTTAGATACCTGTGTAATTGGAGAAATTTCATCTCCTGAACGTGATTTACCCCAGTTAAAGAGATATCCATGTTCGTTGTTTTCGGTTGCTCTATGAACCTGCAAAGTTTTGTCAAAATTAATGTCAAAAACCTTCTGTCATCTATTTTCGAAGAAATTCGTAAAATTGAAAATACTTTCTCTATCTTCATCTGGAAATTGAATAGTAATATTTTTGTTCGTCGTTGGAGTAATTTTTGTTATTTTTTCGACGATTAAACAATAATTGAAAACAACAACAAACACGTTTGGCCACTCTGACAACGCTGTACTAGAGCATACGTATGCGCGTGCATACGTACGCGCACTGTAATTGTTCTAACACGATTAAAAACAGAGTGTCTACTGATGTCAGAATCGTACGTTTGTTTACTGAAATACAAATCTCTCGTTGTTCGTTGGTTAATCGCTTGTTATTTATTTTCTGCACGCGACAATCGAAAGTGTCTTTTAATCGTTTTTATTGTGCGCATTTTCGTCTGCACTTCGTTCGAACACTTAATAAAAAAAGTACCCTCGGGGGACATGAAACCGGGGAAGAAATTTTCGTGGCAAGCCAGAATCGAGAGAAAAGTTTTAATT
The DNA here is from genome assembly GCF_051014685.1 of Ptiloglossa arizonensis. Lineage (NCBI taxonomy): Eukaryota > Metazoa > Arthropoda > Insecta > Hymenoptera > Colletidae > Ptiloglossa > Ptiloglossa arizonensis. The sequence continues at coordinate 18,308,609 of NC_135051.1, forward strand.
GATGTTCCTTCGATACAGACGAGAAATTAACGAATATTCGTCAACAGTAACGCGAAATCTTCGGTGATACAATTTGCTGTCGTATCACTCGCAGAGATTCGTTGTTACTATATCGTAAAAAGAAAAAAGAAAAAAGAACAGCAGTCACGGTTGACACTCTACGCTAACGAGCCAGAGAACACGTCTCTAGGAAAACTAGTTGATTAATATAGCACAGCGAGTATAGCTCGACGACTTGGAAATTGCACCTCGAGGGTGTGGCCTGGACCTGGTGGGACGAGTTGTGGGGATAAGTGGTCCAATCATATCGGTTTGAATTTCACAATCTTTCCTTTTTCAAATTTGTCGAAGAGCAAAATTTATTGACGATGTTGAATAACTTCTACGAAGTGTCGACCTCGTAACGTCGAGACACGAGATTGATACATTTCTGGAAACAATTTCTCAACACCGTCTTCAAATTCTGTCACGTGGAAAACGATCGAAGATCGTGGAATTCGTTCTGAAATAGCACGTACAGTGCCACTGGCAGAGAACCGAAGGGTAGGCGGAGCCTACAGGGACGCGTAGCGGGAGAAGAGGCGGGGCCAGCGTCCCCACCAGTGTCCAGGAACCTTTCTAATTTGTTGATCTGTATCTCATAGGAGAGTCAAGCCGCTCTTCCGCCTAATCGACGCCGTCGAGGCGAAACTCGACTCGCGAGCGACTTGAAAGCGACTGTCCTCGAACAGTAGCCACGATCGTCGTTCAGGTGGGAGAACGGCTTCACAGCGTTGGGAATGCCGAATGCTTTAGCCACACATAGAATCTAGTGTCTCTCTCGAGCGACTACTAACAAATTGTTCTGCGAATCGCGCGGCTTGACGTGTTTAACAGCGAACCGTCTTAGAGACCCCGGATATGTGAACGGGTATTAAGTAACGGAAAAGCGAACGCGCTACGTGTTCGTTGAAAGTTAGAAAAGGCAAGAAAAAACACAGCCCGCTTAAGAACTCGATGCTCAATGCACGGCCTAAGCAGCGTTCAGCAATTAACGATTCCATTCCACCGCGGAAACCCGTAACCATGAACGGAATTATCAGTCCGTTAACCGCTTAATTACTCCATCGTCGACCCGATCGATGAAGAACCGTGTCTACCAATCACTTCTTTCCGCCCGTCCACCCCGGTTCGTGCTAACGAACCATCGCGCGCCTACCACCGCTGACCCGTCGAGATCTGTTCTGCTGCAATCTGTTTGATTTGATCTAACGCCTAACGATGCTAAATGACTGTTGCGCGACGCCGTGGCCAAACGCATGCAAAATCGTCGTCACGGAGCTGATCCTGTTAGCGACGGTCCCGTGGGGCACGGACCTTCGGTCCTTCGTGGAGATAAATTGTTCGATACCTCTGGGAGATGAGGTCATCGACGAGAGCCGGGATAGATCATTTATCACTCCGCGACAACCGGTATAATGGTAGTCGAAAGAATCGACACGACCGCGAGGAAAGTTATTTATTACCAACCGAGGTGTTACCTCGCTTATTGATCGAATTCTGTCGCGGATAAACGAACCGTGGGTCCACGGGCGATTCTCGGGGGAAAATCGCTACCGTCCCTCGGTTGTTGAGCGGAGCGATCGATAAGCGAGGTAACACCGTAGATACCAGAGTGTAATACTCGTGTACGGAGCAGTGCGTTCGAAACAAGTCGCTTTAACGATAGAAATGATACTACTGTTTCTGGGTCACTTGTTTCTTTTCTTGCAAAGATATTCAAATCGTTATCGTATTCGTCTTAGTAGCTTCTAACGGAGAGTAAATAAAAGAACAATTAATCGCGTTTAAATATGTTTGCTGAATATTCTCGTCGAAGTCTTGGTGTGTAATTTTTGTCGTGGTCGTGTCGACTCGTTTCACCGAAGAAATTTCTTACACCCGATAGTGTCTACGTTGTGCTACTGCGTATCGAAAGTGTCACCAGGGTTGGCTCCAAGACGACCAGCATTCACACCTGAAAAAAAATCGCTTCTATGTGTCAGCTGACTTAACCGAGTTTCACGGTTCGACCGAGCGACGTACGCGCGCGGGATTCGCGCGCGGAAAGCTCCGACTCGAGGAACGAGCGGTGCACCGTGAAACTCGGATGAAATTAACACACATGTATATATAATGTATATATACATGTGTGATTTTGCATGTATGTGCGTGTGCCTTGTGCTTTTGTGTGGCATGACCCAGCGCGAGGAAACCGATCGTTACCATCTGCGTTCCGATCCGGTAAGTAATCTGCATTTAATCTTAACTACGGCTTCCAATATTAACACCACTTTAGGCTACTACAAATGAAACTTAGCGGCATACACGAATGCTTCTTCCGATTTTCAAAGAAACCACCGACTCCATCGTCTTCGAGGACAGACACCCCGGTTTCTAGCAACGACAGTGAGATTTTGCTCCAAAGCGGGGTGGGTAGCGATTTTGTTCTCAAATCGTGCTAAATGAAGGTTTTCTCTTCACACACGGAGTAACGGATGTAACATATACATCAATCTATGCAATTTTATTCTTCAAAATGGTCTCTATTCGATGACTAATCTCTTATGTACATTCGAATCGTAAATACCAGTTTTATTTCACTTGAAGAGAACTCGAATTCTTTATATCTGTCTCGTATTGCACAGTTTTTTTGTTTTTTTTTTATTAAAATCGTAGAGATCGTATAAAAAAGATGACGACGATCCATCGATCAAAATGTCTGGTTTAGTTCTATGGAAATCGGAGGTTTAACCGCAATTGCCCGTTGCCCGGTATCAAGACAACACTGATCTAACGCGGGTCTTTGTGTCTAGGCTTATTTCAATGGCGTACGGTCAGATCGGTATGATCCAAGCTGCGGCCGGTTTCTTCGTCTACTTCGTGATCATGGCTGAAAATGGATTCCTGCCACTGTATCTTTTCGGTATCCGAAAACAATGGGACTCGAAGGCTATCAACGATCTTCGTGACAGCTACGGTCAGGAATGGGTAAGCTGATGACTTGCAAACGAAGATTGATCAAGACTCAGAGAGGAGATGTAAAATTAAATTAAAAAAAAAAATAATAACGAGGATCTTGGTCTTGCTACAGTTGTGAGTTGGAAAGATGACCTTTTTAGTCTCTAAGTGACTTCTGAGACCAAAAGTCTGACCCAACACTAATAACAATTCATGTCGGATGACATCTTTCCAGCTGCTAATAGTGTACTTGCTTCGACAGTACACTAATTTGTGTACTGAACTAATGGAACAATGAAACGGTAAATAAAATCGCAACACTGTTGTTAAGAGTCTTCGTTTTTTTTATTCCACAGACATACAGGGATCGCAAGACACTGGAATTCACTTGCCACACGGCCTTCTTCGTTTCTATCGTGATTGTACAATGGGCCGACTTGATCGTCTGTAAGACGCGACGTAACTCCATCATCCATCAGGGAATGAGAAATTGGGCCTTGAACTTTGGTCTGCTGTTCGAGACTGGTCTCGCCGCGTTCCTAAGCTACACACCCGGCATGGACAAAGGTCTCCGCATGTTCCCTCTCAAGTAAGTTCGATCACCACGACGATCTACGCATTGGATAGTAAAGCTCCAAAAAATGAACACCTTTGTGCCTTTTCGAGCACCAAACGCTGAAAAACGCTTGTTCCGCCGTCTAGTAGCCGATACTTGAATCGTTGATGTATCCTGTTGAGGATACAAGGACCACCTAGCGTTCAAAGTTAGAACTTGCACGGCGAAACGTTCAATTACTCGCCCGTGAGGTAATCCAGTGTCCGAACCGAATAAATTGACCGTTCAAGGTCACCGGTGATATCTCTCTTAAAGATCCTTCTTCTCGTTGGCTTCACTCGGTTCTGGATCCCGAACGAATTACACAATCTACCTTCGTCTCGAACAAGAAAAAGTAACCCTTAAGGCGTCGATCAAACAAATAAACTCAACGCACTTTATCGCTGTTTCAGATTCGTCTGGTGGCTGCCTGCCCTTCCCTTCATGTTCGCCATCTTCATCTACGACGAGACGAGACGATTTTACCTCCGTCGGAATCCAGGAGGCTGGCTCGAGCAAGAAACTTACTATTAGACGCAAAAAGGAGAATTAATCATACACGCAGAGCGCGCGCGCAAGAGTAAGAGCGAGAGTAGCAGAGAGAATGATGAGAGAGAGAATGAGACGCATACCCACGCAAAATATACACCGAAAATAATAATAATAATAATCATAATAATAATAATAATTAACAAAAGAAACAAAAAAAGAAATCAAGATGGTAAATCACCCACGTTGAAACACATATACATTTTACACGGGGCGTGCTATCGGGTCTATCCGTACTGTCGCGAGATCACGAGATAATTATTATACCAACGGGAGGGGGAGGGGAGGGGGGATGAGGGTGGGGTGATGAAGTTCGCGTCAACCAGGAGGAGTTAATACGAACGAGGCCAGGATCGATCGAATGCGAAGCGTGTCTTACACAGCCGGTCGGAGGGGGCGTGAGAACGCTCGTCGCGCATTAACGGGGAGAACATTGAAGTACAAAAGGAGGAGAGTCACGAGAACAGTGGTACCAACGGACGAATGCTAAGAAGCGAATCGAGGAAACGTTGAGTAAATGGAATTACGAGAGAACGCAAACGCGCGTTCGTCGTTCTGGCTCTGCGAGTCGCTTGCACGCGCGTGCCGGTGTATCATTATCAAAATGGTCGTCGTTCAAGGTAACATCGAAAGGATCGACGAGCGGACAAGACAGGGGTTCTACGAGCAACGCCGTCGGGAAGTGAGAGTCAAACTTTCCAGGTACACGCCCGATAGCTATCGAATGGGTCGTAGGTGTCGGTGCTGCCAACGGATTTTCAGACGGGGACGAAAACCTGGGCGTGGGCTAGGGACGATCGAGCGAAGAGTATTGCAGGGCCTAAACAAGCGTGAACAATGAACGGGAGGAGGATCAACGGGACGAGCGAGCGTGGACAACCCTAGGATGGCCAACCGCGTGAACCCCCTTTGGTTGAGGGCCACGTTGGATCCGACAGATCGACGGATAACGCGCACGTCCGTATGAACGTCGACGGGTGTATGCACACGACCAGTGAGTTTCAGAAGGATCACGTTGAACCGTCTTGTGATATCGACAACTATTCATAGGCATCCCTGTATTTAAATATCTAACGAACAAAGATCGCTGCGCTAGAGATTTGCCACGTGCTTGTTAAGTGTTTCAGATCCGAGAAGCAAAATAGAAAAAAGAACAAAAATATAAAAAGACGCAAAAGTAGATGGGGACAAGGAGCGAGGACGTCTCGTGACAACCGTGACTCTTGAATAGTAACTTTGTCGATCGTTCGTTAAGGAGGACACCAGTACGCTAGATTGGCACGCCCTAGAGATTATCCACGACGAAGGGGGACGAGGAGTTACGACGAAACACCCAAACGAAACAAACCAAAAAAAAAAAAAAAATACAGTCGCATCAAAAGAAAAAAAAAGAAAAATGAAAAAAAGACGAAGACACACGGAAAGTACAAGAGAGAAGCGCATTCGCAGTACTCATTGATTGTTCTAATTGCTGGTTAACATCCGTCGTTCGGTTCGAGTCTTTAATCCGAGCAGCTGTCGGGAACAGAAATCGCGTCACGTGGATGTTTCTAGTAGTTGAGACGAAGAGAGGGGATATGGGATGCAAGAAGAGAAGAACCCACCGTAGCCAGTTCCAATTTGGGGATGGTGTGTACGTTCCGTGATTAGAAGACAACGAGGGACGAGAATTGGACGCGCGAGAGCGAGCACAGGCAGAGATGGCATACCTACGATGTTAACGGGTGATCGTCGATCGAATATCAACCAATCAGCCGACGAGAATACAGAAGGAAGCTAACCAACCACGGTGGAGACGCAGTTCTTGGGAATAGCCAATGGACCGAACGCGCCGCGCGATCCACCGACTTAAAAACCGGACAAATGAATGATGACAATGTTATCGATTAAAAGAAAACGAAAAATGATTAAAAAAAAAAAAAAACAAAAAAAAACAATGAAAACGAGCTAAATAGAGATACGAGAGTTTAAAATAAGCGCGCCCGTCCGGGACCCACTGTCTGCTTCCCGGATGGGAGGGCGCCACGATAGTCGAGGTAAACAGGATATACAAATTGCTAGTAGAGGATGGTAACGACGTAGGAGAAAGCACAGGAGAGGGAATCTTAAAAGCAGACATGAGAGAGGAACCCCATAAAAAAAAAATTATGGAAAGAGAAAACATTCTTACTTAGGCGAAACTAAAAAGTAAAGGAAAAAAAAGGTATAAATTCATTCTCTTAGTTTTTCATAGGTTTAAAAAAACGCCAGCGGGACAGCTCGCTATAAATCATTGGACCCCCGTACGCAGAACGCCCTGTACCACCAACCCCGCGGTCTGTCGTGTGTGTATGCATGTATGCGTGTCAAGTGTCGATACAACGCCCCTTCGAATTTTTTTAGAAGCAACAGAAAACCAAAAAGTTTAAAAAAAAAAAAAGAAAAAAAGATATATGAGAACGAAGGTGACTTAAAATGCCTGCCACGCGACTTTTCGGGCCGGGACGATCCGAGAGACGTGCCATCTAAACAAGTCGAGGTCTTGTTTCTCGTGCTTCTACAGTGTGACACGTACTCCGTCGGTTGTCGTTTCTTTTTTTTTTTTTCTCTCCTTTTCGTCTTTACTTTGTCCATCTGTGTTTTTTCCTAGTTACCAGCTTTCACGGCTTCTTGTGCGCGCGCGCTAGCTAAGTCGGTAGAGAAGGGCGCTTCGTTTCGAGCGGAGAATAAAACGGGCGGAACGTAGGGGTTCTCCTGGCCGATACTCGTTGATGGGGGATGGATAGAAGTTCGTTGTCGTGTTTGCCTATCGTCGCGGCGAATCGATTGTCAACGGACGGGCCTCGAACGGTTCAATTTCCGGTTCCATAAATCGTCTCTTTTTTCTTTTTTTTTTTTTCGTCCGCGAACGAACCGTCGAGGATCTAGGTAGACGAGGGTGACGCTCGCTCGGCGACCCTGGCCCCAAAACTACCCTAAGTGTTCAATAATCGAGGTGTTCTCGAGGTGCCGTGCACGCGTAACAATGTTCAGCCTTCGCCGATCCCGCCGAGCCTTGGATCTCTGTTCTGTGAACGAAGATCCCATCGGGTCGTTGCGAGTTTCCTCCGTCCAGCCCCACCGGATGAATTTTTCACTGGTGTGCGCGCGTGTGGGGCTGTGCGCGTCGAAACATCGTCTCGTCCACGAGAGATTTGGCCGGTGAGGCGAACGCGTTCGAATTGCTTTTCGGGACACGTGGATCGCCATTCGGATCCAACCGATAACGTCGTCAGGTGGAAACGAAAATGTGAGAGATGAACGGACAGAGGGCAGCACAGTGTACCGTCGCGTTGCTCGTCGAACTCGAACGCGGTATAGACCCCCCTCCCCGCGGTAAACACGTCCCGGTTTATCTTTCACGAATTGTGAAACGTCACGCGAGATCGTTACAATCGGTTCAACCACAGTGCTAGGTGTTCGATGGAAAGCTGTTCACGCCGCGATGTTATTCCGTTTACGTGGTGATTACCTCGTTACGCGTTACGAGACTTGTGTACGTATGGCTCCCGTGTGCGCGATAGAGATCGATCCCTGTCACAACGAAATCGAACGAAGCAAACGATGTTTGAGAATTCGTGTACGACGGATCGCTTTCGGTGGATCCCCGTGTTTCGAGATAGGACGCGAACGAATTTAAACGAGACGTAGAATAAAAAGGGAAAAATATGACGGTGAAGAAGTAAATCGATGTGGGAGGGGGGAAGCAAAGAATAATATATAGCATCGGCCCAATTCGTTCTGGTGCCGGAGCTGGGACTGTAGGATCCGTGGTTTGTCGACAGGGTGTTCCGTGCCCGGGGGGCGTAGGAGCCCAAAAAAAATGCTTTGCCGTCGTGCGCCTCTTTACTTTAGGCTAATAATTTAAACATTAATAATATAATAATAATAATTATAATGTAATACATGTTACAATAAGATATTATTAGATGTAATTATTATATATGGTTTAGTGTAGATCGTGTTGTTGAAGAAAAAAAACAAAGTACGTATAAGTGAACAAAAAAAAAAAAACAAAGATATGAAATATGACGACGACGAGAGAGAGAGAGAGCGAGCGAGAGCGAAAGAAAGAGCGAGAGCGAGCGAGAGTTAAAAAATCAAGGGAAGTGGCGGTGAGAGGAAATTTCGGTCTAAGACCATAAATCTGCGGCGGACTGAGCGGGATACAGACGAGAAAATCCGCTTTTGCTTTCGTACGTGAACGATCTATTATTCGGGCAGCAACTTCACTTATGACCTTCGACACGATATACTCGCATCTCAACAGTCACGCACCCATTCGAGCCGAGTCACGCGTAGAAAGTACTAGATCCTTTCGCATCTAGACCGCGTTGTTTCGTTTTTCCGTTTTACTGGCGTTTCCGGTTACGCGGACAGATTTGCGGCCGTTTACAATCTGATTCTCGTTTGTGAACCATTTCGCGCCTCTGTTTTCAGTTGACCCCCTTCTTACCGCGGATTTATAGAAAAGAGAGACGATCCTTGGCACACGCGAGTCGCAAATCTCTTCGTGTCCTGCAAACGGGCATAACCTCGATCGTCGAGACGATGTTATAAACTGGTTTTTTCCGGGTGAATTGGCGTACGAGCGGGAGAAAAAGTAACGCGTGAATGTGGGCGAGAGAACGAGTAATTTTAATACGGATCCTTCGTTTTTCGTTGCCGCGATCGAACCCAATTGGTGATGAAACAATTTAAATCCGTTACTAAAAAATAATCGACAAACGAGAACGAATAAGACGAATCTAACAATTCCGTGAGAGAGGAAAGAGCCGAAGTGTCACGAGAATTTTGTGGAGCGTCGCCCCTGCACAGCCCGCCACACCACGACAGAATCATTGAATGATTAAAATATAAACAAACAAAAAATGAATGATGTTTTATTAATATTGTACATATTTTCAATAATTGAAGACGGACAAACAGATCGCGCGTGAATGGTGACCCACGAGAAGGCGCTCCGCTTGAGAGGACCGCCTTTTGTGTACGGGTCCCCTGTACTCTTTTTTCTGTTCTTCGTTTAGCGCCGCATACACAGTCCACACACACATATATACACACACAGACACGCGCCGAGAACACGTGCAACATAGAGACACACGTAACACGCTCAGAGATAAAAACGTACACCGCTCTACCAATTATCTCTTCTGATTGACGATTCCTTTCATATTGATTATTCTGTAAGTTCTGTTTTCACACGTGAAATACATTAAGGAAGAAACGAGAGACATTGTCCAACCCAAGTGTCATTACTTTTGATGTTAAATAAAAAATACATAATTAATAAAGCCCTCTTTACCCTACCTTTCTATTTGGTACTTCCGATACACGCGAGCATGAGAACTAAATACGAAGTGAAAGAAAATAGCTTAGTTTACTTGTCACACTAGTATTTATTACGCTTATGTACACCTGTAATCATTCCAGCCATGTTTGATTCATATAAATTTTAATTTCACGTACACTCGTTGTTTTTATTCTACTTCCGAAGACGCTAGTTTCTGTCTGTCCTTGTGCAGATTCTTCTTGCGTAATCTTTGAATATGTTTCTTTAGTTTGCCAGAATTTTTCAGTTCTTCATATTGAGAAACTAAATCCAAAATTCTTCTTTCGGCTGCAAAACAAATGTCAGGTGTTTCATATTATAACGATACTTGTACATTGTTTATAGATACTTACTCTTCTTTTTAAAAAGAGGCTTTTCACCGCGTTTAATGGCTTCAACTATACCCTGCTTGTCTTGAGTCTTCTTTTCCTGCTGTTCACCTCTCCTTTTTTCTTCGCGTAATTGATTTTCTAATCGTTGAATAAGATATTTAATCTTTTTTATCATTTTCGGATCCTCAGTTTCGTTTAACTGTTCCTTTAATTTTTGTAAATCATTCTTTTTCATGTCAGTGACGAACCCATAAGCTTTTTTAAACTCCTTTTGGTTAAATGTACCACAGAGGGTATCGAATCTAGGATCTCTAGGGATATTTTTTTTTGCTTGTATGACTTGTTTAAATCGGGATATAGGCTTTTTGGCAGACATTTCTCGTGGTCTGTTTTTATTTTCTCGTTTGAAATCGAGTTTTTTAACTTTTCGCGGACCAAACAATGTCTCGTTGTAAATTTTTGTTCCCAATTTCTCTTTAAGTTTCTGTAAATCTTCGAAACTCATCTGCGAAAGTTCTGCCCTGATTTCATCCTAAAACATAAAGACTCGTTAAATCATTTAAACCTAATTAAATGAGACATACGTTCATTCATTTAAACTGTAAACATAACCTCCAGCGGTCAAAACAAACGCCCTAAATACCTGTTATTAACAAAAAGATTGAACCAGAATATGTTTCTTGAAAACCTACTTGATCCTTGTCTTCGCCAAGAAGTGCATCTTCTTCGTCGTTCATGTTAAATAACGTAAAATAGATTTGAATGTAATAGTCTTGTCGCTTGAAAGACAGAATACCCAGGAGGTTGTCATATTGTAGGTAGCGGTTGCTTAGCTTTCTATATCCGGTAATAGAGTGCGCTACATGGATAAGCTGATTGATTTGTTAATCTGTAGAAGAAATTTTTTTTCTTTTAATAATATGTTCTAAAATGTATAATTTATTTTTGTGTAATACAGTGAATTATAATTTTATACATATTACGATACAATATATTTTTCTGTCTAGAATAAAAATAAATTATTGAAAGTTCTACACGACTACAAGTCCCTTATTTCAATCATAAACGTTTAAGAAACGAAATAGCACCACAACGAGATATTTAAGTTGTACGAGGAAAATATTTTTCGACTTTTACTATTCACAGTGCTGTTATTCGTCCAAGAGGCGCCATCTGCAGAAACAGGAAGCGAACTATTCCTCTACAAACTTGAGCAATTTCCCGTTGAGGGCACCACTAAACAAACTTAATTTTGAGTGTAGTTTGATATATTCAGTATTAGATGATTATTTCTAAGAACACAAATAAGAAAACAGGTTCGAATTCATTCAAATATTAATGTATTACATCACATTCCATAAAAACGGATAGTAATTGATAAATGTTCAAATAGTTACAAATAATATCTAATAATATAAAAACATTTTAAAAAGAATCATTTCTATTGTCTAAATTCAAGCTGTAATCTAAAATCTAAATTCTCGCGCATGTTCACGAAACGACGGTGTAAATACACAGAATGTTCGTGCAAGTTTCCGGCATGCTGATAATGACATTGCTTCTGGCGGTGTATGGTTAAGATGGATAATTGATATATCTTTCCTACACACACTGAAAGTGTATGTATCTACTACATACGTAACATATGTACGATAATACGTAGTGCCGCAAGGGTTATAAAATTTTCAATATGCAGCACGGTCGAGCGACGATTACTGTTACCGCTAATTACATTTTCCCCTACGGTCGGTAACGAAATCACGACTGGAATTGTTTATCGATCAGGAACGAGCAGACATTGATCCCTCTGTGTTGAATAACGTAACCGGCGTAAGATGAAACGTATACAATCGTTTCGCTTCCTTATGTTGATGTTTCACGCTGCAATAACTTCCGTCTACGTACTTACCCGTCGAACTGACAAATATGACTAACATATGTTAGACAACGGAACGAATGCTGTAACGGGCGATGTTTCGCAAGAAAACTTTCGACGCACTACGCAATCAAGCTGATAATCTACTTTTAGGTTATTTTCCCAGTAGTTCGACATTATCGAAATTTTTCTTTGTTGTACGGTATTTCAGTTGTTGCGTAAAATGTATTTACCAAGCCCAAAGGAAACGAATTATTCCAGGGTCCTGAACATTCACCATTCGTCCCTGTTGCAGGTGTAGCGTATATAATACATTCATGAACTTTTCCCGATTCTCTAGACGCTACGTGTAGGTACCGCTACCGTGTGCGTGGTGCGCAGTTATACGAATTCGTTACAGCGTTCCTTTTTTAACGAAAACAGGACGAAACAACGTTACAGATTGCAGTTACTTATTAAGATCGCATTATTTGTGTTTTGCAGGATGCTGATGGAAAAGTAGATTATTACTCCCCGATTTTTCTTGAAAATCTATAAACGCTTCTAATGTGCGATTTTTTTGGCAAACGTTACGACAAAAACACGACATACAATAAAAAGGTTTGACGTAACTTTAGCTTTTTCGCCTTCGAACGAGTATTTCAAACTTTTGAAGACCAACGGTACTCTTTCTCCGACACAATCATATATTTTACATGAAATTCTAACGAGAAAGAAAAGTGTCCAATTCAAGGACATACAAGTAAATTATCAAATGTCATGATAAATTGTTGAAGTTGTTGCTCGACATAACCAAAAAAATTGACACACTTTCTATAGTCCTGTATGCGAGCGAGTCGTGGTGCCCGATGAAAAATTAACGTTTACCACAGTCGATTCGCTGAATCGCGTTTCTTTTGCATCGAATACGACGAAAATCCAGAATTCTTTGTTCTCGGATACCCCGTATCATTGCGATCGCGGAAAAATCATGGTCGGTAACATAGCTCGTTTTCAGCGGGAGCTCCCGTGTGCTGTTATTACGCGAGCGCTCGCAGTTCCGCATGAAAAACAGCCGAAAAGTTCACGTTCGTGCTCGACCGCGCGAGAGAGCGAGCCGTTCGTACGGAAATTCAGGGCGAAGGTTCCAGAGGTTCCGGTTACGATGCTCGGTGCGGGTCGTCGGCCGCGTGTACGCGTCAGTATCACGGCAAGATCCGGGCGAAGGAGTATCAGGAAAAATGGAAAGGGGAATGTCGGTCACTGGGCCTTTCCTCGCGATGACGGTACTCCGTTTAGCGCCTCGGGGGCCACCGCCTAGGAATGTTGGAAGAACACACGCCGAAGGCTCTCTCCCTTCCCTCTGTTCCTATCTACGTCTCTAAATCGGTAACAGTGGCGTCTCTGCAGTCTCGCAGCTATATGTAGTACGCGTTTCCGCCGCTGTGAAATAAAGGGCAATGTTAATAAAGGGACTACTGTAGGGTTAGAAGCCGGAGAAGCCTTTTCAAATTTTCTTCAAAGACGAGTATGAAATTGTATCATGAATGTTCATTCAGCACCTAAAGGTACGTATGTCGACTTACGCTAATTGTACTAAATTTGATTGAAAAATGTTCATTCTCGTGAAAGTTATTCGAAACAAATGAACAAGGAAGTTTCGTAATGAGTTTTAGATTTGAAATGTTAATATCTTTTGGAAAAACATTCCCGCTCATTCGTACGATAGAGAAGGCACCCTTTCCATCAGGAGTTTGAGATTTCTAATTGGATGAAAAGGTTGGGAACACCATTAAAAATAGACCTAAAGTTAGTACTTTCGGTACCTGCCGTCAGAGGGATTGTAAACAGGAAAGTATCGGAAGTTAAGAGGTTGGGAACTATTCTGTGTTATCAAGTTACACCTGAATGGATAAAGAAGCGGGTTAGCTATGTTAACCTAAAATGTGGTTTCGAAAAAATCACTATTACCGTTTCTCTAAAGGCATTCGAGCTCTTAAGAATTGGTTCGTTCAATATTCTATAACTTGGTCAATTATGTGGATTAGAACGTGATACTTTAAGTCAGTTTTCTCAAGACTCTTTACTCAAAGAAAATGCAAACTACTGTCCACATAACTCCTTGAGCTTCTGAGCATATTGCAAAGGAAAAGGAGGCAGTGTTGCAGTCCCGTAGGGCCTTGTCCAAGCCCGTATCTAGGCAGACACGATCCTGTCAAATTTCCTTAAAGTTCAAAGCTCGTTTTTCGTTCTCTTTGGTACTTCTTTCGAACTATTATAATTTTATACCGTTTTATATTGAAAAAAATATACCAAAATACTTAAACAATATTTAGTTAATCTCACGATAAACTTCTTCTCGGGCAATTTTTCTCATCGATCGGTATTGTTCTCTCGTTCGCTCTTAATCGATTAATCGACCGATGAACGTTCCAGTGATTGAATCGATCGATAATTGCAAGCACACGCATCGCGCTCGATCGTGCGCGTCGCTAACGAGAGCCAATGGACGCTCGAAACGGCAATATAAACGGGCGCGGTTCGCTGCATATTTCCGTGCCCGTTGTGTCAGGATAACGCGAGTACCGTAAAGGTGAAGAAGCGGGTCGCCGCTGGATCGAATTCCGCGCGTACCAGCCCGAGCCACATTAATTTTCAGTGTGCGCGCTAGAATTACACCGGATCCTTTCGGCGAGAAAAATGGAAAGGAGAGAACGAACCGTCGGGTGTGCACGGTGCACGGTGCACGCTACACGCCGAGCTCAGTAGCCCCGGGAGCGAGTTGGCCTCTCCGTTCCGCGGATGCGGCCGCTGAAAACCGCACTTTTTTTTCCTCGCGACTACGGCCAATACTGCGAGAAGTACCGTAAAGTTGGAGGAGCAATACGTTCCAGAATCGAATTCCGGACGTGTCCGTGCAAGCCGCATGAATTTTTCCCAGGGCTCCCGTTGGGTATTGCACGCTGGGCTTCTCAACAACGGACGAAAAATGAACGAAACGAAAGACACCGAGGGCGACGCGCGTACCCGACGTGTTCGAAGGTCACCGTTACTTTTTTGTAATCATATCGTGTGTATCCTTTTTTTTTTCTCTCTGTCCCGTGTAACGTCGCGTATATGTTTTATCGCGCAGAGTGTCCAATTTGTACCGTGTCGTGTAGAGATGTATACGGGGTGGTCCATTAGAAACGAAACCGTTTAATATTTTCGTTGTTTTAAATAATAGGAAGTAACGCGAGCAATGAAAATTTTTACAACGTATAATAATACAGTAGCGATAGTTTTTTTCGTTAATTGTAGATTTACTTTGGTTTTTCTAAATGTAGAGGACGATCGAAGAAGGTAATAGAAGATCTACTTGGGTTTTTCCAAGTGCCAACCGAGTGGACTTTTTCGACGGTAACTACGGTCTCTCAAGTTTTAACGTTTCTTTTTGTTGCTTGAAAATAGCCAGTATATCAAAGGTATTTTATTTTTAGCAGACCACCCTGTGGATGTAAATTCAGATAAAAGCTGTACACAGACTTTGTACGCAATTATCGATGAAATTATTGACGAACTCCAAAAGTTCGAAACTGATTTTCCGCGCGACTCTCGTTTGAAAGGTACATTTTTTTATTATCAAAGTAGCTATTAAAAATACTTAACTTTGTTACATTTCGAAAACATTTTTATTTCCAAAAAAACAAACAAACGATCGAACAAACTTTACAACGTATATAAATATACGGAATAATTTTCACATATAGAAGCACTTACTGATAGTAACTGCGGGAAATGGTTCGAGTGGCTCGCCATCTAGCGGCGCTTACCAGAGGTAAATAACTCGGTTCAAAATAAACGTTACACACGACTCGATACGATCCATCACGATCAAAGGTCTGAAACCGATCGATTAAGATCATTTCCGATACTTTCGCTGACATTCAGTCACGATAAACTAACTCTCCTTCAATGTTCGTTGAAAAAAGTTACTTTAGATAAAATTTCAAGATCCTTAATTTCTTTACAGAGATATTCGCGCGCAGTACTTTGCGCAGCGTTCTGGCTCCCCGAGAAAATTCAAAACCAATGACCCGCATGCGTCAAGGTCGTACAATCGTGGAAGGTCATTTCGTTAATTAGACAACCACGCGTCGTAGGAGCTGCTCTCGATACGTGATGTCTTTGAAACGATGCTCCGTGAACAAAGAATGGAATTGTCAAGGTATACCACTTTCCGGAGTGCGCGAAACACTGGAATTAAAAGAAAGATTTAAGCGTCCGGGACAATTGTCCACCGAGAGGGTACTTGAACATTTTTTTATTTTTCTTTTCAGCGTCTACCACGTACGAATGTTTAATCCAGGGACCACCCCAGCTTCCTTAATACACTGCTGGACGTGACCAAGTGGTGTGAATTTTTCTCTCCTACGATTCTTCCGTGCAAAATAAAAACAAAGGAGGAACGGAAGACCGTGGACGAGGAGAGTGAGCGACCGAGTAGGGGTGGTGAGGTGAGGGGAGGGGGGACCGTGTAACCACCGTTTGGGATACATAGACGGTGTCTCGTAAAGGCCGTTGACTGCGACTGAATAATTCCGGATGGTTTTAGGTCATCTGACCGATCGATGGTCCGTTTCATCTATTATTGAAATCTAAGCACCGGGCGTAACATCATAAATGTTTACGATTCTTTATACGGCCGACGCGTCGACGCGAAACGTTTGACCGGAAGTCACTCGACTCGTAACTATTCATAGTTGGTCGCTTTCCGTGGGAGACGCGCGATCGATTTCGTATCTATTTCCTCTTTACTTTTGTTTTAGGGTACAACCGTTTCCATATATGTATATATATATTTCTTTTTTCTTTTTTTACATCCGAAGTCATCGAAGATAAAATATAACGTTAATATTGACTCGTAACGAACGACCCTTAGCAATTATTATTTTTCATTGGCGACCTGTTTCCGGGGTAGTCGAGTTATACGGGTTATATTCATGTTAAATTCATAGCGAGGGATACTGTATTCGGATATTATTAATAAATTCTGCTGAGAAATTGCGGTGGCGCCGAGCGTTAATTAAGACCGTGTCACTAATATATGCGCGTCCCTTGTTATACGTATAGAATGTGATAACAAGAGTAAAGGATCGATGGTAACTTTTAAAGAAGTAAACAATACACGCGGACAATTTTACCGTTTTCGCGAGATGATAATTCTAAGAAAATTATATATTCGAGGTCGACAACGCGGCTGCATTATTTGCCTTACTTTGTCCAATTTGTTGCTCCTACGTTCCGAGTAGAAGAAAAAAAAAACGTGCGCGTTTATACAAAATGAAACGCTCGTAACGTTGCACTGATTCATAAAATATGTTCCGCGCGTATATTTCGTACAAGTTTTCCGCATTTAACATACGCCATAAATACAAGTAGGATCTGGTCTAGTAACAAGACTATGAAAAGTGGTTTCAACTCATTGCCCCGTTTGCCGTGTATTATTGTTAATATATACAATTACCAGTGAAAAGTTGATGGAACTATTTCATTTTATCTTCATTCAATGACTCGATTGCATCTCTGCATATTGATTCCCCGCGTTAGTATAAATATACTCCGATACACATTATACCGATACTTTTTAAAACGTTGCTAAAATTATTTTATTTCACCTTCGTTAAATTTCTCTATTGTGCCTATCTATACACTCTCTCCCTTTCTTCTTTCGAATACATATTCTATATTTTCAACATCTTCGAGCAAAATATTTTCTACCTATACTTTTCGAAACATTACTAAAACCATATTATTTCTTTAAATTCCTCTATCTACATATTTTCTCCCTTTCTTCTCCCAAGCACATACTCTACATTCCCAACGTCTTCGAGCAAAATACATCCTACCTATACTTTTAAAAACATTCCTAAAACCATATTATTTTTTCAAATTCCTCCATCTATGCATTTCCTCCCTTTCTTCTCTCGAATGTACACATTCCACAATTCCAAGGCCCTCGAGCGAAATACACCTTTCGTACAGTTACCGGAACGGATCTTGATTTTCGTCTTACTCGTAGATCGATCCCGGCCGGCGAAAAAATCCTCCGGACCGATGGAACTCGACAGGATCAGATTCGTCCGTTCGCCAGGCGTTACGCCGGTGTCCAGAGGCCGGCGTACGTCGATAGGGCCGTAGAATTCAAGAAGGGGGTCATCATACGAGGCCGGGCTCCGCCGAACGCAACGGAGCCAGGACAGTGCACGAACGTCATTCGGCGCGGACTGAGCGGCGAAAGGCGCGCCAACTGCGAAGCGGCGCCGCGATTTCGAATCGTACGAAACATTCCTTCTCTTATCCAATTAACGAACGCTCGCTCGCGCACGGTGGCAACCATACGCCAGCCACGTACCACTGCGGAATTTCAACGGAAATCCGATTTCAACGGAACAGTGCGAGAAACCGGCATTGTGCAACGGAACCTGTTCGCGAGGAGAGCACACGAGGATTAATTTGCTGCCGCGTTTCCTCGTGGATAACAGAAATCGAGGTGAGTCTGTGACTTAGTTTACGACAGCGGTTCACAACCTTTTTCGCCGCCACGGAACGTTTCGAGGAAAATAACGCGTTTCGCGCGGGAAATGTCCAACGGGGGGAAAAACGCGACGAAAATGTTTCGATTTACGATTCAACGTGGAATATTAACATCGAGAGGTTCGTTAATTGTGGAAGTATACCACGGTGGTTAATTTTACCGGGCTACGTTTCAAATCATTATCGAGGAGTTTTATTGTTCTGGAAACAAAAGGTAATTATTTTTAGTATAATTTCTTCGCCTCTTAATTTACAAATGTACTTACTCTTGATACTTATAAAATTGGTTTTACGCATAGATTAGAAAATGTTATGGTGTTCTCGGAAAGTATTCTATGGAATTTTAAGGAAATCTTTTTATAAAAAAAAAAAGATTCCATTGGAATCTTTGAACATTTGATAATGTTGAAAGTTAACTTGTTGAAGAAGCGAGATCGATTTTGGATCTTCGAGTGTCGCAGTATCAATGTTAGAATGTTTTCGTAAAGTATTCCATAGAATTTTAAGCAAATTTTTTTTTTATAAAAAAAAAAGATTCCATTGGAATCTTTGAACATTTGAAAATTAATTTGTTGAAGAAGCGAGATCGATTTTGGATCTTCGAGTGTCGCAGCCTCGACGACGTTCTAAAAAAATATTTCGCTTCTCGGTACAAGTCTTTTTTTCGTTGTGTTTTTATAAACGGTGTAGAAGGTATTTGCACGGTGGTATTTTTGTAAAATGTTTAAAAAGGAGTTCTTTGTCGCGCGGACGGATCGCGAGTCGCCGATTGGCGACTCCGCGTGTTCATACCCCTTTATTCCGGTTGATTAAAAACGTCCCGGCAAAGGAACTGGGAATTTTCATTTCGCGTGAAAGCTGAGTCGCTTTTCGGCGAGTGCTCCACTTAAGGAGGAGTTCGCGTTTACTTTGTAAACGGTAAACGTGTATTATTCTTAGCACGACGTTGCTTCTCGCACTGGAATTGGACGGACATTGGTAGATCGTATTTCCAGTTCGATGTTTCGCATTTTTGCGAATTTTTTCCCCGAATCTGGCGCGATACAATCCTCGAGGGACCATGATTTTCTGCACAGGATGGTCGAGTATTTTCCAGGTCAGGAAGAGACTCAGAACCGTAGAAGTATCGTCCGAGCACTGTGCAATTTGAAGAAGAAAAAAAAATGTCGAAACGTTCGAGAAAATATTCTCGTAAAAGTTCTTTCGAAAATATTTAATATACTTAAAATTACTTAAAAAGTGATATTCGGTATAGTGAAAAAAAACCGATACTCGAATCCACGTTTCGCCTTTAACGAATCGTTGAATTTTTTAGTAACCTTGAACGAGAGAGAAAAAAATTTCGAAACCTTCGAAAACTGGTCGTTTCGTTTCAAAGATACTTGGGATATTTTAATCAATAATAAATACTATTCAATGCCATTGAAAAAATCGATATTCACTTTTTGAGGGGATTGTCAAATTTCTAGGGAATATTCAGCGGGAAAGAAACAAAAAACGATTAAAATTTTCGAAAACTGATCGCTTTAAAGATACTCGAGATATTTCAATTCGACGAAATTTGATACTTAGTAACCTATACTCTATTCCGCCATTTTCTTTCTAACGAATCGTCGAATTCTCCGGGCAATTTTAGCGGTAAATAACGATATCGAAACCAGTTCGAACATCTCGTAGGAAAGAAATGTTTTACAACCATGAAACGAGTTACAAGAAAGAAAGAAAAAACGATTAAAATTTTCGAAAACTGATCGCTTTAAAGATACTCGAGATATTTCAATTTGACGAAATTTGATACTTACTAACCTATACTCTGTTCCGCCATTTTCTTTCTAACGTATCGTCGAATTTTCCGTACGATTTTAACGTTAAATAACGATATCGAAACCTGTTCGAGTTCGAATGTTTTACGTGGTTGTAAAACCAATACGAATGTTTTACAACGACGAAACGGTTAGGTTTGCGCGCGTACGAAGCGATTCGACGATCTTGCGGTGAAAATGTACTAACGGACACACGGGGCCCTCGGACCTTTCGTTTCCGAGGGGCGCGCATGCGCGTGAAATTCAACGATCTCGCGGCATAAATCACGACGCCAGCCCGCGCGAATCGCCGAGTCAATTAATTCCCGTGAAATCCACGGTACATGTCCACTTGTGCGTGCACTTTCTAAACGGCAAAGAAGAATGCAATTTCTACACAAGCTCGAGGTTTTCCTGAAACCGAGACTTGGCCGCCATCGCGTGTACCGAAGAATTTTCAACAAACGTTTCACGCACATCCCACGCCTATGCGCCACGGGTATTAATTCCCCGCTTTCTTTGTATTCAAACCACGCCACGGTTCGCGCGTATCTGTTCTGAGTATTTGTTTATTAAGGTCGCATTGTGCAAGGCACGTTTCGCTACGATCGAAGCTCTCCGATGGAAAATCTAACCTTAAACACACTGTGCCCCGCGATACGAAAAGAACCGCGCGCGCTTTCGAAAATTAATATATTCGATAGTTTCACGCGAGATACAAATAATTAACACCACGTTGCCTCGACGACGTTGTTTCTTCGCAACACTTTTCGATCGTCAATCGGTTATCCTCTCTGACACGACGGAGTCGAGTGTAAATATTACCTTAACCTTAAATACGAAAATATCGACGAACGGTAAAATTTTATCCGTATATAAATAAGAATAAATTAATTCATCTTGGATAATTGCCTCGAGATTGTATCTCTCGAGATACCGACCACTCGAATTTTCGTTCGTTTCGAAGAAAATAAGTCGTCGCGAGGGAGGTTAAGTTCCCTCCAAAAACGATCAAAATGTCGCCGAACGTCGTGTATCGACATCGATTGAAATTTTCATTCGTTTCGAACGAAACGATACGCTCGAAACAAGGTCAAATTTCTCCATCTGAAATTCGTCAAAGATTGCATCAATCGAAATATTCGCAAAACTTGTCGATACCGTTTCAAAATTTTTTTATACATCTCGAACGAAATGTTTCGACACCGAGAGAGGTTAAGTTTCTTCGCAAATTGGTTTCGTACCGCATTTCCGTATCCAACGCACGCACCGTACCGTGCGATTCAAAGTTTCTACGTGTAATTTCGTAATAATTGTTGGCTGTAACATTAGCCGGCTCGTCGACGGTCCAGAAGCAATTTAAATAACAACCTCGAGGCCCTCCCTCCATTTCGTACGAAATATTTACCGCGCACCGACGTTCTTTGTGCCGCGTAATATATATATATATATATACATTATATATATATATGCTTGAATCAACCACTTGGTAGTCACAGAGTTCGCTCGCTTCCTCCAGGAGCGGCACAAAGAATTTCCAATAGCGTTTCACGAAGAAAGCGGCCACGTAGCCGCGGTTCTCCTCAAAGAAACCGTTTACCCTCCTTTGTGCGCCAGCCACGATCATTAAAGACGCGGGTACGCGTCCTCTCGGAAGCTTTTCTTGCAGATTAGATTCCCATCTCGGAACGTCAATAACGCGTGCATCAAACTTAATTGCATCAAAGTTTGCGACGGGAGGGTTAACCGGGCGTTTCCCTCGAAAACCAGCCGTGCCTTGATGTCCCAGCCGAGCGGAATTTCGCGCGCGACTTTAGACGGTTCGTCGTCTGCGAATATTCCTGCCTCCGGTGGTAGCAAAAATCCTATCACACGATTCGTTGCCCTCTTGGAATAACGCACGAAAGAATCCACGTTGAACGCTAGCAATTTATAAAAATGGGGGAGCGGAAAATAAATCGCCCCTCCCCCCGCTCCTCCCCCCGCCCCGCCCCCTCGCCGAATGATCGTAATAAAAAGAATTCGATAACTTTCGCTTTGTTTCATTATACGAAACATATTACCTAAACGGTTCCTTCACCGTAGGAATAATTCAATATCTTTGACTTTTTTTTTACTTAAATATTTTTATTCGATGGTTTCTTTACCATTGGTGTATATTTTTCGTCAACGTCTATCAGTAATAATAATACTAATTTGATACTTGACAATTTGACTATGTTCGTTCAGTGATTTCATATTTTGTATTTTATATATATATTTTTGTTTTCAATTGCACAGTATAACGCGTCTCGAAAATGACCTCCATTGTCAAAACGTTTAACCAAGCAACGGTACGTTACACCGTGCTTCGCAAGATTCTCGTGAAGTATTCCAGCTACCCAATTGCATGCGAGCGGAATTTTGTACGCGATATTGGCGTAGACGTTTCCAAGCGAAGCCGGAAATATTCTTGCATTCGTGGATATTACAGCCGCTATCGTGCTACGTTTCTCTCCACTAGCACGGAGGAGATTTCTGAGCGGCGATCTCCCGGGGGAAAATCTGTTGGCGTTCACAGAAATTGGAACGTCCTCGTTTTCGAGGGAAAAGGAGATGCGGAACACACACGACTCGTGCCCGAAAATAGAGAAATCGTCGTCGCGTTCCCACGCGTATTCGTTTATCAGTGTTCATTCGGGGTTGCACCGCGCGCCGAGTGAATCTTTTAGCGCTCGTTGGTCTTCCGCTTCGTTTCCATTCCGCGTGGAACGCGATTACAGTCGCGGCAAAATCAATTGGCCGCTCAAGGACACCGACGCGTTACCCCTACCCCCTCGCGCCGCTCGTAGCTTTGTCCCGCCCATCGAAACGGGGCAACTCCAATAATAGAATTAACGTGCTCGATCCCACTCAAATTTCACGCTACCACGTTGCTGGACGTGTCCCTTTCCGAGGCATAATTTAAGTAAACAATTTCTATAAAATACCTCCTTTTAATAATAAAAGACTGTCGCGGTGCGAAAGTGGGAGTTGCCTAGACATCGAAGTGGGCGGTGTCTGGACGCGAAAGTAGGAGGCGCTTAGTCTTGAACAAAGGTAGTACAAAAGTAGGAGGTGCTTAAACACGAAAGTGGGAGGTGCCTAGGTGCGAAGTGGGAGGTTCCTAGTCGCGAAGAGAGGCGGGAAGTGGCCTCGAGCGGCCTAGGCACGAAAGTGGGGAGTGCCTAGGCGTGAAGTGGGAGGAGACAAGTGGGCTCGAGCGGTCCACTCGAATCTTCCGCGACTATGGATCTCTCGAACAAAGGCTGACGCAGCGCAAAATTAGGAGGATCTTAACCACGACAGTGGGAGGTTCTTAGTCGCGAAGGGAGGAGGGAAGTGGCCTCGAGCGGCCTAGGCACGAAAGTGGGGGGTGCCTAGGCGTGAAGCGGGAGGAGACAAGTGGCCTCGAGCGGTCCACTCGAATCTTCCCTGACTATGGACCTCTCGAACAACGTCTGACGCAGTACAAAAGTAGGAGGAGCTTAAACGCGACGGTGGGAAGTTCCTAGTCGCGAAGGGAGGAGTTGAGTGGCCTCGAACGGTTCGCTGTAACCCCGCCCCGATTCTAGTCCCGTCCCGTAATCGTGTCACAAGGTGGCCGGGTTGAGAATCTCGTTCAAACGTTCCGCCATCCTGTCCCGTGAATGCCGAGTTGGCCATTGTTCCTCGTCTCGCGAAAAGGCATCCGGCCGCGAATTCGCGTCTCCCGGGTTTTTCCTTCGTTCTTGTTTCTACTCGCGAGCCGGGACAATGGCACGCGCTCGGAACAGGGGGAGGGCTCACAAAGCGAGTCAAAAGCTTCGCGCGCGACACACATGCTCGAGGAACGTTTCCTCTCGTTGTTGTTTGTTTCTTTATTATTTTTCTTTTTTCCATTTTGTTTCGTCCCTCCTCCCCCTCTCTTCCTCCACCGCCGCTGTCGTGGCGCGCGCACGTTCCACGAGACGGTATCTGTCGCGGATGACTCCTCTCGAGGCCGCTCTTTTCACGCCGCGGTACAATGCTCGATGGAGCAGGGGGGGTGAGGCACGGGGGACGGTATCATTAGTAGCGCGTGGAAAATGTGCGTTCGCCGCCTGTCCAACTTTCTACCCGCGTGGCAGCCCGTTCAGAAATGATCTGGAACACGCGATAGGCTGCGGAACGTTTCCGCGTGCAATCCGTCGGGCGGCCCGTGAGAAACGGAGACGCTGGTATATCGGCGCGTTAATCAGATCGGAACATAACGACCCGCGGCGTTCTCTTCCTGACACCGATCCCCAATGCGCGGTGTCCCCTTCGTCGTGCGCGTTGCTGTAGGGGTGGCCGAACCGTTTCGCACGACGGTTCATAGCGTGAACCGTTAACCTGGTCACTTCGTCGTGGACCGGAGAAGAGACGATCGGTCCCCTGGGTTACCGAGGAATGCGGTCCCATGAATCAGGGGAACGTGAACAGTGGCTGAACCCGACCGAAACGTACGACCGCACGAGGATCTTTTTTTGATTTTTTTTTCTTTCTTTCTTTTTTTTTTGATTTTTTTTTCCAACATGGATTCACGTGTCCGACCACCCACTCATCAGAGAATCTTCTTTTCAATTTCGTAAACGTGTACAGATTCACGTGTTTGACCATTGCATTCCAACGAGAATTCTTTTTTTTTTTTTTAATATAGATTCACGGTCTGGCCATTTGCTCCTCCGAGAATCTTTTTTCAATTTTTTAAAAATATAAATTCGCGCGTTCCACCGCCCATTCCCGCGGAAAATCCTTTTTTTTTCATTTTTTGAAAACGCAGCTTCGCTCGTTTAACCACCAATTCCTCCGGCAATTTTTTTTTTTTTTTTAATTTTTTCCAGACACAGATTCACGTGTTTGGCTATCAATTCCTGCGAAAATCCTTTCTTTTTCATTTTTGAAAAATATAGTCACGTGTTCGATCGCCCATTCATCCGAGAATCATTTTTGTTTAATTTTTCACAAATGTAGTTTCACGTGTCTGACCGACCATTCACCCGAGAATCTTTCTTTCCATTTCTTTTTTAAATAGTACTTTTTTTTTAAGTATCTTTATAAATTACTGTCTTCGTTTCTTTAACGAATTTAAACAGCTCGTACATCTTATCATTCTCGACGTTATCTCTCAGCGTGGATCCTATTTTGTATTTAGCGCGGTGCACGTTGTACTTGGGACAGGTTAAGATGAGGTGTTCCGTCGAAGTTGGTACGTGGTGTGCTTTTCAAATTGGCGCTGGTTTCTTAGCCGGTGTAGTCGGTCCAACAAGACGAGTCGGTGGATGTAAACAAATGCCCTGGCCTTGCATGCGAAGCTACTCGCCGAGTATCCGCTGGAAACACGTCCCTGAGCGTCGACAATTGACTATCGTTTGGCAGTTAATGACTAGCTCTGCACTGGTGTCCTCTCAACGAGGATAGCTTCTTTTTTTTTATCTCTCACATCGTTACTTTCCTTTGGCACAGTCAAAGGAATTACAATTAAATCGTCACCTATTAACTAGAAAATTTTTTACATAATTTCCTCCTGTCGTTATATACAATATACTACAACAGATTTGTTGTTTTACAACAGAACACAATCCCTCTAGTGCTCACTAACAGAGAACTAGGAACAACCATAATGGTACAGTTGGGAACTGGAAAGATGACTGCTGAATTAAGGGGAACGTCCCTCTATAAGAAGACGAACGAGTGTTTACATCCCCACTCTACTTTCTAGTCTACCACTTCCCCCACCACGGACACACATTCACGCTATTGGTCACTGTCGACCTTCCTCGACCAATAGCGACAATGCATGTCCATGGTGGAGGTTCTGGTAGACTCTGAACTATAACAGAGATGTAAACACTCCTTAGTTTTCAATTTGAACCAATACAAGCAACAATTTCTCTCGAATGCCATCTTTCCAACTCCTCACAGTACATAAGACGAGGAAAATCGTCGAAACGTCACAATCGTGAAATAATTCGTTAGTTTCGCAAGTATTGAACATTTAGGATCACTTTGGAGATACAATTTACAAGTTTGCAACCTTTAAACGTTAAAAACTTGTTCCACAAGAGGGATTAAAAAATTTATTCTATGAAAGGAAGAACGTTAATTCGAGTTCGTGCGAAGGAAGTTAATTGTTATCATTCAACCGTATTTTTATAATTGTTATCGATGTGGCTAGAATTGTTGTTAAAAATTCTTTCGTACAGAGGCCAGGATACGTAACCACCGTGTGGAAGTATGTTCGCCCAACGATTTAAACAACAGAACCGAGCGTGTCAAGTGATCTCCGCGGAAGCAGCGGAGTTTCGCGGTGAAACGGCAAATTGGCGGCCATTTGCCGCTCGAACTTCCGTCGAACAATTTCGCAGCAACCACGGTAGGCGAGGATTGCGTTTTCAGAAAGTTTCAGGCATCTTCAAAATCAACTTTCTTGCCGCTTTCTCTGTAAACAACGTATCGGGAGGTGAGACCCGTTTCGAAACACGTCTCGAAAGTAGATCCACGTTTAATTCTCTGCACCATGGTATCACCGAACCGACCATCCCCGGTGACTATGGCAACCGATGTTATTTCACCTGGGTTGGAAAGGCATCTTGCGTTACCCGATACCCAAAAACGGCCATGACTGTTTTAAGGTTTCTCGAGGCTGGCGAGCTGAATTTTTCATGGGGTTTCGTCATCGTGTTGTGTACGATGACCCTGGGAACCGAGACAGACTTGTTTGTAAACTGCAAGGATGTTTACTACGAGTGTTTCAAAGCTCTAAATTATTTATCGGTATTAATTTAATAATTTTTGATTCTTTTAATAACGTTTTCTTTTTGGATAGATTTGGATAGAATTTCGTTATTGCACGTATTAGAGGTGACAATTATTTATTCGATAAATGAGTATTTTTTTTCTGTAATTTAATTTACTTTATTTTATTTATTCACTGATATTGATTTATTGATTTCGAGTCTTTATTTGGAGTTCTTTTTGGATAGATTGTTATCCATTAGCAGAGATAATAATGATTTATTCGATAAGAAATTATTTTTTCTATAATTTAATTTACTGCATTTTATTAACTTTATTCTTAAATTTATTGATCGCAAAATTGACAGTTTGCAATACATTCGAGCGTTCCTCGACCACCTCGCCACTTCTAGTCCTTGTATGAAGTAGTATGTGTACCTTGAACCACTTATTGTCAGACTCTCCACCTCGAAATCTTGGGTTACAAGCAGGTTTGAAAGTTAATGAGCAGGTTCTCAAAAATTTTGTAATATCGTTCTTTAAACATTTTTGTTTAAAGAAATTCCAGTATCTACATAAATAATCGTCCAGGACGTCTACAAGTCAATGAATATATACAAAATGTCGCAATCGTATTTCTTAACCTTTCGATCTAAAAAATTCCAATAATTATTTAAGTAGTCGTCCGGTACATTTAAAAGCCAATAAACGCGTCTAAAAAAAAATTTCACAATTCCTTTCATAAACTTTCCAATGAAAAAAAGTCCACCAATTACCTAAATAATCGTCCAATACGTTTATAAAATACATCTATAAAATTTCACAATTGCATTCATTAACCTTTTGAATTTTTTAACAATTCCAATAATAATTTAAGTAATTGCCCAATATATTTAAAAGTCAATAATTACATCTACCAAAATTTCGCAACTGCTTTCCTTGAACTTTTTGTAATAGAAATTTTTAAAAATTCCAATAATTACTTACATAATTGCCTGATATATTTAAAAAAAAGTAAATACATTCACAAAAGTTTCGCAACCGTGTCCCTTGGACTTTTGATTATTAAAAATTCCGATAATTGCTTACATAATTTCCCGATGTATTTAAAAATCAATAACTGCATCCACAAAAATTTCACAACCGTGTCCCTTGGACTTTTGATTATTAAAAATTCCGATAATTGCTTACGTAATTGCTCGATGTGTTCAAAAGTCGACAAATGCACCTATAATATTTCACGATCTTCAGACTCTTCGGTTAGAAGAAAAATTCCGCTAATTACACTAAGAATCGCCTTTCTAATGGATACTCCCCTTAACGTCTGGACTCGAGGTAGGCCTGGTCGTTCGTTGAAAACGAAGAACGCAATGACAGCGCCGCGCGATAATATCCGCACGGTGGGAAACGACAGACCCGTTAGCTCGCCAGCTGTTGTTCGGGACTCGTCGGTAGATACGCAGCGTGAAGAGTTTGGCACGTCGTGGAACGTTTCAGCAGCTGGCGAGAACAACGGCCTGCTCGGAGTGGAAAGTTGTTGAACGGAAGGGCGGGAAACCTACGTTTTAACCGTGGCGCGCGGAGTAGTCTTCTTAATGGGCACAATATCGCGAGTATGCATATTGCATGTGCTCTGGCTTCCGGTATGAAAGCCAATGGCCGTTATTGTCCAGATAGAATCCATTTCCCCGGACGAACCCATGCTTTTTGAAATTTTCAAGCGTTATCGAACGCTGGTCGAAAAACGATTTCTTCTCGATTTTTTACCAAAGAAACCTTCAAACTTTTAGGCGTGGAGTTTTCTCGGGTGTATTTCTCCATATTTACGCTAGATTCACGATTTTTTGTCAACGAAAATAATAAACATTGCACGAGTTCTGCAATATTGAACGGAACATTACTTGAAAAATCGGTCCGATTGGTCGACGGTAATTCCTACCGTTCTGCGCGTGCTAAATGGAAAAATCGATGAGCATCCCGATCAGTATGAATGTGGCTATAACTTGAACTACCAAGGGAGAAAAATCTGGAAAATTGAAAAAAGCAGAGCTTTCGAAGTTCGAGTATCGACTTTTTCCTGTTGTATTCGTCTTTAAAATGGTAGGAAGAATATTTAAAAATATTAAATTTTGAAATCCGTGGTTCGAGCAACAAAGAGACGTTTACTGAAGGTTCTCTCGGAATTTGAAGCAAATCGATCCGCTGGAACTCGAGATATACCGTCAGCCATCTTGAAAACACGTTTTAAAGTTTTCTTCCGTGCACTGTTCTCTTTGAGCATCTGTAACTTTGTTAATTTTACCAACTCGAGGAAATCCTTTCGACCAAATATTTTCAAAGGTGTATACTTTGCAAAAATGTAAGGAAAAACATTAATTTCTTCGAGCCCGATCACCAAAGTGTACCTTTAAAGGACTCACCCTGAGGATGATTTTTCGTCAGGGATTTTCCTGTCATTCGTTCGTCGCTCGAAAACAGTCGCTATCGAAACCAGAAGAACGATGCCGCTTTCTAGAGAAAGAAAGTACGGAAAAAATGTAGGAAGTTGTAAACCAACGACGTAAAAAGACGATCTGTTATGCAGAGGCCACAATGCACGCTAGCGGTCGTAACTTCGTGACCATCTGTTTCAACGTTACATAAGGCGACGTGAAAGAAGGCATCAAAGAACTCGAGGACCCGGAATTTTCGTAAGATCGAAGCTTTCGGAGATTTTCGAGACTCTTCGAGATCACAGATCCGCTAGAATTCTCCGCTCGCGAAACGTTTCGAAAACACTCGACCCGGAGACTTCGATGCTTGATCGTTGGCTATCACTCGTCTCTAAACGGGACTCTAATTCGGACTCGATCCTCGGGAGTCGTTGGAATTTTCCACTCGCGAAACGTTTTGAAATTATTCGATCCAGAGAGACTTCGATGCCCATCGTTAGCCGCAGACCATCGATGATACAAACGCACTTTCTATTTTCATTAAACCCACATTCGTACCAGTGAGCTACTTATCAGACTCGTACAAGGATACCAGCGAGCACGAAGATGCTTTTTACTCGGCGACCTGTAAGGAAAGAAAGTATTGTAAGAAAATTGGAGAAAAAATTCAAATGAATTTCTTTTAGAGAAGCGATTAACAAGCGAGAAAAAAAAAATTAGAATAAATTTCTTTTAGAGACGAACGCGTGTTTTAAGACCATACGATCCGTGTTCTGACTGTTGAAGAAACATTTTTACAGTGTCGAATACCTCGTGTGATTTTTCGATGTTTCAGAAATTCCTTGAATGTAAACCGATTGTTAAGAATCGTACCAGATAACTTTTACTCTGTTTTCTCTAATAAAAAAAAAGGAAAAAACATTCGAATGCAATATTGCGCATTGCGTCGATTAAATAACTATTTCCTTCGATGAAAGCAGCACCGATACGATCTCTCGGAAAGTATTGTAACGCGTTAAGTAGTCCACTGATTCGATTCTGGTATTCGACTTCGTTCCTCGTACACGATTGCCCATCGCGGCCGATGACCCCCGTTGGATGATCATCCGGGGCGTCGGGGCCCTACTCTGAAACTCGTTTAAAAAGTACGTTACAACGAAAAGTGTTCCACCGATGACGCACGAACGACACCGTCATACGTGGTATCGAGCATGAATATGACAATAGAAAGTCAACGCGAGAGAGCAGGGTCGCTCTCGACCCGGAAGGAACTCCGATGACGAAGTGACCCACATCCTGGGAGTTAGCCTTGAGAGAGTCGGCGATCTTCTCGTGCATGGACCGTCCCCCCTTCCTCGATGTGTCTGAAAACGTCTCGGGGTCGTTCTACATTGCATCGATCACGTTTCGTGCTAAAATTGGAACACGGTGTAGTGTAGGTAAAATTAGAGAGGGTTTAAGTCATCGTTTCACTAGGTTTGAATTTCTTCGAAAACAATGAAACGTTGAATTTTGAGGGAGAAAGTAAAATTACAGGGGTTGGTTCGAGTCGTCGTTTCGGTAGTTTTGAATTTGTTTAAACGAGCGAAACGTTGAATTTTTAGAGAAAAGATATAATTAGAGGGGGGTTTAAGTCATCGTTTCGTTGGTTTTCAATTTGTTTGAAAACAATGAAACGTTGAATTTTGAGGGAGAAAGTAAAATTACAGGGGTTGGTTCGAGTCGTCGTTTCGGTAGTTTTGAATTTGTTTAAACGAGCGAAACGTTGAATTTTGAGAGGAAAGGTATAATTAAAGGGGGGTTTAAGTCATCGTTTCGTTGGTTTCCAATTTGTTTGAAAATAGTGGAACGTTGAATGTTGCGAGCGAACGTAAAATTGTGGAGTGTTCCGGTCATCGTTTCGCTGGTTTCCAATTTGTTTAAAAATACCAGAGGGTCGGATGTTGAAAGTGAAGGTAATATTGGAATGGGTTTGTGTTATCGTTTCGCTGGTTTTGAAATTTGTTTAAAAATACAAGACGTTGAATCCAACGATTTAGAAACAGTCGATCGTTCCTTTCCCCGAGTAAATTATTCCAAACTGTAAACTCCGTGAAAACAACATTTTTATCCTTCAGACAGATGTGCAAACTAACCGTATGAAATTACGATTAAATACAAACTGATTCATAAACAATCAACAACACTTTCGAACGTTTACTGCTTGATAACCAAGTTCATTCTGGAACGATTACTACAGATCAATTAGCTGGGGTAAAATATTGCAGCGAAAATTCCTTTACGAATTGGATTAGACTTCACTTTCGTGCGAAACTTAATTGCGGAATAATGCATCTTTGAAAGCATCTGGTTTCTTTCTGCATCATCCTACGTGTCAAGTTTCAAAGAAGTCGCACGAGCTCGAACGTTTGTTGAAAAGAAAGAAGACGCGCTGCTTAAATCGAGTCGACAATTTCTTTCTCTCTTGAAGCTGTTCTTTTTTATTTTTTTTTATTTAATTGGAGAAAATTCGTTTTCACTTTTGATACACGTAAATTCGGATCGTTCCCCTCTTGTGAAATTATTGCGCAGAATCTGGACTGCAGGTGGCCCCAGAATGCAACGATGTCCCGAGGTATCAATTATACCAGCGTCGTGTCGTGCAGAAATTGGACATTTTGGAGTAATGGCGACGCAACAACCGCAAATGTAATCTGAACGCGATTATCGATGTAATTACCATGACGCTCGAGCGGTCGAAGCCGCATTACAGTCTTTCTCGATGCATTATTCATACAACGAGCTGCACCCTAAATTCAAAGGCTTCCCAAAGGATGTAACCGTTGGTAATTTCACCGTCGAATAGTTTCGTCCCCGTCCTCGCACGAGTCCCGAAATACTGGGTGCTGTGAAAAAATGGCAACTTTTATTTGAAAATGGTAGCACAGTACAATATGCAGTATATATTTTGCCTTCGAAGAATCATCACTTATTCGTCATAGTTCTTAGCACAGTAGACGTAACACTTCTTCGAGTTTTCAGAGCTCTGAGCCACGTTTCTTAAGATATTGTTGCAATTATAAATTTTTATCGATAATTTTGCACCGTACGTTACTTTTTTACCAAAACTGATTCTTTTAATACTCTCTCCTCCTATATTCGGGATATGGAGTTCGGAGAACTGGTCACATTAGGTACATGTATAGTACGCGCGCGAAGAGATTGCATCTAGAGTAATCGCGAGGTTTTTTTCATTCGTCGGTACGCGTATATTCATCCTTCGCACTCGGAGATGGCCCCTGAGCGAGTAGAACACGTTAGAAACTCAGATGCAATCTTTCCACGCGCGTACTATACATACCACTCGCGCAGTAACGCAGTCGTGAGCCGTTCCCTTGTCGTCGTTGAAAAAAGTAGGTTGGAAACATCATTCGGAAATTATAAGCCATTTGATATGTATAATACCCACGCGGGAAGATTGCATCTGGTGTCAAGAAGGGTTCTATTCGTTAATGGACCGTGAAAATGATACACTTCTGTCATCGTGCGCGATTGAGATGGCTTTTGAACGAGTAGGATACTCCAGAACACCCCAGATGTAATATTCTCGCGCGCGAACTGTACATATAATTTGTAATTTGTAAATATAATTTTGTACAAGTTTCAAGCAGTAACACGACTAGGAAATACTCCGTCGTTCTTGGAAATAGTCGAATGGAAACGTTATTTATATATTATAAGCCATTTGATATGTACTGTACGCGCGTGGAGTGATTGCTTCTTGGGTCGCAGCAGATCCTACTCGTTCGGGAATACGTGGAACGAGGAGATTGCTCTTGAATGAATAAAATCCGCCCACGACCCGAGACGCAATCTACCAGCGCGCGTACTATACACGTAAAAATTTCCCCGTGACAGTGTCAATATTTTTCCGGAACACTTCGTGTATAAAGTGCATAAAATCTCTCTGGTTTTTTCGCGCATCAACGTTACGAACCAAACGAAACAATCGATGCGCGTAATATCCGCCGTAAAAGGGAAGAAAACCGGTGGCGGGTGGTGGGGGGTAGGCTCCTCCCCCAGTTAGGATTAAAATTGAATTTCCACGGAAAAATATTCGTCTTGACAATCTTTATTAAAAGGAAACTCTGATAAGGTCCCGAGATTAAAGCAAAACACTCGGAGGATTAATTTTAGAGTGACTGAGTGACGAGATAGGAAAAAATTTGGCAAATACGTGGAGGTAAAAAATGGCGGTGATAGGCAGTGAGTATGGTACTACGTAAATACAGGGTGGACCGTGTAACTTGACTAACTTAATTTTTCATATCTAGTGAATTAATTGAAATATTCTTCACCGTGATTGTTACAATTACGGAGGACCTCCAAGGTGATGATAGTTAATTGTTTGCATACTTTTTCTTTTTAGTATAAATTCTCAAGTTTCTCCTTTTCACGCGTAACCTATAATTGTTTCAGCCATTAGCTAGCCAGTACGAAGATGAATCAGCAAGAAGCTAAAGAACTTGAAAACAAAAATTATACGTTCAAGGTGACCTTGAATGTTTCCATGAAGAAAAAAACGTTCAATAAATCGAGTATCGTCGCCTTGAAGATTCTTCGAAATCCTATCGTCCCTGATAGGAACATCCTAACCCCCTGTATCGGTTAGGAGAAAAATTGATTGGATTCAGTTAGGTGTCCCTCTACGTACTACAAAGCGAACGAAACAAGTATCGATGAAGTTAACCTCGTCGATACGGATTTTCCTACAGACGAGGGAAACGATCCCCCTATTTCTTTTTTTTTTTTTTTTTTAATGTCTTCTTTCTCACTCTTCTTTTTTCACTCAGGTTGCGACGAAAATATCCGTGAGCCAGGGACGAAGAATAAAAAGAAACGTCTTCCACCGGTTGAAGTTGTAACGAGGAACAAAGGGAACGAAAAGAAACGAGATACGGCCCCCGACAATTCGTAGATCTCGAAGCAGACTTCGTCTCATGAATAACGGAGAAGAATGCATTAGAATATTCCCCGCGG
Organism: Ptiloglossa arizonensis; assembly: GCF_051014685.1. Lineage (NCBI taxonomy): Eukaryota > Metazoa > Arthropoda > Insecta > Hymenoptera > Colletidae > Ptiloglossa > Ptiloglossa arizonensis. The sequence continues at coordinate 18,342,854 of NC_135051.1, forward strand.
CATAACGAATAAGGGAGAGGACGCAACGTCCATTGTTATTCCACCTTTTAAGGCTCGGGTATCCTAACTGCCGGCGCATCCGTGACTCGGGAATACTTTTACCGATTGCGCCACTTGCGTCGCGGAATTAAAAGATTATTTTCCGGCCACCCGTTAAGAGCGGTACCGCGAAGCAATAAACCCCTGCGGGTCGACGGTCTTGAATTGCAAAATTAATCAGAGCGTTTCGCATTCCCGTCCACCGGGCGTCCATTAGTCAAATTATTTCGTCTCTCTCCGATCCATCCAGCCAAACCATCCCCTCCCCACCCACGCCCCCCGCTTTCCAGGTTTTTCCTTCGTTTTTATTTTCATTATACAAACACGCGTGGAAAAATTCGTCCCCCTGCGATAATAACGTACCGAGCGGTCCCGAGAGACGAGTTAATAACGAATAGCGAAACGAGAATCGTTATTGGCCTGGTATCAAGTGTACGTACTTTAATAATAAACCGCGGGTTATTATTAATGTTTGTTCTGGCGGCAGTCAACCGTGGTATAAAATTGAACGCGTTAACTTTGCGATTCTTGGAAAACTCTCGCCTCCACGAGATGGAAACGGACCTGTGGCTTGCCAATGAAATCGATCAGCGTCGTGCCCGTTGTCCGGAATACTTTACCGCGTTGTTTGCGAATCGTCGTTTTCAATTTCTGTTTACTGAAACGACGCAGGGCACGGGGGGAGCGGGGACTCGGCGGGCCGCTATTTCTATTGTAATGTAATTGAAAAGGTTCCGGGTGATGACTACTGGAGTGTATAATGTACTTCAAAGAATTTTTTTAGAGTTTTCTAGAGTTTTCTAGCGTTTTCTAGAGTTTTCTAGCGTTATCTAGAGTTTTCTAGAGTGTTCTAGAGTTTTCTAGAGTTTTCTAGCGTTTTCTAGCGTTTTCTAGAGTTCTCTAAAGTTCTCTAGAGTTTTCTAGCGTTCTCTAGAGTACAGTTTTCTAGAGTAGAATTTTCTAGACTAGAATTTTCTAGAGTAGAGTTTTCTAGAGTTCTCTAAAGTACAGTTTTCTAGAGTAGAATTTTCTAGAGTAGAATTTTCTAGAGTAGAGTTTTCTAGAGTTCTCTAGAGCTCTCTGGAGTAGAGTTTTCTAGAGTACAGTTTTCTGAAGTAGAATATTATAGAGTAAAATTTTGTAGAGTATAGAGTTTTCTAGAGTTTCCTAGAGCTTCCAAGAGCCTTCTAGAGCTTTCCATAGAACTATAATTTTCCGACGTCTCGCAAAATGGACATTCGCAGTCGTACGTGCGCGGTGTTTAATTTTTTAATTCCAACTGTCCGGGAGAAATGAAAAGGTGTCCGATTTTGCGCTTTCGAGTCGACGACTTCTGACTTTCGGGGGAAACTTTTTCCATTACGGATCTATAATCTTGGCTTTTATTGGCTCGGCGCGTGAAGCACGGCTTCGGGAAACTTTAATAGCGGCTTCCGTGCGGAAAGAAACAGAAACGGAAACGTATCGTCTAAAATATTAATACCTCGCGTACGGAAACATCGAATCGTACGTTTCGACGGGAATGAATTAATTATTTCGTTTTAACAATCCAATTTTTTTATTCTCACCGTCGAGAGTTAAGCGCTTGTTGTTCGAGCGAATGAAATCGATACGAATGAAACGAACTAATGGAATTTACATTGCACGGGGCTCAAGGTACACCACGTTGAATCCATTTGTTGAAAAATCGTCCGCGTTCAACGTGGATCGTTTAAACTTTCCGCGAATGTTCCTCCCGGGTGTACAGAAATTATGGTTCGAATATTCACGAGCTGGACGAATAGGTATAGCTCGAGCGATCTCTTTTATTACTCACTTGGGAGTTAAGTGTTCAATACTCGAGGGAATCGATTCGATTCCAATGAACACCGTTCTTTCTCTCGAACCAGGTTGTGTTCATCTCGTACAAAATTGTTCAAATTTTATACCGTTTACTGTTCAACAAACGATAAAAATCCGTCAGTGCACAGAAATTCGTTTGGATGTTACAACCGATTGAATCGTGGTATTCATGAATCCGGGGTGGCTATCAACGGTGCACAGCTTCAACGATTACTTTCGTTCGTCAGAGGTTAGGTATTCGTTAATTTCGTTCCGATAGAACCTTTTATTTTCTCCAACAGCTTGTTCAGTTAATTTCTTACGAGATTGGAGATCACATCAATACCGATCATATACAAATTACCCGAACTGATCAAACGCACAGAAAAGGCACGTTGAATATTCACGAATCCGGGGTGGCTACGAGTATAATCTACACCTCCTCGATCGATCTCTTTTATTCGTCAGCAATTAAGTATTGGTCAATGAGCGGTCAATTTCCAAATTAAACCTTCCCGTCTCGTCTCCGACTAGGAACAATTGAATTAGTTTCTCGTAAAATTGCAAACCACGTCGATTCGAACTGTCGAAATTCACTATCTGTGTCTGTGCTCGACAAACGATAGAGATTTCACGGTGGTCGCCGCGACCGATCACATTTTACATATTCATGAGTTACCTGTCCGCGCGGTACAGGTAATGTAACACGTCGTTTCGAAATTGGTAAATAATCCCCCCTCCCCTCCCTCTCCACACCACCACCACTCTCGCGACGGTATTTTCGCGAGCTCGATCGAAACTCGTACTTTTTCACGTACGTTGATTTTTCATTCTCGAAGGATTATATTTATTATTGTAATTTCAGATATAGCGGCTGATTAAAAAATCACTTGATGCGCTGAGGATGCGCCGTGATTTCTGCAACGGTGGGCTTGCCTGCGCCGTTGTGTGGGTGTCATCGACCTGGCTGCTACTGTCTCTGTCATCGGTCACAGCAGGTACGTTAGTTTCTTTTTTTTTCTTTTTTCTTTTTTCTTTTATTTTCCCTTCTTTCTCGACGTTATTTTATTTCGCAGCAATTTTCCCCCACCCCGCCCCAGTGGCGTCGTTCGTCCGTAATGATTGGTCCCGAATTATTGAAAGAGCGGCCATTAGCAAACAATAGAGCTCTCCCGTGTTCACGTTCGCTGGAGGGAGGGAGAAAGGGTGGGTGGGGGGTAGAAAAAAGGAAAGCCCGGCTCTCTCGAAACGGGCGTGCATCTGCATATAATGCGACGTCGCGTACGTGATCGGATTTCGAAAATCGTTCCACGACCGAATTCGTCCTTGATGTGGCGGGAACCACCGGCGAAAAAGCCAAACGTCTGGGTGGGGGACCCTAACTTCTTCGGTCTGCCACTCCCCACCACTATAGACGCACCGTAAATTTTCGAGCAGGTTGCTTCGACAAACACGCTGGTACTTCGATTATCGTGATCGATAAAAGTGGAGGGGGAATGGGGTGGTTCTCTGTATCCTCGCACTCGTGCAATAAAAACGTTGACTCTTGAATGCGGAGTCCTTTCGGTCGAAAGTTGCAAATAAAATTGAAGGGAATGATTTCTTCGTGGATAGTTGCAAATTAAATTGAAGGGAATGATTTTTTCGTCGATAGTTGCAAATAAAATTGAAAGGAATGATTTTTTCGTGGATAGTTGCAAATTAAATTGAAGGGAATGATTTTTTCGTGGATAATTGCAAATTAAATTGAAAGGAATGATTTTTTTGTAGGGAGTTGCAAATAAAATTGATAGGAATCATTTTGTTTGTAAAAAGTTGCAAATAAAATTGATAGGAATCATTTTGTTTGTAAAAAGTTGCAAATAAAATTGAAAGGAATAATATTTTTGTAAAGAATTGCAAATAACATTGGGAAAAGTATTTTTTTGTAAAGAGTTGCAAATAAAATTGGAAAAGGTATTGTTTTTGTAAAGAGTTGCAAATAAAATTGAAAAAAGTATTTTTTGTTTTTGTGGATCGATAAATTGAAATTGAGAAATACAGGTCGTAAAAGTGCAATGGTGGATGAGAAACGTAGCTAATAAATACGTTGCAGTTCTGCAATATGCATTTAAAGGTCGAATAAAATTAATTGAGTAATTGTTCGGTACAGTGACCATCGGAGATTAATACATGTGGCGACATTGTGGTCGTTTCGGCAACCGTGTTACGCGCAAAATATAACCTCCAATTCGATTTCTATCGAGGAGGAAGTAATTTCAAAGTTAACCAATTCCGCGACACAAATGGAAAAAATTATCGATGTCAAAGGGGGAACATATTGTTTATTGAGAAACTCGTGTTTTTAATTTATTTTAACCTTTTGCAGCTAACTTCAACGCAAGACATACTCCGCGTGCGGGAGACCTTCTCATCCATTGAGTATGCATACGCTCCGAACGCCTATGGGCGTTTAACGTTCGAGTTAAGAAAAATTTCGTCACAGTTCATTTTACATTGTCATTCCTCTATTTTTTTCCACTGTTAATGTAAACTTTTTGCAACAAATGGTTCCTCCCGTTGATATCGATGAATTATTACTATTATCGTTATCGTTTACGACGACGTTCAATTCCCAAGCAATTAAATCGTTTCGAAACAAAATGACAAAATGTTTATTATGCGTTATCGGTGCTATCGATCCGACAGTATTCCCACCGCTAATAGTTGCAGGTGCACAGACCGTGACACGGTATATTGGTGGTCGTGGTACACGAGAGCATTTCTAATCAATGAGTTAATTATTTGTCGAGGATTATACGGTGGCGAGCCGCGCTGCGCCCTATGCGAGAATAAACAACGTAATTAACGAAACGTTAATTAGCGGGTTAAATCGCTGCCAGTGAGTCCTAGTTGCCCACGACCTAGCGATGGGACTGGACGCGTTCAGATATCATCGACCACAATGACGTCAGAAATTGTTTCCCTCGTATCAATACGCCGAATTGAACGATCGCAAACAATGCGTATCGATTGCACCAAGTTCGATGCCTCTTTACAATTCATATCGGAAATAAAACACTCGATCGCCATGAACGACGAATATTAATGATCCGGGAGGATTATTTCAATCTGCCCACGATAGGGAGGGGCCTTTGGATCCATCCTGACCCGAACCTGAATTTTATTAATTCACGTTTTAATATACGGGTTTGTTAAATATTCATGAATTTTGTACCTTTTTTTTTTTATTATTATTTTCACTGCTGTAACGAGCACAAAAGAAGGTTAAACTGGGGTCGAAATTCACCGAGCGAGGTTTACACAATTTACCTGGATACAGATTAAAAGGATATCTTGTTCTTCTGGTAAGCTGACGTTGGAAACTCGACAAAGTTAACATGTGCGGTAAAATGTAATTTCCCGAATAGTGTAAGCCTTTGAAGTATGATACATCGTACACTACGGAGGCCAACGTCTGAAAATCTCCCTGCAATCTCTAAGGGCGAGTTAACTTTTCTCGTGTTGACTCGAATTAATCTTGAATTAATTTTCGATGCTCTATAGAGAAACTGTAGTACTATGGAAGTATAGCACTGTACTTTAGTACTATAGAACTATAATACTATAGAAGTACACTGCTATAGAAGAACTGTAGTACTATAGAACTGTAATACTATAGAAGTACACTGCTATAGAAGAACTGTAGTACTATAGAACTGTAATACTATAGAAGTACACTGCTATAGAAGAACTGTAGTACTATAGAACTGTAATACTATAGAAGTACACTGCTATAGAAGAACTGTAGTACTAGAGAACTGTAATAATATAGAAGTACACTGCTATGGAAGAACTGTAGTACTATAGAAGCATACTACTATAGCAAAACTGTAGTACTATAGAGCTATAATACTATAGAATAACTATAGTACTTTATTGCTATATCTCTGCAGTACTACAATTCTTTGACAGTATCATAGAATAATCGTAATACTAAAGAGGAATTGTAATACTATAGAACCGTAATGCTATAAAAGTATAAAAGTCTAATACTATAAAAGAACTATAATTTAAAGTACGTTGTACTCTAAAACGGTCAACATGTGATAACTTTTTAATTCGATCGACACAGTAACAGCGAGGCCCCCGCAATCTCCGGATACGGTCCTGCTCGTAATATCACAACTCAGACGACCAGTACTGGAGGGTTAACGAGCGTGTCGTTGGATCGCTCCCATCGCTACCAACGACCGGTTAATCGATTCCCGATGTGTTACAACAGGATACCCGGCCCTCGCGATAAATATCAGGTCCGGGACGATTCGCATGCTGCTGGCAATAAACAAATTGAATTTCTCTCGCACCGTTAAAGCACATTCCACCGCATTCCGGCGCCTCGTCGACGTCCGCCTTTACATCTTTCCTTTTACCAATTCCCTTCCCCGTCCCCTGGAACTCCCTACTCGCTCCCCCGCCACCGCCTCCCCACACATTCCCTTCTACGTCCCCACCTCCGTCATTTTTCTGGTCTTTGACACTGTCCTGCCCTCTTTCTCTTTTTTCGACAAGCTCGATTCTCTTTCTCGTCATCAAGCAACGTCGCCGTTATAATTTTACCGACGAGCCGAAACACGGATACGAATATCGGACGACGAAACGTGGATGAAACGGTCACGTGACCGTCCAAGCACGGACGAGGATGTCCTTTTGTTATTTTGTTTGGCGGTTCGACCGCGGAGAACCTCCTCCTTCTCCTCCTCCTCCTCCTCTCCCTCACCTCCCCTCCCCCGCCCTTCTACTCTTTTTGGTGCAAGCCGAGCCGCTCGAAACAGGCCAACCTGAATAACTCGTTTAGTTTCGGTGGTAAACAAAAATGCATCGAACGAATCACGACGCCCCGGGCAACGGAAATCGCTCGAAACGAATTGTTCGAAACCGCGCGGACGCGATAACGCGACACGAACGATCGTTAAATTAGAGCACGATATGTGTAACGGTAGTATCGGGACCAGATTTTGCATCCGATAGACTGGAACGCTCGCTAACACCGATCGGTTTCGACAGGAGAGTCGTTTCCACGGTCGCGAGTCACGGCCAAATGAATTGGCCGCCCAAGGTCGGCGGGGAGCTACCCCCACCAGAGTGTTTTTTGCTCGGCGCGCCACCTACCGGGCCGCGTTACCGCGAAGCGTCGTGGAACTTGAATATTTCGATCGGTGTACACGTACGAGGAACCAAAACCGCGCGAAAGAATTATTCACCGGGTTGAACGTACTTGTTAATATTTCATAATAAATTAATGAATACAGACCAACCTGGAAACCCCTTAAAGAGTAAAGAGTAATTAATAGAAATATGTACGGGCTGGAATAATACATTCGTTAATTTCGATGATAAATTAATACGGACATGCCAACCTGAAAGCATCTGAAAAAGATAATTAATAGAAATATCATAGCAACGTTTCGCCTCCTTGTAATTTATAATACAACGCGGTGTCGTTCTATTTATCCTTGTTCTCGATCATTATCCTGCACGAGTTTTCCTGTTCGATAATATCGAAAATGATTCACCACTCGAGTGTACCAAGCTCGGAGACATTCTGTTTACCGTACGGATAATTAAGTAACCTCGTTTTAGGAACGCCCTGTATCGCTTTATAATTTACAACGTGGATTCCATTTATCCTGTTTCGTCTTGCGTTCAATAATTACGCCTTACACGAGTTTTCCTGCCCGATTGTATCAATTACCACCGTACTAGTTCCTAACCACCCGGTTTACTATTACCAATAATTAAACAGCGCCGGCAACGAAGATTTCGCGTATAATTGCATCTCTCTGTTGAAAACAAAGAAAGGAACGTTGGTTGAATTCGGTTAAAAAAGTCATTCGTTTCGTTCCAGCGAGTTTAAGCCTTTAACCGTGCGGCACGGAATTTAATCGCGAGCCTCGTGTGTCGTAACAGCGAAACTCGCATGTTGCGGCGTGGATTGAACACGAAACGATTGTAATAGAGCAGGAACGGCCTGGTGGAAGGAGGACGGCGGTCAACGAACCGGAAATTCGGGTAATCGGATGTGTCGGGGAGTTTCACTGGACTTTTATGAAGTCTTCAACGATGTGAGAACGTAGCGTATAGAGAGTCAAAGTAAAAAGCCGATTGACACGCTGGCGCGCGGTGTATTGATATTCCATAGGTTTCGCGCGCGCGCGTATGTGTGTGCGTGTGTTCGTGCACACTTTCGCCGTGATGAGTCCGCTCGAAACCTTTACGGGCAACTCGTTTCCTTTTCTCTTCAAACGATGTGTAAAAATTCCCGAAACTCGAAAATCCAATCGACCTCGATCCGTGAGAATCATTTTTTTTCTTTTTTTTTTTCTGTAAAGTACAGTTAAGAATACAACCGGTGACCCGTTCCATTTTCGCTTCGAACGACGCGCAAAAAAATTCTCGAAATTTTGAAAACGCAATCGACACGGATTGCGCGAGCAATTTTTGTTTTAGGGTGAAATATAATTGGAGAGTTTCGAGGAGAGTTGGCGAACGAGAACCAGAGTTTCGTTTTAGGTTAATGGCGGACCTATTCGATAAGAGGTTACAAAGATGGCGCTTTAAGAGTCACGTGTTCGTCGCGTTCGTAATAATTAATTTTCGATGCAAGTTTATATATATATAGTATATATTAAAAAAAAAGAAATGACTCCAATTACGAAATAGACGTTACACCAGGTCGTGAATCATTCAACGCCGTTTAATTTTGATCCTTAGTAGCATTTTAAGTTCTTTTATCTTCTTTTGTTTCACATCAGTTCACTTGTATAGATATTTACATTGTTTCTTTTCCATACATATTTTCTTCTTCGATACATTTCACCTTCTTCCTCTTTCTTCCATTCGTTTCGCTTATATTGACTTTCACATCATCCCCCTACGTGTATTTTCATCATACAATAAATTTTATCCTCTTCCGTTTACATTCGTTTACTTACCACTCACTTCCACATTATTTTTCCATAAAATATCTCCGTAAAATATCTCCAAATATCTCTCCAAAAAACATCAGGTTGTTCGAAAAGTCTTTCATTTTTTTTTTTTGGGGTGAAAATGAAACGATTGTTTCAGAGCGTGTAAACATTTCATTAAATTGTATATTCTCCATTTTGGAAAACGAAATCACTTTTCGGTACAAGCCAATACATTAATGGACTTTTCGTCTGCGAAATTCCCATCCCTTGTCGTGCACAAGGGTATTCCACTTAACCTACTGCGACCAAAAAGAAGGTGCTTCTCGGTGCAAAAGCGAATTAAAGGTGTCAAACGCCCTCGACGCGATACATCGCGGTCGATGTGTTGCATCGTTTCATCGCGTTCGAGGAGAGACGAGAAAGAAAGAAAGGAAAAAGAAGAAAGAAAAATAGAAAAAGAGTTCACGCAACTGGAGACACTCGCTTGTTAATCGAGCATTTCTTTTCGTTTCTCAGCGGAGCTCTCCGCCTACGGGCGCTGAGAGGCCAAGTGTCTGAGTCAGGCACTCGCCGCTGGAAACGCGCTGGTACCGCGTTAGGTAAGCGTAGAGTAAGTGTGGCAGTAGGATGCGAGGAACCGTTAGGTCGACTCCGGCTATTTTTATTATTATTATCGTTGCGCTACACTTTGGTCCCGAGCGTGCTCGAGAACGAAAGCAACGAGTCGCGCGGGACAACCGGGAGGACACCGATCGGTCTTGCTTCGATCCGACCTATAAAGAACGTACCTAAAACGGAACATTGATTATCGCCCCATTGCTTTATTTTTACATCCATCTCACGCCCCCTCGCCACGTCCGAGGAACTCGGTAAGAACCGTGGACAACTCCACGGATTCTAACCTCGAGATGTTGCCAGTCGCGTGATCGATTGTTGACGAGTACTCGTTTCGTTTTGCCAATGGGTGTCGTGGACGTCGCTGAACAGGTCTGTATTAGGTCTGTATTAGGTCTGGGTTAGGTCTGGGTTAGGTCTGGGTCAGGTTGACACTTTCGTCGAGTTAGCCTCACCACGTCGAAGACAAGACAGATTCTAATCTTGAAAAGTTACTCGTTGTAGTTGACGTTTTGGGTTAGGTCTGGATTAGGTCTGGGTTAGATCTGGGTTAGGTCTGTATTAGGTTTGGGTTAAGTCTGGGTCAGGTTGACACTTTCGTCGAGTTAGTCTTACCACTGTTTAGCTACGATCGACTACGAAACATTCGTTATTAAACAGATATCAAACCGATTACTTGTCAATCGACACGTTCTGTTCAAGTACAGTGTCATAGTTGAGGACACTGTTTAGCTACGATCGGCTACGAAACATTCATCAGATCGTAATCTCGGAAACTTACCTCAATAAAACGGATGTTTCGGTCACCGATCTTTTTATTTCCACCTGGGTAGCCTGTATACCTGGTCAAACACGATACTTTCGTCGAGTTGCAGAGCCATTGTTGAAGGCACTGGGTCGATGCCCGTCCTTCGAGGAGCAGAACGTATGCCCAGCCAGATCCCCCGCCTGCAAAAATGACTTCCAGTGCCAGGCGTCGGGCGAACGTTGCTGCAAGACTGCCTGCGGCCTCAGGTGCGTCGTTGGCGAGCTGACAGGTTGCGAGCAGTTGGCTCAGGCAGCTGTGAGGAGGTCACGGGCCTTGGGTCCCCGTGGACCGTCCCAGTTCATACCGAAATGCAAGAACGAGACCGGCGAGTTCGAGAGGATACAATGCGATTCGCGCGAGAACAGCTGCTGGTGCGTGGACGAGATCGGTGTCGAGGTACCGGGGACCAGAGGACCGGCCAAGGACGTCATCGACTGCGACCATCCACGAGAATGTCCAGCTCACAGCTGTCGAATGCTGTGTCCCTTGGGTTTCGAGGTAACCAACGTTTCAATCAATTTCGAGTACCGACAAATCGTTCGGGATTCGGGGTAGTGTGCACAGATCGCAAGAAGTCCCGTGAAATGGTACACAGGTTGTCTCGCTGGGTTTCGATACGTTTGATCCACTATCTTCGGTTAGTGTACGTGATTGCTTCGATTAACAACAATATGTTACAACAGAAGTTTCGCATCAGACGAGTTGCGTGGCACTCTGACCAATTAGACCAGTATTCCTCTCCCAGGACTTCTTGTCGATCGTGCACAGTATATAATTAGATGATTAGCCTAGTCTTAGGAATGTTACAATTAGTGAATGAATCGTGATTCGTTGATTTATCGCGTACGAATTTGAAGGACGGTACAAAGTGAACAGGATCGAGGAGTATAGCTTGGCCAAGCGAAAGCAACGTACCAAATGCGCATGCGTGTCAGTGAGAGTGTGATCGGCGCAAAGTTTCCCCCTCCACTTCTCATTCCGTGGTTTACGCGCTGATACGCCCCACTTTTGCGGTTGCATGCGTTCCTGATGGAATTGTGTTAAATTGCAGCAGAAACATTACCTAAGACTAAACGTACTTGAAACAGTTAGGTCTTCCGTAACCATCCTCGATGATTGTAAATTTAGCTATTCCAAGTTCTCCTTAATAGAGGTGATCACTGGGAAATGGATCATCTTTTTCTTCACGATTTCCACGTCAAAGAAGCTATAAACGAACACCTATCTCGTTCTCGTCAAGCCAGGCTATACATCCAACCCCAAACGCGCGAGAACAACGCAAATATTAAATGAAAGAACTGTCCATACTAAAAAATAAATAACAAAACTCACGTGACACCTAACCCTCTCACCGATTCGTCCAAATTCGACCAAAGTTTCTATCCCCACTCGTTCTTTCTCGGCCAAGCTGTACATTCGGCACCGAGCACGCTTGCGCGATTAGAGAACCGAAGCACCGTTCGTATTAAAAATCGTGTAACGGGATCTGGGTGTCACGACTCGGCCAGGGACGGTTAGAAATCATTGTACAACGATGCGGCCCCGTGTAATCGCATTTGTTCGACGGTGCTCTCACTCCGGGGCATGTTTCACATCGGCCACGAACATTAACAGATCGAGCCGAGAACGGGCTGCCCTAAATGCGAATGCCGGGATCCCTGCCGCGGGATCGCCTGTCCAGGGACCAGTCAAACGTGCGAGCTGATTGATGTAACATGCGCCCGTCCGCCGTGTCCGCCAATTCCCAGCTGTCGTAAAGCGAAATCACTGTCGACGATCTGCCCCGCCGGCGAGCCGTTGCAAATCACCGACTCACCGAGACCGTTTCTCTGCGGCGACTCGCCCGGGAAACCGAGCTGCCCGCCGATGTACAGCTGTCTGGTGGAGCCCAAACAGGAGTACGGTGTTTGCTGTCCGTCCAGCATTAATCTGAAAAGGCCCGGTACGTGCCCTGTAGAGGAGCCAACCATCTGCGGGATCCCCTGCCAGCACGATTTGAAGTGCCCCGGGCCCCAGAAGTGCTGCGACAGCGAACGATGCAATGGGAAGGTTTGCTCCGTACCCCAGGACCTCAGCGCATGTCACCGGGATCGCGTATTGGCGGAGATGCTCAGCATCTCGGAGAGGCAAGGACGCGGATACGTCCCACAGTGCACGGACGGTGAGTCGATAAAACTCTTACAACTTTGATCTTCGAATCGAAACGTACAGGGTGTCCTAGGAGGGAACCCGTATAACTTTACCGGTAGGTTACCTAGGGCATTTGGAATCAAAGAGGTATCCCACGGGGAAGCTTCTTGGTGTACTCGTTTCTCTTCTTTTTTTTTAGAAAGCTTTTGAAAGGAGCAAAGTCGAGCCAAGTGATTCTTCTTGGGTAACTTTCTTAACGTGAACGTCGAGGTAGAGTTATTTTGAAACAATGTCGTTTATTATTGTATCTGAGAAACGCGTAGACCGTTACCCCTATCCCTGTTTGTGCAACTCAGGAACGAGAAACACTTACCAGTTTAGAGATCAATCTTAAACCAGTTTAGAAATCTATCGGGCTGTTCGGAAAGTCATTTCGTTTGCCAAAATGGAGAATGTGTAATTTAATAAAATGTTTGTGCGTTCTAAAAAAATCGTGTTTCCCCAACAACAATGTATTGTGAACAACCCAATACTTTTGACGACTTCTTACTCCTAGAAGTCTAGATCCTCGAGCTCCCTACCTCATTGGCTCTCAACGAGGAACTGTGAATTGTCGTTAATTTTGCATCTGTACCTTTTGCTCTTATTTAACGATATGTCCGTTCTGCAGACGGTGGTTACGAGACCAGGCAATGCTCGAGAAACAGTTTGGTCTGCTGGTGCGTAGACAACAACGGCAGGAAGATATCCGGGTCGATGGGACCGGCCGAGGCAACCGACTGCAAGTCGATATCGAAGGGAAGATCCTTGCCAGCGTCCTGCGTGTCCCAACAGTGCGCCCAAGTCTGTCAATACGGATTCAAAACGGACGCCTCCGGGTGTCCCACTTGCGAGTGCGATAATCCGTGCGAAGGGTGAGCCAATCTCCATCGATGCGGACGTGAACAATCCTTGTCGCGTTGTTTCGCGTTTCTGAGTGTCTCTGTTTACCACCAGGTTCCCGTGTCCGGAGAAAGAGGAATGCGTATTGAGCCGGGAAGACGGATGCCCGGACTTCCTCTGCCCCACGAAACCGGAATGCAAAGCCAAGAAAGCTTACACGAGTCCCTGCATCTACGGGACCCCGTTGATCGACGACGAACGCAACGCGGTGATCTGCTCGGCGAACGACACTTGCCCCCAAGGCTACAACTGCACCGAAGTGCCCGAGGCGGGCCAATCAGTGTGCTGTATGACCTCAGCGAATTCGACGAAGGCGCAAACGAGTAAGAATTGCGGCTTGGTTAGCGGTACATGTGAACCCCGCTTTCGAGTACCAATGTTTACCCCGAATTCGAGTAACAGGGGGTCATCCCCGCCTCTGTTCGTTATCGAGTATCATCGGGAGTGGATGAGACGAGCTCGTGAGAAATCAAGGAAACGTAGTACAGATCTGAGTACACAGGATCGCTGATTTCAATCTGTAAATTGTTTCACGAACTGTTTATTAGTTTGTTAAAAAAAAAAAGGTTCAAGTTTGGACGTCCTTTGCACGTCCAGCCGCGAGAAACTAATTACGTTGAATCACTCCCCCCTGAGAAACGGAACTAGTTCCAATTGAAACAATTTGGGAGATAATTAATTGCATTTATTGATCAAAATGGGTCACCCTGTAGATACAAGGTGTCTCTTGCAATTTGTGAGATCCTCTTCGGAGTCGATCCACAACCCGAAAATTTCTTATCAATTTTGAGCGGAAGGTAAACTCCTGAAACGGGTCCCGGGCAATTGCAGAGCAATCCTGTGTACGGAATTCCGTAGAGACGTTCATGGAAACGTGACTTTAGGAGTACCCGTCAGCTAGGAAGAGGGAAAGAAACTTCTCGCGAACTCTCTACCGCGATAGAGCAAAATTTGTCGCGATATTGAAAATTTCTCGCAAACTTTCTACCGCGACAGGGATTCATTCGTCTTCGACGCAATATTGGAAATTTCCCACGAACTTTCTACCATGACAGAGCGAACTTGACACCGACGCAATGGTAGAAATTTCTCACGGACTTTCCAACGCGATAGGACATACTTGACATCGACGTAATATTAAAAAATTTCTCACGAACTCTCTCCACCATCATTGAGCGAACTTGAGATTCATGAGGTATTGAAAATTTCCCACGTACCTTGACCTCGACGCAATATTGTACCACGCGCCATTTTGTTTCAGTGTGCGAGTACCTGCGCGAGTTCAACGATCGCATGGAGGGCACACGCGACGACATGTCCCTGGCAATACCGCCGCCCCAGTGCGAGAAGGACGGCAACTACAAACCGTTGCAGTGTCATCAGGGCACCTGTTCCTGCGTGAACGAACGTGGCGTCTCGCTGAAGAACGGCGTGAATCGGAGCACCGATTGCAACGAGATGATAGACCTCCTCAAGCTCTGCGGATCACTGACCTGCGACTTGGCCTGCCCCTACGGTTACGAGGTGGACTCGACCGGTTGCGAGCAATGTCGTTGCCACGATCCCTGCAAGGACGTCTCGTGCGGACCCCACGAGACCTGCACGATGGTGGATGTAAACTGCGGCACTGGACAATACTGTCCAGCTGTACCCGCTTGTCTGGCTATGAAACCAGGTCAATGTCCGTACCTAGTGCCGAGCTCCTCGAGCTGCGAGCTTCAGTGTAGCAACGACCAGGAATGCTCCACCACTGAGAAGTGTTGCTCGACTGGCTGTGGCACGCAGTGCGTGACACCTGTAATGGCTACCGCGTGTCAGCACGCGAGAGCAGTGGCTGAACACGCGGCCAGAGAGTCTGGAGAACCTGCCAGAAGGACCTACATCCCCAGATGCGACCCCAGCGGGGCATTCGAACCGGTTCAGTGTCACAATGGCATGTGCTGGTGCGTGGACGAAGAGGGTAGAGAGGCGGCAGGCACCCGTGTGCTCGAAGGAGTGATACCCAAGTGCAGCACACCCCTCAGGTGCCCAGAGATCGATTGCAAACTAGACTGCTCCGAGGGATTCGAACTGGACCCGGACAGCGGTTGTCCTACGTGCTCCTGTCGCGATCCCTGCAAGAGTGTCACCTGTCGCGGTGAGAACGAGGCGTGTCGGATGGTGGAGGTAGCCTGTAGCGTGCCACCGTGTCCACCGGTACCGGTGTGTCTACCGAAGAAGGACAATCCCTGTCCTAACGGATCGCCTTTGTTGGACCAGGATGGTTCTGCGGCCACTTGCGGCCCTCATGGACGTCATTGTCCGTCTACCCACAAGTGCGAGCTCTCGCCCTTGGACGAGTACGCCGTCTGCTGTCCCAAACCTCGCGAAGTCTGCTTCGAACCACCCAGGAAGGCACCCTGCAACACCGGGATTGGTTTCAACGAGACCGACAGGTGGTACTTCGACCCGGAACGCAACGAATGCCGTAAGAAGACGGAGTGCACTCTGGGTCACAACGATTTCTCGAGTCGTCTGGTCTGCGACACGGTCTGCCCGGTGTTATCAGAGTGCGAGAGACTCCGCGAGAAGAACCTGAAGACCTCGCAGAGGCTCAAGCAGCCCATGTTCCTGCCCAGGTGTGACCCGGAGACTGGAATGTGGGAGTCGGTTCAGTGCCTGGAGCACGTGGGGGTCTGTTGGTGCGTCTACAGAAAGGGTCAGCCGGTGAAGGGGTCGCTCACCAGGGGACCAGAGCCCAAGTGCAACTTCAGACAGGCAAGACGGGGCGGCAGGGGACCGGTGATGCAGGAGATTGATCGCGAGATACAGGCGTTCACGGAGAACGCTCTGATCAATCTGGAGACAGACGAGAAGCAGATCGGGAAGGTGTTGGGAACCAGGTGTCAGGCGATGAAGGACAAAGGACACGTGCCGGCAATCTGCGACCGTCAGGGTAGATTCGAGCCGACACAATGTGCAGCGGACACCTGCTGGTGCGTCGACGAGGCTGGCAATCAACTCATCGGCTCCGAGCCCTTCATAAAGGGCACCAATATATGCCGTAAGTTGCGGTAGCTTTGCGCGTGAACTACTGTTGCCCTTTCTTGGATTAGAAGAATATTTAAGAGGGATGATTGCTACTCAAGCAATCTCAGAGGATGGCTACTCAAGGTGATCTCTCTGTTAAGAGATCTCTTTGTTCGTAATCTCTCTGTTGAGAGTCTTTTTGTTCATAATCTCTCTTTTAAGAGACTTCTCTGTTCGTAATCTATCTGTTAAGAGACCTCTCTGTTCATAATCTGTCTATTGAGAGATCTCTATCAAAGGTCTCTTCGTTGAGGGACGTCTCTATTAAGAAACCTCTCTGTTAAGAGATCTCCCCGTTGAGAGACCTCTCTGTTAAGAGATCTCTCTGTTGAGAGATCTCTCTGTTAAGAAATCTCTCCGTTGAGAGACCTCTCTGTTAAGAGATCTCTCCGTTGAAAGACGGTCTCTATTAACAGATCTCCCTGTTGAGAATCTTTCTGTTCATAATATTTCTTCAGATCGATGCACTAATAAACGAGACACATGCATTTTTAAATAATTACACGCATTTTGTGTGTCCAGTGCCAACACCGGTGGAAGCTGTCGCGGTCACCCTGCGTTTTCCGGGTCGGTTCCTCGCCGGTGACGAGGACGCTTTCGTGAGACACGCGGAGGACCTTCTCCGTGAACTGGGTGCCCGCGTGAGGAACGAGATACGAGTGGAAATCGGTCAAGACTCGGCTGTGCTCAGTTTCGAGATAATCGGACCGAACAAGGTCGACGTGGCGTTCCACTTGGAGGAGTTGACCAGAATCCAGAAACTGTCGATGCTCGGATCGTTCGCGGACGCTACCACGTCCCGTTTCACGCACAGGTCGACCCCGATGGCCAGGCAGAGCCGAATCGTCACTCTGGAGCAACGGGAGATACTCACGGAGGTGGAAACCTCCGTTTACCAGACAGCCACTCTGGTACTGGCGGCGGGAAGCGCTTTTATAATCAGCAGCTTGCTGATTCTGTTGATGTTGTATCGCAAAAAAGTATGGGTTCAATTTTTTATTAACAGCAGAACAAATATTGTTAACGTTTCCGAGGTTAGGTAGCTCTGCAAAGTCTAAGGAATAGTTTCACCTCTTGAAAGAAAATACTTGTCTCTGATTTTTGCCTCTAGAAATCTAGAAAGTTTCGTTAAAATCCGAAGGAGGTAGTTGGCAAATTTTTTTTATAAACGATAGAGAGGAAGGAAGGGAGAGGGCGGTTGTATATTATTTCTAACCTACTGGGACCTTGAACATTATCGTAGCTACGGTTAACGTTACTTGGACCGTTTGAAAATAGTTACAGTTCGTGAAATTAATTCGGTAGTTTGTTTTGCGTAACTGTACGGATTTTTAATCCAGTGAAAAATAAATGTTCGATAACGGAGGGTGTGAATTGCACGATCGTTTGTTTCAGATGAAGATGAAGGATCCGACGAAAGCGTTAGCGGCGGACCAACATTTCCTTGCGTATCAGCAGCCAGTGTATGTGATATCAGGGGCGGAGCAGGAGGAGAAGAAAAAGGAGATCGCCGAAGCGCAAGAGACCGCGTCCACATCGGACGTCGTCGTCGGCACATGAGAACGATCCGGGACACGATCGATGCGTTTCGATCGTTCTCAATTCGTACGCGGTAGTCATAATCGAAGTCATGTCTGCATAATCCACTTCTCTCATTTCGATGAAATATTTATTCTTTGTACGCGAAGACGCTACGCGGTCGCTCGAATCGACGACGATCGACCGAATGGATCGCAAGTTGTACGTCCTTTCGTCGTGCATCGTATAACGCAGAAAAAATAAAAAAATAAAAAGAATCCGCGACGCGGGACGTACACACTTGTGACACTTCACGGGGGGAAACGAAAACTGATTCGGTCGATCGCCGTAAAAGTAGTTTTTATTCGGAACGAGCGGATCTTCTCGCGGGTTTCTCAGTTACCGTCTGATCGACGGAGCCACCGGCGCAAAAATGTCCTGGCACGCCGAAGCAGCGCGAGGATGTCGTTGCGTCAATCGTATCGTGGGTGTAAATACTAGATTCGTACTATGTTCGTTTATTTATATAGCTCAATAAAGAACAGAAATCCCTTCATTCGCCGAGACCCGTTATTTCCGACTTTGTTCGCGCTATCTTTATTACCCGTTACCTTAAATCACCGTGTCTCCAACCAGAAACCCATTTCCCTGAATTTGAATCTGCAATTTGTGGTACGCGAAACGGATCGACGGAACGACACAGCGATATTTCCGTGACAACCGGAACGATAAGTATCATCGACTTCGATCATTCGTCAATGGTACATTTCGAACGAACGAGATTCAAAGTCGAAATAGTTCTCGACCTTTCAGCGATCGTTGGACGCCAGTGCCGTAAGTAGAAGTGTGCTTTTTTTAGCCAGACCTCCTCCAATCAGATGGCTACGCATCATTCTGTTTCCACTTGTTTCGCAAGCTCTCCGTGTAAATGCGAACAACGGAGTGTGTTCTCTGCGCGAAAGAATTGCGCTCGTCGCTACGATCTCATCGTATTCGAATCGAAAGATTTTCGCGTGAAAAATGCTGATGTGTTTTACGCGTCAAGTTCAGCGAATAAACTGTTCCGAGCACACGGGTGGAAACGCAGCCTGAACTTTCGACGGAAACGCACGAGATATTCCGAATGGCATCCGAGGCCGAGATCGAGTCGCCCTTTAGACGAAGCGCGGAGTGACCAATCGAGCGGTTCGGGTCGGTTGGGGCTGCCAAGGGACGGTAAACGAGTGTTTAACGCGATACGTCGTCCTCGTAATCGCGGGACAAGATTCTCGGGGTGTTGTAACTCGTGTCGTAATCGTTCTGTGACGCGACGGTAACGGTAAAAAAAAAAAATAATAAAAGGACACGGAGGATAGGAATCCGAGAAAGAGACAGAGGAGCTTAATGGCTCTCAGGAGATCGGAAATACAAGGACAGGCCTTGCACTCGCGAACGGGGCGCTCCGCAATAAGCAGCATCGCCTCGCGTTCGCTGGTCCCGTATCAACCTCTTCTGCGTTTCGCCTTCGACGACAAGCTCCTGTTGCTGTCGTCGCGAATTCAACTTACGTTTCCGTGCCTGTTATGCGTGAACGCGAAGCGAGCCGAGTGTTTATAACTGCACAGTGCTGGTGGCGGTGACGAAGGGAAAGGGAAAGGGAGGTGGAGAAGGAGAAACTTGGAAGAGAGATAAAGAGAGTGACACAGAGGAAAAGAGAGAGTGTACGTGCGTGTGTGAGGGAGTGAGAGGGAAAGGAGAGAGAGCCGAAGGCTCATCGGACGGGATATTCAAAGCGGTGCGCCACACATTTCCACGGAAGGTCGTTATTTACCGCGTGAACCTATTCGTAACATTTTTTTGAAGACGATTCCTCGATAGACGTATCGAACCGTCCGACAAACCTCTTCCGACCAGAACTTGTTGGAGACCGCGACGGTGGTTCGATCTAGTTGACTCGGGTAGTTAACTCAATTCTGGATAACCTGCTCGCACAATCTGAAGTGTCAGCTCGTCGACAGGCGTGACAGCCCGTCGACTGGCTCGTCCGTCCTCTATCCTCACTTTCTTGGTAATACCGTGTCGGATTCATGATGTTCACGGGGACGGTGAAGATCGAAATATGCGAGGCAGTCGGGCTAAGGGCGACGGATAAGCAACGCAAATTTTGGCAGGATGAACCTATACTCGATCCTTATGTTCAGCTGGACGTCGACGAGAATCATCTCGATCGGTCATCCACTAAGCCCAAAACCTTTGATCCGGTGTGGAACGAATCTTTCACCCATGAGGTCCAGGATGCAATAATGCTCGGACTTACTGTCTTTCATGATGCGGCGTTACCGCCGGATTATTTCGTCGCCAATTGCAGTATTCCTTTCGAGGAGCTTGTCAGTAGAAACGACAAAACTGCAGACTTTTGGGTTGGTTTTAAGTATACGCTTGTATTTGTTTTATTATTTAAATATAATATTGTTCAATTTTTCATTTAATAGTAGAATTGATTATTCATTTATATATTTATAATTTTTCGTATTTCCCTTTCTGTGTTTTTACCTCAGTACTAAATAGTTTGAACTTTTGAATACTTTTTAACTGAGGTCAATCTATTCAAGATTGTTTAGCATTAATGTTATGTTTGTTATCGATCTGTATAGTAAGCAAGCATTGTGTAATCTATGTTTGTGTACATTTCTATTACGACATTATAGGAGAATTCAAGGTAGTATGATAAGATTGTATCAATAATAACCAAGTAAAAGAGAGATACAAGATAGATGTTACTTAGATTTGAAATAGTTAACAATCAAACTGATTAGTTTTTTGGAGATGTTACGATTTGGCCAAAATTATGAAGATGTAAAGTATCCGAATGATATTTCAACTATATTATTAGTGAGCAGATAGTCTCAGTTATGCAAAGAAATTAAATGACATATGATTTTTTTCATTATGCAAGAATTTTAGTTTCATACAACGAAATCAAACTTTATATATTAATAATACTATAATCAAACAATATAGCTACCTTGAATTAAAATTTAAATTTGTTACATGTTTTAAGTGTGGTATATTATCTATAAATGTCAAAGTTTGTGTGGAATTGCTCATGATAAATTAGCAACATAAAACAAAATTTATTTTAGGTTGACCTTGAACCTCAAGGAAAACTAAGAGTTAGGATTGATCTCAAGTGGAATGACCAAGGTAAGTGATCGGTAATAATTAGATTGATTGCATGTAAGATACATTTCCATAATGAAATTTTAGATCAACAAAGAGGCTGTGGGGCAGGTAATGGAGAAGGAATTAGTGGCAGAGGTGGTGGAAGCATCACGGCTGGGAAAGAACTCAGGAGGGAGTTCAAAGAACGACAGGGTTTCAATCGGCGAAGGGGTGCAATGCGACGTAAGGTTCACCAAGCAAATGGTCACAAATTTATGGCTACTTTCCTGAGACAACCAACTTTCTGTTCTCACTGCCGTGAATTCATATGGTAGGTATTTTAGGACAAATATATTGATTACACTTGCTTAGGATCTACTTCACAAGCATATTCTAACTTTAATTCAAGGCATTTACTAATTTGAATCATTTCATGATATAAAACTCCATGCTCTTAATTTGGTGTGCATGGTTTGAAACATACTTTCTATTAAAGTTTGGTATCTGTAAGCATACCAAATTAACATGGGATTTGGGTACATTGGATTAATTTTGATAGTGTTGAAGTTGCATGTTTGGGTATTTGGTTTCTTATAATTTATTGTAGTATCATCAGGAGGATATATGGCTTCTCAAACACTACTATAAACATTCCTTTAAATACATCTTTCCTTAATTCAGTATCACAATAAATTTTCAATTAATTTATTAGCATATAACAATGTTTAGAGCACGGAAATGAAAATTTAACAAATGTTTTAGGTATATCAACTTTCAATCTCTATTGAATATTCTTTCTTTTTTTATCTCACTGCAGCAAAATAACAAACACATAATGTTTTGTGTATTGTTTTGAAATCAATTATTCAACCATAAATCGGCTGCATGCACTGGTTTTACAAGCGCATATTATGTGTACTGTTTGGTGAAACTACTTGCATATTAACAAGGTGTTGCAATATTTGTATAAGAGAGTTTATCGATATAGTAGTAGAATGTTTCTAGAAAAGTATTACACAAATGTAAGACAGACATACATATTGAGTGGTCATTTTCTTTTTTCCTAATTTTTCTTAAAAGGTTAGCATAAACATTTAATTATGGTTTATGGTCCAAGAAGGCATACGTATGTGTTTTATGAGGGTATACAAGGAGATGATGTGATGTGTTTTGTCTGTTGTATTTCAGGGGCTTGGGCAAGCAGGGCTATCAGTGTCAAGGTGAGGAGACACATACACGTTATTAACAGATATTATAATTATATATTTGCTTGCTCTATCTTTTGTGTGAACATATGTTTATCTAGGTGTGTGTGTATGTGTACATAGTTCTTTATAAAGAATTAAAGCATTTAGGAGAGTCAGAAACTTTCATAGTTCAGTTTAAAAACTTGAATTTTTTGACAATGTATAATTTAGTCCATGGCTCAATACTCGACACTGTGCTTTCTGTAATAATACTTAAAAAATTATACTTTATGGTTGTAATTCATCAATTAAGTTCTCACTGCAAATTATATTAGTTCTGATGTAACATGGTAATAAGCTGGGAAATCTTTCATTGCATGTCTTTGAATACAACGTAACAAATCACAAAGAGGTTCCAATGGTTTCATTTTATTGCATCCTTAGAAATCATATTCTGTCTTTAATGTTCAAGCTCATACTGTTTCTATGGCAAGACTATCACAACATCCACCGAGTTTTATTTATGCTTGTCATTTCGAATAAATGCGTCTAATCACGCATGCAGCCAGCTTTGGTCATGCTACGCTCAATGTTATTTACATAAAAATGTGTGAATATTAAATTACACATTATTGTGTTTCAGTTTGCACATGCGTAGTTCACAAGAGATGTCACAAGTTGGTTATTACAAAATGCCCAGGCATGAGAGACGAGGTAAATACAGTACGTTTTGTATGAATATTATTGTAATATCACGTTTGTGTATAAACACTGCAAAATTATATCATGGTCGTCTTTTTAAATTGTTTAGTGATATTTGAACAATATTGAATTTCAGTCAACTCATGACACGGAAAGTACTCGCTTCAACATAGAC
Source organism: Ptiloglossa arizonensis (assembly GCF_051014685.1). Lineage (NCBI taxonomy): Eukaryota > Metazoa > Arthropoda > Insecta > Hymenoptera > Colletidae > Ptiloglossa > Ptiloglossa arizonensis. The sequence goes on from NC_135051.1 coordinate 18,365,951, forward strand.
ATGCCACACCGTTTTGCTGTACATAATTACAAAAGATTTACATTTTGTGATCATTGTGGCTCTCTTTTGTATGGTTTATACAAACAAGGCTTACAATGTGAAGGTAAGTTTATAGCATCATTAATTCTTAACATACAAAAAGATACTAATATACATTTAAATTTATTTACTGTTTTTTTTTGTGCAGCTTGTAATATAAATGTTCACAAAAGGTGCCAGAAAAATGTAGCAAATAACTGTGGTATAGACACAAAAGCTATGGCTGAAATTTTAAGTGCAATGAATATATCTCCAGATAAACAGATAAAAACTCCAAAGATTAATTATAGAACAACAACTTGTCAATCTGGTCAAACAGCTCCAACCGTAACCGTTACGGACACGTTATCAACGGATAATTTGCAAAAAGTTCAAAAATTAGAAGAGATGCCGATTGTCGCTACTGAAAATACAGTACCTGTTAGTGAAAGTCAAGTTAGAAAACTTGGTATCGAAGACTTTAATTTCATCAAAGTTCTTGGTAAAGGTAGTTTTGGAAAAGTGATGTTAGTAGAACGAAAAACGAATCCTGACGAGGTTTACGCCGTGAAAATCTTAAGAAAGGATGTAATTATACAAGACGACGATGTGGATTGCACGATGACGGAAAAGCGGATTTTAACGCTGGCAGCAAAACATCCTTTCCTCACAGCTATTCATAGTTGTTTCCAAACAAATGATCGATTGTTTTTTGTTATGGAGTTTGTAAATGGAGGTAAACATGATTTAAAAGAAACTTTTAAATAACATACCGAGGATGTATTCGTTACTTTCTGTTAACAAAAAGATTAATATAACTCTCGTTTGTTTTAGGCGATTTAATGTTTCATATTCAGAAAGCTCGAAAGTTTGATGAAGCAAGAGCACGCTTCTATGCGGCAGAAGTTACACTTGCGTTACAATTTCTTCATAAACATCATGTTATTTACCGGGATCTTAAATTAGACAATATTTTACTCGACCAAGAAGGTCACTGTAAACTAGCAGATTTTGGAATGTGTAAGGAGGGCATTATTGAAGGAGAAACGACTACGACAACATTTTGCGGTACTCCTGATTACATAGCGCCTGAAATCCTTCAAGAATTACAATACGGAGCGAGCGTCGACTGGTGGGCACTTGGCGTTTTAATGTATGAAATGATGGCCGGGCAACCACCTTTTGAGGCCGAAAATGAAGACGATTTATTCGAGTCCATTTTGCGGGATGATGTAGTTTACCCGAAATGGATTTCAGAAGAAGCAGTCTCAATTTTAATAGGATTTATGACAAAAAATCCTGCCGACAGGTTAGGTTGTGTTGCAGCTAATGGCCGCGAAGACGCCATAAAAGCACATCCATTTTTCCAAAGAATCGATTGGGATGCGCTCGAAGCGCGCAAAGTGAAACCACCAATCAGACCTAAAATTGTAAGCTTATATTGCAGACTTAATATTTTATTTGAATATTGCTTCACAGTATACATTTTGTTAGTTTACTTGTTAATTGAAAATGATTAAACGATTATCGTATTTCATTATTTAGAGAAGTGAAAAAGATACAATGAATTTCGATGCGGAATTCATAAAGGAAGATCCAGTATTGACACCAGAAGATCCAGACGAAGTGAGCTGTATCAATCAAGAAGAATTCCATGGCTTCTCTTTCGTCAACAAAGACTTCAATCCTGCTAGGTTTGGAGCACAATAAGGAACAGAAACCAGTGAACAAAGAAGAGGATACGATGTTAATATCAACTTAACGCTTCTTGCTTAAAAAGTTGGCGGAAATGCCAATCTGCAAAGCTGAACATCGGCGTTTTGAAGCTGCTCGGGGTCTCCTTTGTATTTCGTCTCCACCGGAGATCATTTTCTGTGTTATTGAAAGCAACATTCAAGCTGCAAGAAGTGGTGGAGATCATCGAAAAATTTGGAAACTTGAGCTAGGGTCTTCGACGTCTGTTTCGTATAAGAACTGACAGTTTTCGCAGAAATATCGATCGTTAATGAGTAAACGTGACGTTAATTTGGCACAAGTAGAAAAACGCGTTTGAATCTAATTGTGTGTTATGGATTTGGCGAAATCGCAGTTTTCGTTTCATTTTCATGAGAAGACGGAGACGAGCGTAATCGAGAGGAAACGCCAATGAGATTCAATTTGCGGCGTTAGAGGACAAATGTACTTTGGAAATCAAGTACTTTGGTTAAGGAAATTAGTACAAAAAAAGAAAAAAAATGAGCAAAGAAGTCATTTTCGATGGTATGACAGCAAAGATCGCTGGGCGATCTATGATTTTCTGTTGAATTGAGATTCTTAAAAAATATATATAATATTGTTAGAAACTCTACAGAAGTATTAGAGGAGGATGAAGGATTTGAATCGATAAGGATTTTTCGGTGACTTCTTAACTGTGTATTTCGTTTCCTCTCAGAGCGCTTTCAGAGGATTTTCCTCGACACAAAGTGTTTTGTACCAGTGAAAAAAAAAGAAGTACTTGCACAGGATCAGCCTTGAGTCTGAAAAATGAAAAAACATTGGTATCTGTTTAACTTTTTTTATTGGAGATTCAGTTCCACTGAAATATATCTGGAGGGTATCTTTCCTGATTTACAGACTCTCGGTTCAATCGTATAGAAAGACTTGGCACTTATTATGCATTTTTGTTCTTTTTTTTTTTTAGCGCTTACGTACTTACGTGATAGTTACGTTGCAGATTATATAAGGATTATTTTTTATTATGATGGAAACAAAATGCAAACAAAAGAACAAGTTATTATTCCGATATTGCTTAAAAAGTAAGTCGAGTTTTAGGTCTTAGCGTAGTGTCGAGTCACTAGTGATCAAGACTGAACGTAAGCTGGGCTTAAGTTTTGACTAACCACCAGCCGGCGAAATTATAAATGTCGAGTCTGTGTAAAACCTGAGTATATAGCATAGAATACCATAGAAAATCGAGAAGTTGTGTCACTGTTCGAACGAGATCTGGCGTTCTCGAACGGTCGAAACTTTTCGTCGAGCTTTACCCAGAGGAGCATCTCGCAGCGCTTCTCCGAATAGGATTTAAATTAAATTAACAAAATGAGAGAAACCATACTCACGTAGTGAAGATCGAGCAGGATACGATCTAACCTGGTGACTATGGTATTTCATACATAAAATAGAATTTTAAGCGATCATAGACGCGACGGGGTCCACTGGTGGTCACCGTCAAAATTGCATAAAAATATATACGTATGTGTACACGTATAAACTTAACTTATTTTAACAGTACGCCTAAAATGTCGTGGACAAACGGGACTCGCAGTTAGGAACACTTGAGACTATCAAACATGTAATCGCGTGGAATTCTCGGTGTATCTTCGGGTCTTTTAATCGATGGAAGTGTTAAGATAAGGCACACGCGTGTTGAGCGCGTGAGTGTCAAAAAAATTATTGTTAAGCGAATTAAGAAAAAAAAAACAAAGTCCACCTAGCGATATCGATGCACCTTCCAGAATCTTCGTACGTGTTGTCTCTAGTTAGGTGTCTCTAAGGCTTGAAGCATCAACTCGTGTACTTAAATTAGAAAAGCTGAAAGCTCTATATATAGTATTAAGTGGTAAATAGTCAAGCCTTATCCGCAGCGTAAAAAAAAAAAATAAAAAACACTGAAGCGCGTAAAAATGTAAATCGGTAAATCGGTTACTTTAGGTCGGAGAGAAATGTTAGCTCGAATGGCTGACAAATATAAATTTATCCAAGACAAAGGGCAGAAACTTGTTAGATTTTAAGGAGCGCGCAAAGAATAAGAGAAACAAAATACTCTATAAGTTAGGCACGTTATTCATCGTTTTGTGCCGATGAAGTTTGCACCAAAGATTTCAATTCAAATTTTCCATAGAGCTTCGCAACCGAATTGTGGCCGAGTTGTGAATGAATCACAAACTCGGCACAGTTTCGATCCTTGGTGTAAACTTGAATAAATCGTCGTTAATAGTTTTAATGAAATGATTTAGCCGATTATATAGTAATAATAGCGTAATGACTAGTAATAATAGGTTTAATAATCGTAAATTGAGAAAGAGGAGAACTGCGGGGAAATCGTACAGTAGCGCAAGAAAAACGAAAAAAATATTTTAACGTGTCTGTCGCGGACGTGATTAGCCACTGGACGACAAACACTCAGCCCCAGATTGTATTTGAGTGGCTAATTGCGGTGACAGAACGCGTAAATCGATGTCGTGATCGTTGTCGTCGTGTCGTACTCGTACATTTTTATGTCCTCCGTAGATACTAGGTCCGTTTAAGTAAAAAAAGAAAAAGAATAATTGGTAGAATATTTTCGTGCTGCCCTCTACGTATTTCGAGCTTGTGCAGGACTCGAAGTACGAGAGTGGCAGCGTCAAAACAATCGAGATGAGCAAATTGATGTTCCATGGTACGACGCGTCTTCGCGTATTCATCGCACGGTCTTAGAAATTAACGATGTGCGGGATGAATACCGTCAGTACAAGGAGAATTAATTTTCATGGTGGTATATATATTAGTACATATATTAATATATATACTGCTCTCGCGAAAGCGGTGCCGTGTTTACGATCATTGACGAGAAGCAATGATTGTTCGCATGTAAATGTAGCTGATCATCGTACCTTTTTACAGCTTTTGCTTGTATAGCAATAATTTACCGACCGTAGTGTCCTATCAATGTATCGATAATTGTGTCGATATCGTTCTCCATGTACTGAATCTAGAGTGCTGTATCCTTGTCATTGGTAATTTCTTTGTAACGATTAATTGTACCATTCGCAGTATTTATAGGTAACAGTCGTAGCATACTGTTTTTCGCGGGCAAATTGCATCGGAAGTAATTTTAAAGAATCGAAATTGTCCGATCGACTAGGATGAGCACTTGATTCGTTCATCTGCGTTCGTGCACTTATCGTAAATCTAGTCAGAACGAGAATACCGAGGAAATGGGTCTGGTTCGATGTTTCGAGCCACGAAGGTTATGTTTACATTCAAGAGAGACGAGTTAGTCCGGCCTACGCTTAAAAAAAAAAAGACGGTTTCGTGCGTTATTTCGACAGGAAATTACTGCTATGCCGTGTACTTATCATTGCGTCTAGGATTACTGTATAAACAATTATCCCGTACGTTTAAAGGAGAAAACAAACAAAAAAAAAAGATCAAGCACTTTATCGTCGCTAGGCGTAGCGAGGCAATATTTCGTTTAACTTTATATCCCGGCGCGAGTTGAACAAATTTTCGTGCAATGCGCAAAATACATACCTCGTTTGGTTGTAAATCCGTTTTTGTCAGATGATCGGTTCTCGGTGTTCGTTGAAAGTGATACACAACCAGAGATGAGAGAACGTAACGATTGCCGTCCTGAACACATCGATACGACGAGCGAGGTTAAATTGAACATCCAAAGATTTCTTTCAGTTTTACGATTGCGTAGAAAGTAAGGGGTTAATTTATACGTTATCAATTGTGCCAGTCAAAATACCACGAATTATGATCCGTCGATACTGCGCGGAAAAACTATCGTACCGAAACAGTTATCTGCATCGATAATCGACAACTGAATCTCGTCGTTCTATTTCTTGGTGAATAAGAACGTGCTTAATGAAAAGATTAGCATTATTATAGGAACGTATCGGTTATTATTACTGTTATCACAACAACGGTCACCGAACTGACAAAAACGGAATATCCTCTTTTTTTATCGAGTTATGTCTTTTTTTAAGGGACATGTGACGTTTCGTTTAACGTAGTGTTTTATTGTTTTAGAGTACGTAATTTCGCCGAACTTTCACTTTTAATTTCGCACAAGTATTCTCAAGATCGCGCGCGGTCAGGCCGCGTCAATATTTATATATTAAGATTGTTAGTGATAGCAAATGTTATATATATATATATACATATATTTTATAGTTTCCTTTAAATTCGTCGATCTTTTTTTTTATCGAATCTTCTTTCGTTGTCATTTTGGAGTTTCCTTTATTTTTATTATTTTTTTTTTATCGCAGGAACAGTCGAGATTGGACAACGTTTTCTACTCAATTACTATCATTTACATTAATAATTTTCGTACGCACATGTAAACTTCTTCAACGATCGTGCTTCGCAACATCTGGCGTTCTTGCTAACGCGTTGTTTATATTTTTGTCACCGGGAAAGAGAAAACCTGGTAGAAGATGTGTGTATGTGTATACACACACACTCACACACGCGCACACACATATATATACGTATCAATTCATACGTAAATTATAAAGGTTTATCTATACACGTTGTACATTCAACGGATATTCGTTAAAATTAATTTCCGTGAGATACGAATATCTTTTCCTTTCGAGTCTCGAAGAGAACTATCGTCATCGATTCCGTGGGCGCGTATAAGCAGTGTTTCACTATCGGTTAGATCAAATGAAACAGAAAACGATACGAAATCGGTTCATAAAAATGAAAAAAAATTCAAGATCTAAAAACCTATAAACGTAAATATATATTTAGTGAAGTTTACAGTAGCGTGATAGAAATAAAAATGTTGTGGACGATAGTACTCTTGTCATGCGCCGATCCTCCCTCCAACCCCCCCCCCCCCCTTTATCCAACCCGTATCAATTTTCGCCTTGAGATTTTTGTATTCGCTAGTCAATCGTGTTAATAGGGCGTGTTAAGTGAGAAGTTACGCGTCGTTTCGTTGACAGAATTTTGGCTATCGCGCGCGTTAATTCGCGCACACTGGATGTCACGTGATCTCTGTGCTCTGGAAAGCATGGGTAAACGTTATCATATCGGTGCGCACTAAAAGTAAACGATAGTCGGGCGAGAAATGTAATGATTTCATGTTAACGACGCGTCAGTCGATGTACGAAAATAGCCCCTGTAATGATATAAAAAGTTATATATATATATATATATATATATATATATATATATATATAACTTGATATATAAAATTAAGATCAAGAAAGAGAATTAATATTATTGCAATGTAGAGTTTTAAATAGAGTCGCATATGACTATCGACGGTGGTACCTTTCCTTTTTAAAGTATAATTTATAAATATTATATATATACATATACATATATGTATATATATGTGTGTATATATATATGATAAAAAGATAAAACTGTATATACTTATAAATATATAAGCGAAATCAATTTATATATTAATATATATATATATATAAAACATAAAACATATATATATATATATATATATATATAATAAATATAAACACGTATTAGATGTACGTCATATTCTTTGTTTTTTCAGACCTATTTTAAAATCCGTCATTTTTGTTTCCATTTCAACGATCTTGGTTTGCTTTTTCGTTCCGAGAACGCAGAATGCCCTGCGAAGACAACACTATAGAAACACAAGAGAAAAAAAGGGACCAATGTCGCTGAAAACGAATGAACATCGTGGATTTTATCCTGGGTCTGAAAGATACTGGAAAGTCGTACAAAAAGAAAAAATATATATATATATATACGTGTATATATACATACAATATATATATATATATATATGTATATATATATATGTATATGTATATAAATATGTATGTATAAGAAAGAGAGAGACAAAAAACGGCAAAATAAGCTCTGTTTATCGTGCTAATATGCTTGTGCACAGTGTTGGGTAAACATATTCTAAAGAAGACAACAAAATGCTTCGAGAAAGCCGTCGAAATCGCGATCAATCTCCACCCCCCACCCCTTTTCGTTGTGTGTTAAGCAATCATCATATCTGTCGATCACGATGATATAATTTGTAATAATTAATGTAAAAATCGTGCGAATATAGTTTTGGCGGGACGGATAGTGCGGGGGAGAAATGGGTGGAGTTGCGAGAAACGAGTCCTCCACGATTCGTACGTATCGATGCGTAAATTGACGCGCGTGGCTCAGGCGAATCGAGCCCGAGAACGACACTGAAAAAGCTGTAACGTGAATCTACTTCGCCAGGAATCATTGAATCAACGGTCGTATCGGTTTTTTGATGCTTCGAAACGTTTCAGATGTGCGTGCGTGCGTACACTCACAGCAAAAATCACGAGTGCTGACTCGTCCCATACACGCGCGCCCGTACACACGTACACACACACATATATACACACATATGAACGCGAAATCGGAAGCGCGAGTAAAATATTCATACACACGCAACGCCAACATACACACGTACACACACACAGAGAAACGCAATATTTTAAAGTACCGAATTGAAGTTAAGTCTATTCCGGTTCACGTGAAAAAGTTTGGTGAATAATTTCTGCGTTTAGATTATTACTCAACACTTCTTAAGCGCGTATGTAAACGTGTAACGGGCGATCGAAATACTATTTAGCTCAACTTGTTCGGGGAGCATGAGTAGAGGTCCGCACTCGCAAACGAACGAGCCGCCGTCATCGGACTGGAAACTGATTTCGCGTGCTTTTTCAAAGGAAACGTAATTTAATGTACCCTTCGACGGGAGCAGCCGTCCGTAAGATTGAGAACCAAAGGAAGAAAAAGAAAATATATATATATATATATATGTATATATGAAATATACATACATATATATATGTGTATCATATACGAGAGAAAAAGCGAAGACCCGTGATTCCGATGCGCGAAGGGGTTAGCGATTGCTGTGTTAATTGTATTCAACGTGTCGTTAAATTTCGTAGCGTGCGTATTATATGTTACCGTATTATTGTCGTTATCGAGCGTAGAAATCGCGAAAGTTCTATGCGTGTGTCTTTCGTCATCTCTGTATTAGAAGCATAACCTTCCACCCCCTCCCCCCTTTCCTCCTTCCTTTTTTAGATGTTTCACGTCGACCCTTAGATTTCGTTCTGGTCACACATCAGATTCCACGTAGCTGTTTACGCAATTGTTCGCTTGAGTTTCTTCCTAATGTATTTAGCTGTACAGATGAAAGCGTACGCACAGCGTGTATATACTAATGTAACGGTACACATGCGTACAGAACGTGCATAATGACGGACCCGCACGTTGCACAACGCTGCGCGAGAAGAAGCGCGCGAGCAAGGCGTATTGGAGACCTTAGTTTTTAATTACAATCTATGTTGCTTTCTCAATTCGAAGTCTCAGCAGAAAAAGTACTCGCCGCTTCCTTTTGCACGGTGTTTTGCATTTCCAAACACAACGTTTCATTGAAAACGAAGATGCAAGTATTTTGATATAACCGCTCCAATTTTTAACAATTTTTTAAATCGTTTATCCTGTAGTGAAGAATTTATCTATTCGTTAGATGTACGTTTACTCTAGATCGAAGACTTCGTCTCGGTATTAATTGTACTTTCAATGACCCGTACAATTGAGAAATCATGCTTGCGCGCTGTTTAAGCGTAAATCTTAGGGAACAAACATTTATTTTTTTATACGCACTCCAGTTGGTCGTTCGTTGAACATCGTACCGTACCTAAACGTAACAGAGGCTCGAAAACCTCGTAATAGGCCAAAACATTATTTTGCGCGTTACGTTGCCAAAACCTGTTTCGCGTCTACGAGTTTCCGCTGATCAGTTGCAATGTTGCATAATGTACTTTGAGACCTTGAAATTACCACGTTTGCTGTTTTAAGTTACGTTTTATGATAACAGTATCGAGAAAGTTTATGGATGTTCACGTAGAAACGAGAATAGGAAATCTATTTAATTAACACGTTACAATCAGCACCTTGCGAACAGATAACGCATCATTTTTAATATTAAATCGTATGACGATACTGTTCGATGTCTATCGTTTCCCTACTTATAATTGTTTGAAAAATAAAAGCGTATTGGTACGCAAGGTGTAATTTTCTTTGTAACATGTATATCAATATCGGTGCTCCAAAGTAAAGTGTCGTTAATTATTTTGCTAAACGAGTAACTGATGCGAGAACTGAATCAAACTAGCGAATCGAAAATTTGAATGTATTCGAGTCGATAACGACGACTCGTCGGTAATCGCTCGACGATCGAGCTTCATTGCTCCCCGCGAAATAATACGTCCAATCGCAGTTTCTTTCCGGCGAGATATGTATTCCGTTGTTGATTGTGCTGACTCTACCTGACGTTTACTTAAGCCTATTTCCGTGTTGAAAATATATCAGTGATTGTTGCCGATCCGTGAAGTCCGAAGTCTAATTTATAAATGTGATAGAGAAGCGCATGGGCAGAGAATTTTAATAAACACGTTCACTGTCCGATCTATTAGCCACGTGTCGAACGGCACGTACACGGAGTACAAGACTCTGAATGGGTTTAGATTTCCGTTATCATATATTAAAGTTGCCAGTGCTTTCCATGAGTGGCGCTGCTAACGCGACGCATACCCCTTCCACATGTCGTATAGTATCCGTGTGAGGTTTACCGCGCATCATTTGCATCCATGTATATAGGAATGGGAGACAAAGTGGAGGGAGTTCCGTAGCTTACCGTGGACAGCATTGCAATTAATCTCTGCAGGGATAATTATTTTGTTTGAAATAAACATTTATACAGACGTTGACTTATGACATCTATCGATTTTACGACGATGTTACTATGTCACATCATTAGGAAATTTATTTCTGAATATTTATACTCACAATTTAAGTGACTTCCATGTTACGATATTTGAAATAACTTAGAAACTGACATACACGAATGTGCCGGTATCCCTGAAGAGGTTAAATTATTGAAGGATCGAATGACGGAAACGAATACCGTTTAACAGATAGGTGTCCGGTTATTCGTAAATTCGCTAGTAAAAGCTTTCCCTGCTCGTGCGCGACAAATATTGTATTAGCGAACGTTATAAATGAGCATTATTTATTTCTCAATTATATTTATATATAGATATCGTTAATCGTAGTGAGTCTTAATAGTAGTTTACGGAAGTGTTATTATCTGGTGCTGAATATCGATATATCCCTGTCGATGTTTCGGGCTCGAATCATGATATTGTGATGAATGAATCTAAAGTAAACACTGTGTTCTTCAAGGAAATACTAATTTTGTGGAAATCGATTTTTCTTAACTCGGTAATATATCGATTTCAATCCACCAGCTACTTGTTATCTATTGCTTGGGGAGTGGCTATTTCGTGTGCAAAAATCTCTACTGCCGATAAGCGTAACCAAGTCAGCTCGATTTCGATCGTATTACCGTGGTAATCAAAAATTGCATCCTACTTCCGGTCGATTAACCTTTTCGATCCTGCAGGTAATTGTTGAAAACTGCTATATCGATTGTTGAATTAGATCAATCCTTCCAACATAAAGAGAAAATATTGAAAAGGTTAAGAATATAGTTATCAGTACAAAATTTTTTTTCATTCTATTGTGATATTGAGTCCTTCGATCGATCCTCGATTCGATCCCTCAAGAGCATATTCGAAGGTATATATCGATCATTATATCGTGGCTATGATTCGTTGCGTGTAGATTATAAATTGTAACGATTGCGAATGTATTTTACTTACGCTTGCACGAGCTCCATGTCACTTCTTTTGATTTCCGTTTTGTTTCATTCGAAGCATTCCTATTTGTATTTTGCGAGCGAACACTTTCCCACAGTTCGATTGATTCGCGTAGAGAACACATTTACCGACCGGCATTTAAATACACGCGATTTTAATATATTGAAATATTTCGACGCGATACGTTAATATATGTATGTCGAGAGGGCGTTCGAGGTGTATATCTGCGAATGAAGAAATATTATGAACTTGCACAGAAGAGGAATGAATTCATTTACGTGTGTGTGTGTGTGGGTGGATATGTTGTTGGAATTGATCGAATCGTTAATTTCGTGCAAATGCGTGGGAAATACATTACCAGTCTCGTTGACAAAGAGCTAACTCTCGTCCTCATTGGAAATGAGAACGCGCGACGAGAGAACAACGCCTTGTATGAAACGCTTTCGGTGTTCTGTGGCAAACAATGAATCCTATACGAGGCTAGTATATTAAGCAAACCCTTTGCACTCGATGTTTCTTTCGATGTATGTTAAGTAACGGATCGGATTATTGAAATATAAGAAGTAATTTTGAAACGATTGTTCGAATATTTTTTTTTTATAATTTCTAACGCTAAGAATAAGATAAATGGCGAACACATTGTTCTATCTTACGAATTAAATTATTGGTTATGGTACATTCGATCATTATTGGTATCGCAGAAAAATAATAGTTTTCTTAGTTGCATTGTTGACAGTAAGCCTATAATAACAATATATTGAATTTATCGATTTTTTAAAGCTGAAATTTAAGAATTTTATTTGAAATTATACGTAAATAGACTTTGCGTTATTAAAAATAGCCAGCAGGGAGTTCTTTAAACTCTAACGGTACAAATACTCGAATGGTGCGATTATTCTCGAGGTCGATGACAATCGGTCACGATGCCAACAATATCGATTTCTGTGAACTCACTCCCGCTCGAAGTACAGTTCGAGTCCTTGGCAGTGAAAAGAATATTTCATAACCTTGACCGTAAGATATATGGATTCAAGGTTTCTTTACGAAATGAAATTGACCAATCGGAATTAATGCACATGCTTCCTCGCGCCTTTTCATTTTAAATTACAAATCAAATTCTTCCAATAACAGTCGATGGTATCAACAGATCGATTATTCTGTAATTATTCACTAATCGACGTCTCGAAATCGATCTAAACCTCATTATATATTAATCGATAAACTGATCGATAATTTATCTTGCCACAAATCAGTCCATTCAAGAAATTTCCTTCCCTCTTGATCGAGTGGAAAGGGTTAGTTAAACTGAAAATAATACAGTCTCTGATAAAAGTCCATGGAAGAGATATAGCGAATTCTAGGAAAGAAGAAAATGTGCTCTTGCTTGTTAATTGTTCTTCATTTATTTGTTTCAATCATTCGGATATTCTTTTTTACATCTTACTTGACTTACGATTTCGCTGTATTTCTTCCATTGATTCTACACTTCAATTCATTTTTGTTGCGAAATATTTTTACATTCGTGTACCAAGACATTTCTTTAAATTAAGAGTACATTGAAACGTGCTTCGAGTTATTTGCGAAATACGTCATATATTCGCTGAGATAACCTACGCAGACGAGAGTATGGCGTTATCTCGAAAGTATTTTTACAATACAGTTAGAAGCACCAGGGAAACAGATGTGAATCGGAGATTGCGTGACAGAAGGTTATGCGTGTACAACATTGTTGCGTTCACGTGTCAAGTATCCATTTGAGTGAGCGAATAAACGGTTCGAAAGAGATGGAAGAAAACGGGCAGATAAAGGAGTTGCACGTCCTGTTGATCACTGTATTTGTGCATTTTGTAACATTAGCATTGCGACGCGCTTATATTCCTATGGAATCGATGAGTCATACTATAATTTTGACAAATGTGAATTAAATAAAAATTGGATAGAAGGAAAATTGAACACGATGAAGCATTCGTTTAACGTATCGGTTGAAATGTATTTTCTCCGTGCTTCGTTTAATTTTTCTATTGCAGTATTTAATTTCAATGTAAGCTTGCATTTTATTCGCGCACAAGATTATATTTTAAACAACATTGTCTTTCGTATTCTTGCAGCATGTATACCCTTTGCTTTCTTTACTGGTGCCAAAGAAAATTGCACGAAAAAAAATAATCATATAAATAATATAGTAATACAATCTATCATACTGCAACCTTGACTCTATCTTTGTTAAAATGGATCAACTTTGATAACGAAGCATTGCATTTTTGTAACTAACCGTGCACTTGAAACAATAATTTCATATTATTCTTTATTAATCACGGTCATTTTTTATGAAACTATGACAATTTTTATAGCATTTGTTATAAACAAATTTTTAACGAGAATTATGCGTAAATCATCGACAGTTCCGTTTTGATTCATTATGGCGAACATGGAGTCGACGTAAAGTGAACAAGTTCTTTAAGGCCCCTTTCACACGTGTATCTTTGAATGAAGAATTTCATCAAAGCTCCATCTACTTTTCTGGATTTATAAACGCGCTTATCGTAAAAGCTCCATCTACTTTGTTAGATCTACGAACGCACGTTTATTAGGTATAGTTGTCATTCTATAAAGATGAATGTACTTCCGCTAATCTCGAATCGCGTGCCACTTTGTTGTGCATATGAAAGCATATAAAGAGTGCACACAAAAATCCTAGTGAAACAAAACGTGTTTTCAATCAATAAAGAACGATTAAGAATGTCTACAAAAAGTGAACATTATTAAATGCAACAATTTATGTTCGATCACCTTCCCATCTATTTACTTTAACTTTTATTCTTCCGTTTGTTAAAGATATTTATTTAATTATATTTGAAAATTTGTGTGCGCGCGAGCGATTGCCTCTGTCTTTGCCGTGTTACCTCGTCGTTACAATTAGAAGTCAAAGACATTGAGTTAGGCAGATACAAATACATTTAATAACAAAACATTAACGAGAAGTTTTTTTCGCCGCAAATACACGGGCAATCGTAGTTTCAAGTGAAATACTGTTACTTGTCCGATTATTGTGTACAAAAACATGAATAAAAAAAAGCATACATACACATGAAAACAATACTATGAATTATAACATACCCGTGTACCCCTAGGAACAAATTGTCGAAACATTAAAAAGTTCTTAGACTTAATCTTTCTTGAGGCCTGGAGAAACTGAACATACAAATATAAATATACAAAACTTGGGATTTCTCCATCCCGACTGTGCTCCACCTTGAACATATTTATCTTATATAAACGTTACGATTGTACTTTAAAAACTCGTTAAATAATCTCATTTTTAATTAACGTCAATAATCATCACTCGAATACTTACTACCGAAGAAACAAGTCCTCATTACTTGCAATATTAAAGCTTCGCTTTCTTTTATTGTATCCTTATACATAGCTCGAGTATATTAATAATCTATATTTATTTATTTATATATATATATATATATTCATATATTTATATTTATGTTCATATTTATATAATAGTATGTATATCCTCGTCGCATGTAGGCGCGTGTAACTCCCCGTGTCTCTTTGTACGTGTTCCTTCTTGTTTACAACAAATATGTCGTGTGTCGCGTGTATAGTCTTGTATAATTCGCGCTGTGTGCGTATCCGTCTATGCGTGTCTATTTATATACGTATATACAGTGTTGCTCGCTCTTAAATATTTCAATATAACATCATCAACCAATAATTTATTTCGCTTAAGCTACACATACGGGGATTTGCATATCTTGCATCCTCCCCTTTTCTTCTTCTTTTAAGTATCATGCATGCGTCTCAATTCGCATTCTCAATTCATACGTACTTACTTTTCACACATTCGCACGATTCTCTCTCTCCCTCACATACATGCACACGCGCTCACCACCTCTTTGTCCTCTCTTTCTATTAGTTAACACAAAGTCTCACTCGTTAAACAGCTCTCGAAGACTAAGGACACCCAAAGCGGATCACAGTCTGTCTCTGCACTCGTCGAATCTTAGCCAAACTCCGGAAAGGAAATTGGAATAAATACAGTTTACAAAGGGTAGACGAACTTCTCTGTTTCGTCACAACGAGTCCTCGATCCTTGCCTTGAATCGCGCTTTATTCGATACGATCGATCCAGAGTTACGCGTTTACAATGTTTTTACCACTGTGTTCTGGAGGACTATAATGTTTTCAGAGTGCATCGCAATGTTTCTTGCCGCCAATTTGTAGATGGCATTGTTTGTTGATGAATTATCTATCGAATTTGTATGGTCATACAAATTGTCCACGCGTAAATAAGGACCCTAGCACCGGCTCGAGTAATCGGGACGAAAACTTGGTCCGAATGAACTCAGGATTCAATGAGCTCCAGTGTTCGACAAAAGACTCTTAGAGGGAATTGCATATTTGAGCTTACCCTAACCCTTTCTCGACTGTGTTCCGTAAAAATTTCTTCTTAAAATCGGATATACCACGTAACTCGAAAAATTAATTATCGAACAATTCTTTCTCACTGAACTCTGTGATTCTTACTTTGCTGAGTCATAACCATTGCTCGTCGTTAAAATAGTAATATTAGTAGAAACTAACGGTATTTCTATTTAGTGAACTGTAAAGTACTGTGAACGGTATAGATTCTCAGAGAACTTCGATTCTTTATACTAGTCACACTCTACAAATATGAAAGATTGCTTTGAAAGGGTTAAATTACAATTAGGTAATATCGTTTCTGTATGCGATTGAAGTGTAAATCTAATTTACGTGGAAATAGAATTGAATTGAACACTGGAGAATTCTGTTCGGAACCTATTGTTATCGTCTTACGTTTAAACATTCTTTTTTTGTTTAATATTTACACACCAAGATATCGAGCGATTTGGGGCTCATGAATTAAAAAAAGTAAAAAGAATTTTCTTTGGACGCAATTTCGTGGCATTTTCGATCGATGCGATCGCACTTGCATCACGGTTTTTTTTTTCCGCGTGAACGATAATTTCTCCCACTATATGCTTTTAGATCCACAGTTGTAAACCTTACAAGAAAAGCGACGCTAGCGCGAAAAGATTGTCTGAAAAACGAATACCCGATTATCGTTCGACTTTCATTTGAAACGTGATCGAAGATTTGTCGAAATACGAGTTAATGATTACATTATCGCTTGCTATACTTGGAATATTGTGTCTAAGTATAATGGTAGCGTGTATAATCGTGTTTAAATTTTGCGCAAGTCTAATATTCGAGACATTAACGTCGACTGGAAAACAGAGACTACGAAGTCTGAGTTGTTTTCTTACATTGTATATTGTGGTATCGTCGAACAGAGTGATTAATGAGAGAAGCAAATTCGAGGATAGAATTAATGAATTGGTCGACCTTAATATTGTCTAAATAAAATCGTATCAATCGAATAATTAGTAATCACCCTTTCGTCGGACGATACAAAATGATATGCCGAAATCTGTGGTACTATACGTCAGTAGTAACAATATTCATCGATCAAATTCAGTGCTTATTGCATTTTAACTATTGTTGTATATACTGGAAAAATTGTATAAAAAACGTTGACGATCACTCGTAAAAAAGGCAACGACGTTTGACAGAGAAAAATGGAAATAGAAATCTTCAACGGCTTTCTAACTTTAAAATCGTAAAATGGCAGTTATTTGTCGGTCGGTCCATTTGCTAATCTACTCTCCGCGATGGCAGCTATTTTCTTTTGACGTCTCTCGAGCCCTAAGCTAATTGAATAAATACTGGAAGAAAGAAGTATTCCTAGGCTAGTGCCGTCTCGTCGCGACGATTCTTGTTCGTCGCCTGGATAGGCCTTGCCGATAAAGCATTAATAACTACAGACACCTCCTCATCACAACCTGATACCCAAGTTCATTCTGAAACATATTAATCACGAGACTAATCACTTAACAACAAAGAATTCAATTTTAAATGTAGGATATAGAAATATAGACATAAAAATGTAGAAATATAGAAATATAAGAGTACAAATATATAGAATACTATTCAAGAATTATTACTAAACTACATAATTATAAACGAGTAATATGAAAATAAAAGCAGTTTAAGGTTACAGTCTAATGTACGAGAAGAAACTTTCACACTTGTACGAGGTAATGATTTACGTATCAGGTTGGGGAGAAGTGTCACACATAACGATTCGCCTAACTTTTTAACTAGCTTGCGATTGTATCACTGGAGCACCTCTATGTAATACCGAAGCAGGACGAGATTTACGACCACCGGCAGTCGTTGATAGATTCGCTGGTTGTTGTTGCATTTGCTGAGTTATTTGTTGAGCTATCGCCGAATCTCTCTTCGGTATTTCTGGCGGTGATTGGAGCACGTCCATGTATTCGCGAATTAAATTCGCTATTTGGTGTGCCTGAAATCAGATCGAATTAAAAATGCTGCGATATAGCATAAAAAGACTATAATTAAAAGAATAAAAGTACACTCTACTCGAGTTACGGATCATTGGTCACCATAGATCGACTGACCAATTAAAAATTTCTTACAAACGACCAATAATTCAATGTCTCGTTAGAGCTACTGCTTCTAATACTTTTCTAAAAGGACACCTCGAGAATAATTACCTGGGATGTTGTTAGGATTACTTTGCTCTGTTTCTTATCAGTACCGGTGATAATCATCAAACAACTAACAGCCGGGCTATAACTGAGAATACTGCTATATTCATAGGTACAGAGAGCATTTCTGGAGCGATGTTCCAGAAGGTGAAGACCTTGCTGGTCAACAGCCAACCACAGAACGCGTGGCCAGTTCGAAGTAAACGATTGCATCACATCGAATATCGTGGCCCTGTGCAGTGGCCACGACTGAATTAAATTTAAGAAAGCCTTCTTTGCTTCCGGCGGTGTCATTCCTCTTAAAGATTGATGGTGTTGGAAAACACCTTCTACGCACAAATTTGGTACCAGTCTTGCAGGTAGGCAGTGACTCGAGATAGTGCGGTAATCATGATCTGATACGGCGTCTTCACAATCACCCAGTTCTAATTGAGCTTGCAAGGCTGTCAGCATCATCTGAAACAATATCGGGCGTTCAGCAACGTTGTGTCATGTTTCTTTCGAATATTGTCTGATCCACAATATGTTTAACAAGTTTAACGAAGTTTACAGACGGAAAGAAAATTATTTACAGCTTCCTTCTCAGTGATGGGGAACCGATCAGCACGCAAGTCATGCAACACTTGATGATACAGTAACTCTTTCTCCACCGGATCGTCGAGATTCATATACTGATCCAGGAACAAATGTTTTTTAAATAGGAATAAGTGGTGCGCGTGTTTTCTTTGTGATTGGTTCTGTTGCGCGTTCGCTGTTCTGTAACGTTCCCATTTGGACATTACGTCGGCGATTTTCTCTTCTGGTATCAGCGCTCGCTCAGTTGGCCCTAGAACCTCGTAAATGGCGTACCCTATAAAGAACAATTTAATTGTAAATTATGAAAGCCAGTAAAAGCACCACTACTGGATATACAGAGTTCTCTACAGTCTACACGTTGCCCCAGAACTAAGTGGTCAAACTTTAGAAATACAACTTTTCAATAATTATCTGAAACATTGACCACTTATTTCTAAGATCCTCTGTATACAAAAGCAGTCCAATCCTTTCTATAAAACAGTAATCTCTACCCAAAGCGGTGTCGTCCAGACCGATCTTAGCTTTGATGATCTCCATAACATCCCTAGCAGTTGCCGATGGATGGAATTCCACAGCGTGGTACTGTCCATCCATGAAATGGAATCTCGCGTAAATAGGTCTGCGATTGATAGTGCACATGATCTCCTCCCTGCTCGGTGGCCATTGTCTTCTCCTGGTGCCCTGCGTTTTATAAAGGCACTTTTCAGCGAATCGGGCGTACTTCCCCTCTTCGGTCACGTAATCGCTGGCGCAACGTTTCAGGTGCGCGATCAGATACTTTCGAATGACTTTCTGCGGCGGTAGAATCACAGAACAGGCCAAAGAAAGCAACGCCCAGTGTCTGAGATTTACTCGGCTATTGGGATCAGGGTGATCGGTAGTTTGCTTGATTAACTGTAGGTACAATTCGCCCAACAGGTTCTCTTTCCTTATGCAACGTTCCATCACCGTTTGTATCAGGTTCACGTGCTCGTCCTCGACCCTACGAACCGTGTCACCGTTTTGCCCCAGCCCGGCGTAAGTTAAAATTAATTGGAACACGCTGAGGGCCATCTGCTCGTCTGGATCGGGCAACTTCGAAAGACTCTGCGGTATCGCTTGTCTGCTGAACGCCCAGTACGCATAGGGGAATCCCTTGTACGTTTCACCATGGTCGGTTGCGTTGCCGTGTTCCTGTCGGAGCTTCTCTATTCTGTGCTTTGACAGCCTCCTCAAGGTATTCCTCAGGAAACCGCCACCCGAGTCCTGCGGTTTCCTCAGTATTTCCGCGTCGACGAGCGTTCGCCGGCAATTAACCAAGTTATGATAAAGTCTAATACGATCTTCGTTGGTAATGCACTTGAGCTTCTTAGTAGGAACCTCGTTCTCCGTGATCCAGCCGGCCAATGCTGGACAGTAGCTAACGATCAGACTGCCTATCTCGTTTTTCTGAGCAGTTTCGAACACAAAACACTTGTGCGAGCTATCTGGATTATGACGAAGCAGGGACAACGTGATGAAACAATCGCTCGGGTCCAGCATGATGCTCTCCACGTCTTGGTACCGATACTCCGATAGGACAAACTTGTCGTCCGGTTTGATCAGCATTAGTCCCTCGCAGTTAATACCTAGGATCAGTTGGTTACCGTAGGACCAGTAACCCCGATAGGTGACATTGAACATTGTCGTGCCGTAGAGTGGGTACTGCATCACACAAGACAGATACAACACTTTGGCTGCCAGTTCTTTGCGACCGGCACCATACTGTCTATGCGCCTGGGCTATTATCGGCACCCAAACGTCATCACCGCGAGCACGACTTATCCGATAAGGCAGAAAGCTATCGACCTCGCTGTAGTAGTCTAGTCGATCGTTATCCTTCGGATCCCCCAAGGCGACTTGTGCCTGCAAGCCCGCCAACTGAAGCGCGACCTTTTCAGATACCGGGAAATCGTCGCACTGAAAATTGAAAATCAAACAATGAGATGAATGTTTTTTATCGTTTCCTCTTAAATTACAATCTTTATAAAATCCTATATAGAGTGGGTCTAATAGAACCGTGACAATGGAAAATAAAAATATTAAATACCTTAACAACATTGTACACTGCCTGAGCATAGAGCATGTTCACCTCAACGGGATCCTGGGATATTTCTCGAGTGTTTCGAAACAGCCTGCGTTTAAAGATGAATCGGTTATCACCGCTACCTAAGGTAGCATTATTACCTCGTCGCAATGTTGAGAATGTTGATTGCGCCGTGTTCAACTTGCACTGTTTCCTGAATGTGCAGAACGAAATACATTTAAAACAAGTCTATACGTGCAGTATAGTAAGAGATAGCACCACATACATTTCCCAAGCAGCTATGACGTCGTATAAATAATCGTGCGCTCGCACGTGTTCCTCGCCGTCCGGTCTGCTTTGGTAAATTGCCCAACCTTCTAGGGATCGAAGTCCCAATTTTTCACCTAATTTAGCAACTGCATCGGCAGCGGTATCGGTTGGATGCACATCGATTGCTTTGGTTCTTCCATCCAAGAAGAAGAATCGACAAACTATGGTGCCCAGTCGTTTCATAGCGGCGACCTCCACCGTCGAAGGTGGATGCTGTCTGCACGAGACTTTCATGTTTTTACAATTATCGACGCACCATTGAACGTACTGCCTCAGTTTCCCTTCCAGAGCCAAGTTCTTCCGCAGGAACGACACGAAGTACTTGTAAAGCAGTTTACTAGGTTGGAAGGCAACGATTGCCAGACACAGCAACAACCAGACTCGTTCCGCCCATTCCGGATTGGGATTGTTCGTTGCTTGGCGCATGCACTGAACGAAAATTTCATCCCTTAGCTCCTCACGCTCGATGCCGTAACCGATTATACTCTGTATAGTCGAGATCTCCTGGTCTAGCTTCATCTCTCCTCTTATGTATTTACAGAGATCCTGAAAACCATTGAAAAGAATTATTAAGGGTTAATTCGAGAAACATATTTCTAACGACTAGAACAGCAATTGCTCACCCTGAATACCGAACACGCCACGTTAACGTTATCAGGATCGTACATATGAATGTGAGAATTCGGTATGGTGGATCCTTTATAGTAAGTGACCATTTCGTACTTCGGAATGTACTCCACGCTCTTGCCACGCGATTTTCTGGTGAGCGTGGCCATTATCGTCCCCTCGGGGGATCTCTCGTGACTGTTAAAGTAATTTTGCGCAAACTCCACTATGTCGTGATAAGTCACTTCATTGTCGGGTTCCTTCTTGTCCTCTAGCTCCTGAAGTTTGCGTTCCACTCTACATTTGCGTCTCTGCTCGCGTTCTACGGGCGGTTGCTGAGACTGTTGAAGCATCTGCTGTTGTTGTTGGTCGTGACCGTTCTGTTGCTGCTGAGGCACTGGTTGGTGATGATTGTGGTGCAAGTGATGGCTATTCGAGTTCCTCGACTCCGGCCTGGAAGGAGGACTGCCTGCGATTTGTTCCTTGATTACCTTGTTGTTCGGTACCGGGGGAGGCGATCCGCAAGATTCACCGTTCACCAGTGGTCCGGAATTTCCATTTACCACGATGGGACTACTAGGACTGTTTTCCTCGCGGGGCAAAACGGATTCGTAGATTGGTTCCCCGTTGTCGGTGGAAGAGTCTCCGTTCATTGCTATGGGTGGAGCAGGTGGTGGAGGAGGCGGTGGAGGTTCCGTGGGTTCTGGAAGACTCGGTTGACCAAGCTTGCCACCATTTCCACAGGTTATCCTTTGCTGTTGCTGCGACTGCGACTGTTGCTGGGGCAATGGTGATGGTGGTTCTTGTCCATTCGGTGTGTTTGCTTTCGACTCCGATTTCGAGTTCATTTCCATTTCTTGCTGTATCACAGTCTCCAGTTCTACGTCAAGATCTTCCACCAATTCATCCATTTGCTCGCCGATCTCCTCGATAATTTGATTACCCTTAGTTGACTGAACGTCGGACAGAAACGAGAACAGATTGTCCAGGTCCACTGACTGCAGATCCGAGGCGGCCATCTTGGAGTTCATCTGCTCTGCCATCTGCGACAACGCGGCGATTTCTTCTTGAGCCTTCCTGCAAAATTGAACAAACCCCATGAGACACTGAACTCGAATATCCATAACAGACGTTTTAGTGTACAAGCGCAAAGATTAGGCAGGGTAATATGAGACGCGTGCTGATGTGCATACGGCAGTATTAAACTCTGTATCTATGTTAAGAGCAATTATTCGCTGCAGAGCTCATCATGCGGCAGGGGCTTTTAATTCGTCGCTTGAACTACTGACGAACTTACCCAGGCTCCATTCCGACAATACCATTGTACTGTGCGCTACAAGAGACACAAATGGAAACGCTATTAACGCACAAACGAACTATTATTCCGCGTGAACGTTACCCCACTTCGTATACTGAAATAGGTGTACAATACCTAGAGTGCTGAAAAAGTGATTTTCTAAAATATACCACGTCACGTTACATCATACAGATTAATCATACGTTATCTCTCTTTACACGTTCATTTTCCTCAGCGTAGAATAAAACCTTTCCAACACCCTACATATCATAAACTGCAAAGTAGCCAGTCCGCTTTACCTTTGACTCTCTTCCAAAGCTTTCTTGTCTTCCATTAGTCTCCTCTCTTCCTCCAGTCTCTCTCTCTTCCTCATTTCTTCGTCCACACGCCTCATTTCTCTCAAAGCAGTTGCCACTTCCCTGGCGAACACACCACGCAGGTGGCTCTGAATGACAATAGCTGCTCTGCGTTTTCTGATGAACATTATTCTCAGTTTCCAGCCTCGATAAGCATGCTGTACCTTCAATGCGGCATCTCTCACGCGTTTGTATTCTGCAAAGAGATATTTTATAGAAGTAACAAGCAGAGTCATTGCTAGACAATACCGTCCTTCCAAGTACTTTAACAAATGTTTCAACCACTTTATTTTGAGCTTCTTCGGTAAAGATACATAAAATACAAGAACTTTTACTCCCTAGTTTATAGATACTATACGTCTCTGGTGCAGAAGATCAAAATAAAGTTGTTGAAACGTTCGATAAACTTGGTAGGTCATTCTTGCTTACCAACGTACCTTTTCGAACAACAAAGCCCCTCCATATCTTCTGTATCATCATCGCGTTGCTGGTGACCATTTGGTTCCTACAGTCCTCCAATGGCTCGTGAACGTAGCTACGCAGAAATACCTTGCTTCTGCCTATCTGCCACTCGGTCTCTGGTATACCTTGGCTACCGATCAATGTTCTGACGGCCTCGATCTCTTCGTCGGAATGAGACAAACGGGCCTTGTCCAGGCAACGATACCTGGCGATAAAGTCGTGGAACGCCATGTGTATGGGGAATCCTTCCTTTCTGATTCGTATGATGTCCAACATTCCTAGATATTTCAGCTGGTCCAGAACCAGCTTCTCGTCGTAGTGGTTCGCTATCTTCTGCATATTGGGCTTGATGCATCTCGCGTACCAGGGTGTCGTGGCTTGGAGAACGTCCACCAGGGCTTGCAACTGATGCCTGAAGGAGTCACAGAGCGTTGGCTTGCCCTTGGACGTCCCACGGGACATCGTTGTTGCGTTTCCACTGGCACGAGCCACCGTACATCCGAGTAGGTCCTGATAGACCGTGATCTCTTGCACGAATTCGTTCGTGCTCCTTGACATGAAGTCAAAGAACACGTCCTGCTGGACGTCCCGGTTCTTGTCCACGAAACCCTCCACGGTGTAGGTGACGCATCCCGCGTAATGCTTCACACCGAACTCCTTTTCCCATTTTCGTCGATCGTCGCCTTTCACGTAGCACGGATGGTTCTCGAACTCGGCGTGCAAATTGGTCAGGTAAGCTAGGTCGGAGCCTTTCGGCATATGGCACTGCTCGGTCAGTAACTTAAGAACACATCGCGGGGGTTTCTCGATTAATTCCAGGCACATGGTGTTGTCCGTGAACGTGATATGGGAGTATTGGATCTCTTCCTGGCGGTACTGAAATTCGAAACATACCACGTGTTACGGTAATTGACTTCGGCATTGCAGCCTGAGCGTCCCTTTGTTGTTCTTTAACGCGTTCGCCACCAACGTTCACTGGACACGTCCGCCACTGACCACGCTGAGCAAGTGGCGTAGTCACAAATTGTCTACAACGCTATTTATTAGCGGAAAGTTCGGAAAGTCATTTCGTTTTTTTTTTCTTTATGAAACACGATTTTTTTAGAGTGTACAAACAACATTTTATTGAATTATATATTCTCCATTTTGGAAAACGAAATGAATTTCCAAACAACCCGATACTACGTACAGATAAATTTACCAAACGACACGAGTAACGTGTTACACACAGCGTGACACCGCTATCTATGATTCACATCTCGTTTATTTCTATACAAAATTCCTAATTGTGACTATGAGGTACGTCGTTAGTAGCGAACGCGTTAAATGGTCTGAATGCTCAATCGGTGAGTACAATTTCATTGATTTTTCTCATAAACTCAAAGTTCAATTTCCATATACATCATTCAGGGTTTTCTAAACTATTCCTCTGTTAATTTCTACACTATTTCCATACCATTTTTCTAGACTATTTCTCTATCATATTTCTCATCATTCTTTACACGTTCAACGGTCGAATCCTCATCATGGTCAAATCGATCCCTACCGGTTAAACAAGTGCTTCACCGATTGAGCTGCAAAGGCATCGCCCCCTTGAACGGTTGAGCAATCGTACGACCAGAAACTACTTACGAGTTCCTGCTCCAACGCGAACACATAGTGATTGAAAAACTTGTGCAGCTTCTCGTTTGTGTAATTGATGCACAGCTGCTCGAAACTGTTCACGAGGAAGTTCTCGAAGCCGAATATATCTAGGACGCCTAGGAACCTCGAGCTGTCCTGGCCGGGGTTCGTGCAATTGTTGATGTGGTTGATGAGCCAGGCGAACGCTCTCGAGTACAACGCTTTCGCCATCGCGTGTCTGTTCTCACGGGCTTCCTGCACCTTCAACGGGATCTCGGTGATGTTACCACGGACGTTGATTTGCCGTATCAGCACCACCTTCGTCAGATCCTCCAGGTGCAGCCCGAGTAACGGTGCAACCGTTCCAACGATTTCAACGTCCTCGTTGCTCAGCTCGCATCTCTCGCCGTCGACGTCCTCGAAACTCAAGTTACCCAGCCACAGTATGGCGGACAAAACCCGGAAGATACCCTCGCACATCTCCGGCGCGACCTGGAAAAATTCGAGCGAGTCAGAAAACAGAAGAGAATCATATTTTAAAATTTATTTTAGGTTACTCAAGGAATTAACCCTTTCCTGCCATTGTTCCAATGTACAGTTTATACCTTTGTTGTAACTTAGTCCTTGAGAAATCATTGTGAAAAATAACTCAGTGTCGAGTAGAGACTAAACAAATTTTTACTTGCAAAAATGTGAGCTATTCTAGGCTGGAATAATTTGAGAATATATATGCAGCGTGTAATATAATACTACAGTTGTGGAATAAGAAATTGACCGCTCAAGGTCACCGGAGCGGTACTCATACGCTATCTTCTTTTTTTAAATTTATCTACAGTCACTTACAGGTCAACCATTGCATTGTTTTCGAGTTTCGCTAGTTAACTAGATTTAAAAAATACAATCAAACTTACAATAACCCAAACCACTCCCTGCATTAATTCCAGAGCATCGTACAGTCCCAACAAGCTTCAAGTACCGATTAAACGTTAACCAACATCTACCATTGATAATACACAATTGAAAATATACCTTTGCAAAAATTTCTCTTCCTACACTCATCGAAAGGAAAATTGACCGTTCAAGGTCACCAGAGCGGAACTCACTCGCGTTAACCATGAAATTGCATTCGATTCTACCACGATAGCCAATTAAACGAAAACAATCTTACTTCTTTTCTCAGCGGACGGATAAAGTATTGACAAAAAAAAAAAATGCCCAGCGTGCTGTGTTTATCGAACTCGATTCACAACGATGCACCGAAACGTACGCCAGACCGTCGTTAATTATCGGTTATGCCGTGCTATGCTCAGAATAATTCCCCCTCTACGGTTTCGGATGCACCGAGCACCCCGGGAGCCGGTAATTACCGGCAATCTACTTTCGCGGGCCGGTTAGCCCGTGGTTTAATTACCTGAAGCACGTTGAACGCGAGCCTAAGCGCGTCCAGCTTCTTGGAGTCGGAGATCCCCTCGATCTTCACGCAACCCGACTGATTCAGATACTTGTAGTGGCCGGCCGGCATCAGTTTGTACTGCTCGGCGAATTCCTTGTCCCTCGTGCCGGCCTCGACCAGCTGATAGAACACGTGGTAGTTACGTTCACCGGCGCTCTGGAACGTTATACGGCTCTGCTCGAGAAGATAATCCTGGATGATGCAACCTTTGATCATCCACTTGCTGTCGAAGCACACTTGCATGAACTTCCCGAACCGGGAGCTGTTGTCGTTTCTCACCGTCTTCGCGTTACCTGGTTACACCGGAAGCAAATCACACCTTGACCTTTCTCGTTCAACCATTACTCGAAATTGTAGGATAGAATTTTTTTTTTTTTTTACATTGAATGGAGAGGGAGGGGGTTCGTTTTCGAGAGAATCGTATTTCGATGAAAACAACGATCGATTACTGCGAACAGGAAATATCCATTTACCGTGGTCTCGTGCAATTTGGGGCGAAAGTAATATTTTTTTTTTTTTTTTTTTCGAAGGTCATTTCAAGGTCAATGTAATTTTCTTTAATGCCTGAATTGCACGAGATGACGTTAAATGGATATTTCCTGTTTTTAATACTGAGTGTCTGATAGGGTGGAAGTAATATTTTTGGAGTTTTCTTTTGAAGGTCATTTCAAGGTCAGTGAAATTTCTCATTACCCTGTATCTTTTCGTCTCTGGCGATGTTGCAGATTTGCAGTAACGATATCGACAAATATTCTTCTTCTTCTTATTATTATTACGGTAAATTTGTAACGATAATAATTGTTATCAAATAAGGAAACACACCTTACCGTTGAATAATGATGTTAAGAAAGGTTCCACGATTCTTTCGAAAAGCGTGTCGACGTTTCGATAACCGTTTCAATTGTAAATGAGGAAGGGGGTGGAAGTAGAGGGTGGGGGATAAAGAAACATTTTCGCGACAGAAGCACCGCTCCGAATGTCTTTCGTTTTCCGTTTTCTTAAGGGGCAGAACGCGAACGGATACAATTTTTACGATACCCCCTTAAATCGTTTTTTCTTCCTCGGTTGACCCAGTTTTTACCCCTCGTTTTCTCCATTTAACACCTGACTCGTTCTCGGCCTCTTGACTCCGAGCAATGAATATCCCCTTTTATTTTTAAATGCCATTATGAATGGGGTTCATCGACCCGTTTCGTGCAACTCGCCTGTTTACGTTTACCTATTTTCGAGCCCGGCTTTTGTATCCGCTCGCGAGAAACCTCCGAAGAAGTTTTATTCAGGGTGACGAGTATACCGAAACGCGCCCCGAACGAACAAACCCTTTCGCACGCTCCCGAATTTAAACGAGGTTCGTTAAAATCCATTTGTTTCGTAAAAACAAAAATCTATTTTTTTTCTCCAATAGAAAAAAAATATATAAAACAAAGATCGGTAAAGAGCGTCGTACGTGTTACGAATTATTATCGTTTTGTTATTATTAATTTAATTGATCAAGGGAGCAGCACGACGATTGTTTACCAACGAGGATAATTACCAAATGCTTCGAGGATGGTGTTGGCCTCTAGGATCTGCTGTTCCACCCACGTGTCGACGTTACTGGTCACCGAGCACAGGTACTGGAGGATGAATTTCGTAGTTTCCGTCTTTCCAGCCCCACTCTCGCCCGATATAACGCAGGATTGATTGCTTTCTGTGTCCTGGAGTGACCTGTACGCCGCCTCCGCCAGAGCGAACACGTGCGGCTCCAGGGATCCCATCTTCTGTCCATGGTATCGATTCACGTAATCCTGGCGAACGTGGAAGAAAAGATATTATCGACGAAGCGTCAGAGGAGTTCGACGCGTGTACAGAAGCGACCACGCGGTATCTGGGTGCGCGCCAAATGTTTTGGCCGCTCGAGACCAATCAAGGGTAGACCCCACTCTAACGCACGGCCGCTTCGCCGGGCGTGTTTCTCTGCATACCGCGTGGAATCAAAGGTAATTCGAACGTGTATTGTATATTTAATTTGATGTATATTTAATTCGATGTATATTTAATTCGATGTATTTATAAATATATTTATGCGCCGAGAGGTGGAATAAATAATTTATTATCTTTTATTTCTATTACGCGGATGTATATATACACTTGCAAATAATTTATGTATATGAACCACACCGGGATGTTCGAATATTGTTTCAGATTTTTATAGAATACTTTTGACAGGCGTCGATACTAATAAAAATGATTCGCTAAATTACATTTATAGAGGCCGGTTGTATAACAGTGTCCAGAAACATAAAAGAAATTTCGAATTGTTCTCGGGGTGGTTGGATATATGATGCGTTCGAACTATCCAGTGTCGCGAACGACGGGGGTCACTTTATGACCGCCATAAACGCGCCGTATAAACTCGGCCCGTCTGAAATCGAACTATTGATGTACACGCCTTTGGAGTCGTGATACGATCTCCCAAGGGAATCGGTAAATGAAAGGGGCCGATGAAACGCGGCCGTGGAACGTCCTATCGAATGACGTTCGCAATTAATCGGGTTACCAGGGTCAGTGAGCCCACCCCCGCCCTTAATTCGAACCTTCTATTAGATCATCGGAATCTGTTTGTCGCGGCCTGGGCGCCCGAAACAGTAATTAGGGTCAACGCGACCGCAAAATGAACCGTTTAGACTGAAAATCGATTTGCAATTTCTTTTTTTCTTCGATAAATTCGTT
Organism: Ptiloglossa arizonensis; assembly: GCF_051014685.1. Lineage (NCBI taxonomy): Eukaryota > Metazoa > Arthropoda > Insecta > Hymenoptera > Colletidae > Ptiloglossa > Ptiloglossa arizonensis. The sequence continues at coordinate 18,395,492 of NC_135051.1, forward strand.
ACGTTACAACACGACCGAAGAACGACCCCGGCTCGAGACTAAAGATCATATTACCCGTGTAGTTTATTATTTTATATTCATTATCGTACGGATCTTTTATACTCGTTACCATTAATTTTACACGATGCGTTTAACCATTCGTTCGCGAACGGCCATTGTTCGCGTACAGTTCACCCCCAAATGTAATTAAATATCGTTTTCACGTTCAAAGAATTATTTTCTATACCCATTCGAAATACGAGCGAGGACGGAAAATAGATCGCGCGGAAATAAAAGGTACAAAAATAGTCTTTGGAAACCGATTCCATTCAAGCGGGTAAACTCGCTTGATGAAAAAGGGAAAATAAGATCGCGTATCATTCGTCGAAACATCGGCTACGCGCTCCGTGAGCCTCATAATTTTTTAACGGAGGAAACTCCTCCTCCCTCCCCACTCTATTGGACAGCTTTCGATTCGTCCCGACCCGTGCACCCATGCATTATGCAGGTTGCACCCAAAGCCCGGTCTCTCTCGCGGCTGCGGCCAGACCCGAGCGAAGTAGTGCAACCCAGTTTCGTGTCAGACGTTCCCTGCGCAACTGCCAGCGCAGCGACCGGTTAATACAGCTAACCCCTCACAGGCTCGTGAAAATTCATCGAGATGCACGATCCATTTCCATGAACCCGCCCATGAGAACGCCCGATCCATCGCTGTCCGCGTGCGCGTGCAGATCTCTTCCTTTCGCCGGTGAGGTACCTTAACGAAAAGCCGCGTACGCAAAACTTCGAATAGGCGCAACCGCGTACAGGTTTGGATCGCGATGTGTCACCGTGTCGTTTCGGTTTTAATTCCTCCGCTCGCCGCGAGAGGGCAGACCGCGTTCATAGGTACGCACGCAGCGATTCCATACGAAACTGCCGCGTTACGAGAATCTTCACGACGTTTTGCACGATCCCACTTTCGAGAAATAGGTTAACAAACCGAACAAACGAAGTCAAGAGGCGAATCGGAACGCGTCGCGCTCCTGTTAGAAGTTACACAGGACACGGTAGCTTCCATAATGCGTGCAAGTGCGTTCAAAGGAGAGGGGAGGGATGAATGTAGCGACCGTGCAAAAAGTAAAGGAGGTTTCTTAATACGCGGGAGAATCATGGTGGTTTGCGTCCAGACTGGAAAGCAACTGAACTAAGCGTGCACGAACGTACGTAAGCGTCCTTTGTATGCGTATCCCCTTGCGCGTCTGTGTGCAAACAGAGACATTTGGACAGCTCTGTAAACGTTGGCTTCGGGAAAAATTAGTTGGGATGAAAATTGTATCATTCTCTCGAGAACCGCGGCTTTTATTTTATGTTTCCGTGCACTTCTGGAGATAACCTTCAATTTTTCTGCTCGGAGATTGTTCTTTCCCCGGGAAAATAAATACAAGTAACGAAGAGAGGAGTCCGGTCACGCACAAATGCTATACCCGTACAGTATATCCCCCTTGTAGATATGACTGCGCTTATTTGGGATGCATATTGTGTCTGAAAATACGCCATCTATTATTCAATAGGTTTTATCGGGAGACTTTCGGAAAAAGAAAAACACGTTAGAAACCATTACCGAAACGTAAATATTATCTATGCGATCGGAGCCTCGTTGATTTTGTTAGGTACAAGGTGTCCGGTTTCAAATCGACCGTGTATCAAGAAGCGTTTCAGTCGGCGTACGGGCAAAATACAATGCCGTGTATTACCATATCCATTGCCGTGATGAACACGACTGTGTCGCGAGGTTATGTTAATCTTCCCGTTGCATCAAATAGTGTGTTCCATGCGTTTCAGGGCTACTGCTGCGCGGCTATCAACCGACTGAGAATACATAATTTCGAATAGAGTGTCTTTTCGAGGCAAAATTTAGGTTAACTTATTTCCAAAGTTTGCGCTCTTTTTAGAACCTTACAGAAACCCCGTTACTACCGTACATTATTGCAACAACTGAATAACCTTCTCAATGAATCGATGCGATATTGATCTGTATTTATACAGGGTGTCTCCGAATCTCTATTACTTTCAACAGAGGTTTTACAAAGTAGATTACACACTTTATCGTTATAAAATAATAATTTTGTTTAAGACGAATCCAATAACGTAAAATTATAAAAAAAAAAATGCTTCTATACCACTGACGACTTCGACGTTATTCACGTTATAATCGGACATCTCATACGTTCCTGGTTTTTAGCTCTCGCGCGGTAGATGATCTATCGTCGAGCGCTTCTTGAATTTAAAAGCTCCGTGCAGCCTGTGGGACGTCTTTTGAAATACGTTGCACACGAGAGCGCATTTAAACTACGAACAGCTTACGGATGTTACGCCTAAACCGGACGAAGAGCCCTTATCGGCTATTTTCGAAGGGAATTATCGCCGGGACGTGTTTGTGCGTTAGATAAACTGACACGACGTCTGAAATTCTTGAGAAAATAAATGGTCGCGAGTAAAAATAACGCCGGTTGCAACGGACCCCAGGTGGCCGTCATACGGAAATCCCTCGGCCGTTAAGTATAATCTTATCTGGTCCCGTTCAAGGGATGCATCCGCTACGCGCGTAGGAGGTGGATGGGTGGAGTTTGACCCTCTTCCTCGGTGATTGTTTTGCTTTTTAGAGGACTTCAGTTCTTTTTTAACGCCATACGTTACCGTGAGAACGATGTTTGAACAGCTCTTGCGGCGCTATCTAACGTTTATTGCAAAATCCCGTCGTTTGCACAGCCCCGGTTCCCGTTGAAAATTAAATCTGTGAAATACGAGCGTCGTCCGTCAGTTTTGGACGCTGGGCGAACATTCACCGATCGAGTGAGTGGAACAGAAGTGGAACAGTGTCCAAAAATGGCGACTGAAAAATGTATGGGCAAATGGCGATCGTAAGTCCATTGAATAAAATAAATTCCCTGGGCTTTTTTTCATTAACGTACCGGGTGAACCAAAGCTCAATGGAGTACTCGAATTGATTTTTTCATACTTGAGTGTACGAATATTTTTGTCCTTGTAAAAAAAAATTATTCAAAATTTAACAGACAAAGTACTGTCGGTAGGAAAAAATAATAAAAGTACTCGAACTAATTTTTTCATACTTGTGTGTATGGTGTTATTTTTGTCCTTGTAAAAAAAAATCATTTAACAGACGAAGTACTATCAGTAGGAAAAAATAATAAAAATACTCGAACTAATTTTTTCATACTTGTGTGTACGGATATTTTTGTCCTAGTAAAAAAAAATTATTCAAAATTTAACAGACGAAGTACTATCGGTAGGAAAAAATAACAAAAGTGGTAACCAATGAAATCTCGACGACAATTATAAATTTGTCGTACCTTTTAGTAACGTACATGGTGATCGAAAGCGGGCTAAATAAATTTTTATATACCGATTCGTGTACCGTGTTACCCCCTTCGTTAAAATTATTTTTGCTTCCTTGGGAGGTAGTTTCGCCCCTTGAAATTGTCCTGAGACATTTTATCGTCCCGAAAGACGCAACGGGACACGTTGTGCAGTGTGCACGTTATTTAAGGCGTAAAAACAGCGTTCATCGGGTCGAAGAAAAAAGCTGTCGTTCATCGGGCGTGTCTCTTGAACAGAGAGTAACTGGAGCGTCTCGATACTCTCCGGTCCGTATGCGCCGCAACAGCGATGAGTCGGAACATTTTTATCATGGCGTTGTTCATTCCGTATCGGCCGTCTTTGCGTGCTGTCCCCTCCCCTCCGCCCTCACCAACCAACCAAACCCCCGCCGGGTGTTCCGCTGACGATCGATCCGAGTGTTTCGAGGTAATCAACCGCGCGAGCTTCGTCACAGACGATCATCCAGGTAACTGGACCATCCGTATCGTCGTCAACGATCTGTCAGCCCCGACCCGATCCGCGAACGAATCGTTCCATTTTGTCCCGGAGCTTTTCTACGTTCCAGAAAACGTCCCCTTTTTTCACCGCCCTCCGAGTCCCGTTGTTCTTCGTTACGAAGGACGCGCTTCCATAGCTGCTGTCCGATCATTCGTCGAGTTGTCCCGCATCCAACCGACCAGAAGACGATCTGGGGAAAAGTCACGAGCGAAAGAGACCGTTCCCGGTGTCAATTTCACAAGTATCGAACGATACACTTGACCGCTTCGAGAATATCGAACGGGTAAATGTACTCGTACGGGTGAGAGATTAATTTAGAGTCGATGGTATTCTTTCCACCGTGACACATCTTTCCGTGTGTTATTTGATTCATTTTTAATTATTCCTGGTGAATTTTAATATACTATGGTAGACCTAACCTAGTTGTACTTTCTGGTACAACAAGGTAGAACTAACCTAAGAGTATTTTCTAGTATTCTGAGACAGACCGAATAATATTTTCCAATATCCCAATCGAAACCTAACCTAGTAGTATTCTCTGAAACCCTACCACGAAACAAACCTAGCAATATATCCTAACCCAGACCTAACCTAATAATATTTTCCAGTATCCCAATCCAGACCTAACCTAGTAGTATTCTTTGAAACCCTACCACACAATAAACCTAGCAATATATCCTAACCCAGACCTAACCCAATAATATTTTCCAATATCCCAACCCAGACCTAACCTAATAATATTTTCCAATATCCCAACCCAGACCTAACCTAATAATATTTCCCAATATCCCAACCCAGATCCATCCCACCAGTACTTTCCAACCTCCTAACCCACACCTAACCCAATACCATATTCTCTGATCGAGTTTCCATCGCGTCTAACATCGTGAGGCACACCTAACCCGATACTTTCTTTAATAGCGTTTCCATCAGATCCGTCAATTTTCCCCCTACCGCTGTTCCCAACTTCCAATATCAGGTTTGTGTTTCTTTCCAACAAAGAACGGTATACACAAACACCGTCAAACATCGCGAATTGTTTACAGTGTACTCTCAACGGAGACCTCAGCTCGTAAAGGAAGTTAGGGTGGAACAAGAGTTTCCGTTTCTGATCATCGACGCGTTCGATCGATCGATCGATCGATCGTTCGTTCGGTTTCGGTCGTTCGACGTCGGCCTTAATCAACGGCACACGACCCACTAAAGGAACGAGCCGTGGAAAATGATCTCCCCACCCCTCCCTTCGCGCAACCTCGTTTCACCGACGTTTCTGTTCACCTTTGCGCGTCGTCGGCCAACGACTCCGCAGAAGAGGGGTCGTAAGCACGACCCCGGCCGGTGTCCTGACACGAGCCGTGGCCTCTAGTCGACGAGGCGTGCGCTGATTTCGCAGTCGCAGCTGCAGGAATAAACGGGGACACGAGTTCCGTTCCTCTGAAATCAAAACATTCATAACGTCCCCGCGCCGCTTTGTAACGCCACTTTTGGCGCGCGCGCGACCGTGTGTTTTCCCTCGTAACCCTTTCCCTGGCTTATTCCACTCGCACGCTCAGGAAGTTTGAAAAATCTTTCACGAGTTCTTTGTTTCTCCTCCCATAAATTAACCATTGTGATTCTTCGCTTCGAGACGCGGTGTCCTCCTCGGTTTCTCGCAATCGGGATACAAAATTTTTATCCGCTGAGGAATTTTTATTTATTTTTATACCTCTTCTTAAAGAAATGATCTGATCTAGATCTTCATAGGAGTTGGAGTTACCAATGGCTTCATTAGAGTTTCCCGATGAGAACGAGTACGAACACGACCCTGTCGGGATGATAGGGGTCCTCGGTTTCAAGATAGGGTTCTCGGGTTCAAGATAGGGTTCTCGGGTTCATGGCGTGGAATTATATCCGTTATTATTTAGGTTTCTGTATCGCGAGCGAGCGGCGACCCATGAAACCTAAGGATGTCATTTGTCGTTAAAAATAACAAATTTCGTTTTCTTACGGAACTTGATATTTTTATACTGTTACGCGTATCTTCGCGACAGCGTTTTCAATAAATCGGCAAGGGTTTCCCGATAAAAATGAATCCAAACACGACTCTATTCGGATTACAATAATCCTCGGTTTCAAGGCGCGCTTCCGTCCCCGGATTCGTGGCGCAGAGTTATCCCCACCACTGTCCAGATTTCTATTACGCTGGTAAACCTTCCGACAAAACGCGAGATTTTTCTTCCTCTAATAGAATAAAAGATATTTCACGCTGTATCTTAAATCTTCGCGATAGTATTATTAATGGACCGTCGAAAACAACTTCCCAATGAAAATTAATCCGAGCACGCCCCCGACCGGACTATTTTTAATTACCGGGGAAAATTGAACCGCTTTAGAATTCCACAAGTGCTTAGAGGTTCATTTTCATCGGGAAAATCGCACCAATAAATATTTTCCGACGAATACGATGCAAAATATACAAAAATTGTTGCCTTCAACCCCGGTTACACGTCACTGTCTCGAGTCACAGATCGTGAAAGCGTAATGGCGAATTTCACTCGGTGTATTTCTGTTGTCTGTTGTTATCTACGATTCCTGGCCTGATTTCTCGCCTCGTAACTAGGATCGTAATTGGGATCGATCGACGTTTATTAATAAAACGATCGAGATCACACTTCTATCGAAATTCTGATCGCCTCCAACCCCGGTTACACGTCACTGTCTCGAGTCGCAAATCGTCAAAGCGTAATGGCGAATTTCACCCGGTGTGTTCTGTTGTCTGTCGTTATCTACGATTCCTGGCGTTTCTCCTATTTCGTAACCGAGTGCTGGAAATTACGCTAGTCCTAGAACCGTGCCAGATCCATCGTCGACGATTAATCAGTGAACGACACCCTTCACGTGGAGGGCCGATATTCGATTACCACGAAATTATCCTTACATGCTGCGATCGGCTGAGAGTGGTAACTATGTTTCCGAACTCTCGGTGTTGAGGTGACGCGATCACAAACCGGATAATATTTTAGCCAATGGGCACACTCTTCGTCTATCTGACGCGGCGATACGTCTTCTCTAATGCGGAGAATCGATGGACAGCGCTACGTCTTCGCGACTTTGACCAATTACTCTTAACAATGATCGCGCGCATCGAGTGAGAAATCACCGGATGATTTTCAAAAGATTCCAGCAAAAATAGTTGCGAATGTTAACGAGAAACGTGCCACCGAGACTCGCTGCATTTGAAAATCCCGCGAGATTCTTTTTACACAGAGGCGAATATTTTCGACGTTGAGCGCGCGAAAGTGGAATTTTCAATTTCATCCTCGGGTAAAAGTGTCTCGTTAATTCCCCTATACGAGAAAATACGTTTCGCGTTCTCGTGTTTTCGCGAACGTTGCGTTCGCCAGACACGATTTTTCGAACCGTTCGACAATTTTTTTTCTTTTTCTTTTTTTTTTCAAATTTATTACGAAAGATCGTCGACGACGTCCATTGGACGACAAGTGCAAAGCGTAGGTAAATTGGAGTGCATTCACGCGTTCTTTTTCCAGTCGTGGTCGCCGTAAGTTTATAATATTTGTACACTGGCGGGGATCAAAGTGAAACTATCGTGAGTCACTTCAAAGGGAATGCCCAAGTATCACTAGTGCTTTTGAGGATACGAGAAGCTGGTCAAGGCTAACGATACACGGTTAAAAGAGACGAGTAGAATGGCATTGAAATCAGTTTTTTTTTCCTTTCTTCCTTTAGAACCACTTTTATCTTCTTTTGTAACGAGATTCAACTTTACAATTGTTTGCGAAACAATTCCTTCGGTCCGTTTTCGCTTAATGGATTCTAAATCAGCGAGATGATGGGTCCAATTTCCACAAATTTATGATATAAATAAATTATAAAATATACGAGTACGTGAATGATTACGTCACATTGTTAATAAAGACACTGTGCTCTGTTCCAAGTTTCTGTACAGCTTCACTGGTTCGAGCACTCGTTTTGGATTTTTTTTCTAGCCACTCGAACGTCTGACAACCAAATTATTGTACAATAGAACATCGATAGTATCTGTTACATGTGTGTATCATAGATCGAGCACTCATTTTCGATTGTGCTCCAAGGCACTCCAGGCATCATCGTTACTCGATCATATCTGCCTAGTCTCGTACATCGAGTACTCGTTTTGGATTTTTCCAGAGCACTCAAAGTATCGTTACCACTCGACTGTTTCGTCGAGTTGAGGAGCGATCGAACAAGTATCTGTACTTTTGCATAGACCTATAGACCTCTACATTATAGTACAATAGAAAGTCCATAGTATCTCTCTAGTTTAATAGATTGAGCACTCATTTTGAATTTTTTCCAGGGCACTCAAACAAGTATCGTCACCACTGTTACTAAACCTACAGCCCAATATAATATCGTACGATAGAAAGTCCATAGTATCTGTCGATAGATCGAGCACTCATTTTAAAATTTTTTTTCCAGAGCACTCAAACAAGTATCGTTATCATTCGTCTGTTTCGTCGAGTTGAGCTGCAATCAAACAAGTATCTGTACTCTTGCATAGACCTATAGACCTCTATATTATAGTACAATAGAAAGTCCATAGTATCTCTCTAGTTTGACAGATTGAGCACTCATTTTGAATTTTTTCTAGAGCACTCAAACAAGTATCGTCGCCACTGTTACTAAACCTGCAGCCCAACATAATATCGTACGATAGAAAGTCCATAGTATCTGTCGATAGATCGAGCACTCATTTTGAATTTTTTCCAGGGCACTCAAACAAGTATCGTCGCCACTGTTTCTAAACTTATAGACCTCTACGTTCTCGTACGACAAAAAGTCCATGGTATCTCTCCAATTTGACAGATTGAGCACTCGTTTTGGATTTTTCCAGGGCACTCGAACAAGTATCGTCGCCACTCGACCGTTCAGTCGAGTCGTGGAGCTATCTAGCAAGTATCAGCGCTCCCGTGCAGGTTCGTATCGCGATGTCTGACTGTCGCAAGGACGGAAAGTCGATAGTATCTGTCTAGCCTCATAGATCGGGGACTGGTTTTGGATTTTTTTTTTCAAGGTACTCGAACGAACGTAGAACTCCAGGCATCGTCGCCGCCGAGAGAAAAGGACGAGGCTCCCGAAGGCTCCAGGGCAACCGCGACGAGTCTCCGAATCCGATGTACGCTCCAGCCCGATCAATAACACGGGGCGTGCACCACGGCTCGCCACCCTTTTCCTTCTTGCCAGCCAGGGGTCCTCGTTTTGGTACCCCGGCTGACCTTCGAAATCACCGATCGTTCTATTCACGACCGTTTCGTTTCTGCTTCTATTTTTACTAACCCCATCGACCACCCCCTCCACTTTTCGCGTGCCTCCGGAAGCGTTCTACGAATAAGATTCACTTCGATTTTTCTTGGCAAGACGCGCCAACGCCCTTAGCGAATTCTGGACACCGCGCGGAAGCCTCGCGAAGTTTATTTCGGCTTCTCGAAAATTACGAGAGGAATCTTTCGTTTCTGCGCATTTTCTTTTTTTTTCTTTTTGCGATTTCTTGGATCAATTGGTGCTCGAAGTAAACAGGAAGTGGACGGGTAAAGTTCGTTATAGGTCATCGTGAGAAAATGTCATGGGAGAATCTTGTAAATTTAACAAGGTGAACTTTGCAGAGATTCTTTTTTTTTATAGATTGCGAGGTAGAATGTTAAAATAAATTTGAACTGTTAATTGTTTACCATGAGGAAATATCATGGGAGAATCTTGTAAATTTTCTAGAGTGAACTTTGCAGAGTTTCTTTTTTTTATAGATTGTAAGGTAGGAAGTTAAAATAAATTTGAACTGTGAATTGTTCAACATGAGAAAATATCGGGAGAATCTTATAAATATTCCAAAGTGAACTTTACAGAAGAAAATTAAAATACATTTGAACTGTGAATTGTTCACCATGAGAAAATATCATGAGAGAATCTTGTAAATATTCCAAAGTGAACTTTGCAGAGACCCTTTTTCTTTCATCGATTCAGCGACAAAGAGTCGAAATAAATTTGAAGTATGATTTATATCGAAAACGTGTACTGTCTTGTATATAAGTTTCTTAATAAAAATGATAAAGTACCGTGTCCGGCTGTGCATTTTGCGAAAAAGATGGATGGTCTCGGTCGTCCAATATTCCACGGAAACGTGAATTTATTAATTTAGGAAATATCCCACATTATTCATTTAGAACAGTCAGCGTAAAAGTTTTCCAATAAAAGTGTTGAAGCTTAAGGCCATTAGTCCAATGCTTGGAGGAACACTTGGCGGAACTATCGGTCGAATATTCGGTACCATTACGGATATTACGGGCATTAAGGATCTCTTTTAACTTCTTTTAAAATCCAGGCTCGTTTGACGCTCGAAGGAATATTCCGCGCGAGCTCGCGTACTCAAAGGGACTCTGGGTGAAAAGAAAACGTGGATCGTGAGCCGCGTAAACACACTGTTGCAAACAATTCTGTCGCAAAAAGGAAAACCCAACGACGATGTTCTTATAATCACGAACTCCTTACACGTGACGTTCACGACCTTTGTCCATCCACTTTGACAAATTCCACGACTGCATCGATAAACAAAATTCAACCGAGAAAGTAGCAATATATCGGTACAATATCCGTTTCGAGTCCTTCGTGTTACCAAGATACACAATGATTGAAAGTGTACGCGAAATTCGGGCCGAGAGAGTAAAATCGAAAACTTATACGTATTCCGCTAAAAGGAAAACGGAGTCAACCGAAATGGTTATCGAACGAATCGGACCTGGCCGGAGTACCGCTGGAATAAAGCAGAATGCGACTTTGTCCGTACGGAAGGGTTGAAACTCTGACCTGGAATAAATTCTATTGTGACGCGTTCCCTTTTCTTTCTTTTTTTCTTTTTTTTTCTCCTTTATTTCTTTCTTTGATTCGATTTAATCCGACGACGCACGAGCGTCGTCCAACCCCTTTTTGTTTCCCCGGGTTTGCGCTCTCGAGAGAAGGCCAAGGGGTCCGTGTACGGACCAGGAGGACCGTTTTACGGCCAGGCTGTCGGCGACCCGTATATTTACGTTCGAAGTGACTGCCACTCGATCCCGAAATAAGTCCCTCGCGGAGGTTGCACCCTAATCCAGCCACTCCGATGTATACCACGCGTTAACGCCGCCCGATGGTTTAAGTGCTCGCTCCGATATGGTCTCGCGCGCGTGCGGTCGAAAATAGAGAGATTAATCCTGGAAAGAGCGGAGGGGGTGAGCCGGCTCGTCGAAGTCGCGGGGAAATTTGAAAAAAAAAAGAAAGAAAGAAAGAAAAGAAAAAGATGAGAAAATATTCCCTTGTACACCGTGGACCAAAATTCTTGGTAGAAACGGGGTCAGGGAGACGCTACGGCTCGAAATAAAAAGGGGGAGCGTAGAACGACGAAATTGCATCGGGAGATTTCCTTCTCGAGAAAAATGCATTTGAATAATCGGCGTAAGAGTAACGGCTAATGGACGAGTTACGGATTCTACCGTGAATGGATACGTGAGTGTTTTTCAAAGGGAATTTTTCCGCGAGAATGAAGCCCCTTGTGCATTAGTTTTTTATTTCTTTTTTTTATTTTTCTTTTATTTCGAGCTATGGAATTCTTCCTTGCACAATTTTTACTAGGAATTTTGGCCCGTGGTGTGTGTTTGGGTTCAATATGTCCTTAAGTGTGGAAATGGCGCTGCGTATTATTTTCTCGGGCCCAGAACGGCACTGATTGTAAAAAAAAAGTGTCCAGAAATATTTAGGCAATGTTTTCAATGTCTAGCGAAAGGAAGAACATTCTAACTTAAATTTAAAGAAGTTATTGCACTTATGAAAAAAGTGACGTTACAAGTATCATTTTCTCGGGCCTAAAAATGGCATTGATTGTAAGAAAAGAGTGTCCAGAAATATTTTGACAATGTTTTCAATATCTATCGAAAAGAAGAACATTGTAACTTAAATTCAAAGGAGTTATTGCACTTATGAAAAAAGTGACGTTACAATTATGATTTTCTCGGGCCCAAAAATGGCACTGATTGTAAAAAAAGAGTGTCTAGAAATATTTTGACAATGTTTTCAATGTCCACCGAAAGAAGGAACATTCTAACTTAAATTAAAAAGTGTTATTGCATTTATGAAAAAGTGTCGTTACAAGTATCATTTTCTCGGGCCCAAAAATGGCACTGATTGTAAAAAAAGAGTGTCTAGAAATATTTGGGCAATGTTTTCAATATCTATCGAAAAGAAGAATATCGTAATTTAAATTTAAAGGATTTATTGCACTTATGAAAAAAGTGACGTTACAAGTATGATTTTCTCGGGCCCAAAAATGGCACTGATCGTAAAAAAAGAGTGTTCAAAAATATTTTTCACCCCGTTCGAAGAGGAACACGTTACGGTACGGTACGAAATGAAACACACTAACGCATTTAAGACAAAAGCGAGATCCTCTTTCACGTTAAACGACCCCTCTCTTCGAATTCGAACGAACAAGGGAGAATTTTCGTTGTCGACGATCCGTAACTTGCAAACGACGGTCGTAAGAATCGTAGCACACTGAACCGAATTAAAGCACGGTAATTCAAGAGAAGGATTGAATGGTAATGGTAACAGAATCGCGTCGTTAAGTGCGTCGTGTAATTACATTTCAGCGCGCAGTTGCACGAGTGTCTTGAACAGCCGGGGGTTTGGCAAGTTGCATGCAACGTGCATTGAACGCTCGCCAGGGTGGAAAAAAAGGGGTCTCCTCCTTCTCGACGTTGGAAAAATACATCAACCGCTTGTCAATTCATCGTAACGGAGTAGTATCATGACCCAGAAAACCCCTCAAGAGTTGATCGTCGTTTCGCGATATCTACGACGAAAGCACGTCGCAGTTTCCGTTTCCTGTTTTCAGGCCGAGGCCTAGCAATTCCAATACGATAAAGGCGTCCTGTCGTACGTTTCGCGTTGCTTTCAGCGAAACGAACCGCATAAAGGCACGCTCGTCACTGCGACGTATTATTTTTCGCGCGAGCAGAATTTTCCACGAAATTTTCCATCAAATTTTTCCCCCATCTCCGCGAACAACGTTCACATTCCCCACGAAATGAATCAACATACTTGGAACGAGTGCAATCCTTATTCCAATCTCGAAATCTTACTATTTAATTTACCCTTACAACGTTACACCGTTAATAAAGTTACTGTTATTTTCCACCCTTTGTTATCGTCGATTCTTACTCCAATCTCGAGTTGTTACTATTCCTCGTCACTGTTATTTCATTATTGTTGATTCTTACTCCAATCTCGAGATGTTACTATTCCTCGTCACTGTTGCTTTCCACCCTTTGTTATTCGATTTCAATTGGAATTATTCAATTTCGAAAATCTACTTCTGAATTTTTTTACCAGAAGTAAAATCATTGATTTTCAATTTTCCTTCTTTGACAACTTTCGAGAGTAACGTAAAGGTTAATTATATTTTTTAATTTGTATTTTCGTATTCGAATTTTGCATTTGAAGAATTAAAGTTACTTCTTTCTTTTTCTATTTCTCAAATCGACGTTCGTTGCTCGTTACTTTTCCTTCAATGGTGGAGGAGCCTGAATTCAATTTTTTCGAATATTATATACAATCCATGGTGTGTTATTATTTTTCCCTCGAATGTGGTGAACGAACAAGAAACGAGCAATGGTTTTCAATTCTACGAGCCTCGAGGAGTCAATTTCACCGCACGCATTGTTTCGACCATTAATAACAGAAGCACCGGTAACGGCCGTGGCGAAGTTTTTTAATTGTACTCGCAAGGAGGGGGCCAATTATTATTTATCACAGAGGGGGGATCGACACGTGCGGCCTTCTGTGTTCCTCCTGGCCGGAGTCGATGCTGAATATTTACTATTCTTCGCCGGTACTTCCGGCACACATTTAACGCAGGATGTGCGTAAGTGTGGCGCGTTTCAGCGGCTCGTGATACCGAAGGTTAATTTCGTTTTGTTACTAATTACGCGCCGCGCTTTGTACGTCTCTGTGCACGTCTTAATCCCTATCCTGGCGAGATCGTGATCTCTCGAGACAACAACGCACGAGCTACCTGAATTATTTCGAATTTTTCAACCGTGCCATTTTCTTTCAAGCCCTTCCGCTCGAAGATTACCTCGCGACGAAATTTCTCGAAGCAAAAATTACACGATATTTTTAAAATAACTTTTTACTTTATTATATTTCGTACACTTTTTAAATCGCACGAGACGTTCGTATATTTTTACTTTATTACATTTCGTATATTTTTAAATCGCACGAGACGTTCGTACAATTTTTAGATTATTATATTTCGTACATTTTTAAATTATCGTATATTTTCAAATTTTACAAGACGTTCGTACAATTTTTAGATTATTATATTTCGTACATTTTTAAATTATTATATATTTTCAAATTTTACAAGACGTTCGTACAATTTTTAGATTATTATATTTCGTACATTTTTAAATCGCACGAGACGTTCGTACATTTTTACTTTATTATATTTCAAACATTTTTAAATTGCACAAGACGTTGGCAATCACAAGACGATAATTCGTATATTTTTAAACCGCACGAGACATTCGTACATTTCTTTAATTGTACTTTATTATATTTCGTACACTTTTTAAATTGCATGAGACGTTCGTACATTTCTTTAATTGTACTTTATTATATTTCGTACACTTTTTAAATTGCACGAGACGTTCGTACATTTTTAAATTGTATCTTATATTTTCAAATTGTTTCGTATATTATCCAATTTTACGAAACGTTCGTGTATTTTTAACTTTGCAATACTCGAACGAGAAATTTGCAATTCTTCACAATGAAATTCGCTCGCGTCAAATTCCACGGCGACTCTCGTTCGCCCTCCGAGCGCAACGGATTAATACACGCGTGATTCGACTCCGAAATACACTCGATTTCTTCGTTTACCTCCTCCAAGAGGCACGGTACACCCAACGATCCACCGATTCGTACGAATTCGCCCCCAATTCGTTTCCTCGATCGCGCCAATTATTCCCAATCAAACAATGAGCGAAATTTTCAATTAGATTTCGTACAGGCTGTACGTACGAACAATTGCTCGATTGGAGTGTGTTTAGCCCGTAGGCATAAAAACGACATTCACCTTAAGTAGCCCTATTAAAGATAATCTCGTAATGATTCCGTTTACTTACGTTCGTGTAGAAGTCCACTTCTTTGTAGGGGTTCACAGCCACCAGTATGGATCCCGTGTAGGTCTACGAAATCGATCGAAACTCTGGGTTAAGGAAAATACACGTACACGTACACATACACGCGTAGAGAATAGTGGTGGTGGAGTCGATAAATCGTCCACGAATTCATCGCCGTTTTCGTTTGTCCCTTAATCGTGGCCCCGAGGAGAGAAATACGAATCCTTAAAAATACAAGGGAAATGAAAAAAAGATTTTTTTTTTTTTAATTTTTTAAATCGGAAAAAAGAAGAAATGGAAAAGTAAAAAAAGAAGGTGAGCTCGGTGTCGCTGTAGAGAACCGTGCCGACGGCATTATTTCTCATTCCCCAACCTCGCGGAGCCGCCTTGAATGATAATGCAACGCGTATTCCCCATGGGGTTGCACTGCACGTGTGACGTCACACGATGCAACGACACGAAAAGCTCTCGCGCGGCGCGTCACTATGTTTTTGAAGTAAACGCGACGTTATGGGTCGATGCACGCATATTTTGCATTACGTAACGTTTCTCCACCGGTTTCCACCCCCCTCTCCCTCTCGAGTCCGTGCAAAATAAAATTATTCTAACGGTAATGTTTGTTTCGAATGCGACGAGCGAAATGTACAAGGTGCTCGTTCATTCGGGATGGAAACGAGGTACGAGGTGAGATTTCACGCGAGAAATAAGACGGAATTGCATCGTAGAGAAAAAATGCACCTTACATTATGGTTTCCACTATAGACCGGTGAGAAAGTTTTTCTATACGATACGATGTTCAGGGATGGTTCACTATCGATACCTGCACACTTTCAGAGCGCATTAGCCCCTAAATGATTTGTCTCGAGAGTTGCGAATAAAATTTAAAAAAATGAACAAAGAACGTCTCTGGAAACGAATGAAAGTTTACGATAATACGTTGTAAAAGTGTAAGAGTAGCTTAGAAACAACCGATACCTAATAATCTTTAAATGAAAAATAAATATCGAGTTTTCGAGACTATGTGCATTTACTGGTTGCACTTCTGCAATGGAATCCATGCATACCAGACATCAATTATTATTTCTCCCTTAATTTCTCTATTCACATTTTTCTACTTTTCTCCGCTCACCTTTCTTTCCCTCAATTCGATTCTTTTACATTTTTCATTGTTCATTATTTACTTTCCCCATTTCTCCATTTCACCTACTCATTTTTCATTCCACTTTCTCCAACCAATTCCTTCACTTCCATCTTCCGAGCCGTGAAATATCCCCCTCGTTCGTACCCTGAATTTCACGGTCCACCCTGTGTGAAAACACACGCCCCAGAATCTTCACCACGCACCACGAACAAAAAAAAAATATTAACAAAGCACACAATTTCGTTCCACCTCTATTCCAACGAATTCGTTCAACCTAAACGTTCGTTTCTACGCCCGGTTTATTTATCCTTCCAAGTTATCATCCGAATAATTTCCCGTCCAGACGGTAACGCGACAAATCGATCTTCGTTCACGATCGTGTTAATCGTCGTCGACGAGACGAGGAATCCACCAACGAGAACGACAGAAGGGACTAAACGGTGGCATTCAACGATCGCGAAAGCCACGCTGGAAAACGGAACTCGAACCTGAAAGACGTTTTTAACGATCTACCAGGGAACCGTTCACCAAACTCCATTTTCCCCCAGTCTGTTCTGTCCCTTGTCTCCGCGCGTCTGTCTATTTGTCGGCTCGTTATTATCGAGAGACATCGCGTTTCTCATTGCTGAATTCGACGATCACAGTACGGCCCAGGCATCAACCAAGTATCCCCCAGAGAAGATTGCAATTCTCGGGGAGAATTTCGTCCCTTGCATAATAACCGAACGATGACATGGTTTCGATGCTGTTTCTGGAGGGGGTGCCGAAATGACGTCAGACACGGGGGTGAACTCGAAGGGATGACTCACGGCTGAATACCAACAGCGAGAAAGGGGGATAACGCACCTATAACCGTACCCTTCTGCAACATTTGGAACAGCAGGGTAGAGAGAACGCAATGGCCGCTAGGAAGCTCATAGGGGGCGGGAAATTGGTTGACACCAGGGTTGAGGAACCTGCGGTCTTTCGAGACACTGTTCCTTTATTTTCTCATTTACGTATCGTGAACTTAATTATTCTTCTTTTGGAGAACTTTGGAATGGTGGAATATTTAGTTGGTGAATCTTTTCAGGCAAGTTTTCATCGTGCTTGTGGTATTTGTAGTTAAGTAGAGGAGAGAACAGGAGTCCAAATTATTTGAGATATTTGAAACGGAAGTTTTGGCACTCGTTATAGTCGAGGAGCTATTTTGAAGTGTGGTAATTTTTAGTTGATAATTCTGGACTTGGAGCGTCGATTTAATTTTGCAAATCGAAAATAAATCGTCGAGAAGCTGTTTTGAAGTGTAGTAATGTTTATTTCGAAGTTGATAATTCTGGACTTGGTGCGTTGATTTAATTTTGCAAATCGTAATTAAATCGTCGAGGAGCTGTTTTGAAGTGTAGTTATTTCTATTTCGGAATTGATAATTCTGAACTTCTGGAGCGTTGATTTCATTTTGAAAATTAAAATTAAATCGTTCTCGAGAAAGAGGGATGGTTACTTTTATTTAATATTGAATAAACGAGATCATTAATGAATGTATCGTAACATAGAGAAATAAAGGCCATCTGTTATCAAATATCCTAAATATTTAACCGGCATATTTTCCACGATACCTTTCGACGATAATCAATATTCATAAATGGTATCTACAATTATTCAAATTCAAATTAAATCAATATTTGCAAAAGGAGAAGAGTTATTTCTACTCAATTGAACTTTTCAATAGCGAGCACTCTTGACCACTAATGGCGATACCACAAAAGTAAGAAATAAAATTTATAAATTTCCGTAACACAGACGAAGGAGTTATATAATATTTTCTTTAATCCAACTTTCGAGTATTAAAAAACCACAAAAAATAAAGTTCAAAGATTCTACCATTCTTTCATTAAAATCCCTGAGAATAACTAAAAACGCTATACTTCCACCATCACAATTACCATACTTACATTCGACCAAATTTGAAAAACATTATATTTCCATCATCGTAATTACCATACATACACCACAATTCGACCAACAGCTACCCTTTCTCGACCACATAAATCCCGAGCAAACCTAACAGGTATATTTCAATTATTTCCACTCACACCACAGGTGTCTATCTGTTAAAATAAATTCTAATTGAAAAGAATGGTGATTCACTCCGATTGTTCTCCTCTACCAACCCACACACACACACACAGACACACAAAATGCGTCTTCCTTGGATAGCCCGGCGTACCTCTCTGATAAAAGGCCACCACATTTCTTCCTCTAACTGAACATCCGGAGGTAGAGGGACGGAGGAGGGACCTTTTCATCCAACCTTTCGCAGTCTCCTTCGCGTCGCGCGTGTTGCGTCTATTTTAGTCAGCGACCTTTCTGCCAACCAGCAAATATTTCTTCTTTTATTGCGACGTAAAGGTAGCCTTGTACCTGTCATTCGCAGGACTCGAGTTACCAGGGGGCGGTTGGCCAGCTTCATCGATCCGAGTGAAAAGATGAAGAACGACGAAACGAAGGTATCGTCGTTGCGCCTTTATGTAATTCCGCTCGGCAAACTCGGCTCCCGTTAATGGACAATTTGCTCTCTCCTACGAGGTCATCGAGGATAACACGCACACCGAAACGAGGGACGGAAATTCGGCCGCCATTGTGAACGACACGTTTTCTCTACCTTTTCTTCACCATTGTGAAAACGAAAGAACCATCGGGTTGTTCGAAAAGTTATTTCGTTTTTTTTGTATTTTTATTCTTTTGGTGAAAATTTAACACGATTCTTTTAGAGCGTACGAACATTTTATTGAATTACTAATTCTCCATTTTGGAGAACGAAACGACTATTCCGAACAACCCGATATTTTCCTTTCCGACTTTTTATTTCTTAAACGATCGAACACATCGCGATCGATCGTCGTCGAGAATTTAAATTAGTCTGGGACGACACAATGACACAGGGAGGGGGGTAATTTTAAATTACTCGTAGCTGGTTTAGCACGAGAGAATAATTAACCGATTATCCACCGTGTTGCTCAGTGGTTCTCAACCGATACGACGCGACACACTTATAAGAGAGAAGTATTTTATATTTTTCGACACTTTCGTTAAATAATTTTCTTTCGTTTCGGTCTGTTACACTTCGATACGATTCTTTCGTGAAAGTGTAATACTGTTATAATTTTAAATATTTTTATTTGGAAAATTACCATGTATTTCAATTTAAATTATTCGTAGCTGGTTTAGCGCGAGAGAGTAATTAACCGATTCTCAATATGGCGCGATGCACTTACAGAGGGAGTATTTTATATTTCTTGACACTATCGTTAAATAACTTTCTTTCACTTGGGTCCGTTACACTTCGATACGATTCTTTCGTGAAAGTGTAATACTGTTGTAATTTTAAATATTTTTATTTGGAAAATTATTGGTGTATTTTTCTTTTTGGAGTATTTTATATTTTCTGACACTTTAGTTAAACGAACAAATAACTTTTTTTCACGTGGCTTCGTTATACGTTGGCGAAAGTATCGTACGTAGCAATTTTGAATATTTTTAATTTCAAAAATTACCGCGCCGTAGGATTCTCGTTGGATTGAAAGTGTCGGTGTAAAAATGTTGAGAAACACTCGTGTGACTCTACAAGGGTGGTGCCTTTTTAATCTGTGGGTGTGTCCGGTGCTGTCCAACAGTTATGATGATTTATCATCCACGCTTAAATTACATCCACTGCTACACTTTTACATTTCTCCGTTCACAGTAGACATCTTGCGACCCCGATCGTTTCGTTACGTAACAAGTTGCATCTGTTACGATTCTCGATACTTTAACCCTTTGGACTCGAGAGGAGGAACATTTTCGATCGTTGAAAACTTCGTGGTTTGGAATTCAAATTGGAATTGAAATATTACGTTCTTGTGTAGTGTAAACGCACGTATGACAAATATATAAAAAAGTGTTTCGTTCCAGATTAATTTTACGACTTTAGGAAAATATTGGCTTATTTTAAAAGTGATTTCGTTTTCCAAAATGGAGAATATATAATTTAACAAAATGTTTATACACACTAAAAAAATCGTATTTCATTTTCACCAAAAAAAAAAAAACAAAAAAACGAAAGTTACTACTAGATAGAATTTTCTCGAGGCGTGGGTTTCTGGTAGCAAAGAAGCCTCGAGTGCAAAGGGTTAACAGTAATCGTGGATGAATTTTTATATTAAACATAGTTCGCTAATCGGTACAGAAAGTCCGTTTCGTGGTCCAGAGGAAACCAGTGCATCGATGACGATTCTTAACACTTGAACAGTGATCGTGGATGAATTTTTATATGAAACATAGTTCGCTAATCGGTACAGAATGTCCGTTTCGTGGTCCATAGGAAAGCAGTGTTCTCCTCGCGGCGAACCGCCATTTCCTTCCTTTGACGCGATACTAATCTTATCCTTTTGTCGCGTCCGTGGAAAACGTTTCCGAATAACAAGAGAAATCTGTGAGACCACGTTCAAAGGATACCGCCCACCCCGTGTCGACGTGCACCGAAAGGATAATTCATGATTTTTACCAATTTCGCGGTACCACGGTCACCGGTCGCTCGGGGGTAGCCGAAAAAGTTCGAGGGAAAATTTTCCAGCCTTTTTTTCGTGACCGGCAATTTCGTCAAAATTTAACGCTGGAACTGTCACGGAAGAAGACTGGAACGTCGAAAGGAAGTGGCTGGAAACGAGTGGCTTGCAACGGAACACTTTGGAGAACACAGAAGGAAAAATCGCCCCCTCGGGAACGCGGCTTATTTGTCTTTGTACGTGGAAACCTCGTACGTCTTTGAAGACAAAATGGAGCAGGCGTTTACCAAATTCTGCTCCGCGAAAAAGACATAATCGATCGGAGGAGGAACGCGGGTAAATTTTGCGGTATGGACAATAGTGTCGATTATTGCCTCGAATTCGCTTTATATAGTACATTAAATGATAGCAATGCATCGATGTTTATGAGAAACAGTACGGGTGAGTTTTTATTTAAAAATTATATCCTTCGAGTGAGAAGTATTGTATACTCATGTATAGTGTAGAGTTTTCTTAAAAAAAAAAGATGGTTTGTATTCTTTGTAATTTTTACTGACCATATAAATGTGTCGTTTTGAACACTTATATATCTGGTCGCAATTTTGATTCAAAAATGTACTTTTAAAATTTGTGGTATCTTCTCTCAATTTATCTCAAAAGTGTACTTTCAAAACCCATGAAATCTTCTTTCAATTTATCTCAAAAGTGTACTTTTAAAACCCATCATATCTTCTCCGAATCTTTGATGAGAAGAAATAATGATTTCTATTTTCTTCTCTCTAATTGATTAAATTAGTTTGTGTGTGTGCAACATGGTGCGTTAGTGATTGAAATATGGTATGAGCGAGAAAGATGTGGCTTAAAATATCGACACTGGTTGAATTTGTAGTCATCGATCATGGTTCGAACGTTGGGACAATATTGTATCGGTAAACCGATCCGAACATCGTACCGTCTAATGACGGTCAGCATACCGTTCGGAGGTCAACACATGTTGCAAAGAGGGTAGTCGACCCAGAAAAGGGGAAATCTCGCGGTATCAAACGACACGATGCAAACAGAGCATGAAATTTTCAATAACATTCAACCCCTAGATCCGCCAGGTGACCCAAAAGGAGACTGACCGCAAAAAGAATTCTCCCGCGAAACGACACGATGCACTTAATCCTCTTTTATTTTTCACTCGGAAATCGGTTCCGCCGAGTTAATAATAAACTCGAGATTATTTTCACGAACGTGTACGTACAACTTTTCGAAGAAGAACAATCGAGTATCGGGTATTCGAAATTAGTTTCTAAAGTTCTTAACAAATGTATTCACGTGTACAGGGTGGATCAGTTAGTGTAGAGATCCAAACTTTGTTTCATAACGATTCGAAGTATCCCCAAGGTGGTAACATTTTAATAATTTCATTTCTCATGTAAATTCACAAGGTCACCTTCGTCTTTTTTGTGTATAATTTTGTCGTTTTTGTTGACCATCGGGTAGCAAGTATTTCAAATCCTAGATTTTTGATTCTTTTACTCAAAGGTGTACTTCTGGAAACCTACGTACCTTTTCGTAGTTTTTACTGACTATTATAAATGTCATTTTGAACACTTACAAATCTTGCCTAAATTTTGCCCAAATCTTGTGTATTTTCAAAACGCATCAAATCCTCTCTCAATTCTATCACAAGAGTGTACTTTTAAAACCCATCATATCTCTCAATTTTATCACAATAGTGTACTTTTAAAACCCATCATATCTCTCAATTTTATCACAAGTGTGTACTTTTAAAATCCATCACATCTCCTATCAATTTTGCTTCAAAAGTGTACTTTTACAACCCATCATATCCCTCAATTTTATCACAAGAGTTTACTTTCAAAATCCATCACATCTCCCCTCAATTTATCTCAAAAGTGTACTTCTAAAACCCATCGTACCTTCTCTCAATTTATCTCAAAAGTGTACTTTCAAAACCCATCACACATCTTCTCCCAATGTTGCCTCAGAAGTGTACTTTTCAAATCCTTCGCACCTATTTAAATTCAACCCAACCACATTAAAGAGGTACTTCTTAAACCCGTACCAACCCTCTCTGAATATTGCCTCAAAAATATACTTTTAAACCCCCTGCGAATTAAAAAGAAAAAAAAGAAAAAAGACACTTTTTCACCCAAAAGACCTATACACTTGTTGTTGATCGTCGATCGGCCGTGTCTTTCTTTTCGTTGGCCTAATTCGTTCGCGTGGACGGGTTCTGCAAACACAGGATAGGGTTCTCGAAAAGCCGCCGCGTATCCGGCCCCTCTGGCGTTGGTCCCATGTCCACCCCCGCTCGCCGCGAAACGCCGCTAAAAGGTGGGCGAGCCTCGTCCTCGACGAAAGCAATTGAAACCGGCTAAGTGCGCTTTGCTAGCGAGAGGTTAATGAGAGCGAGCTACCCTCTCCTCGCTGAAAGTATCCGCCGCGCGGGTACGCGCGTACCGAATACCTACCGGAAGAGACCCAAGGAGGATATTGGAGTGGACAGTGTCGCGAATGGAAAGACACTCGTGCATGAAACATGAACAAACCTGGAACTCGTCGTGTTTCCCGATTGCACTCGCTCGATGAGATTCGAGAATAGAAATTGACGGTTCAAAGGGTGGTTGTGTTGGAAACAAACTCCGTGGCCCTACGAATTAAATGTACGTTTCTCAGAGATCTCTGGCGAGTCTAAGATTAAAAAAAAAAAAATAGAAAAAAAATTGTTTTCGAGTTTCACGCGCGCGTATACCCTACACGAAATTAATACTCGTCGATGGAAGCGAGGGGCGGGATGGTAGAGGTAAACGAGACAACGCGGGAGAGAAAACGACGATGGTCGATCGGGTAACCAGGGTTGCACGGTGTGAGGGGGATCTTCAGCTTCCGGTTTCGGCGATGTCGCCGGGGGGACAGGGTTAATCCGATATCCCGAAAGAGAACCGAGCCTTCGCGAAAAAAGAACGTTGAGTGGCTCGAGTACCGCTGGATAATGGGTGGGCCGCGAAACGAACTGAAAAGACCAAAGTTGCTTACTCGTGCTTATTTTACACCGCCTTGGACTTTGTGGGGAAATATATGAAATTTGGGTGACGGTGAGAGAAATGGTGAATATCGAGGGCAATAGTCGAGGGACTGTTAATAATTTTCCGATTTAAAATTGAGACGAATATTGTACGTTGCAACCTGAGGTTATTGTTCATGTATATTTAGTTATTTCTTACGTCTTGATGGGAATTTCGTAACGAAACTTTCTATTAAATGGATCATCGACGCGTAAAATGTAGAATAATAAGAATAATAAGGAGAAGAATATTTTGAAACGTTTTCTTGTTTCGGTAACAGACGAACTGGAAACTCGTAGGGAAATTACGCTTTTGTTGAAAAAATCGAGAACATCGATCTGGAGATATTTAAACAATTTTTTCCCGTAATAGACGAAGTGGAGAAAAAATCGAACTTCTGTAGAAAAAATCGAGAACATCGATCTAGGGATATTTTGAAATTTATTTTCGTAATAGACGAAGTTGAGAAAATATCAAGCTTCTGTAGAAAAAATCGAGAACACCGATCTAGGGATATTTTGAAAATTGATTTCCTTAACAGACGAAGTCGAAAAAGAATCAAGTTTCTGTCAAAAAAAAAAAAAAAAAAACAAACAAACAAAAAATCAAGAGAACATTTTGAAAGTGTTCTTTCTCTCGTAACAGAGCAGCTGGAAAGAAAACAGCGAATCACGTTGGAAAGATGAGATTGTATCGTCGTCTCAATTATCTCCGCTTGTCCGGACCTCTCGATCGACTAACGATCGGGCAAATATAATAAATTCCATTTAAACGGATCTCTTTGTCCGCATTACGGAAACGTTTGCGCCGAGCGATCGAATCTCGTTAAGGTACGACGGACGGGACTAATTACTGGAAACAGTTTCGCCAAGGCCCGGCCGTGGTTTTGTGTCGCGTTTAATTTCGTTAGGAAAATCGAAAGTTCCGAGACGGGCGAGGAGAACGCCGATCGGTGTTGTACCGTGTCTCCATCGATGCCTATCGTTGCGGTAAAAGCGCCATTAGCATACAAATAAGACGCTCGACAGGCGACGAGCCGACATCGATGCTTTATTGCGCCTCGTGGGAGTCCGTCGGCCATTCTTTTGCGTTCGACTACCGCACCGGTGGATCTTGTTCGCGGTGACGATCCCGCAAATCGTTCGTGTCTCTATCGCGGATCGACGAGCGAAAAAAAAAAAAAATTGCAACGAAATTCGCGCGTTGCGAGGTAACCGCGAGTCCACGATTAATGGCGGTGTTTAACATTAGCGGGACCGTGGATAGGATAATCGATAACAGAGATAATCGAACGGAGTTCGATACGTCGATACTTTCGGAACCTCGATATATCGGTACGATTCGCGAGTAGGACGAATCGTGACGATTTATCATTTTTGAATAGAAAATATAAAAACGAAGTGAAAATAAAAGTTACAGGGTGGATCGGTTACGAAATGCATAATATCTCGATTACCGTGGCTTCCGCGGGGAAAAGGTACGTAACGAAGTTCGTTGTAAATGAAATTTCGAAACTTTTCTGTCGTGTGGAAATTTTCGATAGGATCGATAGTAATCGAGATATCCGCGCACCGAAACCACCCGTTTATCGCCGCCCGGGGCAAATAAAACGAAACGCGTGTATCGAAAGGAATAATTTTCACATTGGAACGATACTCTCCGAATTGAGAGGAACTCGGTGTCGGTCTCCGATGGGATTAAAAAATCGAAGGAAAAATATCTCATAAATTTCAACATCTCGATGGTCTCTCCATTTACCGTAAATAGAGAAGTTGGCGGTAATCGGATTCAATCGAAACTTCGATCGGTGAAAAATCAACCGAATTCCGTCCGATACGGTTCCAGATCACTGCAGCGCTGTAATTTGTTCGACACAATCCCCGTTTCCAATCGTGGATTTCGTAAAATAGACAAAATGGACGCATCGCGGGACCCGGGCACCGCGACTATTGTGTTCAACGAATAATACGAGCTTGCAAATGTATTATTCTCCAATCTAAGGATTAACCATGGAACACTTTACACTCGTGTTTCTCGTGACGTTCGTTTTTCATTTATTACCGAATACGTTTAAATTGGAAACAATTATTCAAACGGTACGAGTAAATCTCGAATATTGTGGAAGACAGGGGCTAGGGTTTCAATGGTTCGGTTAATTGTTTTTTCTTTTTTTTTTTTTTTTTTAAGAATACTATTTAAAATACTCTTTCAACGATCGTTGTCGAAGAGCCTGAGAAAAATCTCGGCGAACGAAGAAGAGGAAAAAAAAACGCTCAACGACGGACCTTCGAAGAGGGGGCCAGTGGCAGAGACTACGACGTTCTTTTCGTAAACACGCGATCTCTCGATTACGTCATCGCGCAAGAAAGGACGTTCCCGTGCCTCGAGCGAGAGCAACACGTGCCAAACGTTTCCGAGCCGCGACCGTTTTTTCTCGTCCCCGAAACCCGACACCAGTAGTCGATATTACTTCGCCCAGCAACGTTCGAAATCACGACGCGCTCGGTATCGACGAGGTTCAATCCGCATTAGCGCGAATAAACGACGTCTGCCCACCGGAGACAACGAGGAATATTAATTTACCCAATGGATATACTTTGTCCACCGGTTATCGAAGCTTCCAACTTGGGAAAGCGGCGAGCTTAATCACACGATCTGAAGCGCTCGCGAAGGCGAACGACTCACTGTGCAGCTATTTAATCAACCAACGATCTATCGACCCGCCGAGTATCCCTTTAAGCGTGCCTACGTCGCGCGGTGTTTTATTCGCCCGATTGTTAACACACGTTGTTCACGTTTAACACTGTCGTGATTGTTGCTACGGTCGAAACGAAGGGAAAAGTAAAAACTCCCGACGGGGGATCCGTGCGTTCCGGATTGTAATTTCATTCGAACGATATTTACCGTTACCGAGCACGCGGTGAGTTTCGACGCGTCGCCCGATGTTATTCGAAATCAAAGGTGGAATTTGTTTTGCCCCGTTTTAGGGACAATCGGGCGCGCAACGTTATACGTTTAATGTAATCGATAGGTGATGTTTCCGGTGGTATTCGAACGTACCCGTGGCATTTGATTGCATTGGCCGGATGCGTTGTTAATTGTACGGTTTGATTAAAAAATTGAAGAAATTAGAGAACAAAAGAGCGCCCTGAACGAGTTTTTCGTTTATTGAGAAATATTCGCGAAATTAAATTGTTGCAGTAGAGTTTGTTGTTTTTTTTTTGTTTTGGAGAAACAAATCACTTGAGCCGATCAATGAAAATAGGATTGAAAATTTATACGTATACACAGCGTAAGGTCAAAAGTTTGACCTTTATTACGTTCTATGGCATACTTAGTAATAGAAGGTGACTCTAACGGTTCTGGTACTTTAATCTACGTGCAAAAACAGACAGCACAGACTACTTCATTGCCGTTCCCCGGTCCGTGTATTGTTTTATTTATAAATGTCAGTGTAAGAAGTAAATCTTCCTACGCAAAAGTATTTTATATTCTCGCCAAAATAAAGATGCCTTAAATAATAGAAAATTAATTTCCATTGATATCCTTCGCGAGACGTGACCATTCTTCTCACATCTACGTTCTGCTCGTATGATGGTTCCAGACTTTTGATTATAGTGTATATTCCCCCGACAAATTGTTCTCCGATTGATAAAGATTTTATCTCGTTTTATTACGTAATAAAATCGAAAGTGAAGAGCGACAGTTCGAAATTGATTCGACAGAAATCCAGAAATCCTGGTGGACCTCGAAAGGGACACTACGTAACGTTTGAACGACAATGATGTCTTGTGGGCAATTTTATGCGTCGTCCCACACACAGCAACGCTCTACGACGGAGGTCGTGGCACACGAGGAAGTGTCCACTAACGAGCGCACCGACGACGACCTAAATCGCCAAGGCAAACGCATCACACGTTTGAATTCCGGTGTTTGGATCGAGAGACCGTACGGGAGGCGAGCAAAAACTCCGCTCTCGATTAAAGGCGGAGGCTGGGAGGCTTAACTCATTAGCGAGCGTCATCCTCGCCCGAGGACGAGCCTATTCGTGCTCGAGAATTAATCGCACGTGTTTTCCTGTCGAGCTCCAAATCGAGATGAAATTCCGACATACCGAGCCGCAAACCGGCCAGCCGAATAATTTACTTACGATCCAACCGACGTCGAAGCGACTACTCTATTCCAAGGTATTTTGGAGGTTAGAAAATGCGTCGCCATTTTATTGGGTTGCTCGGAAAGTGATTGCGTTTTTCAAAATGGAGAATATATAATTTAGTAAAATGTTTATACACTCTAAAAAAAATCGTGTTTCATTTTCACCAAAAAAAAAAACGAAATGACTTTTCGAAAATTGTGTCTTGTGATTTACGAATTACGTAACGAACAATCGAGTCGACCTTTAAATCAACGTGTCTCTGTCACCAGAGACATGTACAATTTTATTGGAATAATCGACGACCGATAATTGTGAAACGTGAAACATAATTCGATCGTAATTTTTCTTACGAGTATGAGTAACTCGTTGAAAATTGTTCGTTAACGATTCGACGTTTTCATCGATAAATTCCCCCCCTCTCTCTGGCTTCTACCTGCGAAGAAATTATTACCAGCTGCATTGTACCTACCAGAAGCCATACTTTCGAAGCTACGCTTCCTTCCTATTGTATCGAGAATAGAGAAGATATTAAGGTAGCCTGTTCCCAGCGAGATAACCCGTCCGGATATCTCCCGGGTCTAAAATTATAACGTCGGAATTGTCCTGCGAGACGAAACCCGATTAGTGGTAAAACACGACACGAAATCGCCTTGATGAGAGAATTAGTGGTAAAACACGACGGGAAATCGCCTTGACAAGAGAATTCTTACGCGATGTTTTTCTCAACCCCCTCCACTCGAGCGTGAAGTTCTTCAAACTGCCTACTTTCTACTTTCGAACAATGCGATTAAGGTATCGCGGTCTAAACGCAAAATAAAGCTAAAAAATATAAATTTAGTATATAAAGTTTCATTTTTTTTATTTATCAAGATTTTGATAAATACCCTCCCTCGTGAAGATACTTCGTCATCCTCTGTTTCCGATTAGCGATAAAAGTAACCGAATGACAGTCCAGACAACAATACCCCCTCAAGGGTATAACAGTACCGCCTTAACCCCTTACTCTACGATTTAAGTTTCGATAACGCGCGTCATAACCAACCGCCATATCCCATTACATAAGGATCCCTTTCTAATATTTTCAAGAAAGTATATTTGAACGTGGACTCATCCATGGTTCTCATGTTTGAACCGATTTCCTTACCACGAGTCTCGCACTACATTGTAGTCGAGGGGGTTAAGAAACCGATTCGATTAAGAGCTGAAATTTCAACAAAAGAAAACAGACGCGTAGTTCACCCGATGTGTCCAGTTCGAAGTTGGACCGATACTTCGGACATAATATTAAATCGCGACGGAGTGGAGGAAGGGGGAGGAGTGGGGGAAGTGAGAGGAGTGGGGGTACGTGGATGATCATTTGACCATCTTTGCCACACTATCTACGTATCCGTGGATCAGACACGTCGCGGCTGGGGGATTAAAGCTCGACAAGAAACGACAGTGGGTCGTCGGTGTCGGTCGTTGGGTCGGCAAGCCCGGCAGATGAATGGGTCTGGCCCTGGGGTGGTTCACCAGCTGACTGGGGTTGTCGTCATGGCAACGAACCAACCCGGGAGCAACGCCCCACCCCTACAAAATTCATACGTATAGTTCTCTCACCCCTTCTACCCTTTTTCTCGCGTTCTCTCTTTCTCTATCGTTTCTCTTCCTTCCTCTCTGGCACTCTCTGCCTCTCTCGCGGTCTCGCCCTATCTTACTCGCTACTTCTGTCTCCCTGCTTCCTCTCTTTCGCACTCCATTACACTCGGACTCTCTACTTTTAATTCTCTCTCTCTCTCGCACGCGCGCGCTGTTCCGTCCTTTTTGGACGTAGTTAACGGCGGGCATTCAATTCCCTGTTTCGCGAGTTTTCAAGCAACTCGGTAGCATAGAAAGGGTTTCAAATTTTCACCGAATAGGGTATTCGAGAACGCTTCATTTCTAAGTCTTTGGCTCTGTTATTTACGCGTATCGGTCTGCTTGTACAATTCTCTCGGCGAAGCGTTACATTGTTGTGTTTACTTTGAAACGATGCACGATACTAAAGGCACAATTTAACGGTTATTATGTCTCACGCGTCGTTTAATTCGTATAGACCGTAGCTCATCTCTCTTCGCCGTTTACAATAGTCCCTTTTTAATCCTACTGTTCTCTTCTCATATGTTCACGATTGTAACACTACAACTACCGACAGATTCCGGTATATTAAGCCACGTGCCTCGTATCTCGGGAAAATCAACCGGTGGGGTGAAATAAGAATTGATAAAATTGATCACACGCATGGAATGAACAAAATTCAGAGAACACGTTAATTTAAAGTAAATCTCTCTACATAAGCTGTCGAAACCAGTCGTTCTGACTGGCTGGTGAATCTACTATTAATTTCGTATTTCTTAAATCGTACAATTGCGTTTAGGTCCAAGACTCGTACACACGAGTGATCAATACTTAGATTTACCAGTCGAAACAATCGGTTAGACAGAAATTCACGTTTACTGAATACTGATAAAATTGCGTTCACAGAGAAATTTACCGTGAATTCCACAGTATATTTTCAAAAGACGTTACTTTCTATTCTACGCGTACAATTTCACAAGTTCCTCTTTTTCCTCGGTTATCTTTACTAACTAATAACTAACTTCGTTAAAATATCTAAGCGAGGAACATATTAATATACCAGAATCTATCTGTGGTTCTGGCGAATACTCGTAATTTCGAATGACACTTCTTCGCGAAGAGTTACCCCGTATTTTGGAAGTCACGCGGCCACCGAGAGCCGAAAAATTCGAGGAGAGAGCGAACACGAACGGAGTCTATTGCCAAGAATTCGCGAACAACTCTAACCACGGGGCATAATAACGACGAATGACGAAACGAACGGACGTCCGTTCGCCGCTTTTTGCGAAACTCTTGCCCGCGTGGAACAAGGCGGTTCACATGTACTCGAGTGTGCTTGTTAGTCCACAAGTTACACTCGTAACTTGGGAACTTTGAAATCCTACTCGACACGATGGCTGTTTTTGTTTAGAGGACAGCCGGAGCGCCACGTGTCTCGAAAATTCATTAAACAAAACAAACGAAGTCCCGCGAGAAAAACTCGGGGAATCCGGTGTCGATATTCTCGCACGGAAGACGAGCTCTTGCGCTTCGTACAGAGAAAAAAAAAAAAAGGAAAATGTGAGCCCGGGTTCGGAATAGTTAACGATCGGACTAAAAATATGCGTCCAACGGGAGGAAAGATGTTTTCTATATTCGTCGTCTAACGAGCTGCTCTGTTCCCGAGCTTCTGCGACCTTATTAAAACGATCGGCTCGGTCCTTGGTACGGGGTCGATGCAACGTGAATTTTTCAACGTTTCACCGCCGACTGCGCATTATTTAATTCCGTGTACTCGGTTTTAATCAAAGGATACGTATATCTGGTCCCTGCCGTATCGGACTTGGAGATTCCGATTGATTCCAGTCTCGTCGATGTCGCTGATCACCGTCATGTCCGGGACCCCGAACTCAGGGCTCGAGCCTGAAACAGAGGAACACGTGGACGATTAACGTTTGCTCTGAAAAGAAGAGAAAAAAAAGATGATTCTTCTAATCTGAAATTTTTTCAAAATTTATATCGATTATATGCGAACGATAAGAATAACTCATATAATATCGATTATATGCAAAGGGTAAGAATAACTCGTATAATATCGATTATATGCAAAGGATAAGAATAACTATATAATATCGATTATATGCAGAGAATAAGAATATTAAGGGCTGGAGCCTGAGGTAGAGGAACACGTGGACGATTAACGTTTGCTTTAAAAAGAATAAAAAAAAATAAGATTGCTCTACGCTGAAATTTTGTCGTGCAAAGAATAATTGCATCCAAATTAAAATTGTTATCCTGGGGACTTTCAAATTTTTATTTTCTTCTCGATCGAAATAAATTGTACATCGTGCACGAAAATGATTAATTGTTACCCGGATGTGATAAGGATCCTATTTCTTGGAAATTGAAAATGAAAAGAACTTTGAACTTGGAGAATATTTTTCGAAAATTTGTATTTACGATCCGAAGGATCCGAAATTCGTCTCTTTCGTTGTGCGTCGCCTTTCCGTTTGTTACGATTTAATAAGAATCGTGGTCGTTTTTTGAACGATTTCAATTCTTTCTGGGCCGTTGATCGCTCGAGCTCAGACGATCGTTCGGCATTGATCGTGTTCGGTTGGCAGGAACGCGATATGGAAACCTGGTAAATTCTCTGGCCACCTGTTGTTCGCGCAGACAATACCGTACGTGGCGATTCCTTGTCACCTCGAGTGGTCAATTTCGAACACAACCGAGGCGTTAATAGGAAGCCGGGGGACGTGGCGCTAAAATATTGCACCGAAGACCGGAGGCCTTCTTTTCGTTCGATGGATACAAACCGTGGGATTACCGACAATCGTATACTACGACTGTTCCCTCAATAGCTATAGTACAATTAAGAAACAACGAATAATATTGATTTCAAAAACTCTTCAAACCCAAAGAATAATTTCAGCCACCAAAACTTATATTTATAATTTAATAAAAATATATATATATATAATTTAATAGCAATTTATACAATCTGAAAAAATTGTGTTTCATTTTCACCAAAAAAAAAAACAAAATAACTTTCCGAACAACCTAATAATTAGAAAACTACTTCGATAAGTGAATATTTAAAACAATGTTTAAACAAACTTACTACCTCAACGATAGTAAAGAATAACAATTACACCACGAATACGCGTATTTGTTCAACGATTGGAAAAAATGTCGAGAACTTTCTCAAACGTGGGAAACTCTCGGGACAGTTGAAGTGTTAAATGGTACTCTCGGTTAGTAGAACGTCCCGATAGTAGAATCGGGTAGTAGACCAATTCGAATAACGGAAATTGTAACGTATATAGGTAACAGGATCAGGATAACGGTACGAGCGTACTACGAAGCGACTTTGTAACACACGAGTTGAAGTTTACGCACATCTAGCACGCACAAGGATTTTCCAGGGGATCACGGGGATTCAATGGAATAAGTGCAACGAGGTTTTAAGGAAATCGCGCCGTTTCCAGATCGCAGTTGTTTGATCGCAATCTCGATTTAATTAGCAGCCATGGTACCCTCGCGTACGACCCGGTGACGCGAAGTGTGGGATTGTACACACGGGTCTCACCTACCCCAAACACGCCTTGTACTCTGATGTAACGCTTCCTGCGGTTTGCCTTTTTCTGCCAGTTCATTAAGCACTCGCCTTTGTATCGCCGACATTCGCGACTCTTTTTCGTCCCGTTGCGGTTTATCCGCGAACCGGAGGACAGTGGGGGGTGAGAAGAAGAAATAAAAAAAAAAAAAGAAACACATTGACAAAAGACAGGACGCGCGTCGAATTTAAAGTCGACACCCGTGATGCATTCCCTCCACTTACGTCCACGACGAACACACGATGCATACCTCTCGAATTGCATTCTTAGCATCAACGGTATCTCCCATTTATTACAATTTCTGGGTGGTTCCTTTTTACTTTTTTCTTCTTTAAAAATTCCTCCACGAATTTCTATGTTCGAATTTTTTCGAATTTTGGGACCCACCGTTGGAGTACAATGGTCGAAATGATACGGGGTCGGGGAATCATCGAACGATTTCACCGATGTTGAAATCTTTGTCGAATTTTGGGGACCATTGGTTGGTATATGATGCTCGAAATAATATGGAGAATTGTCGGGGAATTATCGAAGAATCTTAAAACGTGATCGGGATATCAAATTTCGCGATAGCGGGCAAAACGGGCCCCGCAAGGAATCACGTGACGCATGACCTTGGAGAAATAGGACCATGGCAGCTGACGTGCAGGTGTAGTCCGCTCGCAGGTGCATATGCGCCGCTGCTGCTGCTGCTGCTGTTGCTGCTGCTGCTGCTGCACCTGCGTTCCGGGAGCACGTGATGTTCGTTGCAATGATTAGAGATGATACGATAAAGGGACGAAATCAATTTTTCCGGGGGCAAATTAACACCATCTGCGTCCGATGTATCAACGGTCGAAATCGAGAGATCAGAAATGAAAGTGATTAATCGCAGGATCGTAATTTTGAAACATTCCGGGAAAAGAAATTTCACGTAAAAGTATAGCGTGATAAGTTTGCACCGATTGTCGTGATATTCTCGGTTCGTCTGTTTGTTGTTTTCTTTACGAACTATCTTAAATGTGTCGTTCGTGTGATAAACATTCTTGTGAAAAAATAAATCTTCAGAGAATGGTGATAAGCAATTTCGTATTTAATACTTTGGAGAAGTATTATTTCAATCGGTGCTTGGTTATGTATTTCGAATATGAAAATATTGGCGTCGATATAGAGGTTAAACGAAGTGGTATGGTATAAATCCGCGCAAGGCTTCGCATTTCGAAGTTGAAAACATCGTTATCTCAATCTCGGAACACGTACCTGTGATCCGCTAGATTCACTCGGTTTCCGAGATTAAGCTGCGATCACAAGAAACGAGCGTACGACCCTCGTGCGAACTCGAGGATAATTACGAACGACTTGTATTAAATTTCCATAGCTCGCGAACGGTGTCGCTACTAACGCGATGTTTGTACGGAGTTCTTCCACGAAACCGATCGTCCGTCCCCCTTCAGCTTCCTACTTTCTTTGTCGTTCTTTCGAATTCGCGTTTCCTTATCACCGACCTCGCATCTCCATCCGTTTCCCGAACAGACGAAGGTCCTGGCCGGAGCATTGAAACAAGAATGCATTTAACCGAGAATTCGCGACCACGTGACGATACTTTTAAAACGAAGAAACATTTGTACACACAGATCCAATGAAACGCAAAAAACGACGAATGTATACCGAATACTCTGCACTTTTGATCGCGAAACAGCACGAGAAAAAAATATCTCGCGTCGACGAAAGTATAGGTTAGCTTCGTGTTTATTAAAAATATCTCCGACGTCAAGTTTCCGAGGAAATCGTACTACCCGTTTACAATTCGTAGGTACATAAAAATGCGAAAGAGGGCGCAATAAAATTACGACGCACGAAACAGTGCGCGTACGATATTATTACCAAAGGTATAAAGTACTTTTAACGAGCTCCACGGGAAACAAGTCCGCCGGTTCGTATTCAATTACAGAAACTGTCGAACTCGTTCGGTAATTGCGGCTTCCTCGATCACGTGTTTACCATCACTAGGCGCGGCTTGCTTAATTCTTTCCCCCTTTGTCTTCTCCTTGTTTTTCCTCACCGGCTTTCTTTCACGGTGCGCCACCTTCGAGAGAGAATTCACGCCGTCGATCGAGGCCGTGGCTTTCGTGCAACGATCCGGTAACCAACGACAGTGCAGCCCCGAAGAGTTCTCAGGGAGGTCGACGACACGTAACAACGGGAGGAAATAATTAACTCGGCGCATTATCATACGCAGAACACCGGCGTATTAACCTGCCCGAAAAACGTACAGCCGCTGAAAACGGTATACACAGCGAACTCCTCGAGACGCACATAAGTACTATGGAATTTGAAACCCTTGTTTAGACTACCGAACATAGTTGACAGTCTAGGTTAACGCAAAGAGAAACAAAAAAAAAAAAAGAAAAATTCCGTTTATTCGACTGCTGACATGTACACATGTATCGCAATCTTTGCGATGTCTGAAGTCTTTAATATTGTCGCGTACATTGTACTAACAATTTGCGTTACACTGCGCATGTCTACACGCAGCACTGATCTCTCCTAACCAATAGACGTTTATTAAACTATTTAGGGAGTTACAATTGTCGCACGACCGCGGGAATACCGTGTAAAGCGAGCCGTACAATTTTCTGAATTGTGTAATATCTGCTTATATATAATCGTAGGCAATAAAATGTCGTAAAGGAAAAGTATTCATTCGGATGAAACGCTGTACTTTAACTTTCTATTTATAAACTCTTTTTATGGAAACATAACTTACCGTTTTTTTTTACACACTGTCGATAATTCTTTCCGAATACTATCTTAATCGAAGTGGAAAAATTTAATACGAATTTTTATGGCATATTTTTACAGTGACAGAGTGTATTTGTGCAGTTATTAATAAGAATGGAAAATAACATTGAAATGTCTCGTGTTTGAAACACCAGTTCGAACGTTAGAAAGTGTTTTGACAGATAGGTTATGTTTCGACAATGTCCTTCAAGAGGGCAGTGCGTCGCGTCTCGACAGAGGCACGGAGGAATGTAGTTTCACGTTCTTTGGTAAAATACGGTTTTTGACGTCTATATCCGGTGATTCATCCGACAGGCACGAAATTCCGAGGAAACCTGCCTACCAGGATGCTGCCGTGACTCATTCGCTCGAGATGTCCACGATATGCACGCGTGTACCGAAGAAATGTTTCTCTGGGAGTCGATTTAGGTCAACGTAAATCATATTTCGAGAAACCCCGTGTCTAAGTTCTACGAGTCATACATTACTCGTCGATATTAGAAATGCTCGAGAAATACGTCGAAGGATATCACATTCATCCCGTGGAAAGCATCCTTATATTTGATCGATCGCGCGGTATGGAATCGCCTCAAGGCACGCGTCAAGTTGGTTCCCAGAAAATGTGTCTAGTGTTACGATGATGCGCGGAATTATCGTTATCTGATTTCAGTTTGATCGAGATTGCGTTCGGGGGAAAAGTAAAGGAATTTAAATCTTTTTCAATTTCAACAGAACACGTTTAAACGTACGTGGAAATAAAAACCTGTTTCGTGTACAATGTAAACGCTGTTATCCAATTAGTTGGCGGTGCAGTTTTTAATGCTTGCGAAAAAATTTCAGTTCGGACGTTTCCACCTTTATCGATCGAATTAATTGCACAAAGAAATGCGATCAAGTTAAATACGAATACAACTTTTATGTTTCTTAATAAAAAGAAAACGTTAATAAAATTATCTTCAATCTCTACGATTCGAAATGAAAATTACAAAGTTTACTTAACGATATTCAACAAACTAAGGACGGTGTTAATTTCCTTCAGTCCCATCGCATCGTACCCCTGATCGGAAATATATGTATACCAAGCGTGCGTTTGTACCGTAAGTGGTTTTATCATACGCTACGTGATAACTTGACCGCGTTAGTATACACGTACATACATTGTACACATCAGAGTGCTATGAATGCTGATTGTGTACCACCGACCAGATTGTATTGCCTGCTCGACATAGAACTGGATCGTGCGTTACAAAAAAGGGTGTTTTTATGCGTGAAACGGATTTTACGAGTCCTTCGCGACTCGATATTACTGTCACGATTGTCGAAAGTGTTAACAAAAACGAATACGCTTTTCAGATCTAAAGTTTCTTTGTCTTCGGTGGCTCTTAAGAAAAGGACAGTCTCTTTCTCAAAAAAATATGACATTTTTATTATTCATGGGATATAGTTTAAATTTTTGAATATTTCTACGTTTCGATTTTGCTTCTTGCTTTACGAAATTCTGTTTCAAATATCGCAAAATTGGAATTCGAGTGGTAAAGGTGTCGCGGAATTTTTACATCGATCGAATTAAAAAAATAGATAAGAAGGTTTATTTGAATGTGTGCACATGAGTGTTCACCCTTTATCGACCGGTGCGATAAAAGAATTCAGAAGAAACGATGTGGAAGATGGAAATCCCTGGACGTATCACTGCACTGCGGGTATATATAGAAGAAGGAAGGGTTGGTGGATTCAGAGCGGAAGAATCAACGCATACCACAGAACGCCTCCTTCATTAATCGAGCTATGAAAAATTATTAATGACATTTACACATATTATGCATGTTCGAATACTATTACACGTACACCGTAATTATGTCGAAGA
This sequence comes from Ptiloglossa arizonensis, assembly GCF_051014685.1. Classification (NCBI taxonomy): domain Eukaryota; kingdom Metazoa; phylum Arthropoda; class Insecta; order Hymenoptera; family Colletidae; genus Ptiloglossa; species Ptiloglossa arizonensis. The sequence goes on from NC_135051.1 coordinate 18,433,255, forward strand.
TTATCGCGTGCTCAGGAGCCACCAGATGTCGCAATATAAATTAAGAGGGCTGCGGAACACGGAAAAATCAGTTATCACACTTCGAAAAATGTTCGTGCAAACAGCTTTGTGAAACAAAGAAAAATACTCTAATTAGCATTTAATTTTACATTTACGAGAAAGTAGGTTCGGTGTTGAATACGAAATATTTTATTAGAATAGTTCAAAGCGCCAACATTCACAATCAGATGGAAAAAAAGGTATAGTAAGTGACTTCGCGCAACGCACCGAAGAATTCAACCCATTTTTTCCCCGTCCCCTTGATTTCATGCAGAAAAACACGCGTGCTCCAAAGGGCACGCGAGAGCAAGATTACGCTGAGTGTCGATCGATGGGAGACATCGAACGAACGGTTTAAAAGCCACCACGAACTTGACATCGGTCTCACGCAAGCCTGGCTTATCCCCTAGAACAATCGGTCAATGCTACTCCGCCCTGACTGACGAAGTTTCCTCAAAAACGTGATCAAAATATAAATTGTCTTCGAGCCTTGTGCATAGTCATTGTACACTTTGCAACATCAAAATTTTGTATCAACGTTTTTATTTCTCGGAGGCATTAATATGTATCGAAAAATATATATATATGTCGGTGGAATTTTATATCGTACGTACGTTTCCTATAGAAAATGTCTGAAACAATCGATCAGAAGGAACGAAGAAATTATTTTCGATTGTCCTTTCGTACGCGAAACCATCAACCAAACGTGCCGTAAACCGCAAGGACACCGTGGTAATAATCACAAAGCGATTCGACTCGACCCTACTAGCCCAACTATTATTTCAATTATTATTGTTATTAGCATTGGCGAGTTGCACCACCCATCGTACACCATCGGTTTACTGTCGTTGTTACGTGCACGTTTTTTTCTGCTTTTTCCCCTTTTGTGTATGCAATAATGAAGCTTGCACGTTTTATAGTTTTTCATCAGATACGAGAAAGCTCACGGAACACGATACGTGCGAAGTTAAGCATCAGCCTCGAAAACGGTTAGAAACTTACCCTGCGTAAAGTGCTTAGCAACCATGATGTGCGTGGCTCACGGCTCAGAACATTATTCTCCACCCCCTCGAACGAGGCTGCGGTAGGGTAACGATATATCCGGCCAGGGAAACCTTCACTTTTCACGCACGCGGTTACGAGCGTCAACAAACTGTACTCTCCGTCAAAATCACATGTTCGCGAACTGTCTGCCGTTTGTTCACGTACCGGGGTGTACATGCAATAGCGTACTGTGTGCGATTTAAGACACGACTAAGAGGCACGAGGGACGACGCACATGCTCGACAGTTGCCACCCGACTGATGCTCCACTACAGCTCACTTTTGAAATGAACTAACCCTGACTCGCAGCGCCACCATGCTGCCGGCAATCTTTCCTCTTGTTCTGTTTTAACAATCGAACGCGTCGGTCTACTTTACCAACCTATTGTTTGTAGTCAGTAGTTCGTAGGAAAGCGCTGTGTCAGCACCAGTTAAATCTTGAAATTGGTACGGCAGTAACGATAACGTTCTTTTATAAATAACGATTTCCCTATATTTATTCTCAAATATAATAAATACGAATCAATTGATTCTTTAAATGTCGGTAGCTGCAATTCTATTTCTCTTGCAAGTTTTATAATTCATCGTAGAACAGTAGAATGCAATTATGATTTATAAAAATGGTCCGATATATATCAATAACTGACATCATGTTTAATGAGCTTCGCAGAACGTGGACTTGTTATTTTAACGATAACGGCTAAAGCTTTAGGAATGCTTCCTACTCTGATAAATCTGTTTTACGCATATTTGCTGTGACGTACAAAACGATAGTTACATTTTAGCCATATCTTTCACGGTTTATTTATACGTTTTTCGTCACATGTAAACGCGATCATACGTTTGAATAATAATGATACAAGAACTCAAGAATGGTAAGTGTCGATCGCGCAGCCGTATTTGGCTTCACGGGAAGTCTCTGCCTAAACAGAATCAAACAGTTCGGCACGTTTTCCTGTAGCAGCAGTCCCGTAGTGTAGTCAAGGGGTTACGTCAGAGTCCAATCGACTATGAATCATTATGTATCGAGCATATCATATAACTTGGTTTTTCAAGGCTCTCGTTTTACGATTGCCCGCGCTTCTCGATATCAAGCACCGGTTTTATAATTAGCCCAATAGAATACGATTAATAACCTATCACGAGTGCGAGCTTAATTATACACTATGCAATAGCCTGTAGGAAAATAATTGTATTTTCTATGAGAAAGCAGTCTTAACAATTTTATTTGCAAGTAAGGCGTACGTTACGACACATATACGATATCCCAAAACACGTGCAACTTGGAACTAGGTCTTCCTGAAAAAATTAATCGAAAATGTAGAATAAAAAATGTTGTCACGAACTCTTCGTTTCGTGGAAATCGATTTTGAAACTAAGGGGCCTGCGCGCGCAGCTCTGTGTATTTTTTAAATCGATTGTTTGGTACAAACAAATTTTACTCTACTTTCTTTGTGTTTATATTTTCAAGCGCGATCGCCTACGTTCAGGTTATGCCATCTATTTTTGGACGTTCTGCATATGTGTAGTGGAAGTTGCACACAAAATTTATTTTCAGAGACACGCTAGTCATTAACGCGAACTGCGTTTGTTTACACACGTTATGCAAAAAGTATCAATGGTCACCCACGCAAATCCGTTTCGAAAAGCAACAGGCCTCGAATTTAGAACAGGCCGTGATCGAATCGCGCCAAGAAGGAGAGCCAGACTTTGTTTATGCCGTTGGCCGCAGACCTCGCCGGTTCTGCACGAGACAAATTACTCGCAGGCTGCGAGAGAGTTGCCGGACCCGTTTCTGGCAGGTAGCTAAATCGTAGCAGGTCGGCACACGGGATAAATACGCAGGATAAAGCACGTTTCCTCCTTTTACGAGGTTGTGCCAAAAACTTTCGAACGGTCCGTTGACCTGCGTCATACGTCAGCTCCGGTGACGAGTTTAGCGCCGTCTATGTTATATTTTCTATTTGCGATATGGTGGGCAGGTAGCCACCGATCCTACTCTTGTCCTGGATCCGTGCCCACCGTCAATGCGTAATCTCCAGCTGGATAACAAAACGACACGAATTCCCCGTACAACCGCCGTTACGCGCTAGGGAAACCGCAAAGCGTTTGATTTAGCTCTGTCGGTTTGCTGCGTGGGTGGCGCGCCTTCTCCGTTCACTCTCCACCACTGCTTTACCACCAACCGATCCCGTGGTGACGTCACATTCCGTAGAAGGGGAATATAAAACCTGTTCGACCGTCCCTTTCTTTTTTCCGCAGTTTCCATGCTCGACTCACTCTATCCCACCGTCTATTCCGTCTCTCTTTCTCGGCATCTTTCTACTTCGTAGCGTTTTTTCTTTTCCCGTCGTGTTTTCTACCCGCCGTCACGAAGAACGAGCAAATGTGCGGATCACTTGAAATTAGGGATCCGCGCGCGTACGCGCATGCGCGGATACGCAATTTTTTGTCTCGAACAGCGGTTCGCCAGCAGTCGTCCGTCTGTCGAGAGCGTGTTAGGGACGATGTTGGTCGTCGTGCGTGAGGTGCGACGACGACGACGTTTCGTACCACAGCGGAGACCGTCGACGATGTGCTGTCTACGTAGTGTCGTGAGGAACTACGTTTTCGCGTAACGCGAGCCGAACACGGAACGAGAAAAGTGAGATAGATATATACGGTGCACTGTCCCTAAGCAGCCCATGCGTTCTTTGTAGCCATGGCTTCGGTGAAGGTAGCCGTGAGGGTTCGTCCCTTTAACAAAAGGTGCGTGCCATGCAGCGAGTGATAACCCGTGACACCTTATCGACGTTTCGCGATTCGAATAGTTGAATCACGGAGAGAGGTCATTTCCCGTTCGTGTTAACGACACCAGCCATTGGTCGAACATGTCGTCAAGGTTTGACTAGAAAATTTGGATGACAATACTTGAAAATGTTTTTAACGAAAATTCGCATGGATCGCGACCGCTGGACCATCGAACGTATTTCGAAGTCCGTCGGACGATCAATTATATGCTTTCGATCGACCCTAATGCGACATGACGACCATCCGACAAGATTCTGCCACCTGCTGTCATTTGGTCCTATATCTAATGTTACCGTGTATTATTCGTATCGAGCCTTCGAGTTTCTTTTTTACCCATGTTTCGTGATTCGACAAATCCGGTTTACGAAAATTCAAAGTGCCCGACTTCGAGCTATGTGCGTGAATCTGTCGATTTGTATTGCAGGGAGCTGGCGATGAATGCGAAGATGATCGTGCAAATGGATGGCAAAAAAACACGCATTTTCAACACCAAGGTATCGTACTGTTCGAAAAGTCATCGTTTTCGACGTTGCACAGAACCGTTGCTTATTAAGGTTAAACGCTTCCTTTGTAACGTCTATACTTCGCGCACTGTCCGCGACGAGCAAACTCCTGCCAATCCCGAGCTTCGTCCTTAATGATCACGAAAGAACGAACGAACGAATGGACGAACGAACGAACGGACTTTCTAAAAAGATTTCTACACGGCAGAACGATTTTTTTTTTGTTCGCTCCGAACTACCGTTGACCGCCACGCTGCCTGAAACGCTTCGTGCACAAAACCGTGTCATAATTTCTGGCTGAACGAACTCGGCTATTGACCCATTAACGTCACATCGACCGCGACATTGTTACTTCGGAACGTGCAGAATCTTCTTTCAGCTGGGATTATTTGTTGTTTCTCATTACGTCATTGATATCCATGCTTGTCGAGCGAAATCTTTGACCGAGATCTCATGGGCAAGATAGCGAGCGGCACGTCATCTGATCGGAGAAAGTGCAAAAATCATTGCTGGACCAATCCCGGACGAGTCGCTTTCCGTCGCGCAGCGCTGACCAATCGCATCGCGACTAATGCACGTTTTATGCAGACAAAATACAAGTATTTGGTTACAGATAAAACGTGGGCTGCGGAGTCCACTGAAATCGGTACTTTAGAACGCATTTGGTGATTTGACACCGATGGAAACTTTATTCGCTATTTTTCTCAATTCGAACGACTCGCGACAATAATAGAATCTCGTCTTTGTTACGATCAACGCCATCCGAATGTTCGTTTTTACATTATATGTAACCAATCTCTATGTTTATCCATGGTAATTATCATAAGACTTTGATTTCCGGTTTTATCGGTAGCGCGGTAAAACAGGTTTGCAGGAGTCCAATGCACGCATCACGACTTTCGTCGATCTACCGGTATATGGATTTTCCGTAAAACGTACATTTCACGAAACGTTATCCTAACGCATTCTGCGGTCCCACGAGTGATCATAGATTATTTACCATACATGAATTCCGTATTTACAAACTTTACACGTGTCCTTCCAATTTGACGATAAAGGAAAGTGAACGGGAATAAAGACGAGGAATGTAGCGCGATGGATGGTCTCATTTAATTAAGTGCTATGACTCGAATGTTCCATTGAGAACCTCGAATTTTTTTTTGCGGTATCGAGCACGCTGAACGCAACTCTCGAACGATAATAATCCTCACCTTAGCTCTCGCGCTTATTGCAGGTTGCATGATGGGTAAACATAAGGAGTTTTACTTTTTAATTGCCCGCTCGCTTTGTTGTGTAATACGTGGAGTAGCTCTCGATAGTGAGCGATTATGTTATGTGGGATGCAGCCCAACTAATGCACGTGACATAACAGCTTACAGTTTGCCAACCACTTGCGAGTGATGTGCATTTTTTTTTTCAGATGTCATCGTACTAGCCACTAACCTGTGTATCGAGTTAATCATTATTTTCATGCTTAACGCGAGCAGCAATGAATTACAGTATCAATACCGTGTGACCAATATTACGCTTAGGGAGAAAAAAATCTGTCGCTGTGTAGATTGGTTCAATTGGTAAAGCAATCGTCTCGTAAACAAAACAAAACTGCTGGTGGTCGGGTTCGAATCTCCGTGACACTTTTTCTCCTGGTTCAATGGACGTATTTATTTTCATCGCTGTTCTTCCGTTGTCGTGTTACCGAATTTTTAGCATTAAGTTCGAAAGACCATTGTCATTGTCCTAAAGATTTGTCCTGTTATTTTCCAGACACCAGGTAGTTGCAGAGAAATCGACAGGGAGAAATACAAAGACTTCACGTTCGATCACTCCTATTGGTCCTACGACACGAACGACGAGAACTATGCGTCTCAGGAAGAGGTGTTTATATTATTCTGCTGCGTTTTCTTTAAGATTTTCGATCCTTCGAATTGGTTTGGAAGAATTTCTTAAATCTCTCTATCGCGCCCGAAGTATCCGAAAACATTAAATATACGCACCGCTTGAAATAACTTAAAAACGAAAAAAAAGGGATCCCTCCATGTATATTTACGGAATATATTTAGTTTATACAGCACGAATGACTTTCAAAATATTAATCACCTTGTTTGTACAGGTGGTGCTCTTTCCGAGTAACGTTATTGATTTAACATTCCTTTGTGTTATAACTTGAGCATCGATTATCGAAAACACAATCTTTTACTAGAAAATCTCGTTTTTCGAGGGAAAGAAAAATATATTATCACGATAGAGATAAATCGATCGACTCGCAAGATTGCATTCGGCAGCGTTTTGACGATGAGCCACGATCAGAATTAAAATAGAAGACCGGCATGCGTGTACCGGTATAGCAACCATTGTCGTAAGAACAAGATTCCGCGCCAAATTATTCTTCGGATGTTCCAAAAATCGATAACATCGCACGAATCATCTATCTATTGTATTATCGTGTTGGAAACGAATTTCGATAAACATAGATGAACGATACGTGGTCTCGTTCGCGAGATGTTTATAAATAACGAAACGATATCGAATATTCTTATCGTCCGCGCGATTGACAATAATGTGATTGTTTAGCGATTATCTAGCGTATCTGCTCCGTTCGATGTCTTGTTAAAATTCTTTCATGCGTGTCGCTATTAAAATTGACCCACCAATCGACGCGATTAATGCAAACAAGGCACGTCGTGTTCCGGCTGACGGTCACGATAAGAGAGATATCTTTTTATTTTTCGTCTCGACCGCCGTGTCTCGTGTCGTTGTTCGAAAAAATTGATAACAATTGTTAGTCATTGAATTCTCCTTCTCTCTTCTCTTTTCTTTTTCAGGTTTTCTACGATCTCGGTACGGACGTAATAGAAAGTGCCTTCGAGGGTTACAATGCCTGCGTCTTTGCCTACGGCCAGACAGGGTCCGGGAAGACCTTTACGATGATGGGCACGCCGGTAATATTCCAATCGTTTCGCATTTTGCGGGAATACTTCAACGTCCTCGACTCGTTGCGACACGTTACGCATTGTACGGCTGAAAATAATTGGAAGGCCATCCCGGCTGAAATCAGCTTTTAGTAATTCGAAGCTTCGTGAGATTTGTATTCTACACGAGCTCGTTGCAAATTTCACCGTGTTGCACCGCTCGAAATAATTAGGAGATTTCCCCGAATAATTTCACCGGGTAATATTTAAAAAAATGTTGTATTTTATATATTATTTTCATTATAAATTCGTTAAAATTGTAACCGTACCGCAGTATATACCTCGTAATTGTTCAGAAACCCCTCGATTGTTCCGAGTGGTGTAGAAAACACGGTTAATCTTTTGGGTACATATTTATTTAAAAAAAAAAAAAAATGTTACACACGAAATAGATTGAATCAGTCGATTTATTCTAGACTAGTCATTTTGCACTCGATAAGACAAATTTCGTAACGAATCGTCGTATGTACCCAAAGGGTTAATTCCCCAGAATTATTCTAATTGTATCGAACCGTGTAGATTAAAGAACCGTTCGATTCTCGTTCGAAGAGTCGTTGGATCGTTCTCCGATCCACCGAGACGGAATCGTAGGAACGCGATTCGCATGGTCGGTCGCGCATCTCGCGACCGATCGCGTTTGCTTTCCACGGCGGGCGTGAGTTACACGGAAATACAATATTGTACCGATGTATTGTGAAACACTTTGTTTCGTACTTTCACCGGCCACGCCGGCCCGATTTCTACGAATTTTCCTTATCCGTCGTGTCGTGACGAAACAACCGCTCCCGCTTACTTCCAACGCTTGACCATCCAACGTGATCGTTACGATACTCGTAGGAGGCTCAAGGATTGATACCGCGGATTTGCAAGACGCTTTTCGCTAGAATGGCCGCGGGCAAGGAGAGCGGGGCGTCGTATAGAACCGAGGTATCCTTCCTGGAAATCCACAATGAGAGAGTGAGAGATCTATTGCGACTGGACCAGTCGCAATCTCACTCTCTCAGAGTGAGGGAGCATCCGAAGAGGGGGCCCTACGTCCAGGACCTGTCCAGCCATCTTGTCTACGATTATTCGGACATACAGGTAAACGAACCTCGATTATTGTTCACGGACCACGTCCACGTACTATACGATGTACAATCCGTTCGCAGGAATGCATGGTGAGAGGCAATACGCACAGAACCACGGCCAGCACGAACATGAACGACGTGAGCAGCAGGAGTCACGCGATTTTCACGATAACGTTCGTGCAGGCCGGGCTGTCCGAGGGCAACATGCCGTCGGAGACCGTTTCCAAGGTGCATCTCGTCGACTTGGCCGGAAGGTACTCGAGACGACATTCAGAGATCTAAACAACCACCGAGAGTTTGAATATACTGTTCACGTGTGTTGTATTTTTTGTCACGTTTGCCCAGTGAACGCGCGAACGCGACCGGAGCGACCGGACAACGACTGAAAGAGGGTGCCCATATCAATAAGTCACTGGTGACTCTAGGTTCTGTGATATCGGCGCTCGCGGATGTCAGTTCCACGAGCGACGCGTCTTCCTCCTCGAAACGGACCGTATTCATACCGTATCGCGACAGCGTGCTCACATGGTTGCTAAAAGACTCGCTGGGTGGTAACTCGAAGACCATAATGATCGCGGCGATCAGCCCGGCGGATTGTAATTATGGCGAGACGCTCAGTACGCTCAGGTACGCCAACCGGGCGAAGAACATCATCAACAAACCGACCATCAACGAGGATCCGAACGTGAAGCTGATCAGGGAGCTCAGGGAGGAGATACAGAAGTTGAAGTCCCTTATTGGGAAAGACATGGCAAGTAGAGGGATGTTTGGTTGTTTTCGTACGGGAGGGATTATTCGTGGAAGGTGTCGTCGAGTGCAGAGACCTGTTATTTACCGTAGATTGTTTTTCAGAGCGTCGAGAGACCGCCGCAAATGTTGTTGGCCCAGATTCACGAGAAACAAGAACAGGAGAAGGTGTTGACGGAAGAGTGGACGGAAAAGTGGCGGGAAACGCAGCAGATTCTTCAAGAACAGAAAGCGTTGGGTCTCCGGAAAAGTGGGGTCGGCGTGGTCCTGGACTCGGAGATGCCTCACTTGGTGGGGATCGATGACGATCTTCTCAGCACCGGCGTCACGCTTTATCATCTGAAAGAGGGTAGAACGTTAGTCGGGACCGAGGAAGCAACGGCCACCCAGGTGATACGTCTGATTATCTCTTGGCAGCTTTGTCTCGCTTTGTCGTAATCGATAACGGAAGATTCCTCGATTACGCTTACATATGATTTGTACGAAACAGGATATCGTATTGACCGGCGTGGACGTCGAGCAGGAACACTGTGTGGTGGAGTTAGATAACGGCGTAGCGACCCTTCATCCCCTTTCTTCCCACTGCTGGATCAACACCGCCCAAGTAGATAAACCGACACGCCTGTCGCAAGGCTGTATCATTCTCTTGGGCAGGAACAATATGTTCCGATATAACGATCCGGTAGAGGCGGCCAAGCTAAGAAAGGAAGGTGGAACGGGTAACGGTAACTTACAATCGACGGTCGTCAATCTTTCAAGATTGTCCCTCTTGAGTTGGAGTGTCTCGGATTTGCATGCTTCGTCCTCTAGCGATAACCTTTTAAATTCGAGCGAGGATCTCCGTGCGCTCGAAGAGCTGGAACAGCAGAAGGCTGCACTGATCAAGGAAAAGGAGGACTTTAAGGTTCGTGGACCAACGAGCTACCATTGTTTACTTCTATATGCAGATCGTGTACAGGGTGGCTCCAAAGAAATGTATCAACGATATTGATCACTATCTGTGATCACCTACCGTTCAACTTCCTGGACAATAGTTTGAATCTTCCTAGATTTTCATTTTTCTTCCTCGATTCCACCACCCTGTACACCTTCTTCGTAAAAGACATAAAAATGTAAGCGCTGTAAATTGGAAGTGTGCAGAGTTTAAAGTCGACCTTTTGCGCTCGGATCGACACTGTACCATTGAGCACACGCGTTATGGTGTCTTCAGCCACGCTGGAGGAATTCTAGTCGCGATACTCGAGGCTCTTGGGTGTCCAAGATCTCTCTGTAATCGTACAAACGAACGTCACCTCCGAACGCAAAGGGTCGAGACGAGCAGGGGGTCGGCGAATAATTCACGCAATTGATCTTTTACGATTGTTCCATGCAGAGGGAACAGGAGGAACGGGAAGAGAGATGGGCCGCGAGAAGAGAGGCCTTGAAAGGCGCGCAGCGCGAATTGGAACGTGAATGGGGTGCTCAGTGGAAAGAGTGGGCGGACGCGATAGCGGCCCTCGAGTCACGGCAGCGTGAGTTACGCGCGCGCCGAAACATCCTGGAACAAGAGCGACGGGACGAAATGACGCAAGTAAGTGACTCGGACGCGCCGTCCCCGGACTTGAACGTAATCTCGATCAAGTATCAATTCTACCTCGTCCTTATTGCTCTCGGTGTCCTTATTTGCTTGTCTGGCAACATCATCATCTACTCGCACGTTTGCCCGTTAAACATGTGACCCCGTGTAAAGTATCGTCAGGGAGCCTCGTTCGTCACGTTCCACGTGCTATACGAACACGTGCCCGACTATGCCAAGTGTTCGGCCAAGAACTGTACTTAAACGGAAACGTTCCAAGCTTGATACGAGACATCATCGTTGACGATGAATAAAAACGGACAACGAATATCGTTATAATATTATAGACACTAGAGAAATGACACTAAAGACTAAGGTGCTCTAATGCAACACGGCGTCCATCAGGTTTCTCCACCTGAATTGTAACATATGTAACGTGTATAAATTGTTAAACGGGACGAATACACCTGTCCGCAATGTGTATATATACATATCTCTCTCTATATACATATATACATATATACATCTATATATATATATATAAAGAAAAAAAAAATCTCTCTATATATTTCATTTGTATCCTTCGTTTCTACATGCAGGTACTACGGGTTTTATCGAACGATGCGCCTATTTTACAGAGAGACAGTATAGTCGCTTAGAGTTTATAATGCCTGTCGTCCTAGCGATTTTTTTTTTTAGATAGAAAGCTAATAAGCCGCCGAAACGAACTGTGCCAGTGTTGACAAGATATTGCCGGACAAATGGCATTCCGTGGAATGTTATTACCATTAAGTACCTTAAGTAGACGATGTTAAGGTGAAAAGAGAGAGAGACAAAGTTATGTACATATCTGGGCTTGTTTCTTTGTAGAGCTGTCTATGGGTTTGTTATGCGAGATAAAAGAAAGAAAAGAAAAGAGAATAGAAAAGAAAGAAACTGTTGTTATACCGATACTTGTTGATTAATAAATTTTTCTTATGAAAATTGGCCTTCGATCTTCCACGAAACGTTTGCACGCACACTCTCTGTTCTGTTTCTCACGTACTCGTTAAGTAACACACGATTGGTCGAATTAACGCTCCCGATTAACAAACCCAATGTATCTTGTTAACAATATGGGGCACGTACGCGCGTGCAACAGTGTCTTGAGCGCTAACCGCGGGGATTAATGAAACTAACTAACCGAGTTTTCAAGGTAACGTATCGCGTTGATTATACTTTAATATCCTAGTTTTGTATTTTTTTCGTTAATCGAATCTTTTGATTTTCATCCACAATTTACTATTTCCTAGATCGAGTACACCCGATAAATTTTGTATGAATTTACCCGTAACGATGTCACCGTAGCCCCCTTGTAATTACTGACGCATATACATATACATATATATACATATAAAAGTAGCATGTTTTAATTTTTTTTCTCTCTTTTATTATTATTATTCACATCCCGTTGAATCTCATATTTACGTATAATTTTCTGACAACGGTAACGTTGATTCCCGTAACAATTTCATACTTTGCCCGTAACGGAATCGTAATCGTTCCATCGTTTGGTGTCCTTTTGGTTGTGTCATTTTGTTTTTTTTTTAACATTTTTTTTTTTAGTTGTGTTCGCTCGACAGTATGAAACGGCATCTTAACTATACTTTTTCAGTTATCCTTTTTCGTTAATGCATCGATATGTGTGTGTGTGGTACCAGGTAGAAAGTTTATGTAGGGAAGTTGCCTCTCTGCGCACAACATTGCAGTCCAAGCATCGTCAATTCCAAGAGTTCATGAACAATCACGAACGCGCGCAAAGATTCCATCAATGGTGGGAGAAGGTAAGATTATTAGAGAAAGGAAATTCGATATTTGCGGCACCCGTAGTCCATAGGGAAGCACGAACTGCGAAAGTAACAATCGCACGCAAAACGCGCGTACCCTCTGCATCGTGTCCGTTTTTAATTTTTTTTTTCCTTTTTTTTTCTTTTTATTTTTTAATCTTCTCCTTCTCGATCACGTGGAATTATTATTGTACACGGAGTGTGTTCCCAGGGTCCCCCAGTTCAGAGAGAAAATGTACAATTTCAGACGGACGACGGTGCCGGCAGCGACGGCAGCTTGCCAGAATCCTGGTCAAGTCTGAACGATGATAAATGCGTTGACGCGATGCGAGAGCTTGTTAATCATCACGTAAGTAAATCTCGAAGACGTCTGGACTCGCTGTATTAATTTTAATTGGAGTAAATCGCTACCGCGGCGAATCTTGGGGGACTTTCGACTCTCTCCGCTTCGGAACGTGTTGCTCGATGATCGGGAGACTCTTCGGAACGATACTAGTCGGCTATAGTTGGCGAAGTCTCGCCACCAAATCCGTGCACGAGAAGAAAGCGTACAGAATTAAGAGTTTGCCGTCTACTTTCTAGAAAAAGGAACTGGCCGTCCTGGAAACCGAGCTGCAGAACAAGGTGAAGTCCCTGAACGAACACCAAAGCAAAGTGGATAAAATGGAGGAGGAGCTGATGGAGATTGCCAAGAAGCAAAAGCACATACTTAACTTGGAGGTAGGTAGAACCTACCGTGCATCATTTCTTTCTGTCTACCGACTTGTATCTTAACGAGCTAATGTTTTGTCAGCTGGAAGGTGAGGGTAGCACAGAGAAGAAACTGTTGCTCGCTAAGCGTACCCAAGAGCAGCTTCAGGACATCATACAACGTAAGCAGAGTCTCTCGTTGAATCTGAAACGCGCTCTGCCCGCGTCCCAGGACTATAGCTCTATGAGTGGCGAGGACCTCGTCTCGAACGGGGAGACTCAATCGTTTCAGGACGCGTGCAACAGGAAGCTTCAGATAGCCTCCGCCTTGAGCATACTGCCGCAAAATATTCCAAGTTCCGTGGACACTGCGGACACGTTTCACACGGCTGCGGCCGACTCGCCAGAACCTCGTATTCCCTTTGAGAATCAAAGCGTGAAGCAGTTGAAGATATCGCCGAACGACGAGCAGAAGGCGCCGGACAAGCAACAGAGGACCTTCCAAGAGGCACGCGCGGAGAACGATAGGGCCAAGTTGCCTGAAACCGAAGGTAGAAGTACGTTGAATGCAAACAGAAAGTCCTCGATGGACAACGTCACCGAGCCAGAGAAATGTAACGGCAGTACATCGAAATCCCCAACGAACTCCATCACGGAGGATGAGGTACCCGAAGATTCACTGGAGTCGCCGGTGCAACAGAATCCAGCGATGAAACGTCTGAACCAAAGAATCGCTCGTCAACGAATGATGGTGATGAGATGTCTGGAGGCCAGCACTCCCTCGAAGGAAGACCTGAACCGGCAGATAGCAATCCTACAGGATCTTCAGAAGCAGCAGATCGAATTGGAGGTGTCACTTTTGGAAGATGAACGGAAGTGTCACAATAGACAGTCCGTATCACAGGGCAGCGACGATAGGTTGCAACCCGATGACCGTGTGGAAACTATCGAGTCGAAAACGTGCCGTGATTTAGAATCCATGAACAGCACTGCCACGCTGTTGACCATGTCTACAACAAGATCTCCAATTCTCAGGAACAACAGGCCTAACAATACCAACGACGACGACAGTCTGTCGGAATCGGTTGCTCCTAGAATATCTTCCGGTAGAGGATATTCAACTGTTTACTTAACGGTAATACCTCTGTCACAATGTCCTGAAATTGAGAAAGAAAAGAATAATGTAATACTCGAAACCCAGAGTCTGCATAGAAACTGTATGTTCGTTTTCCCAATTTAGAGTCAAAACCGTGGCGATCGATTGAGCAGCCCGTACTCCTTGACAATCACGAGATCCCTGCCGTCGTTGATAGCAAATGACACCGACTGCGACCATGTGATTAACATGATCGTTAGTATACCCTCCTACGTAATACGCGGTGCCGGGACCTCCAGCCATTACGAGTACGAGGTACGTGTTGTGGCCCAAGATGATAGTTGGACACTTCTGCGTAGATACAGAAGATTCCGGGAATTGTATATTTCAATGCGACAGAAGTACGGTAGCAAGGTAAATCATTTTTCTAATATTCTACGTAAGGACAGTCGAGGATTTGACGGAATAATATATTTTTTTTTTTATACGATTTAAGAGTACTTGAACCACTCTTTTGGATTCAAAGATACAAAACAATGTGTACAAGCAATTTAAATTATCTTGAACTTCAGAATGAAAAAGGTTATGTTCGTCGAGTTGGTTCTTCGAAATCTTAACCTAAATCGTGTTCAACGCATTGTTTACGTATATGTGTCATCGAGATAGATACTCGACTGTTGTTTCCTTGATGTGGTCTTGTGTGAAGAATTTGTGGAAAAAGCACTTAATATTAGAAATCTGAAGGAATGAATCTGCTTGTATTAAAGATTTAAAGATAAAAGATCTTTTGTATCAGAAATTCGAAGACTAGGTTACAAAATTATTTATACCATTATACGTGTTCATTATACAGGTAGCAGCGATACGCTTTCCACCTCGGCAAGTTTTTCCTAGGTATGAGGTTGTGGCACGGCAACGTAGAAAACGATTAGAAGAATATCTGCGACGACTGATACAGGTCTGCTCGGAATTGCCACACTGCGAGCCTCTCTATAAGTACAATGGCAACTTAAGCAACATAGATAAGCAATCATTGCTGGAATTCAGTTCGTTCTTCAGACGGGGAACATTTGAGAGCAGCAAGTATGGGACGAGTTAAGGAATTAGTTTCTTCCCTGAGTATTGGAGAACGAATAAGCAATTCAAGTAGCGGACTTAGGAGATGTTTATAATTCGTTGTATTTTTTTATGAAAATGGACTGAAGATGACCTAAAGTGGGAAAAATATTAGCAAAGTATAGTTACCACTTTTGCGATGATTATTATTGTATATTTACCAAAATACGTTTCCAAAAGTTTATTGTTTATAAGACTGATGTATATTCCATATTTAATATCTGTTTGTTCTTAGCATTAGTAAAACGTATCACGAGAATCGATATTTAATGGAAGAGCAAGATCTAACAACTCTTGAAGGTATTTTGGACATGGGTAGATCCCAGTGAGAAATATGTATATTGTACATCGCGCTAACACCGATAGAAATTTTGTGAGATGACTAAACGTTACGGGTTGCGAATATTTTCCTAATGTTTTTCTCCCTATTAGACCACACACACACACACACACACACACATACACACACATAATTTTAAAGTGTACCTTTCTCTCGCTTCGATTTCTCATGGAATTGTTAATTTCTTTGTTCTGAAACACGCACGTTTATCGCTGATGATACATTATCCAAACCAGTATTGTTATACAAAATACGCGTGAACTACGAATAATTTGTTGTGCGCACAACCACGGCGACCATAATATATCGGGCGTGATGATGCTCGTGATAATAATTAGACTTCATAAATAATCGCGTTTATTTTTTCGTCGGACAGCGTCTTTTACACACCGTCGTGACTGAGAGAATCGACTGGATTATATGAAAATGAACTTCCTCCTAGCGTAGTTATAAATAAACTTATTGAATTATCATAATTTTACGAAGTGCAAAGGAATATCATATCGCTGTTGAAGTTCTTCCGGTTCCGGAGATTTATATATAATATATATTGTATATGTATACACTGCGTTTCGCGACGAAGATTGTGAAAAAGAAAAAAAAAACGAACAAACAGCGATGTTAAAGTTGACGTTATGCAATGCTTGGCAATAAGATGAAGAATTCTTGTTAATCGACGCTAACATTGATACTATCAAATATTCTCGGCAAAATGTTTACCCACCATTGTAAAATTGCTTCACAAGAATCGAAAGCGTAATTTTACCACATTAAGGCCATGTAAACACGTACGCTTTTCAAGCCCAAGAATTCTAGATACACTAAAAAGAAAAAAAAAATATTTTTGTTTTTCCATTTGTCTTAAATTTTAAATAATCAGAAGTACTAACGAAACTTATATTCGACGTCTGATTCCTATTGTTTAATATTAAAAGCAAATGAAATATGTAGCAGAAATATTCAACTTGTGATTATGCTGAATGATACTTGTTCCATGGCTGTGTACAAACGGACTTCAAATTCCGATGAATTATCCTGATGGATGATTAATCGTACTAGTAACTCGTAGCTGCGAGGTCTGTATATTTTAGCAAATTGTTTAGACGAACATTGTACCTCATGTTTAATACGGTTTCCGAAAAAACGATCATCAACTGCTTTTTTTATACTTGATCTATGCGATCTATGTTCTCTAAATGTAAGAAAATACAATAAATTGTCATAGCCCGATTAATTTAATTATTCTCAACCAGCATTCGTGATATTTCATTTCAATATAATTAATCAAAGCTAAAAAAAAATTACAGTTTGCATTAAAAACGAAAAGTTATCAAGGATTTCTAAAATTGTTCCGTACTTATAGCAGATAAATACAATTGTCATTTATTATTTCTTTTATCCATCTTACAAATGTAAATTTCTGTCTTGAGCACTTCTGTGACACTGGATTCCTATCCGATGCAATTGTTCAATGAATACTTGATTATTAAAAAATACTAGATCATTCGGTTCATACAACGCACGATGTATGTTGATTTGTACCATGTCACGAGACGATTATGCGTCCGAAATACAAGTTTGGAAACAAGAAGTACGAACAAAGGGTTTAAACGGAATATAAAATTTAGACGATCATAAGTGAGCATAAGTAGGCACTATCCTTTGTAATAAATTATAGTAAATAATATACTTGTCATACCTATAGTTAAATGAACACTTGTTCGCTCGCTAAGCTATCTGCAAATGGCGCGACGATTACCCTGGTAGCGAAATAAAATGTTAAACCAAAAGTAATGGATATCGGTAGAGCAGGCAACGCTTTCTTAAATATAGCCAACAACAAGAGTGTTAAACAAAGTCCCTGAAAATACAGAATATGATAATAAAATTCGTGAAATTCTTCTCGTTCGAAGATAAGACACAAATGATAAATACTTACAATGAGAATGGCAATGAAGCAAGCCAATGTAGTATTCCAATCGCCGTAACTGGAAGCTTTTCCAACTAAAACGCTGTAAAATATAAAATCGCCAAGGCCTAACTTAACTCCCCGCTCTTCCTCGATAATCGCCATTTGCTGTGATTCTCGTACAACTCGACTATCTTGTTGTCTCGAGCTTTCTGTCGGTGAAGAAGTATTCTCGCGTACTTCTTGTGCTCGTCTTGCTCCTCGATCACCTGATAATGAAATTGTATTTTAATATTTGTACTCAATGATATAATGGACTACATTTATCAATTACCGTGCGACTCTATCCATTCGGGAGTGAACCCGCCTTCCTCTGCATCTCCGGATGCAGGATTATTTTGATTGTCTGCTTGACCACGCGTAGGATATGCGGCACTATCACCAGCAGCAGAATCATTGCTAGTCAATGTTGCTGCTTGCACATAGCCAGCATAAGTCATTGTGGCTGTGTACATAACAGTAGAGGAATAAATCAAAGCTGGAAAAATGGATTCGTTTCGTTCCTGAGCTGTCTCTACGAGTATCCTTAGAGGCCCCTTTGGTGTTAATACAGCTATCAAATCTGTAAAAACGAATTATGGAAGATTGTAGTTCATTTATAATGTGTTTGTAGTTTTTTGTATCATATTTATCTTACCCCAAATACTGATAACACCTAATACGACCCACGTCGTCCATTCAGGCAAATATTTAATAAAGACAAGAGCCATTAAAGCAGAGATAAAAATAAGATATGCTTGTTGTAATTGCAATGGACCCTGCCAATGTATACATATCATTCCAACTACTCCAAAGTTCCATAAAACTATACCTAATGTAAACAAATCCATTGGAATGTTGTAAGATTTTAATACTTGCCTGCAACAAGTTTCATTTGTAAATGGTATTGAAAATTCGTTCTTCCCCTTACTAAAATGATTACACTTACTCGCAGTATAAAACAGAAAACATGGATAACAACATCAAGGAACTTATTATCAACCATCCATGAATTGCTTTATAAAACTTGTATTTATATAGAACAATAAGTAACATTGTCATAACAACAATGACACTTATCAGTATCAATGAATTGGCAACTGCCTGCCAAGCTTTGGTACTTGTATCTAAACTGTCTTCATGAAATGGAGTGTATACTCTAAAAGAAACATTTTATATATAACATTGTTTTTACCTTTTTCAAATCTTTAAAAAAAGTTATAATTGTTCATTTTTAAAAAACTTACAAGTACATTCCTTTGGTAGTGTAAAAATTTATAGAACTAATCGTGGCAACTACAACTAACATACAAAGAGATACAGGCACAAATAATTTAATGACATGCGCAGCCCCATATTTTAATTCTTCTTCCTCTTCATCTCTATAATTCCTCGATCTACTTTGATCACTATTGCTAGGTGTGCCCCTCCTCGTAGAATCTGCATTATTTGATATACCTGGTGACTGAATATGTACATCAGGGACACCATTTTCTACCTGTAAATCATTTACATTATCATAATTACATTTGTAGTAACTTAATCACAATTGAACAAACTGTGTAAAGCATTAAATTGCAAATGAAACGCGGATATTGGAATTTTTTTCAACTATTAGTTTTTTTCTAATTTCAAAAGAACGCAGAGCTTAACAATGTTAACTTACCTCTTCATTACTAATACGCGAACGTCTTTTCCGACCAGTGACCAAGCCCAGATCATCCGTGCGAGATTCCGCGACGTGACCGTCCATCAGGCTTGTGTATTCGTTCGCCGAGTCGTAAGCGTCACTCTCAGACATTCATTAACGCCTATGGTAGCAAATGAATCGACATAAGAACCCTTTGACAGCTCCCCATACGCTTTTTTTGTACACCGAGAGGCATTAATTCTTTCCACTTGAGGGGAATACAGCACGCCAAACACATCTCCTTCTCTTCACAACAAGCTTCAAGTTGTTGCGCGGCTAAAACGATAGATGGTGTCGTTGCAACGGTGCTGTAGTTGACAGGCGAAACCAGATATAGTACAGTGTAGAATATCATTACATATAAAATACGTGATAACTAAATCATTATAAATAAAATATAGTGACAACTATATATAATTATATATAAAACTTGATGTTAATCAAATTTTCGAGTTAACATTAAATGAAGAATTGGTAATTATTTTGATGACATTTGAGTCCTTAGTGAATTATGGAACTTGTGGCGTCATCTAGTGATGTATAACGAGAACTATTCGTCTAATGACTTGGGCGTTTTGCCGTAGATGGCAGTACGGTCCTTCTGATAACAGTGTTTCCTTTATTAAGGAAATTAGCTACGTATCAGTTTTAGAACATAAGCCGAGGGTATGAGTCAATATATATCATATGAAATACAATACGCTTTGTTGAAATACAGGATGTGTTAAATCATGTTAAAACTATCAGCAATTTTATTATCTCTTGAAAAATTGTTGCGAATTCAATTTAAAATATTGGCTGTATCGTTAACTAGTATCATACTAGTATCAAATAAATTTCTTTTGCATAGACAATGATCCCTTAACGAAATAACAATTTTTGTTTATTTAACATCTTCATTGCACCATACAAAATAAAAAACAAAAAAAACAAGAGTAATATAAAATTTATAATACACTGATTATGTCATCGATAGGGTTCAACAAAAGTTATTTTACAACTTAACTCGGAATTTCTTGAATTAATAAAATTTATATTAACATAGGCATTAGATTATTAAGTCAATGTTTGAGTTTATCGAAATTTTTTATTAAATGAATTTATACATTGCGTAGAAACGAAATTACGCAGCCGGATCATCGCCCTTAGTTGTACGCGTGTAAATCAATTGTGCATGGTGTTGCACAACTTGTTTGATAAATCCTTTCTGTTGCAGTTCGATCAATGCCCTCCTGGCAAGGGATCCACGGATCTTTAACCTTTCACTAACAATCGATGGTGTGATTAACTTGTACTGTGGTACTTCTTTCAACAGTTTTTCGTATGTGCTTTTATCAAATAATACTTGATTATTTAACTTGTCACGTACTTTTCCTTTGGACCACTTCTGCAGTAAAAAACAAATAACATGTAAGAGACTCGTTCATTCAAGTTCATTTAAATGTTCATTAATAAACTGTTTTATCAGTCTCATTAAATCAGCTTTTAGCTTCCATGGTTTGTCAAGCCTATAAGTACTCATCATTAAAGATTTCATAGACACGAATTTAAGAGAAAGATTGTATGTAATACAAACCTTCTTCTTGGCTTTACCACTAGATCCTCCCTCCTTCTTTTTTTGTGTCTTCTGTGGTTGCTTCGAAGATCCTTTTGTATCCTTTTTAGGCGGCTGAAATAGATAATAAAACTACATCAAGTGTTCAAAGAATATCAGGCATTTTACTATCACGGTGTTGATTTAGTACGAGTTTTTCATGATACGTTATTTCAAAATATATATTAATCACTATATAATGTGCTTTTCAACATTAATGTGTACTTAGAAAAAGATTGTACCGTGTCAACAAAACACGGAAGTAAGAAAAGGTTAGATGTTCATTGATTAACAAAACTGAAGTTCGTTTTCACTTTTCTAGTACGTGGCAATTGATACATTCGTATTAACTTAGCCAAAAGTAATCGCAATTGAATGTAAAAGATTTAAAATCAAATAATTCGAATGTATTGTATACACCATGTGGACGAAGTCACTGCCAAAGGTTTTTCACTCTGTTGCGCGTAAAATGTACACAAAACTTAAATAATTTCTTAAACAAAAACATCACAATACACGGATAAAATTTTTTGTTAAACTCACAAAATTGGTTCATGTGAATACATTTAGGATAGAAGGGGAAACTATTCGTCGAACACTTACCATGATGGCTGTCGACTCGAAAAGAAAAGGGAAGTACGACAATCGCCATCTGTAATACTTATTTTATTCAGCGCCCTCTGTTCTACTACTTTGATCAGTGTCAGTATCGAAAATAGTAGAAAATTGACGGAAATAAAAGAATAATAAGTAAATAAATTAGTGATTAAACTAAAATTAATTCTTCTATTGTACAATGGGTTTAGACGTGTCAAGTATAATATCATATGGAGCTGTCAGTTGCTTAGGAGTGGCTGCAGCGTGTTAAGCATGGCGCCACACGGAGTGTTTTCACGTCCCGGTTTTTACTGCCTTTGATGTGTCTGCAAGATGTATTTGCTTTAAGAATATCCTCTGCCATCGTTAAATTGAACACAAGTCTTCGTCTTTATAATCAGTGTCGTACTAAAAAGGTAATTGTTTGACGGTAGAAACATTTGTGTAAGGTTAAGTGTCTTCCACCGTTGCTACGTGTCATTTATGTTTTTATGCGTTACAAGACTTCCACGTTACAAGTTACGATTAATTGATGACAATCTAGTAATCAGTCAGTAACGGTGTGTTTCATTCGAAAAGACAGTGTGTTCAATTATAACCGGATGTCATTGACTGATAACCAAAGGTGTCCCTAATCAGCTGTGCGATCGTCGGTTTATATTCGACATATTTTTGATTATGTTGAATGACGGCCTTCTGTGAATTGTAGAATTCTTGTTCAAATGCTTAAATTATCGTGTAAATAGTAGTAGTTGGGAAATTTATTCAGGAAAATGATATTTTAAACAAACATATGTGAAACTGAGAAGTACTGAAAATCTTTTTTTTTTACAGGAACTGATAGAAGCAGCCCTGGCAGTGTTACAAAATGCTTCCACTTTCCCACAAAGACTCAAGAAGTCTCTGTAGCCGGATAATAGAAAAACTGTTGGGTTGGAAGCGCCTAATATTTTCTGATAAAAATACTAGGAATTTGTTTTTATTTCTTCTACTCAATTTGTCTTTTGCCTTCATTGAGTTACTGTATGGAATATGGACAAATAGTTTGGGCCTAATATCTGATAGTTTTCACATGTTCTTTGATTGCACTGGTTTACTTTTTGGTTTGGCTGCATCTGTTATAACCAAATGGAGAGCCAATGAACGATACTCCTATGGCTATGTCAGAGCAGAAGTTTTGGGAGGATTCGTTAATGCTCTGTTATTATTTTTTATTGCTCTCTTCATTATGTCAGAAGCTGTTGAAAGATCCATAGAACCACCAGAGATAAAACATGGGAGACTTCTTGTTGTGTCTATTCTGGGATTAGTAGTTAATTTAGTAGGAATATATGTGTTTCATCATGGACATGGACACGGTCATGGAATGGGACACGGCCATTCGCATTCTCACTCCCATTCTCACAGTGGTCATGGGCATTCCCATTCGAATCATAGTCATAGCCATGATCATCATGAAATTGAAATCGATCCCTCTTTCAGTGGCACAAACTCTCAGATCATGAAAGGAGTTTTCTTGCATATCTTAGCAGACACTCTTGGATCTGTAGGTGTAATTGTATCAGCAGTGCTGATGTACTTGTTTGGCTGGTTCATAGCAGATCCAATTTGTTCCATGCTGATTTCAGTATTGATAGTTTTAAGCGTGCTTTCACTAATGAAAGACTCATGGGAAATATTAATGCAAAGGCAACCAGCAGCATTGGACCATGTTCTACCACAGTGTTACAATAAAGTGACCCAACTAGCTGGAGTATATAGTGTACAAGAACCTCATTTCTGGACGCTGTGTTCAGATGTATATGTTGGGTGCTTAAAATTAGAAGTGGCTAGAACAGTAGAGCCCAAGTATGTTGTAGCACACACACAAATGATATTCCAAGCAGCAGGAGTAAGGCATCTAACGGTTCAACTGGATTACGCACCTATGTGATCTACAAAAAATGTGCATGTCATAAAGTGTTCTTATAAGTGCTCCAAGACTGCATTTGTTTGCGGAGTTTGTCAGAAGCAAGCAAGGAACACTGCGCTAGTGCAAAATATTTCTGCCATTTTAAAGTTGTGCAGATGCATTGCCCTGAGTAACAGTGAATATCATCTTGGATTACAAATTGTTTAAGAATTTATTCAGTTCTTAAAATCTGTGGAAATGATTGATACAGGATAACACCATATTCTTAAGGACTATATTTGAATTTCATTTTTTATTCCACTTCTTCATTTCTGCTACTGTACATATAAATATCAGCTCGCTCATGTTTATGAACAATATACTTTCCCACCAAGTTGTGATTTATCTCTGATTACAAGTATGTTGACTCTGTACTCTTTGTTCATTGGAAGAGTAATATTTTGTATTGCCCATTGAAGCCTTTATATCAAATTGCATTTAAAACGTAGAGAAACTACCAGTGCATAGCATTAATTAGACTTTTTTATATTTACAAGGCTAATTTAAGCCACATTTTTTAAGAACATTTTTATCTCTCCTTTCTTACCGTCTAAGTTTCATTGCATTACGAATTTCAACTTAAAATTTGAACATTATGGTCGAGTGTGTAAAATGTTAAAAAATGAAACATCACGCAGACAGCTGTAGGCAGCTAGTCAGTATTGTATGAAAGGTGTAAAATATATATTATATATATAAATGCAACTTTATAGAATGTAATATAAATTGAGATTATTACATTTGTATGAAATTATGCTTTCCCCAAGATTATATTTACTTTGAACATTTTGTTGGCGTGTAATTCGATCGATACCAAGAACTTTATAAATATTTGCCGCTCACAGGGCGATTGTTATACTACGATGTGTCTGTACTTTCATGGAACACCGTGTAGAAGCATTTAGTAGGTAAATTGCGAATATCAAAATAAATATTCTGTAGAAAGTGTCTCTAGAAGTGAATGAACAAATATTCTATTACTTAATTTGATTGTATTTAATAGGAACGGAATTGCAAGACACATTATTCATTCGAAAATATCATCTAAACAAACATAATTCCTTATTACATATTTTATACATATACAATAAAAAGGACTCATTCATTTATTCATCATTTTTTACAAGCATAATAACGAATAATGATTGTTGAATTACGTTAACGAACGATTTATAAGTGTAAGTCGAAAGCATGACCAGGCATTCCACGTAGTGAGACGTACGATTTGTGTACTTAAAGTTATGACGACGTAGGCCAAAATTTATCGATAGAACAAAACAAATCGTCGATAGAAAATAATATGAACTTGTATGAATAACATAGTGAATTGTTTTATCGAGATACTGTATACCTATAAAACGACGAAATAATTTGTGACCCGATAAGATTTTTTTTAAGTTACGAAGAGCGATGGAATTCTGGAGACGAATGTTAACATTGTTACGTTTTAATAGCGATATTGTATAAACGGACGACGAAAGAGAATGTCCTCAGTACCGACAGATTGTAAATAATAAACAGAAGTATGAACACTATTGTGCAAACTTGTGGTTCATTCTGTATTGCTCGATCAGGGGTGCACCTTATTTCTTTTAAAAACAACATGGTTCACTTCTAAGCGAGTCAACCGTGTCTTTTTTTTCTGAATTAACACGGAACCGGGGAGAGTGGGGGGGATCACACTAATAGACTTTCAAACACATATTACATTTATTTGAAGGATATGTATACACATATAAATACATAAATATTTATAATAAAATCGCTGAAGCTGATGCCACACGTGGTGAGATCGTTGGGACGCCACGGACGATACGCGTGTGCGGTATCAGCTTCAGTCTCGCCGCGTTTCGATTCTCTTCGTTAAAAACGGGCTCGCAAAATTTAACAGGATCGTATTTTAAATATCTCGTTCGTCTCGTACGGTGTTGGATCGATGCGTCTTTTATATACACATAGCAAACTATCAAAAATGAAAAACCGTGCGGAACGCTCGCCCCTGTGTATCTAATAAGAGAACTTGTAAGAGGGGTCGCGCGTCAATCGTAACGAAATTTCGCGTTAGGTAAACAGGAAAAATATTGCGTCTTTGTTCGACCGTCTACCCGGATAGCCATTTCATGAGTCAGTTTACAGTCACGTTTCGTGCATCTACCAATAAAGTTGCTCGAACTCGTTGTTAGGACTCATCCCCACCACTGTTCGCGTTCTCTCGACTCGAGTGACCGTCACTTTCGAGAACACGTATTTAGGAAAACAACTTCGTCCTCGACGAGGAAAAGAACAAAATTCTCTATCCGTGCTTCGCGTATCGATTAACGGCGGTCCCGATTTTTCGAACGCGAGGCACTTACTGTACTTAATTCTAGCGCGTTCCTCGGGTCATTTTCGACCCATCGCGTTCTCGCAATACATTCTTCCTCTATAATTAAAGCTATTGTAACGCGACTGGATACTTCTGTATTTCTTTAACTGTATTACAAATGTTTAAAAACGCGAGTTTCGTACGTTCGGGATATTTCCGACCCGAATACTTTGAGCGTGTTGCGAAAGCGGAGAACGCTTTAAGGTTAAAATCGCTGACGACTCTTGTTACTGGTAGGAGGAGTGGGGGGTGGGCTCTCTCTCGATGATTTCGAGTGGTCGATGAATTTTTCGCGATCGAGAACTTTTACGCTCGAACGAAATGGAGAATAATTTTCGGCGTTCCGAAAATTCGATTAGAATCGGCGCGCGACGCTTTACACGGTAAAAAGGTGAATCGAAAAATTCGTTTCGCTCGCGAAGTAATCGTACGAAAAAGTGGGAGTGGGGGGAGCGAACATCGCGTGGAACTGTTTCGCGCGGAGCTGAAACTGAAACCGATCGAATCGTTTCGCTGATTCGTTTCGAGCTAGTTCTATTTATTTTTTTTGTTTTTTTTTTTTTCTTTTCCGTTTCCTTTCTTTAGATGCATGGCAGTATATCGCGTTCCTCTTGGCTTATCTAATGGTTCGCAAGAGGGATCGAGCGGAAATCGTAACTAGCGCCCTCACTTCGGCGATCGATGATCGATAGAAATTGTTGCGTAGCCGCACGCTGCTTATCCTATAAAGTAACGAACTTGTGATTAATACCGACAATAGACGATAGATCGCGGATCGAGTCTACGATATTATTTATTTATTTATTTATTTATTTTTTTTACGATGTTGGCAGTTGCGTTTGCACGTGTCTTCTTGCCTCGTTTAAGGGTATCCATCATTATTTTTTTTTCTCATTTTTCCTTTTTATCTTCTTTATACGAATACAATTAGCCATCGTTCTCTCTATATACTCTGTATACCGCAGATTTTCGAAAAAATCCGACGACTGTCTCGCCGGATACGATTTTTTTTTTCTACCCGCTACCATATAGAATATAATATCTATAAAATTTCTTCAAGACTCCAACAACGCGCCTCATCCGGTAAAGCCATTTTTTTTTCTCTTTTTTTTTTTCATTCTCTTGGATCGTCGATTGCGATTGAATCGATCGTTAACATTTGATAATCGTGATCAGAATATACTAATAATCATAGCAATAATAATAATGATGATGATGATCGTAATAATGACGATAATAATAATAATATATTACTCTGAATCGTATTTTACAGTCCATCTAACAACAACGAACGTATCTAGTTGCAACAGCCTCTTTCATTTTAGTTTCTCGTTAAATATCTTTCGGTAATGCGCGTGTATGTATGTATGTGTGTGTTGGTCGTTTTTTGCATAATCATCCTTCCACCGTTTACGCTTCCTCGTCTTTGAAAAGACGTCTCTCTCCACTTCTAAAACAAAGATGTCCTCCTTAACGATTCTCCATTTCTTTTCTCGCTGCAATTTAACGGACCGTCGAGTTATGTCTCGAGCTAATAAAACGCTACGATCTAATGTGATCTATCGGTTAGGAGAGCGACCACGCGCGCGGAAAAGGAAATCACAGTAAGACGAAAATACCACAAAGTGCCGAAGCCGGCTTCAATCGATCCTCTTTGTCCGTCGCGCCCTTTCATGAGTAATCTTCTTAGTCTACGTGCCTCTTATGGCTAAAAAATCGTCGACGATACACGTACGACGTATTCGATATCTCGGCTCGGTCCTAAAACTATGCGTTATACTCTCTCTAATTCCCACCATAATCTCCCTCCCTCTCTCTCTCTTTCTCTCTCTCTCTCCGAGATCCGTTTCACCGGATCGGTGTTACATCCTGAAAATCGCACTCAACCGATCTCGGACCGATCCTCTCCAAAACCGTGTTCTATCTCGTCCTACGTTTCACGGTACACGTGCAGCATCATCATCATCTACCATCAGGATCAACATTCCTTGCGTCACGGTTCTTCGTGATCCTAGACAATCAAGAAACTTCCGTGTCGCTGACAACCAAGGACTCCCACGTTGAGATCTCACTTCTTCTTGGCTTTGCCGTTCTTCTGGATCTTTGTGATCTTCAGTCTACAGTTGGAGCCCCCTGTGTAGACCACCTCAGCCCTACCACCTTCCTCCACAGCGGTGACCAATGCCTTCACCGACTTGACGTGCACATCCTTGGCGCTGATCTCCAACGAGGTGCCCGGATAACGATCCCTCACACATTTACCAACACTGGAGGCTTGTGACTCCGTCATCTCGACACCGTCCAGGCAGAGCCAGGTCAGATACTGAAGATGGGTCAGTATCGTTTGGACGAAGACGTGCTCCATTTGAATCTTTTTCGCGCTGTCGGTGACTATCAGCCCGTTTGCCTTCAGGAAGCTCAGGTTGCACACCTTCAGGTATTTGGCGATCTGCCTCATCGTTTTCTCGCTGTCCTCGAGCGTCACGCGCCAGAAATTGATCCTCAGTGACTGTAGGTTCCTGAAATGAGAGGAGAGACAGGCGAAGAACTGCTGGAGGATCTTGTCGTCGATGAATAACAAGGAACCGCTGTTGCCACCTATGGTGGACTTGTCCAAAGAGAGATCGAGCTCGCTGAGAGCGGTGAATCCGGCGAGGAATGGCAAAAGGAGGGGTCCACGGAGCGCCAAGCGATCGTTCACTGTCACCTGGAAACAGAAACGATACCGTTAGTCCCCGTTTTGTTCGATTTTTTTTCTTCTTTTTCGTTGCTTTAGTACATCGACGGAAGAACAAGGTCGACGACGAACGAAGACGAATGGGGCAGATTTTTGGGGGTCCGGGATGAATCGCAATCATCACCCGTCGAGTGAACAAGAGAACAGATTAGCCTCTCAAGGTTGTTCATCACTGTCGCAACTGGTAGCGCACTGTAAAGAGTACGTGTATTTCACGGTAGAGGGGGTGACCTTGACAAGTAGATTTCTTCTCCCTGGACTGTAGCACGCGTTACTTTCCGTTCAAGAGGTTACACCGTCGTCAAGATTAGAGAAAAACGAATTCTTCTCACACGAAATGGTATTTAGAATTCTTGAAAACGATACAGGTTGATGAAATCATAATAATGAACATTATGTGTAGGTAATGTGTCTTTATGTTGGTGTCGGTAATTGTTCGAACACTACTGAACTGAGTTTATTGAAATTTAACATTTGTTGATCACATGATCGTAGAGGGAAAGGTTTGAAACCCCTCCAAAATGGAACATAACCTAATCCAATCATACCGTAGAAAAAATTCCTAAATACCCTCTCTGTTTGCTCGCCTTTCGAGATGGTGTGACTCTAATTTCTAAAATTGCGATAACCCGTGGAACGATCCTCTTTATAGGGATCCATCGAATTATCATCCGTGCAACAACTCCCCGGTAACTGTTTTGTACACGATTATACGTTCGTTGAGTTTGCAACGCGATCCAATGAGTCGTTTCGTCGGCTGGAACCAGTTCTCGCTAAACCAAGACGAATGATCCACCGCGGTCAGGTCGACCGCTGTCCAGACCGCAAACGAATCATCGACGGCCTCGAATTACGAATCGTCCGGTTCGAGTGGGCTCGAGTGTCTCGAATGGGCCGTGTCAGATCGTCTGAAACCCGATACATCGGCTCGCGTTCCTCCCGACAACCGTGCGCGTCGTTACGTTTCGTTTCTGGTACACGCGTCCGTACTTAAGGTTATAGAACGCTTGAACGATATCAATGGGAGAAACTTGTACTTCCGAGGGGGGGGGGGGGCAACATTAGGGGGCACGGTTCCCTTCGTGTTTTTCCTTTTTTCTTTTTTTTTTTAGCAACGACGAACTGTACCGGGGTCTCTCCGAATTACCTGGCAGGTACATTCGATACTATCTTGAAAGTCTTACAAAGCTTCGAACTCGTCGATACTGTGGTAATATAATACAGATATATATGTGTATGTATGTGTATCGTACACGAGAAACTAATACGCAAGGTAGATGTATTGCGAGCCAGTGGCGTAACCAGAAATCTTCAACAGGG
This sequence comes from Ptiloglossa arizonensis, assembly GCF_051014685.1. Classification (NCBI taxonomy): domain Eukaryota; kingdom Metazoa; phylum Arthropoda; class Insecta; order Hymenoptera; family Colletidae; genus Ptiloglossa; species Ptiloglossa arizonensis. Next base: position 18,463,241 of record NC_135051.1, read on the forward strand.
AGAGCCCGATATTTTTTACTGTTGTTAAGTATAACGGGGGGATCTGTTGTCTTTTGGAATAGAATTTCGTGAATATTGGGGGAGGGGGGCGGGTGAAAAAATCCCCTTGCCCCCTTTTGATAGCACCAATTCAATGCAAATTATTCAAGAATTTTGAACTCAATTCTAATATGAATTACTTATGGATGTGTAAAAGAGTGAGAAGATTTTATAAAATTTTTCTAAGGGGGGCCCCCTTTGCCCCCTCTGGGTGCACTGATTCGGTACAAACTATTTAAGATATTGAACTCGATTAACATCAATATAAATGATACATAGATTTATAAAAGAGCGAGAGAAATGTATATCCTTTTCAAGGGGGGCCCCCCTTGCCCTTTTTCGGTTACATCGACTTAATACAATACTTTAAAGACATTCGATTCAAATAACACCAATATCGATGGTTTTGCGGAAACATAAAAGAGCGAAAAAATTTGACAAAATTTTTCCAAGGGGGGTCCCCTTGGCCTTCCTCCGTTTGCGCTACTATTGCGATCGTAGTTGATCTACCACGACTACTACACGTTCCATATCGCGAATATTCTCAATAAATTCGGATCTAGGGTGATATTCGAAGCGATTCAACGCATCTGAAGCTCATCCTCGGAGATTAGGCGCAAAAGGAGCGTATCGAGCGAGAGGGAGAAGTACTGTTAGGAGAATCTGCTCTCGTTCGATCGTTCCGGTATCACAAAGGCGCGAGTTTTGTCCATTCGTTAAGGCCACCGATCCGATTCGCAATTACGCGATTCACAGTGAAGTCGAGAGACTGGGATGGGGGCCGGGAATCCCTTTCATCTCACAGAGCCGCGACGTGCAGCTGGAAAAGAGGATTTACTTACTTGAAAACCGGCCAGCCTGAGGAACACAATCGCGGGACAGGCAGGAGGTGGCGCGGCCCTCAGGAGCTCAGCTCCGGCGTCGTCTCGACGCCCTAATCTCGCCAAAGGACCCTCGTGGACGGCCAGATGCAAGCGAGCGTTGCACAGGCTCAACTCGCGGACGCTGGTGTATCTGAGTAACTCGGAGAAGACCGCCAAGCTGTCCGATTCCTGTGAACACGAAGAGACGCTTTTCATTTCGAGCGGGTCGCGTTCACCAAGTTCCAAGCTCCTTATATCCCCACGGTTAGGATCTTTGGCAATTCTTAGACCTTCAATGGGGGACAATTCTCACACCTTGGAGTATATTGAAGACTGCATTACACGAGCGAAAAGGTACCGAATGTTACCTTTCGAAAGGTAAATATTGGGTTGTTCGGAAAGTCATTTCGTTTTCTAAAATGGAGAATATATAATTTAATAAAAAAAATATTTATACACTCTAAAAAAAATCGTGTTTCATTTTCACCAAAAAAAAAAACGAAATGACTTTACCACTGTGCGCGCGCGAGAAGATTGCTCTCGAACGAATAGGACCCGCCCACAAGCAATCTTGCACGTGTGTCATGCTAATGTACGCAGGATTATCATTTCGGTAATATTTTTGTTTTTTGAGTTTAGGAAAATTATTGCACGATTAATTGCATTCAATTTTGAATATTCGAATTTACGAAATTTATGGATTAACGCGATAAATCGTGCACAATTTTCAACGAACTTTCACTTCGACAACTGTTGTCCCTGAGATTTACAAAATTCACGGGTCGTCTGTTTGGTATCAACTATACACGATTTTCATTCACTATGATGACCGTTTCGTAAATTTTGTAACAAAAAAAATTCACGAAACATTTGCTTCAAACGACGAATCGTTTACAATTTTTACCAAAGTTTCACTTCGATGACTGTTCACAAAATATGAATAAATTCGTCAGAACGTTCACCGAAGTTCCTCGAGGGGTGTTCAATTCTCGCGTTCCAATTCTCCTCTGTCGTGAATACCCCGGTGTAAATGGCGTTAAACGTTCGGGAAACCGGTCGCCCGGATGCGTCGCGACGCCGAAATCGTTCGCGGCGTCGCGACGCCTGGCAATAAGACGAGAACAAAGCGAGGCGTGCGAGGCGGCACAATGGTTTCCGGAATTACGGTATCGCGTGCCTTCGCGATGGAAATATGGCACCGCCCCCTCTGGGTCCCCTGTGCTCCCCCCTCGACGTTAAATACGGAGTTAACAAGTTGCGAGTAATCCCGAAATCGGCGTGCCAGTGGCTTCGATGGTTGAGTTTCGAACGCGAGAAAAACAACGTCGAAAGTGAAAATACGAGGGCAGCGAGGGGTAGGGGGCGTGTCTGGGGGGAGGAGGGAGGGCCACGAACTTCGGTTCCCGATCGAGAAACGCGAACACCGCAAGTACGTTCGGGCGAAGATTGATATCGGGACACGCGTCGCCTCGAAATAGCGCGACCCAATTAGACGACACGGTTTCGCGTGCCGGGTGGGGGAAGAGTGGGAGGGGCGCCGGTGAAGTGGAACGATGCCGTCGCGACGCGATTCCACGGCGTCGCGACGTACGCGACCGGATCCTCCACGTCCAATATTCCGGAGTACGGTCACCCTCTGCTTCGAGCCTTGGGGAATTTTGCGCGGCTTGGGCAAAGTGAGAGGCGGAGAGAAAGAAGGGGGCAGGGCCTTCGTTGGAAAATTATTAGCGAAATCGGGGGGAACAAAAGTCGAAGCGCGTCTCGAGCGGACGATTCACGTGACGAACTTTCCCGAATGTGAATCTCTGCGGTCCATTTCGTACTTTTATGGCAAAAATGGCAAAAAATGGCAAAAAATGGCAAAAAATGGCAAGAATGGTAATAGTGGTGAAAATGGTAAAAATGGTAAAAGTCTGTAGTATCTATAAGGAACAGAAGCATTCAGTTCTCATTAATTGGGTCTACTATGTACTTTAACGGCAAGAATGGTGAATATTCGCGGGAAGTATCGAATTGGCGCACAGTCCGTTGTAAAAGTAACACGCCTTCGTAGCCTCATTGAAAGGTACGCGTAATCGATTGAAAAAGAATGCTTCACCGGCTGGCGCGGTAACCGCTTTAAACAATTATAGATACACGCTCGAGTTGTGTGTTCGTGATTGGCCGTCGCTTTAAAATGTTTGCTCGGTAATCGGCGCAACAAGTGTCGCCTGGTATTTTAATCGACGATTTCTAATTCTCAGGCTACGGCCTCGCGTCGAAATTAATCCGCTTCGAAGCCGCAAAAAGGCTGCCGTCCCCGTTTACCGCGAAACGATTACGTGAATACTCCGGTGGTTCGTCGATCTTTTTTCGCCCGCTCGTGAAATTTTCTTGCGATCTCAATTTACGGCGCAAATAGCCCGACTTGTGTACCGTGCGCGTCGACGGTTCATTTCCGACGATTATTCGATTTCGTATTCATCGACTTTTGTCGCTTTTAAATATACACTCGTTCGTTTCTAATACGTAACTGTACACTAACGATAAATCGTGAGCATCCAGAGGTCGCTAGAGCCTCGATCAGACGCTTGAATGTTTTTTAAACGGAGGGGTCGTTTTAAAGGTCGAAGCCCCAACTTCGATGACACTAAGTCGATCTTTTCTGAAAATACTTTTTCTTCCCGAAGCGATTGGAAAAGTGAACGTTTGTTTCGAAAGAATTTAAAAACTTTCAAACCGCTCCCGATTGTTTAAAAAATTTTTTACAGAAATAAGATTAGAGCGAGTTTGAAGCTCGAACTCTCCCCTTTGCAACGGTCCCTTAAAAGTTTTTGTACAATTTTTTTTTCATCGTGTTATTCTACTTCGAACAAAAAGTGTTCTGTCGGCATTGGAACACAGTTTGATGGTAACAATTACCGAGATATTCACGAATAAATCACCTTTATTGGAAACTTTTCTCTATAGAAAATATATCTATATACTACACCCATGTGTGGGCGTGATAAAGATGCTTAGTAATGATAATTATAATATTCTAACAGGGATGATAGAATAATTTTACAAATTACCAACCACGAGGGATGCGCACGATGCTCGAATTAACCGAGGCGGGTGAACAAAATGCTTAAAACACCCCTCTCGAAATTTATACACGGAACCGTGAAATGAAATTCTATGGCTACACACCGTTCAACCCCCTGCGCGTCCTCCAATCAAGAAACGATTTATTTAAATTCTTCCGTAAAATGGATCTCGCGCGTTATATAGTATATATACATAGTACACGCGACACTCCACCGTCATAAAATACTTTTCCAAGGGGGCAGGGGGCTTACGAGGTTCTCCATCCCTCGCCACGTTGCTGGTAATATTGGCCGCAATAAATTACGTGACACCCCATTCTGTGCATCCCCACCCCACACCTCGTGAACATCCCTCTACCCGGACCTGACCAACGTCTACGAGGATCGTTGAAAATTTCCATGAGAATGCCGCCGCCACTGACGTATTCGCGTGCTCGCTCCTCGTAGTATTATGCAAACCGATTCCACGAACGTTTTATTCAAAACAATGTTCTAGGTAATGGAGAAATTGTCTAGGAGGAACGTCGCGAATCAGCTATAAAAACGGGCCCGTCCACTCTGTCTCCATTTTTAGCTCGTTTTTTGAACACCTTGAACCTGGATCGATATTCATTGCCAGCGAACGTCGAACGTCTACCACTCTTCGTAGAAGGGAGGAACGTGAGCTCAGGGGGTTGAAGGGTTAAAGATCGAGCTGGCAAGGATTACGCATAGATATTTTTGGTAACCTTATAGTATGTCGTTGCGAGAAAGAAATCGATTTCGAATTCTACACGAGGGAATCCTTTCGAGATGAGAGATCAGGCGTGGGTCCGAATAGACCCCTAAGTTAACCCCACACAAATATTTTGCACGAATTTAGCAATAATTAATTTCAATATAGGTATGACAACTGGCCCGCGTAATGCGATACAAATACTATTCCGATAATACTCGGGTATTCGAAGGTATCAGGGAATTTTTTAAATTCTATTTGCGGCGGAGAACCGAGTTTTCTAACCTTGAAATATATTTACTATAAATATATTACTGCATTACACATATACAAAGTAAGAAGGTCGCAAAGGGTGAAATCCTGGTTTAGATTACAGTTGGTTAGCTTATTACGTCGAGTTATAACAATAACTTCTATTATTCAACGGTATGAATTATTCATTCGAAAATGCAAATTCTTACCAATGTTTGCGAGCTACGCCGAAGCGGAGCAGGCGCCCTGCAAACGGTATCCAGATGCGGACAACAAATTCCAACAATGCTGGATCAATTTCCACTAAGGTGCCTAAACAGTATCCAAGTCCACTTTATCAACCTTCGTCAGCTCGTTGTAACACCTTCGCCGCGTATATACCTCGAAATCTCACTGCTACAGTTCCACTCGCGAAAGATTGCAGACGGCAGAAAAATAAACCTTAATCAGTATTGCGGTTTAACGGCGGGTTCACCGATTTTCGCCGATGAAGCGACGCGTTCGCTTAATTCGCGTCAGTTAACGAGGGTAAACTGGGCGATCGCGTTCATGTGAGGCGGGGAGGGGGGTAGGGGCTGGAGCTTGAAAAGCGCGTAATTCGCAGAATATCCCCGGATAAATTGTACAACCGTAAAATCCTCCCGGTGGCTCGGCGATATCACACGCGGAAACAATGAGGCAGAGGTTGAGGTCCCGGGCAGATTTAATTTAACGCACCAGGGTGATTATAAACAATGCAGCTCGTTGGAACCCTCTCCCGACCTCCCCCTGTTTGCCCCTCAGCCGCCACCTCCGCTCGAGCTCTACATTGGTCCACCGTTATTGTTCAGCCTGTCACGAATCGGGATGATTTCCATTTAAAAAGAACCGTGACGGCCCCCTTTCCAATTCCACCAGCCCCCCTCTCCCCCTCTACCCGGACCACCGATTCCCTGGAATTTATACGACCGTCCCGATATTTTTCCATCGAACGACGAAAACCGGCTAGGATTTACACCGGTGGTGCGCGGAAAAACAATTTTCAAACACGACTCCCTCGAGAGCCCCCCTTGGACCCCCCCCCCCCATCTCTCAGTGATAAACACGACGAACACGCGAACGATGTTTACGCTACGATACCCGCTTCGTCGATGACCGGTTGGCCCGAACAAACTCGTATGTATTGAGTGGGGGGACCAATGGGGGGCAAGGGGGCGGGGGTCGATTCACATCGGAAGCTACGAGCCACCAGTCGTTAATAATTCGGCAGTGAAACCGTTGGGAACGAGAGTCGATTTGTCAAACGTCCTCGCACCCACAGGGAATGGTTAACTTTGTGGATTCGTCACGGAGAGGAGGGGCCCCCCCCCCGGCCCCCCAGTCATGTCTCGTCGTACATTTCGAAGAATACCGTTCTTTGTACACCGCGATCCTGAAGGCTTTTCTTCTCATGTTGAATCGTTCACTCGCAGTGAAGTCCTCGACGCGTTCACCCCCTTGAGCGTTAATTTCGCCACTCCCCGATTATTCGTCGAGAACACGTGATATTTTTAGCTGGAGTACCTCGCGAACGTCGCGACGCGAGAATCGGCCCAGGCAGTAATTCCGTCGAGATTGACGCCGAAGAATTCTTGAACGTGTCGATAGGTCACAGCGGCTCGGTATACTTCTCAGGTGTTTATCGGGTATCCCCCCCCCTTCTTCGGTCGACGCGACCGTAATTTCGAACGGTGTTATTCGGGCCGAAAACGTCCTTCATAAATGCCGAAGGAATTATTATGCGAAGGACAAAAACAAATAGAATTTGTGTCTCTCTTGGTGTGTACCTAACTGAAATACCTATGATAGTTGTAATTCGATGAGCTGGTAAATTTGTACATAGATCGCGGGTTTTGCTACTGTCCCGGGCTGCAAGAATGCATGTGGGGCTAGGTGCGTCACTAGTGGCCATTTAAAAAACAATCGAGCGCCTGAGGTGACCTCTAGTGGCGTTTGTAGAATGGTGAGATCTCGATTCGGTGACTTACGAATTTTTAGACAAATTGAGCGTCGTGCTACTGTTCATGGACCGATAGAATGCATTTATCTCCACCGAGTTGCAGCACTTCGAAGATCGCTAGCGCTTCGCCCGAGTGTACGGAAACTTTTCACCGGTACTGTACCTAGTACACATTTAGTTACGCGAGTGCGTGAGACGTGTACGCGCAGCTGAAAGTGCCGTTACCGAAACCTAACCTCGATTAAACCTCCCGGCTAATTATCCACGGAAGAGACATTCTCATTCGAGACACTTGGCACTTGTAACACCTGAGGAAATCAACCCCTTGTACTCTACACCTTGTGCAACTCGAGAAGCATCCTCCCACCTACCAGAGGTTGCCTCGATCGATTAACATACATTTTATTCCCGCGAATAGACAAAGGTGGGGTTTGTAAATCATTCGGGCCGTTTTACATCCGGTCGAGGAGGATGATAAATAAGGAGCCTCTTCGAGGAAGAGTTCGCGAGTAATAGCCGGGTCGTTAGACTCGCTCGGCGATGATCGATTCGTTCCTTTAATGCGCCGTTTTTCCTGTATTCTATTTTCCAACGGTTGGAAAAGACTGGTTACAGTAGAAGGGGGGGAAGAGGAGGGAGAATCTAATGTGCCCCCTCGAGCTACCGGGTTGCCGGGGTAGATTTAAGTAAATTGAATCACACAGACGAGCGTGCACCCCGAGAGTGTTTTTTAATAATGGAAAATCCATTTGGCCGTGTCGCGAGTATATATCTTGTTTGCCGGTCGGTGTCGAGCATCGCCATAGGGGTCTCCCCTTCGTCTCCCCTCCCCCGCCCCCTCCACGGTCGTCGTAGCGCGTTTTATTTCGCGGCGAGAAACTCCCTCCCTCCTCCGCGTCGTCGCTTTTAAATAAATCAACTCCTGCCTACCGAGGTCGTCGAAACAGGTTCAAGTGTCGCGATCGACCACTCGAAAAACCGTGCCCTCAGCCCCCCTCTCCGTTCCTCTCTCTGTGCCCCTTGAATCTTTCTCTTTTCGCAACGACGAAGAACTCTCGACGCGACCGGCACGCGGAATTCGATTCAATTAAATTCTTCGAGTATTAATTAATTTCGCAGCTCGTGACTATTGGAGAGGGGGGAGGGGTTTGATTCGCGATAAATAGAGCACTCCCCTCCTCGTCCCTCTCTCGAGAGGGGTCGTTCTTTGATAGAGACTTTCGTCTCTCAAGGTGTTTCGATCGTTTAAAATGTTCGGGAGAACACGCGGGGAACTCTTGTATTTTTCATCCATTGAAAGAGTTATTTGTTATTATTACATAGTAATTTTTTATTAAGAATACTTTTGACGTAACTGCGAATTAACAAATTTTAATGTTTATTTTATAGACGATAGTTTCTTCGTAGTCTCTTCAGAAAGTCACCGTTCTTTGAAAAAGTAATATATGTCAAAAGGAAGGCATCTATATGACGGAGTGTATGTACTGTCCATCCGCCAGAAGAAGGCATACGAGTGTTTACATGCCCCACAATCGCACACATTGTTTTCGTTGGCCGAAGACGATGAAGAAGATCGATAGCGGCCAGTAGGGAAAACAGGCGAGATACTGGGGGAATTGGTGGACTGTGAACTAGAGTGGGGATGTAAACACTCGGTTGCCATTTTGTCGTCCACAGACAGTATATATATTCCACTATATAAATGCCTTTCATAGCCATGCAGTGACACACTTTTCCAAATCAGTAAATTTCTGAAGTTTGTGATAACAAGGTACGATGGTAGGGAATGTAAACACTCGTTTGCATTCTTCTCACGGACGAATAGTAGCGAGTAGTCTGAATGCCAACCTGTCCTGAACACCGAGAGGATGTCGATGCTCGTCTCCGTTCTTCTTCACGTAGTTTCTCCGCAATTTGTTACGGGGAGGAGGGGGATGTCCTCTCTTGGTTTCGTTTATTTCACCCGTTGCATCTTCCGATGAGACTGCTCCCCCCTCCCTCGCGCATGACCATTAGCGCTACAGCCCTTTCGACGCGCGGTCGGATTTAAATAAATAGGTTGCACCGTCGCGACGCTACCCGCAATACGTTCTGAATAATGGAGTAGGGGGTTTCGCGAATAAATCTCGCGCTTCGAAAACCCACTGGACGTTCTATTCGCTACCCCCCGTCCCTCCCTCTTTCTTCTGGAAACACGGCTAAACCGTGACCCATCCTATCGGAGAGAAAGACATTTGCTCTCGTCTCCTTCGTATCAATTCAACCCCCACTCTTGGGCAATCCGTGCCCTCCGGAGCTCTTCGACGCTTTCATCGTCGTGAAACACCAAAAAGGGGGGCGGCTGGGTGGTGAGTGGGGTGGTGATGGTGACGTCGTCTGGAACGAGACACGAGGAACTATAAATCGAATCGAACGACGAAACCGTTTTGATGCCTCGGCACAAAAGCTATCGAGGTAAATAAAGAGAGTACCAGCGGGGGGGGGGGGGGGGGGGGGGAAGGGGGGGGGGGACGAGAGAAGGGGAAGTGGCGCAAGGGCAGAAAGGATACGACGAGCCAATAATTCGAAATTTTATGAAACTTTCGCGATTGACTCCCGGGGCGAATGTACCTTCCCTCCCCTTTCCACCCCTTTCGCTTTTTACGTCGATTTTTCACCGAGATCTATCTCAGCGATACAATATGTACACGTATCGTCGATAGTTTTCACGTCTAGTCGCGAGGACGTCAGCCTTCGAATTTCTCAACATTTTCTTTCCGTATTTCCCATACTTTTCCTTGGAACGGTCGTACGGATGGTTTCTCCGGGCTGTTTTCTTTTATTTCTCTCCAGCCCGGGTCCCACGCGACAAATGGTACGAGGGTGGAGAGACAGTGGAAACAGAGCTCGGGCCAGTGGAAAAGGAGCGACCATGGTCAGACGCGGGGATCGAATAATTCCTCCAAAGGGCATTTTTATGGTACATGGTTTCTCCTTCTCTTTTATACATTGACCGGTCAATTTCGTTCTCGTCGCGAGATAATTAAATCTTGTGCACCGGTCGGGTCGATTCGAAATCGAATTTTGAGATTAAATAACTTTTCGACAAAATATATTCGATTTACTTGAATTTTATCGATTTTTATCGGCGTTACTCGAGGGACGTACCAGACAAGAACAAATGCATTTAGCGTCGTTTTGTGCGAGATAGTCGTTTTTGTGGCTAATCTGACCCCGAATGAAGGTTACACTTGTTTTTGAAAAAAAAAAATGGAAATCTATTTGATCTCCATATTGGTAATTTAAATAAAAATGGAAATTTATTTAAATTTGCTCTATACCGAAGCTGTCAGCTCCGGTGTGGGAATTATTTCGACAGTTTATAACGATTAAAACGAAAAATTGGAGGATCAGTGGAACGACCCTGTGCATGGTCAGACATAGAGTAACCAGTTATTCCTCGAGTATTTTCTACCGAATTTAAAATATCCTATTCTTCCTGCCTGAATGGAACACGGAACGTTGAATACACGCGGTGAATTCACTATAGAGGGTGACCTGATTATTCCCATCATGTCAAATATTTCCATCGTTTTTTAGCAAGTTGCATTGCAGAAAGAAATTGTTTCTTTCGAGCAGAGAAATTTTGTTCCTTCGTAAACCCCGTGAGTTGTTTTCACGAGCACAATACTCGGGCCGAAGAGTGGGGGTAAGGAAAACAATCATTGTATTCGTAAAACATTCCACATCAAGGAAATCAAAGTTTTAGAGATGAAAAAAATTGATTTTCCATAGAAAACTACACTCGAAACAAATTCTTAGGGTAGAAAACGATTGTCTTCAATGCGAGATACTCCACTCGAAGGTAATCGTCTCGAAGTGAATGAAAAAAATCATTTTCGTTTCCACGGAACACTGCACTCGAAGAAGCCCGAAATCGTTAGCTTAGAAGACGATTATCTTCGATGTGGGGCACTCCGCTCGAAAGTAATCGAAACGGTGGGGGTAAAAAAAACAAAGAAAAAACAATCTTCGTTTCCATAGAACACTCCACTTTGCAGGAGATCGAAATCGTCCCAGACAATTAGCTAGAAGGCTAAACACTACCCGAAGTCACTTGCCCTTTATCTCTCTTTTATCCCCACCTCTTTCCTTCCAGTTGTAGCTGGTCTGGAATCGCCGATAATTAATTATCCACCTCGGAGGTAATCCACGAATGCACCTGGTAGGATTATCCCGTGGCCGTGTTCTCTGTTCCCCTTTCCCCACACCCCTCTTTTCGGACGGTCTTTCCACTCTGGCGAGGCACTCGTACTTCACCGGAGATAATGGCTCGTCGCCAACAATGGCTCGTGGAAGATAGAGCAAAGGGTGGAAGGTTAAGAGGTTCATTGGAAGGAACCGAGGGACGTATTTATGTTATGTACATACGCGGGGCTCACGTGCACGGGGGAATCCCGAGCCGGAGTCCTCGGGACGAAATAAACCCGTCGTTCGAGATCGTTCCCGTGATTGTTGATCGCGTTGGTGCAGGGCTCTCGACGCCACGTTGGATGCACTCCTCAACTCGTTCAAGTGCATAGGAAATTTTCAAAACATTATTCTTGGAGAATAATTTATATTCTTGGTACATGGTGGTACCAAGGATTAATTAATAAATAATTACTTTCCAACGACTCTGTGACGTTTGATCTCAAGAAACAAATAATTTTCCTCTCTGAATATCTTTTTTATTTACAAACGCAACTTTATAATTTTCCTTAAAAAATTTCACAAAAACCGTCAAACTTTGAGCACGAAAAAATTCAAGGGATTATTTGGTCTTCAAATAAATAATTCCTAATTTCACCGGATTCTTAGATTTCCCGAAACCATCGACGTGATCGATCGATTTTCCGAAGAACACCGTTAAATACACGGTTTAATAGTTCGAAAACCTTGAATTTACGCAGCAAACCAATAAATCCGATTAGATCCCACGATTTGGGATACGCGCGTGTAATCGTTCGCGGAATGCCCCAATCTCGCTGGCGTTTCCGCTGGTTTGTGGCGGAAATCGGTTCCGTGCGGATGGGCACCGCGAAAATTGACGAAAATTCGGCTGCGAAAACAGCTGGGGGATTTTCCTGCAACCGTTTCCCCCATTTCCGCTCCGGTTACGTCGTAAACGCTCGACTACGGGGAAGGAAGGGGGTAGGTTTTTCCCGAGTACTTTTCGACTGTTACTAAAACTCTCGTTGAGCAATCGGTGAAACAGTGTACATTTAAAGGTTCATTAAAATTCCGAACTCTATCATTGGTCGGCGGAGAGACACGGGGAATCCCGAAGATTGCCATCTCTCGGAGAACCGTGGAGTTTTCGGGACAGAGGAGTGGGGATGAAATTCTTTTTACGAGCTGGAAAGTTACTGTTAGCGGACCCTGGATACCCCATCAGTTTTACGGATTCCATCGCGTTCGTAACTCGCTCGAAATCCCGAAGACGTATAATACCTAACCCTCTCCTCGAGATACCCAGATAGGTCTCTCGATATGGATCACAATCTGTGTGTGATTTTCCTGTTTCTTTCTCTTCTCAATTCGAAGAGTCTTGCATGTAATTTTAATCCTAACGAGTTAATCTGGTATTTGATAATAAATCGAAAATTTTGTATGTACCTAACCTAGACCTAAGTAGAATTCTCTCCTAACTTAAAAGCACTCTTCGAGTGGTCAAGACGCCTAACCTAGGCCTAACTTAGAGCCCCTCTTAACCTTGCCTTCTTCAATGTTTTCTGGTATTTTAAAGAGAGAACAAATTATCCTTTTTTATCAATCGTCCACAACGAAACATTTTTCATAACAATAAAAATATCAGTTTACCAATCGACGAGTATCTACACTAAAAGTTACTCTTTTCTCTCTACCCTGTGTGTTATGAACTCTATATTTTTCACTCCTAAAGCCGATAGCAGATGAATTCATACTTTGCTTCCTCCTTATTATAAAATATACTCTTTGTTAATGTTCGTTGATATTGTTATAAAATATACTGTCCCTTGTATTCTCTGTATTCTCGGTAATTTCGACTCGAACAACGCAATAATCCTAGTTCGCGAGCGAAGATACGGTAGCAATTTCGACCGTTTCCTGGCAATTGCACGCCGGGAATTTAAATTCTGGATTTTGAGCAAGCGTGCCACGCGGGCTTCCCTATTCTCGGAGTCCTAACGCACCAGGTATTTAAGTTTAACCATTGCGGGTGGAGGAGGGGTTTACGAATGTCCACATTCTAGTCGCAGTGAAAATTTCATCGTCGAGCGTGCTTTACGTGCCAGCTTAATGGCAACGATATTATCGCGTTTCGAACCGAATGTCGTGTAAGCTCGTTGAGAACGGATCCTCGAACGTATACTGTACCGACACGTGACAAAGGACCGACCAATCGAACCGCAGGGGGGCATGTGATTATTAGAGAAATTCAAGAGTCCTTCACGAATAACGACCCTTGAAATATTTGTAAACAGTTACTTCTTTTTGTTCGGTTAATTTATATTCAGTGCCGGTGAGGGGGAGAGGATGACGTTTACAAATTAATTAAATTGATTTTATTTATCCATGAATTTATTTTAATTAATCACACTTGTAGAACGATACCAAAATTGGATCTCGAAACGGGACAGTATTGATTATGGACACTCTTCAAGGGTAGGTAGACTTTTTTGCTAAGAAAATAAGAATGGAGAAGCTAGTGGGTTCGTTGAGGAATAATTAATCAACTAGAGGTTCTTCACAGTGAATTTTCAGCTCGTGGGCTATAAACGAGAATGTTGCTCTTTTCTCTGGGAAAATTGTGGCGGGAGATACTTGGGGGAGGGAGAATTTGATATGTCTTGAGAATTATTGAAATTCACGTGGTGTACAAGATAGGTATATTTTCCGAAATCAATTTGATGAAGGGTTGAAAACTACCCTACTAAATAAAAATTTTCCTTCTACGCTTGCAATCGAACGATAAAACATTCTCTAGCACTCCAGGTAATGTACGTTTGAAAATCAGTGGGGTTATCTTCAATGGTAGGATAATTTCTGAGAAATCAACTTAGGAGGGGTGAAAACTACCCCACTGAATAAAAATCATCCTCTTACACCGCCAATAGTGCCATAAGAGACGTTCAAGAGCAAGATCAACTCGCAAAAAATCAGTTTCCTATTCCCCCAGATTATTATCGCCTCCTCCCTCCCAAATAACTATCCCTTGAATAAAAGATTCTCTCACCACGATTGACGTAACCTACTTCTTCAAAAAAGGTTTCAGTAACACGAATTTACACAAATTTACACGAATTTTTCAGACATTGTTATCCAGGTGACTAGTGAAAATTCTGTTCCCTGGGAGGAAGAGGGCAGAGTTGCAACAAAATATTATCCATGCCAGTAGTTTCTATATCAAAGGGGTCACAAAGATAGACTCTCTTCGTCCCCTCTCCCCTGCCCTTTATTTTTCTCTTCCTAGTCCACACCCTCGACTTTACACCCCCCTCCTTGTCAGGGGGGTCTATTGACTCCTCTACAAATTGCCCCCTTCCTTCAAAGTCCTTGTACATGTATCGTAGGGACAGTTCGCATAAATTTCGTCGAACGATGACCAGTGAGAACTCACCTCTATTCGAAAGGTCCAACCCTCGAGGCTGAGCAGCTTGAGGGTAGTGTTCCTGGCGAGGGCGTGACACAGCAACCGTGAAGGATGATCGTCGAGGGCGAGACGTGGACTGGCCAGATCCAGGAGTTGCAGACAGGGAGCCTCCGTCAATGCCAGGACCAACGGCATCACGTCTGCTGGTCTCGATGCCCCGGCGGCTCTTAAAGCATCCAAATTGCGCGCCCTTCTGATGGTCTCGCCCAGGCAACCCGCATCCAATCCTCCGAGCAAACACTTGGACACGTTCAGGGACCTCAGCTTGCAGTTCGGTTCTCTGAGGCATTGGGAGCAAACCGGCATCGATTAGTCGTTCACGCAGGTTAGGGTCGGTTAGTCGGGCGTAACGATTTGATTTATGGAGCCGGGGAAGAGTCAACGTTTGCTCGTGGAATATTTCGTTAGAAGGAAGGAACGGAGTTGGCAAGTTTGACGAGATGGGAAGATTAATCATGGGGTTAAAGGTAGGGTAATTCGAGCGTAGTTGAGCTCGCGGTGTCTGGACGAAAGGTTCTGATCCAAGGGGGTCCTGTAACTCTTCTAGAAGCGATTTTTCTTTCTCATGGGTGTAGAGAATATATTGAGGGGAGAAAGAAAGAACAGTCTTGGGACAAGGGGGGAGTGTGGCCCTGTGGGTAAGTAGAATGAATAATTTTGGCATAGGAACTGCAATGTTTGAGCCGAGAGGATCTGCAACTCTTTCAGGAGTGATTTTTCTTTCTCATGAGTGTAGAGAATGTATTGAGGGGAGAAAGAAGAATAATTTTGAAATAAAGAAACGAGTAAGTAGAATGAATAATTTTGGAATACGAAAGCTGCCTGCACGTCTAAACTAATACTGCAATCTCTTTCAAGAATGATCTTTCTTTTTCTATTATCCGTACAGCATGTATTGCATGGAGAAAAAAGAACAGTCTTTCCGCACAAGGTTAATGTACGATACCACTAGCAAGTAGAATGAGTAATATTGCCTCGTGTAACACGATTTGTAACCCCTTCCAGGAGCGATCTTTCCTTCTCCCATTTATACAGAATGTATTGAAGGGAGAAAAAAGAACAATCTTGCATCGAGAGAAACGCAATACTCCGCGTAAATAATACGCGAACAGCTATCGGATAATTTCATGAGAGCTTATTGAAACGTCCGATTCGACACTGGTAACCTCTCCAAGAACTGATCTTTTCTTCTCCCATCAATACCGACGTAGACAGAGTACATTGCAGCGAGAGAGAAAGGGAGAACACTTTCGTATAAAGGCTTCTACGCGTAAATAGAAGCAATTTTTCCTCGCGAAGACCGAGTAGAATGTCTAACCCACGAAGACTCCAGACCCCTTTCCAGGAACGATCTTTCTTACCTCGTCCTCCATCTACGCAGAGCGTACCGATACCCTTGGGGTACACTTCGTTTCTCGTTCCCTTGTGATTTCATAGCATCGATAATTGACAGTATCGTGAATTCCACGAATGGAGACGGTAAATTAGCATAGGTAAGGCGCACCAATAACGGGAGTGCCCGTTGCGTAATGGATAGCTGCTCGTTGTATAACGAAACGTTGGTGCAGGGCTCCGACGTAGATTTCCAATTTCCCTCCAATTTCTCGTAGATCCTACGACGACAGCGACGCGACACACTTCGCGTAATACGGCGAACGCAACCAATTTTCCTAAAGTACGGTGTACAATGTAAACAGAGGATCGATACAATCCCCCGCGAACATCTCAGCGGATTTCTGCCCGGTTGGTTGTCCGCGCTCGAAACGAGCTACGTAGACGGGGAGTAAAAGGGTTCTCTGGGAGAAGGGATGGGATGGGGGAGGGGGAAAGAATGTAATCAAAGCGACTGACAAGTTAGTAATTATGTAAGATCGATGAATATACGTGGCTGGTACATCCTCTTCGTCGGTCCCTTTATTAATCGAGTGGATAGACTTTTAATTAAGGCTCGTTCCTGTCGATCCGCCCTCGGGAGAAAGGAAAAGTCGATGGGGTGGGTGGGGGGTTGGTTTGGTCGAAGCTATTATAAAAATGAGGTCCGAAATAAACGCGAACGAGCCTGTGTTTAAACGAGATCAGTCTCTGCGAGTTGATTGTTCGACCAATCTCTCGTAAATTGAATCGTTCCCCTGACAAATCGGATGAAGCGTTAACAGTACACGCAGCCGTTTCTTATCAACCGGGTAACAATTGAAAAAAAAAATCTTTTTCGTCCCGGAGTCGTCGCACCTTAATACATCGATTCCGTTTGAATTAATGCCGGTACAAACGAGGTTAGCCAATTAAGAATTTCCATCGGGGAATATTCTTCCAGGAAAGAAAGTAACGATCCGAGAGGGAGGGAGATTCGATTGTCGGGGAGGAGTGGACCAATTAGTTCAATAATGATCGATTCAAGTCGGTTTTCGAGCTCCGTGGAGAAACTTCAGATGTGGAATATTTTACGCAAGTTGAGCACCTCTGTGGATCATTCGGAAGATCCTACATTTTAAGAAGGTTATGTTAATGTCAGTTGAATGTATTGCGGGGAGAAAGGAAGAATAGTCTTGGATCAAGGGGAATACGGTATCATCAATAGGGTGACCTAGTACCCTAAGGTGAAGATTTTTTTTCTCCATAGAATACATTTCCATCTTTTTCTCACTTTCCTCGGTTTACGTATTTTACTACAATCTAGTAGAACGTTGTGTCTTCGCCTTACAAAGGATGACCACGATGTCTAGATCCAATATGCTCAAGAGAATACAGTTTCTTTTCTCCATAGAATATATTATCCCTTTTTTCTTTCTTTCTCTTTTTTCTGGATTCATACATGTTTCTAGAATCTAGTAGAATCTCGTGCCTTTGCCTCACGAAGTCGGACCGCTACGTCCGACTCAATCTTTTTTCTCCATAGAATACATTTCCTCTTTCCTCCTTCCTTTTCAAATTCGCACATTTTCCTATAATCAGCCTAGCGAAAAACGATCGAACCATCGCCATCGAGGATCGTTGATTCGACCCCATCGGTCTCTTCACTGTCCCAAAGTTTACATAGATTGACGTCAAACGCGTAGCCTCGATACCTGCGTTTAATAGGCACGATTTAAGGAGGTCGATTGTCTGACCAGCCGGGGGATCGCGTCTGGATTTAATGGTATCTACTGGCCGGACGATATTTACTCGGCTATTAGTGTGGCACGGACTAGTGGTAGCCAGATCGTGGGGAGGGGTAGCGAGTGGTGGGGATACTAGCTAATGGCGCGCCTTTAATGGTATCCAGTACGAGTAAATCCGCTCGAGTACCCTCGACGTATCTATTCCAGTAAAAATATACCCAGAGCGAACGGTACCGCCGTGCCACGGTCGTGCTTTGAATCGCGAGCGAAAATAAACATTTTACTCGGCCCGCTCTCGGCACAGGATAAGCCACTCGGCCAATAAAAGCGATACTTTAAATCAAAGCTCGTATCGGTCCCCGTTTCTCTCGATTTCAGCCGCGTATTGGCTCCATACACGAGAAAATGCTCGTGCCCCCTCTCCTGCTCCCTTTCTGTCCCCCCACTACCGCTTACTGTACGATTTCGCGGAAATAAACGGCCGTGGGTGAAGCAATGGATCACACAGATTGCGCGACGTGTTTTAGATACCGAGTTTCAGACTTCCAACGACGAATTGATTTCACCCCTAACCGCCTGCCAGTGGCCCTTCGTTTTCGAGCAACGTAGAAACGACATCCGGGTAAAAACATCCCCTCCCGGATCGGAAATTGTGTCCCACGTCCGCGAAAGGAAAAATATCCGGTACGAGGACGCCTCGAGAAGTTCGAAAAAGGAAGAAAATTGTGGTAGGGGAACTGTCGATATAAATAAATTCACCGGGGATGAGGAGGGGATAGGTGATAAGAGAAAAAGAGACGAGTCTTTTGACGGTGTTTTGATTTCTGCATTTTACTTCGCGACGATACGGTGAAATTTAATATTTCGAAAAGTGTTTTATTAATTTTTTTTTTTTATAGAAGGTGGGGGGTGAGATATCACATATCGTATGTGTGAAGAATGGGAAACGACAACATGGCTGGAGTGTTCCTATTGTACGTGTATTTCTATTGTATTGGCATACCAGGTACAGTATTGTCGCGATAAATGTGAAACCGAGGTCTACGATAAGTGCGAAAAGTTTATTACCGACATTAGGGGGATTTGTTTTCACTACCTGTTTTTTTTCTATGGATGAAATACCGTGATAGGTGTAGAATTTCATGGATGGTCCTTCATAAATGTGAATTTTCGTCCCAAGGTTGTCACATTTATCGAAAAAGCACTGTATAATTACGCTGTGAAACAGTAATTGAATTTCAGACGGCGAAACAGATTCGGTATTTCTTCTCAACTCTTCTAAGAGTTGGTGAGGGGATTCAAAGAATCCTCGTGAATTTTCAACGCATTCGTGTATCGAGTATCATTCGCACGTTTGTGGCTAGGAATTGCCAAGACCTCGCAATGTCTTTTCGGTCCACGGGAAATGAGCGGAATTTAAACGCGGTGGTGAGCTTCCGTTGCGATAAAATTGGGATCGTAAGTCAAAAAAGCCGCGAGGCTATTGCGTCCCGGTGCAAGCTCGAGTTTCGACAGCTTTACTGCTGGAGATTTCGCGTCCAGTGGTGGAGTACTCGACACACGCGTGGCGAGAGGAGGTAAGAAAAGGGAGGGCGGACATTTTTATCGCGTTAACTCGTTTTATGATTCGCCATTTTCTTTCACGGAGATCGTCCCTGGAACCTCGCCGAATCGAGATCCAGCATCCGCGCGAAATCTGAAGATACCTCGCGCCTTAAGAATCTTGCTGGATTGTCTTTTTGAATTTTTCCCCCGTTTAAAGTATAATGAACGTCCTCGCAGGCGTGATTCTTCTCCTACTGCGTGGCTTTTCAGAATTTAAACAACGAAACCCGTGGAACAATTTTGCCGCGTTAAAATCAACGAGATAAATGCTTCCAAGAGAGTAAATTGTTTGACCCGAGCAAAGGTCATGAAAGTAAAATTAGCGCCGAGTCGAGGTTCTCGCCGCGGAAGATTGTCTCTCCGCAGCCATTTTTAACTGTCTTTAATAAATTCCGACGTTGCATCTGGAGTTCAAATTTTGGTCACGGTACAGTTACGAGGATCTTCTGCCTCTTCGTTTATTCATTTTGCGGTATACACACACACAGGGTGTTTGTTTTATCTCGACACGGTTGAATATTTTACGAATAATCGAAAATATGTTTTTCGAAAAGTAGGCAGAAAACAGAGGTGGGTAAAATTTGTATCCGAATAAAAGTTTCGAACAACGAATCCAAGATAACCGATTTTTTATTTATCAAATAAAAATTATAATTTGAATTATTTCTTTTCTTCGTAACTTTAAATTAATCCTTGCAATTTGTCCGAATGGACTCTACTGGATTGTAGAACGAAAAGTAAAAATTTATTACAAAAAAATGTTTGTGCACAATTTTTTAAAGATTTTAAATTTGTTTATTTTATTAAAATAAAGTTTTATCCATCTTCAGTAAAAAATGAATTGTTACACACAATGTAAATACGTTCGATTAGAATTTTATTAAATTCGTATTTATCAAGATTCTTTGGTGCAACTCGTGGAGTGGGAAGTGTGTAATTCGAAACGATAAAGGATTTTGTTTCGGTGCTTGAATCAGGTTCGAAAGTCCAAGAGAAGCTTTATAAAACGTGTATTGCGAGACAATAGGTAGACAGTGGGAGTTGACACGTTACAGAATTTCCAACTGGTGTCGCGTTACCCCGTTTAAAGTAATCGAGAAGATGGTTCCGCGACTATGGATGGAGGAATGTTGGGGGTTGGGGGGAGTAAAAGTCGATGGAAACACCTAGCCATTGTATCGTCGTAACAAGTTAATTGCACGCCTCCAGGACGTTTCGCGTGTTCTCCCGTGGTTTCCTTTTAACTGTGCTCAAAGAAGATTGTCCGAAGTTTCAGAAGCGCGGGCAAACTATAACCCAGGTAATTTGGATGCTTAGCGACGTTAACCGTGTTTCGTGGAATACTTCCACCGTGCTTTTATCCTTTGCTGTTCTTTTTCTCGGAGTGTACATCGGGACTCGACACTTCGAAACAAGGTTTTGTCCTCGATGTAAATCCTAATTCACTCAGTGCCGCTTCTGGAGCTTACGGGGCCCGGATCAACTGTAGATATCGTGGTCCAGTTCCAATTCGGGAACCCAATACATAGGAGACAGTATAAAATTCTTGAAAAAGTTACCGATTGTAAGAGCCAATGAATACCCGATCAAGATCAATTTTTAGAAAAATTCCACGTTCCACGTTTCGAAGGAGGGTAATCCTTCGTGCGAGCATTGATGTAAAAAGAGAAATGTTATTCGAAGCGTTGTTAATTAATCGCGAAACTCGTGTATTAAATCGAGTTCAATTAAGACGGGACATCAACGAACGCGGAGACTGCGGATCGCGGTGGAATTTGAAAAATGGCCTCCATTGGAGGAGGGGGGGCGTCGCAAGGGGTCATTATGGATTCCGATGAAAGGACTTGGAAACAATGAGGACGAACAAAGGCGCGGGGAACACAGTGGAAGTTGTTTCTCGCGTTTAAGGGTTGCTGCCTCGAGGTCCGTCTATAAACGAAGAAACAATGGGGCGTAGCGGTGAGCTACAGCCGGTCGACTTCCGGTTTCGTAGCGTGTACTCTCTCCGCGCGGGACACGTCGTGGCGCGGGTTTCGCGCTCGTAAACGGATTCATAAAGGCGGAAGTGCCTCCTTTCTTCCCGCTTTTTCATCAGACCGACGGTACAAATGGTCCTGAGTCGCGCCACGGAGGAAAATCGCAGACTCCCATATTACTTTTTACAGCGTACGATCTCGCGCGATGTTCACGGTTGTTTCGTGTCTCCCCCCTCTCGCCCCCCAACCGTCGCCCTTTTCCACTTTACAGACACACAGAGACCTCTCTCGTGCATCTTTGATTTTCCCGTACCTTTTTCAACGAATCGTACGAATCGTATTTTGGAATTATTTCACAGGGAGGAGGGGGAGGGGGGGATAAATAATGAAAAAGGGGGTTCGTTCGAACAAATGGTTCATTTTTTATTTGAATTCTACGGCGAAGAATCATTAATCGAGGAGTCAGATACTTTAATATCGATGCTGCGAAACAAGGTACTGCGCATGTACTGTGCACGGTTGAGAAGTTGACCGGAGGGTTAACAGGAGGGTTACGTATGTGGATTGAGTTGGGTCAGATGTTTCAGTCGGGTTTCGAAAACTTATAACCAAGTAAAAATTGTTCATATTCCTTTTATACGTGATATTAGATCCCTCTTGATCCAAGTGTCATCTTTTCAGCTTCCAACTGTAGGTACAGTGTTTAGTAGGTAGGATTGTGATCTCGTGGAGCAATTACCAAATGTATAATATACTTTTATAAAGAATGAAATATCGAATAAAAATATGTATAAGATTAAAAAAAATCGATGAATTACATACCGCGAAGAAACTGTTCACATTGAATTCCTTTCAACAAGTTTCTAATTTGGAACCATTTTGTAAATAAAAATCCCTCACCCCGCATACATGTAAACTATCGAACGTTACTTTGATTGTGCATCAAGCTTCACTTTTCAACCTTTGTAAATCCACTACACGCGCGATTATTAATTTTGAATTGAATACTGTTTCGCTTGCGTTAAACCGTGTAAATAATAATCATCTCCCTTGCAACAAAGCGTACAGCACGTGCCGGCACGTAGAAGGCGAACAAGTCAAATAATTATTTTCTACAATGGGGAAACCTATTTAACACAGTTTCTCTTTTACGTTCTCCCACAATTTTTGAAGCAACCCACCCGTAGAAATAATTACCCGGCTTGAGGAGAAACGAGAATTACGAAAATAAAGGTAAACAGAGATGGCGCGCGAGCCAAACGGCGTCCCGGATTAAAAATGGCGGTTTCGAGAGAGACTCGGAGGTTCAACCACGCTCGACTAAGTCCCGATGTTCGAAGAATGCTCGGTATTCGTTTATAACAATTTTTCATAAACAAAAAACGGTATCTGGATAAACCCGATAATCCAGGAAATCCGCATTATCCATTATCTATTATCTTTTATCTATATGATCTTTCTGAGTTCGCGTGAGTTCACATGAGGTGGCGTGAGTTCGCATAAGGACAATGGAGATCATTGGAGGTCTCGTTGGGTCATGGGATGTCACCTGAAGTCACTGGGGGTCACGTGAGTTCACTGAGCTGGCGTGAGTTCACTGAGCTGGCGTGAGTTTACGTGCCTCTCCCCCTGGTAATTCTTCACGAATAAAACGTCACTATTCTCTCCTCTGTTTGACGTTTTGCATTATGACGCGTAAAGAGGAGGAGGAGATGGAGGTGGGGGGGGGGGGGGGGGTAATAGTAAGAAGAATTCCATTATGGACTCGGGGGTAATAAGAAAATGAAACCCGCGTTACAAAGAGAAAAGGGGTTGTCCGAAACCGCCGTTGCGCGGGAACAATAAACGTGTTTCCAGGTGACGAGCAGGTGAAAGGGGGAGGGCCTGCAATTAACACGCGAACGATGAATGCCACCGGCAGGTGACACGAGTTTTATTCCGTTCACCGTGAGGTTATCTGAAAGCTTTTTCAAGCCGTGGAATAAACGAGATACCTCCCACCACCGATACCTATACACGTAATTACGTAACGAAGACATTGCTCGTAACAACCACGATGATCACGAAAGCGGGGTTCTCGGTCGGTGGATCGGTTCTCCAAGGAATGTCAGGATCCGAGACTCGCGTGGGAAAAGTTGTACGGAGTAACTCGCAAGAGTTGTCGTTTCGTCCGCGTCGGCGGGAAAGCGCGAGAACAACTTTCGCAATTTCGACGACCTTGCGAGAACGATGTTGACGCAATCTTCTCTCTGATCCTTAAACTCCTCGTCTAACAATCGTCCATCCGGAAGAGGGAGAACCGCCTCGGTCCGTGGAACTTTTCGACGGAAGTTCGTATAATTTCCTGAATGGCCACTCTCGTTCGTCTCCTTAATTTCCATAACTCATTTACTGTCCATTCGGCAACCAAATCTTGGAAACTTCCTTGGAGAAACTCGGATCTACGCTACGGCCTACTGGTACAAAGTTGCCAGGACTACTTTCGGGGTGGACGGGGAAAGCGACTGGGCGTTTCTTTCAGTTTCTTCATAGCCGGGATTAAATGGCAAAATGTTTGCTCAGAAACGTTTCGGATGGGGTTTTTAAATATTGTTACACGTTCGAGACGATGCCTCGCTTAATGTTAAAATGTTGAGAGGGTCGATTATGAATATACGAGGCACGAGTGGAGAATTTTCTTCAACAAACGGGACAGAGAGGGATGCTTGATTGGTAGTTTTGAATATTGTTACATTTTCTCGACAGTGCCTCGCTTAATGATATCAGGAAAGAATAGGATCATCAATTATGAATATGCGAAGAATGGGTAAAGAATTTTCGTTTAATCAACGAGACCTCAGTGGGTTGAAGTTCTTTAATCAAAGAAACTGAAAGAGTAGGGATGACTCGATCACGAATAGAAGAGACAAATTTTATCAATAACTGAGGTATTGTTGTACACTTGCTTGTTTCGTACACCAACACGCGCAAATGATTGCACGAACTATTACGTTGTTCGGAAAGTGATTCCGTTTTTTTTTTTGCTGAAAAAGAAACACTATTTTTTTAGAGTGTATAAACATTTTATTAAATTATATATTCTCCATTTTGGAAAACGAAATGACTTTCCGAACAGCCCAATATTTCCAATAATAAAAATCTTCCGAATGAAAAATACTTTGATCTAAGAATCCTCGTTGGATGGAAATCGATCGGTTTAAAGTTACGTTTGTGATGTAGTACGGGATTCGAGCAATCGCGAATCAACGAATAATCTTGGAAGGCCGCTGGCGGGCTGGGAAAACTGTATACAAATCCTCACCTGATGGCGTTGAAGATCTCGTGGAAACCGGTTCCTTGGTGGCTGCTGACGTCACAAGTGGGCAACGGGTGGAGTAGCGGCAAACGATGACACAGCACGCTGTCGCTGTTCCTCTTGCTGCTCCCGTTGCTGTCCCTGTCCCTGTCGTTTTGCGGCAACGGGCCGTTTCCGGTGGCGGGCGCGGGACCAAGGCCAAGACCTAGAGGAAGCCGCGGTAGGGTCGCAGGCCTCGTTAAGCTGCCGTAGGCTGCCAAAGCTCCTCGGGGTAGAGACGAGTAGCAGCGATTAAGGGGTAGCGTGCCAAGGGTGCTGGAGGCACACCCGCTGCTTCCGGAACCAGACCCCGAACCTACACAACAATTTCAACGTTCTCATTTCCGTGGACTCCGTTTACCTCTCGATCGGTAACTACGTCACTTCGACGTCGAGGATGCGCTCGAGAAAGTTAGTTTCCGCCCCGGAACGGACTTTAATCGTCGCCTCAGTCAATTGGACGTAGGTCGGTGAACTTTGCTCGTTGCGTTCGCGAACCTTTCAAGCTTCGTTTCATCTTAGAACGGTTCTTCGAGGAATAAATACCACCGACCACGAAATCAACAATTCGATTCGCGACGTAAATTTGCGTTGAAAACTTGCACATACATCGGGTGTCCCAAAACCGACCGTACTGAGCGGCTGTGTGGGCATTCTACGCGAAAAAGGGGATCGAAAATGTAGAGTAACGTTTTTTACCAGAGGCTCCATTTCCGAGAAAATCGATTTTGAACATTTTTGGGGCACGTCGTCAGATCGGGGGCTTGTCGAACATGTCCATTATTCGATGTTTTCATTTCTGTTGTATAAGTATCGACGGTGGTACACTATCGAGAAACAAACACCATGCCACGATCAATGTCCCGAGTTAATGGCGCGAAACGGCGCACGTGCCCCAAAAATATTCAAACTCAATTTTCTCCGGTAACGGAGCCCCGTACGGGAAAATGTTATTCCACATTTTCGATTCAGTTTTTCACAGAGAACGATAATATTGCCTCGGCGCAGGTCCTCGTCGGGCATGAAATTCGCGTTCGACGGAATTTTCGATCCCGATACGGAGGCGTCGTTCCTCGAGGGGATGCGCGCTTGTGTTAAAATGGAGCCAGCGACGAGCAAAAGTATCCCCGTTTCGAGGCCTCGGTTCGTCCATCGGCAGTCAGCGATCCTACGGCGTTATAAGGAAGCTCGTAAGATTCCGTGTGGCTGCATAAGCGCGAGCGACATTAGACCGAGACACCGTGAGCCCTTAAGCGCGTTCAGCCGAGTTTACTGGCACGTAAAGCCTCCTCCGCGCAGAATTAATATAAACGAAGTGTACAAGCAAGAAAGGTAGCGTCGTCGGCATCCACGTTGCTAAGCGGCTCGTAAAATAACCGACAGACTCGGATGCCGGGCAGGAAGCGGTTACGAAGGGAACTCTATTAAGGGCCACTCCTCCTTCTCCACCTTCTCCTCCTCCTCCACCTCCTCCTCCATCTCCTCGTGCTCGAACGCCGCTGCAAGATAATGACTTCAATGACGAACAATGCGCGGACTGTCGTTGCGCGGGTGAACGCACTGCTAAATAAAAGCGCACGTAACGCGTGGATTTACAGGCGCGTAGCAATCGTCGGTTTCAAGATCTCCTATCCACTCTGAGCGACAATTTGCCGTCCTCCTCCTCCTCCTTCTCCCGGAGGAGGAGGAGGAGGAGTTCGTACCGCGCTTTTTCGTTTCCACTTTTTCGCTCTCACTTTTGTTCCGTCGAGGATCTTTCAGCGTTCGTGAAACAAACGGGACACGGGTATTATTATAAACAACGAATGGCTGCGTTGTCGACGAGGTATTCACCGGTTCACAAGCATTCGGTTGCGTTCGTTCGTGTTTCTTCCACCGCTTCGGGGCGTCCTCGTTGCTCACTCGCGATTATATTATCGCTTGCGAGCAGCGGGGGACGAAGGAAGTGGAGAAAATGAAAAAAATTGGTAGGAAACTTTATCGCGAAGTTGCGCGCGCGCGCGCGCGTCACGCATCGGCTCCGTGCTCCGAATAAAAAGCGTAAAATGTTTACGAGTCGGGACGGTGTCGGGGCTTGAGAGAATTTCTCAAGTCGACCGTTCGCTCGATAAAACTTGCCGCGCGTCTTTGCCACCTCGCGTTTTCAAACTCCCCTCCGCTCCGACCGGAGACGATAAAATTATTCGTGCACGCAGTCTCGTTCTATTTTCCATCGTTTTATTCCTTTTGGTGAGCTAACGTTTCTCGCGAACTTTAACGAGGAAGTTGCTGCGAATGTATCTGTTGCGAGTTAATAGGCGGTACCGATAGTGCGTTACAAATTTTTGCGGGGCTTCAATTAAAGGGAACACGAGTGAAGAATTTTTTTCGACGTATTTGTAACAATCGTGCATCTACACGATAAGAGCAATATCACTAGAACTAAAGAATGAGCATAGAATGGGATCGGAGATAAAATTAGAGTGACTTTATTTAAAGGGGAAAGGAGTGAACAATTTCTCTTGACAAATTTGTGTCGTGGTTCTACACGATGAGAGCCACCAGAGATAAAACTTGGGGATTCCATTTAAAACGAAAATCAGTAAAGAATTTTTATACGTTTGTAACAATCGTCGCTCTACACTATAAGAGCACAAGTTATTTTCAAGCGAATTGTACAGTAGAAACTGTACACAGTTTAAAAAATGATATTAATAAAATAGAAAAGACAGAAGGTTTTCGAAAATACTAATTCTGGTGAGAGGGGTGGGACGTACATGCCCTTTCCGCCTGGACAAGCTGCCAATGAACCGTTTCCACGCCAGCAACTCGATTAGGGTTCGAATCGCGAAGCTTTCGAGCCCGGGGACAGGAACAAAAGCTTCGAAAGAGTTTTCACGATGGCGAGGCGAGCCAAGGGGTTGAAATTGCGTCCGAGTCGTGGAAACGATACCCTTGTTATACAGCCACGAGCGTTTTCGAGGACTCCTGCCCCACGATAGGTTTAATTCGGCGCTCGTTCCGAATCCGGAGCGGAGTTAACAAACTCCTTTTTGGACGTGATCTCATAGAGACGGGTGTACGTGTCCGCGGCGGATTACCGGAAATTCGGCGCAGCCGGGCGCCGATGAATTCCAAGCGGAATATTAATTCGCCCTCTCGGGAGCCCCCTCTCCTCTCCTTCTCCAACGTACGGGTGGTAACGTTCTACGAACGTGTCATGAGAATTTTTGTGAACCGGAAGAGGCACCCCCGGACTGAAATTCCATTAACTTTGTCGGTCACGCCTCTTTCTCACTCCTAACCCCACCACCTCTCTACTCAACCAATAATCTACGGACAAATATGAGTATTAATGTCTCTGTTGATTTTACGGGATATTCGATGCGGTGTAACCGAGCACACTCCGGTTCTGCGAGCAGTAGTGCGGGCAATGGAGGGGGGGGGGGGGCGGTGGTTTGCGCTCAGGAAATGAGACTCGTCGCTTTGGAGTACTTCGGCGAGGAATTTCTGACTGTCGACTCTCGTTACGGGAAGCTCTGAAACGATTACCAACGACGGGGAACTAATAGCAGTCGAATGTAATGAGCAAGCGCTACGGGGATTATTTATCCGTTACGGCTGATGGGATGAAATCATTTGTACGAGAGCCCTTTGTAACGGGGGTGGTAATACGGCTTGTTGCTTCTTTGGTCGTTGGTTGCGTATCAACCTAGCCGTTCTCTCTTCGATCGAAGCGCCTCGAGAAGCGTAAGTAAAAGGGAGGGGACGACGGTGGTGGGGGGAGGTATAGCCTCCCGTTACTTGTTGCTGGTCAGAAGCGGCGGTTGCTTGTACGGTGTTGTCGTCGATCGTTGACGAGGAATTTAATCGACAACCGTAGGGCGTGCACGAGTTGTCCCGCTTCCGTGTTGCATCCGAATGCGAAACAATTTGCGTTGAAATACCGTTGAGAGAGGAGGAATTGATGTTACTCGTCGTTCGTCGGTGAAGAGAAACACGAAACAAAATAAAAAAAAATAAAAAAATACAAGACTTTTGACCGGAAAGAGACGCGTCTCGCGGTGGGGCTCTCTCGACGAATCGTCGGTATCGAATGCCCGCTTTCTTGTTCATCTCCCGCTCTTGGTGTTTTTATCACGCGAGTTGACGACGAATTTATCGCTTCGGCCGCGGTGCCTCGAACAAAAACCATTTCCCGTTTCTAAAGCGCCCCGTAATGGCCGTTTCCATCGGCCACGGTACATTGGACACGAACAGCCCCTCTTTCCTACCTCCTCCCCCCCACTCTGTCCCGTGTTCTGCACCCGGTTTAATTCCGGGTCGAGTCTCCGAGGCACGATCGGAGCCCCGCCGAGTATTCATTTCTCGGAGTTCGTTTAACCCCCGCGGAAAGATTTATTATTGTTTCGGGAGAACGTGCACTCCCACCTTCCCCCGTTCAGAGAGTGGGGGTGAAAAAAAAAGAAAGGAACGCTCAACGCGCGCGAGCTCTGCCCGTCTCTATCGGACACGTCGTATCTCTCATATTTTCCGGGGGAAACATCGATCGTACTCTGTTCGCGAAGCGCAACGACTTCGAAGGACGACAGTGTCTCGTTTAATGTTCGAAAACCGGGAACGTCGATTGTCGATACCCGAGGCACGAGTGGAGAATTTTTTGCGATGGCTACGATCCTGGATATGACGGTACATCAGTTGGAGAAACGTTGAACAGTGGTGGGGATGATACCTGATCGCGAATCTGAGTAAGAAATTTTATCAATATCCGAGGCACTATTGGAAATTCCATCTGAAAGTTCCGATACAAGTCCGGTTCCTTTCGTAGATTGTACGAAATTAATTTAGGATGTAGTCATGAATCTTAGAGACACGTTTTATATATACTCAGATTTTTGTTACTAAATTTCGATCGTAGAAAATATCTCCTTGGATTGTACTTTGTAAATTTAGTCGGTTCTTTGTCAACGGTACCGTAAGGGCAGTTAAATACGAATGGTGAACGATTTAACCTATCGCTTCAATAGCAAACACAAAGTAATTTATACCAAAAGACTTCTCAATTAACAAATTGATCTTGGGAATGCTATATAACAAGAAAACTGTCTTTACAGGACGAATTCGACCAACGACACCTTGCGTCTTAAATAAACGTGCTATCACACGGGCAGACCAATGTAAATAGCCTTTTCGTACCCAGATCTTCGACCGATCTTGAATAAAACATGAATTACTTTCGTTCGAGGAAGTCTTTCAAGGTTAGGTTGGCAAACCCATTCGCTATTTGACATCCTCATCGATATATAATCTTCTCTTAAAAAAAATTGTTCTTTTCTTAGATCCTTACGATGACATAAAAACGTTGGATAGATAAAAGTAAAATTGTTTTTATTCAAAAATGAATGAAAAAAATCCCGAATCGAATAATGCAGTCGATGACAGTGGTCGACTCGACGAAAGATAGGAACAAATTACGGAGTATGCCCAGAAGGTAGAAACGGGTCCCCCGGTCGGTTAGGTTTCACGTCGACCGCGTTTCCGTCTTATTCGAGGTGCGTCTGGTGTTACGCTCGAAATGCGCGCGTGAACAGTGGTCGCGTGTTCACCAGGTGGATCAATTACTTGCAGCAGCAGCAACCTGCTGGAAACGTGGTTCCGCGGTGACCCGAATGGAATCGAAACGAGGGACAAGGGAGGGGAGTAGGGGGTGAGAAAAGGCTCCGGACGAAAAGTGGAAACAATTTATCGGACGAGAATGGTCGAAAACCGAACTAGACTTCCTTCTCGCGTTCCAACGAGCTGCTATGGCTCGTGGACCAGAAAACGACTAATCCTGCGAGACGTAATGGAGGGTCCGGATCGTAACTTGCTTAGAGGAATTGCTGAAAAGTAAAAAATCGCGGTTCACTCCGAGATCTAGATCGTTCGCCGACGAACAATGCGGTAGGGTTGCTTTTAAGACTCTTAGAAGTGATGTATTCTTTTTTTTTTTAACGTCAGACCCCACGTGATTGAATTCGGTGGAAATCGAGAAGGAGTTATTGGTTTCCTGGAAAAGAAATAAAGAAATTCGACGAAGAATATTGTACGGTTGCAATTTCTCTGGGAAATTGTCGCGGGATTTCTGAAGCCAGCTGGACCATGGTTCGTGGCTGCGAAGGATACGTGGACGGGTGAAAATTATGGTTTACGAGATGACGGTAGCGTAACATGCCATTCGCTTGATATTTTCGATACGCTGCGACGTTTAATCAAAGTTCGAACTGACGTTTTCTACTTGAATAGTTGAAACGATACTTTTGATTTTTATTTTTGGGTAATGTAACTGGTGTTTGACCGATATTTAAATTCTTTTACATTTTTGGGAAATTTTAATACGTACTGAAGAGGATCCAGAATGTTAACGTGAGAGTATCGATTAATTCCAAGTGAGGTAAGTGATTATTCAGTATTTATTGAAAAGGAAAAGTATAGTAACGAATAGAAGTAAAAATTAAGCAGACGAGATGCAGCAACCAATTGGGAAAGAATCTCTCTATGTTTCAAAGAATACAGTTTTAACCAACTCTTTCAAAAACACTAACGTAAATAAAAAGAAAAAACGTTTCCAGAAAGAGAAAACGCAATATTCAATTTTCTCGTAACGACCACTCCAAAGCTGAAGAGTTATCCTCGTGAACCGCCTTGGAAGTGGTGGTGACCCGAAAATGAAGAATTAATTTCAACGTCACCAGAAATTCAGCAATCCAACTCCGTAAGCCTCCCTGACGCCTGAAACAGGGGAGACTGGTTCAAAAGTCGCGTGCAACTCCCGTTGCTCTATCTCGCGAGAAAGAAGGGCCATCAGCCCTTCCGTCTCTGTTTGCGTATCACTCGCCAAGAGAACTTGGCAAACTCCGGGCATTAATAAGGCGAAGTTTCGTTCGCGAAGTTTCGCGGGTGGTTCGCGAGCAAACCATTCAGCGATTTAGCATTAATGCGTGCTCTGTAGAGAGAGAGGTGCAGAGATAACTAAAGAAGGAGAGAGAGAGTGAGAAAGACAGAGATAGTCAGAGAGAGAGAGAGAGAACGTTATAGCTAGATAGTGAGAAAATGCTATAGCTATATAAAGAAAGAACGTTATAGCTAGATAGATAGAGATCGTTATAGCTAGATAGAGAGAGAAAACTATAGATAGAGAAAGAACGCTATAGATAGAGAGAGAAAGCTAGAGGTAGCTACAGAGAGAAAGCTAGAGATAGGTAGAGAGAGAAAACTATAGATATACTATAGATTACATAGAGAGTAAAAGCTATAGACAGCCAGAGAGAGAAAGTTAGAGTTAGCTAGAGAGAGGGAGAGCCCTCCGGCAAGGAGATACAGACGCGTCCGTGTTGTTCTTCGACGGTGTCGGCAGGGAGACTGTTAATAGTTCCGATCAAGGTGCTTCAAGTTCTTCCGAGTTACGAGCTGTTTGCTTATGCCGCGGTAACTGGATCGATCGGCAATTTGTTGCCGTTGCGGCGCCACGTTTTCGCGGTAACGACGCGGCGTTATTAACTCACGAGCTGCTTCCGGTAGTCCGTGCGAGATATCGTAAGTATTATAACTGGTAAGCCAAAACGTAGAACCACTGTGACTAAATTTTATTCTCTAAATAGGTAGGAGTGGGAGAAGGTAATATGATGGGAGCTGTCCCACTCTTTCACGCGCTGTATTTTGAATACACTCGAGTGGGAGTCGTAACTATTAAATACGTAAATAAGAAAACTCGAGCCAATGATAATACATCTATTAATTTATAGTTTGCATAACTTTCAACGAATGTGAAAATAACGCGTCGATCGGAAAATTCTCGCTTTGAAAAAATACGTCGTTCTCCTATCTCTACGATGACGTGTATGTACGTCAATCCTGTCCCGAACAGGTTGAACTTTAATCGAGGGAGGTTCACCAGGTTCACCGAGGACTCGGCCGAGTGCTTTCGCGAGAAAGATATCGCGAGCGGAAGCTGGCACGGGCCGTCGTCGACGTGGCAAAAATTCTTCTCGACGACCGGAGATTGGAACGTCGCGATAAGGGCTCACTCCCCCCTCCCCACCTCTCGAATTCGAGTAGAGTGTGCCTTTTTACAGACGCGTCGTTTCGTTAAATAACCACTCAAGGCGCGCACGCGCGGATCGAGAACCTTCGTTCGCCCGCGGGACTGGGAACTTGACCTGAATTATCAAAGAACATTACCAGGATGGAGGGGAGGGGATTCCAGTTGCATCTAAATTCATTCGTTTCCGCTACGAGCTGGAATTGCAAAGGGAATAATAAACGACCCCGAGCCTCTTCGTTTTAATTCTTCCTCTCTTCGATTTCATTAAACTCGAGAATAGCCCGAGTCGAAGCTCTAGCGGGGGACGGGATAGGGGTAATTACGTAATCCGATAAAAACGAGGGACAAAGGAGTTTTTCATTCTGCGACAAAGGAGCCAAAGGTCCGAAATATTTCGTCGCTACGAATCCCCGCGCCCTCCCTACCCCTTTCTCGTTTCATTCCTCCGGGTCGAACACATTTTCTCGTGGAAATAATTATCGGGGAGCACGTTTTGCAGCGACCCCGAACGTCAATCGTCGAAGGGATTCGATTTCTCCGCGATGCAATTTCGTTGTGCAATTGCTTATAACTCCCCGGATGACGTTTCTATTCTGTTTTTTTCTCTCTTCCCCCCCCCCCCCCTCCCGGGACGACGAGAAAGGAGCGCTTTTCTAATTGCGTTACTCGAAACGTGATATCGAATGGAATCGAACGATACGTACAGTACGCGCGGGAGAAGATTGCATTCGGAGTTATGAGGTGTCCCATTCGTTCAAGGGCGATCTCGATCGTGCACGGGACAGATGTATATATGTCCCACGCTCAAGTAGATGGTCCTTGGCCGAGTAGGACCAGTCGTCACACCGGATGCAATTTTCTTGCGCGCGCACTATACATTTGCAGTAGCTTATAACTCGAGTATGTTGTTTCTATTTGATTACACCAGCAAGGAGTATTTTCTAATCGCAGTCATTTGAAACGTAACATTCAGCGAACGGTATGTACTGTACGCGAGTGAGAAGATTGCATATGGAGTAGCAGTGGGTTCTGTTGATAAAGGGGCTCGTCTCAACCATGTACGAGGTAAATATACAAATATACTGAACGAATAAGATTCCTTATAACCTCGTATGCAATCTGTTCAACTGCGAACTGTACGAATGCAATTAACCGCGCGAAGGAACAGAACATCGAAGTCAGTTGCAACTCTATCGAAGCACACTGACGCAACGTCTCGACGCAACACGCAAAAAGTACGTCGATCCGTAAATCATGTACGCGATCGTTCGTTACACACGTGCTACGAGGAGGTCGCCGATCATACGTTAAATTATCTGGAAATGCTTATCGGGGGAAAATGGGAAAAATTCTTAAACGAAAGCTTACATAACTCAAGCCCTGCTGCTTTATCGAACCTACCCACCCGAAGAGGTTTATAGCCTTCGAAAAATCCTGAGTCAGACTCACGAGGTGATCCAGGCCAATGAAATACAGTTCGGCAAGAGAGTCTCCACGTAACCCAGGGATCCGGAGAGATTTGTAACCCGAGATCTTCGTAGGAATCAAAGCCCGAAATTACCCTCCTTAACGTTCCCAGCCGTTACATTGTTTTCCAGTTCGTTGCTGCGTCGTTATCGGGAGATCCATCGAAGGTCTGGGGTACGGAGGCGAATTGATTGGAATCCCGTTGCGGGAGCAAATAGGCGTGCTTGGGCCACGGTTGCAGGCTTTATCGAACCTGGAATAGCTCGCGCGCTCGACGAGAGATCCGAGTGTACGTTCTGTAGACGCCATTGGCTCACGCAGATACCCACCGCGAGATACGTCGAATCTCGTCGTGCAACTGACGACAAACTTCGCGCGAAGATCGAAACGAACGAAGGCTGCAATTTCAAGCGGGAAAGGTATTTTCAACGTTCGAGGAAGCGGATCGTATTCGGCTATCGTGGCGAACACGATCGACATCTACGAGCCACTTAAACGCCGGAGGCAATTCGATGTTTGCTATATTGAAATCGTGGTGGTCGGGTTAGGGTTTAATTGAATCGTGATCGAAACTTCGATCGCACGGATTAGATTTTTACAGACGTTTCGAAACTTCCAGCTCCCTGAAGATCACGAGGTAGCTGACTTTCCATCCGGGATGGGAATAGAAAGTCCTAGAGCGATGATTGTTATTATTAGACGGATGAAGGGTTTATCGAGCGATGGTTAAAGTAGATGCAAAATACAGAGCGAGCTGAAAATGGAGCTACCAGCAAGTGTAATGAACAGATGTAGCACGAACACGGTAACGCCTCGGATATCGATCTTGTTGCTCGGATTCGTGATCAGGAGTTGTTTTCCTCGCCGATTGTGTTTCTTTTTATTCAAGGGACCACTTCCAAAAATACACATATTTGTGAAAATAACTTGGTTCAGACGAAAGATCCCCTATCCGTGCTTCAGGTATTGATAACTACCAATTTTTGTGACTTCAATCTGACAAGTTTTGAACATTAAACGAGGTACTACTCTACGAGTGATTTAGACCGTGTGAGCGTCCAAATTATATATGAACTTGTCTTAATCTGTACATACAGGTATAGTTGTTCCCGCCAGGTGTCATGGTGACATTAGATAAAAGAAAAAAATATTTATCACGTTACAATCTTTTTTTCACACATCCAAGAACAGCTTCGTCAGTGTCTTAGCAAGACAAGGAAAATGGAACCTTTCAGTGAATCGAACTCGTTCCTAGTCGGTCGCCACCGGCAGGTGTGTATCATCGAAGAAACAACCCCGCCAAAAAAGAAATGAAACGAAAACCAAAGATAGAATCGTCGAATCCAGCCGAGGAATCGTCAAACCGAAAGATTTGATTTGTCTACCGCGCTATAAACACGTCGTCGTCGCCTCGAGAAAGATTGCTTTCGATTCGACTTGGGTTAGGTACGATGTAGAGATCTTGAGGGACTTCTTTCAGCCTGTCAAAAGTAAACTCGATCCAGCTGTTATTCGTTTAAAGAGAGTAAAGTCGAAATTCGAACTCCAAGTGTGCGGTTCTCTCAAAAAACTCGATGGAAAACATTCTGACGAGGAAAACTTTTGTCTTAAAAATGGGGCGATAGAATTTTCGGAAAAAAAATACAAATTGCGCGGCAATCCGGTGTCCAGGTCCAGGTGTCTCTCGAGCGATCGAGAGTAGAAGGTTTCTCGACCAACTCCACGACAAATTGCGTCACTTTGAGCTCTCGGAGTTCTCGCGAGCGAATCGATTGGCAATTTTGTGAACCCCCTCCACCTCTCTTTTCGTCTACGAGCGACGACAGGGGGATAGAAAGTTCTCCTCGTCTCGCACACCGAGAATTGGCGACGGAGGTTGCCTCGGGTGTTTGTAATTGCCAGAGCTGCGAAGGAGCATCAACCTCGTAGCTCCCCTCGGTCCCCTGGTCCCTCCCACGACACGGAGTACACGCGCGATGATGTTTACCAACACCGGCCGCGATAATAACATCAACCGCGAGACGATCCACCGTTTGTCTCAGCCGAGGAGACGAGAGAACCCGGAGGAACCCGAGGGAATCTTTAGGGTGCGTTACAGCGCCGGAAACGGGGGCAGTTGTGGCACCTGGGTTAGTATAAATATTTGGTGTCTCTGTATTGGGGTGCAACGAGGTGTATTTTTCGAGCAGGGACTGGTTTGTATCAGTATTGCGAGCGTTGATCGTTAAAATTGGATTTTTTTAGCGACTTGGCCTCGGTGACCTTGAAGTGCAAACTATCTACTTTGAAAGTGTAGAAGAGCAAAAAAACGCGCTCGAGGCAAGAAGTTTTAAATCGAGATTCATTATTTTGTAGCCACACACTCCGAAAGCAACACTTTTTCGAAACGATCTCTGACATCCCTAAATGTATAGTAATACAGGGGCCAAATAAATCTATAGTTTTTGAAATATTCTTTGGTACTTTCGTGAAAGTAATGTACAAGTTGGATTAATTTTCTGCAGTACCAAAGAAGCCTATACGATGAATTAGAGTATTTTATTTTTTTTTTTTAAGAAGAATAATGGATGTGAACTTTCAATGTTAAGGAAGATTAGGAGTACTCTTTGATTTTCATCCCATTTCTTGGATAGTGTATACAAATCGTGTTTGCAACAAGTGGAGCTGTACAAGGAATTGTTCAGATTCTGTTATTTAAAAAAAAAAATTGAGTGTAGAAACAACCCTCTCGAAGAAGATTAGAATTCTGTACACAATTCTATACACATGTTTGTAACCAAGTGAAGTGTTTTATTATTCTACGAAAAATATTAGATTCGGAACTCTCCTACCTAAAAGAAACCAGGAATTCTAGTCCCGCCGATCGGTTGGCCCCTCGATCTGCCCCCTCACTTTTTCGAATTTCATATGCAAGTTTGCAACAGTTTCTTGCCGTGATCATTCTTCCCTCACTTCTTGGAACAAAGCGAGTTTCAGGGCGACGAGCTACAAAACGTTAAGATCGGTTCGAGGGCGTCTGCAGCTCTTTCACCGAAGTCACTCATGCATGTCCATAGAGAACAGACTCGAGTCAGAGAGGTCGAAAGACAAGGGGGCACGGCGGAGCGACGAAGACATTAAGGGGATGTTGAGAGAGCAGGTTTGGACAAGGGCGTAGCATGGAGCTGGAAGGGTCCAACGCCCGGAGATGATTAATACGTTATTCGCGAGCGGAAATTCAGTTGGAAAGTGTCGTTTGCACGGAGGTTCGTGTATAAACCATTCTCCGAGGACGTTGTTCATCTTCCTTGCGGGAGACAATCCGCAAGCTGTTATTATTCCCGTGAAAACACCGCGTCGCGATTTATTCCGTCCAAACAGTGACGCGGATTTTTTCTCCGCTCTCTCTTTTTCGGTCTCTGTAAACAGGATGCTCGTCGATCGAAGCGGCGTTCGTCGAATCAGGACGAATTCGAGCACGAGAAGCCAAGGTTCGATCGTAAAGTTTATTCGCTCCGATTGGAGGTTTACGAGCGATTCGACGATTCACCGCAAGCCTTTCCATAATCTAAAGACTTCCTGCTGCCAATTTGACGACACGATCGATCGTGATTTGCATCGACGAAGTTTCCCCCACCAATTTGAAGGAACTCTCGCGGTCGTTGATTAACCAGTTGCTCCGATCGAGTTGCAATTATCGTTGGTCGTGATTTGTTCTACATCTCTCATGCGAAAGTTTTCTCGAGTCCGTTGTTCGTTCGCGAAGAAGTTCGTCTCGTTCGACGTTAGAAAATCGAAGGCGCGGATTATTAATAAACGAGGCGCGAAGAATCGTCGGAACGAGGTTACTTTCACGAGCATATACGTTCTTGGAAATAAGAACGAGTTCGAGTTGCAGATATATGAACAGCGAGGACGACTCCTGATCTTGAATCCGAGCAACAAATTTATCCGTGACGCTACCGTACTCCTGACTCTTGATCTTGAATCCGGGTGTGAGTTCAATCATCACTCGAGACTCGATCGTGTTCCCGATTCTTGATCACGAATCCGGACGATAAATTTAACCGACATCTGTGACGCTACTTCGGCTCCCGAACTTGAATCCGGGTAATACGTAAAACTTTCAATCCAATCTGATTTTTTTTGTATACATTCTTGAAAATGACGTTCACCCGAGTCGAAGAAACACAGAGTGGCGGGGAGGACTGTGGATCGCGAACCCGAGCAATAAATTTGATCAATAATCGAGGCGGTGCTGCATATCATTTTCTCGGGGGGTTAAGAAGAAATCGTTCGAACAAGGAAAAGGCTCGATCGAGTTTCCTAAATGAGGGAGGGTGGGGGTTGGGGGTGGTTCGCGTAGATAGAATGACGTTGAAACTAATTCCAACGCAAATTGGAGAATGTCCGGGAGCATTCGTTATCCAGAACAAATGGCGGTATTAGACACTTCGCTCTTCGCCTCCTCGGGATTGCAGTTTCGCTCACGAGAGAAAACCCCACTACGCTTCATAAATTGAACGTCCCTTCCGCCCTTACATGTTACGGGGTGTGCTCGCGGTAGCTCCGGCAAATGGCGGT
This sequence comes from Ptiloglossa arizonensis, assembly GCF_051014685.1. Lineage (NCBI taxonomy): Eukaryota > Metazoa > Arthropoda > Insecta > Hymenoptera > Colletidae > Ptiloglossa > Ptiloglossa arizonensis. The sequence goes on from NC_135051.1 coordinate 18,501,915, forward strand.
ACGGCTTAAAGTTCGAAAGGGCTGAAGTTTCGTTCCCCGTGCGATGTAAAACGCCGCGGGAACTTCTGTGCTCCGATTTGCCCGCTGCAGGCCGGAAACTGTTCTAATTCCAACTTTCTAATTCCGCGGTCATACCGGGCTAATGGCCCTCTGTACACGGTGCCTTGGATCCTGTGCTCGTTATGAGTTTATGTTCGCACGCTGCAAAGGTTCCCCGATGGCTTTTTCGTCGAATCGTTCGTTTCCCTTTCAATTCTTCGACAGGGAGCTTGAGTTCCGTAACTTATTCTATCGATTGACATGAGCGGATTGGAAACGTTAGAGGAAACAATACGGAACCTTGGTTTACTCGTTGCTCTTGTTTCGAGGTTAGTATTTTGAGAAAAATGATTACTCGGAGTTCTTGGACAGCTGTATACTTCGTGCTTCAAAATTTTTATTTTCAAGGATACTTGAGTCGGCAAAAAAATAGTTGAAGGTTATTTTCATCGACCAGACATAGTCCAAGGTTATTTTCATCGATCAGACATAGTCCAAGTTTATTTACATTGAGCAAAAATATTCCAAGGGCACTTACACCGACCAAAAATAATACAAGGTCACTTACACTGATAAAAAATAGTTGAAGGTCACTTACATTGATTAGATATGATCCAAGGTCACTTACGTCGATCAAAAATCGTCCAAGGTCCTTTACATCGATCAAGAATGATCCACGATCAATTACATCGACCAAAAATAAACCAAAGTCACTCACATCGGTCAAAAATATACCAAGGCTAATCACATCAACTAAAAATAATCCAAGGACACTCACATCGACCAAAAATAATCCAAGGATAGTACACTCGATAAAAAATAATTCAAAGGCACTTACATCAACCAAAACTATTCCAATGTAACTCACATCGATCAAAAATACACCGACGACACTCGTACCGATCAAAAATAAACCAAGGTCACTAATATCGATGAAAAATAATCCAAGACCACTTGCATCGTTCAAAAATAAAAGCACCGAGCGATTTTCACTGTTCGACTCGATCGACGTGTCGCGATTTCGAGTAGTTTGTCTGAGATCGAGGCACTTCTCCGTTGCAATACCGTTTAAGTGCATTCACATCGCGATAAATCTCGCGCGGTTGTCGATGCCGCTATCATGTAAATTGACCTTAATGGTGCGCGATATCGGGACCCGCGTTAACGAAGCGACGCGTATCAAAATTTAAAATGTTCCGGCAGGATTTTCGCCCAGCTACGGGCCATGGTAGCGGGAGGATTCGTCGATCAAACACGGCCGGTTGAAATTACGGGTCGTTTACCTCCGCGCGATCATTAATTCGGTTCGTCTTGAGCCCCGGGGCTTCGTTAAGCTCACGCTCGCGATTATGCTTTGTTGATCGAGCGACCGACGAACCATGCACCGTCAACTTTAAGCCCTCCAAACCTCCCCTTGCTGCTCGGGGAAAACACAGATTTAACCTACGCAGAGAACCCACGTCGATTCCGAGGATCCGTGGATCATTTTTCGCGATAACGTTTCTCCGGCTGGTATCGATTTTTTAGCTGAGATCACGGCCATCGTAAAAGCACCGGGTTCGACCCAGTTGACGGAGAATAATGTCCGGAGATAATAACTGCAGGTTGTTGAATCCTCTAACGAAACATTGATCAGATGAATTATGTCGTTTAGTGAGGTGATCATTCAACTTGACGGGTACAGGATCACTTAAAATTATCGGTGAGTCATTCTTGTTAAATTGTGTAATCGAATTAAATTTGAAGGATACTAAACTCCCATGCTTATGCTATTGTCGGAAGGATACTCTGTGAGACTATTTTCAGTATTTCTGTAGTTAAAAATCGATGTTGTTAGAATGGATGATGATTGGATGTTGATCTTCAGAGGCAAGGAATACAATGTTGCTTTCATTAAATAAAATTCGGAGAGAATTAGTTTCAATATTAAAATTAAATAAGAAGGTTCACCATGTCTTGTTGCGCCGATCCAAATGACTCCTTAAATTTATTCAGATGAAACATGAGATTAAAAAGATTATTTCAATTGTTACGTGCAATCTACGAAAGCTTCCGGAAAAAAAAATGAATCGAAACTATGTACAATTGTTTATAATTCTAACAAATAAATTCCAAGTATTTTCAATCATTTGTACTCTAGAAGCAACTCTCGATCGCCACCGAATTCGATCTAATTTTGCACACATCAAAATATTGGAAATAAAATAAAAAAAATCGTAATAAAAGACATTCCAAAGTAATTGTACGATTTAACAACGAGTTGTACCAATTTCCCGCATCGAGAAAAGCTCCGAGCGCAAAAGGTTAAAATACCATGTAGTAACGTAATAAAACACTACACACGCAAAAAAAATCGATTGCTGTGCGTTTACAAAAAAAAAAAAAAAAAAAATTCCACGCATGGTAAAGAACAAACGAAATTTTCGAAACGAGTCAAAACCGCTCTTTGGTAAATTCCGCTTTGATGAATTCTCTCTGCCCATATAAACGATATTATCAGTTTTGAAATCGTTGCGAAAAAAGAAAATGAAAGAAACAAACAAAAAGTATAAAGGCAAGGTTTTACCCATACTGATTCCAGAGCTGGAGGGATCCTCGTTCTTGGCACCCCAGCTACCGGCTAGATTCAACGCGAGTAACGGCCTCTCCTTCAGCAACTCAGCGACCGACGCCAGGCCCTCGCATCCGCAGCCCAAATGGGGCAAGTGCAGCGCCTGCACTTGAACGCAGCCACGAAGAGCGTCGCAGACCCGGGACACTTGTTCACCGGACAGATTCATGTCGAGGACTAGCCGCGCCAAGCTGCTCGACGCATGGCTCAGTCCACGGCAAAGGGCGTTCACCACGCACTCCAGCCTGTAACACCGATCGATGGTCTCTGTTCGTTATAAATACTTACAAAGTACCCCCGATAGTAGTAGGGGGGGTCTCGATAATTTCATGGGGGTCTAAGCGGTTACGAATCACTGGTTTGGTCGATCAGTCTAGAAAGATTTCTTTCTGTTCATGTTCCTGATAATCATCAACCGAAGATAGGTGAGAGGGGTCTAGAAAAGTTGTCAACATTTGTAATATAGAGTCCAGGGGGCCAATTTTGACGAGTATTGACCAATTAAGTTACCGTTTGCAACGTAACATTTAAAGGAACGGTATGTACAGTACGCGAGCGAGAAGATTGCATTTGGTGGGTCCTATTTACCCTGGAGTTGTCTCAGGAGGATAGGAGGTAGGTGTAGGTACTTTATTCGTTACAAATTCTTACATCGGGTTTGGAAAGTGGAAGAGGGTTGATAATTTGACCTCCACGTGATCTAATTGATCACGAATCACTATGTTCGATGATTTCGGTTCACTTGTGCGTTCCTGCGACGATGTTGGATCACAGACAGGTTATAGGGGTCCGGAAAGACTGTGAACATTTTAGGGGGACTTAATTTTCGACGAAATGGTCAACCTGCACGTATGAATAGCAGGTCACGTGCTAAAATTTCGTGGACGAAGTGGGACGATGTCGCAAAAGTTAAGGAAGCGTTGCAGTTTTCCTGGCTGGGCGTTTCGCAAGCGTCGCGGTTTCCTTCATCAGTGGCTGCTTGACACACTGCTACCGATACAGGGAACTGCAGCGGTTGCGAAACGTCGAAGAAGCTCAAAATGTGGCCGCCATCCACCGGATCAATAAGAACAAGTTTGCCAGTAAACTGACCTACATTACCTCCGGGTCATCGGGTCGCAGACACTTTAGGAAAAAAAGATCTTTGGAGCTTTATTCGGTGGAGATATCACGTTTTAAGTAGATTAGGTCGGATTAAGTTGGATTAGATTGCAGAATGGGTACGCACGCTTGAACTTCGGCCTTTCTCGTTTTTATAGAATGAAATGTTTCTTGCACTTCTATTCCAAATTGTCCGAATTTTTTACTACGGTGAATACAATCGTTGAATAAATAAAAAAATATTCCTCGTCTGACCTCGCAGATCTGAATCTACTTGAAAAAATTCAAACGACATTTTTCGGTCTCCCGTAAGTATCTAGAGGTCTAGATTAGGAATTTAACATGGTTAAATAACAATCCTCAAATAAATAAAAAAATACTTCAATTCGTGTAGACGTGTGTTACTTGAAAAATAATTTTCGAAAATAAAAAATATACTCCATGAATCTCGAAGGGTACAGGTTAGGTATTTGGTTATTTTTTTTATTGAAAAAGGCAACAAATAATCGTTAAGTGAATAGATGAAGAAGGTTTCTCGTTCATTCGCGCGGATATATGTCTACTTGAAAAGTGATTTTTAAAAATTGGACGAAGCACATCCTTTCCCGCGAGTCTCGAGCGGTCCGCCATGTAAATTTGTTTCGTGGCGCGAAACGCGTGCCAGTCGCTCGACGCACACTCCCTTGGTAGATTTATGCATGTATAATGTTCACTTCGCTGTCTATTCGCTATTATTTCGAGAGGCAGCCGCGCGTACGTGTTCAACGGTTGTTATGCAAAACCGAGCGCGAGTCTCTTCTCTTCGGAGAATTGCAAACGAGTGTCTAGATTTTCCTCGACGTTACATTCCCGGTCGGTGGAGCCAGCTTAGAATTTTTACGACGAACGATAAGCAAGGACGGCCACGGGATCAAAAAGAAATTTTTATCACCCCATACCGTGGAAAAAAGAAACGTTATCGCAGCTCGCGAAAACAAACGTATCCTCTTGCTTCGTCTATTGTAAAAAATGCATATATATATATGATAAATATTCGCGAACAATTATCGAGGGAATAAAGTGAACAGGAACGCCTTCAATTTATACATTTTCCATACAAAATAACACGGAGATGCGTTTTCAAATGTGATTAAAGCACGAGAGCTATTGACCGAATCGAATAATTCGCGCATCAGTTTCCACGAACGAAATACAACCATAAACTATCAAACTCGATTAATTTCAGTTCTCTCTATTTGTACAATAACCGTGCACTTCATTCTCGGACTTCGAGCCTGATTTCCAACGCGCCCAGACATTTATGCGCGGAGATCAAGACCCTGCCCGACTAAGCACGTTCTCTATCACTTCCACGTGGGTAATAAAACAAAGCAAATAATTTTTATAATTCCGGTCAGATTTTGCGCAGGATATTGTATGCGCGTGAAAATAACAGGATGTTGAAAATTTCCGTGTAGATTTTATTAGGTTGTTCGGAAAATCATTTCGTTTTTTTTTTTTTTTTTTTGTGAAAATGAATTGAAAAGTCATTTTGGAAAACAAAATGACTTTCCGAACAACCCAATACATTTTTCAACGCTGACGAGGCATCTACGAATGGATATCGAGGAGACGTCTGATCGAATAGGTTCACTACTACTTGAGCGAGAAACACCGTAAATATTCCACTCTGACAATTCTATCGTTTTCGATTTTTCTCCTCACTGGTTGTAAAGTGCACAAACCACCGGTGAAATATCCACGTGGTCAGTTTTTGGATTTGATTTCCATTTTTCGAAACGGTAAAAAATTTATCTGCGTAAATCTGGAGCGCGGCTGACCGAGCACATTCACTACCACTTGCTCGGGAAGCAAAGAGTAGATATCTAATTTTGACACTACCACCCTTTTGACTTTCGAATGGGATCTCTCTTACGTTTGAATATCGAGGTCACGTCTAACCAAGCAGGTTTACTACCACTTTGGCGAAAAGCACAAAGTAAATACATAATTTTAACAATTACACCGTTACTGATTTTCAGATTAAACTCCTTCCAAGTTCAAATATTGAGTGTACGTATGACCGAGCACGTCCACCATTACTTGCACAAGAAGCACAAAGTAAATATCTAAATTTCGACTATTTTCTCGTTTTTGATTTTCCAATCGTACCTCTCTCGTGCCCCGATATCGAAAACACGTCCGATCCTGATATCCGCTACCACTCGACTAAAAAGTGAATATCTAATTTCGACACTTTAATCGTTTCTGACTTTCGAATCGGATGTCTTTTACGTCCGAATATCCAAAGCACCTTTGACAAAGCATGCCAACCACCACTTGTTCGAAAAGCACAAATCGAACATCTGATTTTGATACCGCATCCGATTTTCAAATCAGCCGCTCCCTCTCGCGTTCAAACACCGAGCAGACGTCTGACCAAAACGTCCACTACCACTTAGTGGAGAACGCACTAAACGATCGAGTTTTTCTGATTCCAAGCCCAAGTTTTGTCCCTCGCGAGTGTATTTCCATCGTCCACGCACGAAAGAACCACGTGCTCACTTTTCAAACCCCGATTGCTATTTTTCCGCGTGGAATGGCGTCCCGGGTACTAATATCGAGGGGCACACGGGCCGCCATCACTCGCAGGCACCTGCCAGTGGAAATATTCCGTCACCTGTCAGCCACCGATTCGACGCGATCGATTCTCGAACGGAGTTTTATGAAACGTGGCCCTCCTCCTCGTCGACGTCAAACGATCCCGCTCGATTAGTACAGAATCCAACTCTCACCCCCTCGTCGACGAGTATTTTAATAAACTCCCGCGGCGGTTGGCCATGCATCCCCGTCACGGAGGGTAGTTAAAAAGGGCGCCCTTTAAAACACCACGGACACGCTCCACCCTGGGAAACCTTCCCGCTCGTGTATTCGTAAGTTCGTTATAAAACTTTTCCTCCCCTAACTGCCTCCCTCTCTGTCCCTCCCTCAAGGGATATATCCCTTTTCTTGCAAGTACCGAGCGCCCGAGGATTCTTATTATTTAAACGTTGCATTAGCGTGGCGCGTAACGCGGCATCTGCCAAGAAGGAAAATCGTGTTTGGCCCGTGAGCAAAAAATTTATCCGCTCCCAAGGGTGGGGGGAGGGTTGCAGGTATTCCTGTTGCACGGATCCTCCCTCCGACGAGCTCGTACGCTTCGAATCCGCTTCGATTCCCGAGTAAGTTAATTCTTTGCGCTCGAGTGGCGACCTCGATTAATGCACTGGAATTTTTCTATTAAGGAAAATTAAAGGAAATTTCGTTGCTCGGTAACGAAAACAGCATAATCCTTTGTGAACGAATACGAATCGTTTCGATAAACGAGTTACGATCCGAATTGGTTTTTCGATTTATTCTTAGAAACGTAATGCAACTGCTTCGAGCGGAAAGGGTTAATATTTTACGAAACAATTTTCAACATTTCCTAGATTCGTCAACATTTCCGATTAAATAAATAAGCCGAATCTCATGTATAAAAAGTGGAGGAAGACGGTATAGGTGGAGTGGAAGAAGTAACGGGTGTTCCTGTTTAACTAGGTACGCAGTTATACCTCGTACGGTACTTTCTCGATAAATGTGAAAGCCTTGGGGTAAAAATTTACATTTATAAAGGACCATTCAAGAAAATCTGCACCTCTATCGGCATTTTATTGACAGCGACGAGTGTAGAAACGATCAGGCAGCAAGAAATATTCCTCTTAGCAGTGAGGCTAAATTTTTCACATTTATCGCGGACTTCAGTTTCACATTTATCGTGAACCTCAGTTCCACATTTATCGTGGACTCCAGTTTTCACATTTATCGTGGACTTCAGTTTCACATTTATCGTGGACTCCAGTTTTCACATTTATCGTGGACTCCAGTTTCACATTTATCGCAACAACACTGTATCTGGTATATTGGTACAATAGGAAGACCCGTTACTTTTCTCACTTCTTAGACATAGAATTTAGCTTATTTTTCTGGATACAGTAACAACTGTAAAGAGAAGGAGGAGTCCATGGACGAACTCAGAAGACCCCGTAGAACGATCGTCGGGTGATAGACCATCGTGAGAGTACACTTGTGAAAGAAGAGAGATTCTTTGCAAATAATTAATAATATTAAGGGTAGAGATAAGTTAAGCACGAGTTATGTGGAAATTAATCAGTGTTAAGGGAAAGTGATGTCATTCGAACGCGCCAAATCCTTATCAGTGGCGAATCGATGAGATTGAGAGAAATCTTTGGAAAACAACGGAGAACTGTGGTGCAATCGAGCGGCGGAAACGAGCCGCCAAAGCACGACGGTGGTCCCTCTTTCGAACCCCTCTTCCTCTTCCACACCCTTCGCTGCACTCGACGCGGGCAAACAACAAGAAGGCTTCTCGTATCTGTTCGATCCATCGATCGGGGTGGGCGTTCGTTTCCCCGGGGGATTTGCGGGACGATTCTGAGTGGTTTTCGTTGACGACGGAACAACGGAGGTGAGAAAATAAAACGGAAACGCGACAGCGGGGGAATGTTTCGCTTCGGGGGCGAGAAATAATAATAATAATAAGAATAAAAGACTTTTGTTGCGTCGTGAAAAGGTACGTACACAGTGGGTGGGTCAAACGAACAGGTAATATCGAATTCTGTGCAATCAGCTGCTTTGAAGTGTCCGGTACAATGAGAAATGATAACGATAAAAATTCTTTGCTGCATCGCAAAAAAGTAAGGAGACAAAAATTAATTTTATGCAAATCTATAAAATACTGAGTAATTTTCGAATGTCTTGTAGAGTGATTCTCTGTTCTCGAAAATACCTTCTGCAATGAGAAATTTTCATACTTGAATACTTCCGAATTTGTAAAAAAAAAGATGTTAAATTCTAGATCTTTGTTTTTCAATCGCGTTCGAAGAAAAAATAGTACTATTTAATACTTATTTACAGCGTCTTTTGTACCGATAGACGTTCTCGTCGAGGGGGCGCTGGAAAGGTCGGCGCAAGAGAAAAAAAAAAAAAAAAATAAACAACAACAAAAAATTTGAAAAGATCCCGCAATCCGATCGCAGCGCCGAATCGGTGTTTCCGGAAGTTCCGTGGCGAGAAAAATTACGAATCGTCGCTCATGAACTGCTCGAGAAAGTCCAAAAAACTTTCAAAGCTTCGGGGACAAAAGCAAAGGTAGAGAGAAAAAAAAAAGGAGACGTGAGAGAGGAAAAATTGGCGGGAGTTAAAAGAGGGTTGAAAACGGTGACGGGATCAGAGTGAAAGAAACAAGACGCCAACCAAGAAGGGCGGCGGGGAGGGGTTGGGTGTGTGAGAAAAGAACCGAAAGACGGAAGGAAGGAAGTCGAAAGAAGGTCCAAGAGGTGAGAAAAAAAGTAGGGGGAGCGGGGGTAGAGAGCTCTCCTTATCTGGTCCACCGTTTGGCTGTGAAAACCACCCCCTCTCTTTCTCAGTCCTTAATTTTTCGCCACGGGCCACGAACAGACGGTTTCAACCCTTCGTAACCCCCTCGAATGCTCTCTTTCTCGTGACAAAAAAAAAAAGAAACGCGCCTCCCTGCCATTCTTCCTCGGGCATATTGTTCCACCACTTTCTCCGTCTTTCGTTTTCTTTTTTTTTCTTTTTCGCCTCGCCACGAGAGACTTTATGCAGCCGCGTCGGTCCAACCCCTCTTGGCGGCCGCTCATTGTTAAACCGCTCTTGCCCGCCGCGTTTGCGGAGAGGGTAGGTTAGGGGGAAGGGAGGGAGAGGGGTGTGTTCCCTGGCACGGGCCGGCTCGTGCTTGGAATATCGAATTCCGGCCTTTTCGCCACGGGGCCACGCGTGAAAAAGCTCTGGAAGATGTATATATATATATACTTTTTGGCGACCCGCCCCCGGGAAGTTTCGCTGCGGACTTTCGAGACGTGTCATCCGAGGGGATGGAGGATTCCTCGGGTGCCACCGAATATGAAAATCTCGTTCGAGGAATGTGTGACACGACCAAGCTGCCGCCAGCTCTACCCTGTTCGAGAAAGCGATTTTTAAAAATATTTTTTAATGTCAGAGGATTCCGATGTCCGTGGAATTAATTGTTTCGGGGTTATCTCCGCGTCACCTGTCTCGAAAAGGGTGTGCAACATCCGGACGAGAGAAAACAGTGAGAATTTATTGTTCCAGCTGCAAGTATCCTTTTTTTTGTTGCACGATATCACTTGTGAAATAACACTTAAGGGGGTATTGAATTTTTTTGTTTAGAATCGGGAATAGAAAAATTGTAATTTTTTTTTTATTAATAAACTATTCTAATCGATTCTTTTGCTCAGATGCTTATACATTTTTGAAGGATATGTACAGAGATATCTATATCATAACAAAAACGATATTTATGAAGTTACAGAGCTGAGCTGTAATTACTGCAAAGTTGTTTTTTAGGAGAGGGAAAGGTTGTCGCCAGAATTATATAAAAAAATTTTCTAGGGTGCAATGGATTTATAATTTCCTCTGTAATAATTTGACTAATTTTCACGTGCAAAGATCTGTTCATTTTCTCGCGGTGAGTTACAAACTGGGTTCCCTCCTCCGACAACTTCGATCTCTGTCGAATTAATCTTCTCGGGGGTTATCTAAGCGTTATTTGCCTAAGAAGGGGATAACAGAAAGGATTAGCCATCCTGTTTGCAAGTGTTCAAATTGTTTGCAATTGTTACAAAACCAATCGAGAGCTACAGCGTGTAATATATTAGGTTATTCGGAAAGACATTTCGTTTTTTCTGGTGGAAATGAAACACGATTTTTTTAGAGTGTATAAACATTTTATTAAATTATATATTCTCCATTTTGGAAAACGAAATGACTTTCCGAACAACCCAATAGTACCATGAAGGAAAAAACTTTTTGTCTTGCAGGATCCACGATAAAGCTTACAGAAGTGAAGAAGGACTTGTTTACAGTCCTGTATCAATTGTGAGCAGCTTGAAATTGTCTTTTTTTTAAGAATATTTTTATTACATCGTTGTACTACTTTTATGTCTCTGAACGAATTTAGGAGTGCCTAGCCCAGTGTGGCTCAACCACCCTATTTGCAAATGTTCAAGTTGTTCCCAACTGTAACGATATCACTCGCATGCTATAGTACCGTTAAGAGCGGAACACTGTTGTCCCACAGGATCCGCGATGCGCCTCATGAGAGATGTATCAACCTCCGGGCGAGTCAACAGTGTTTCCTTCGACATCATTTGCAATTTGAACGTTGCCTTACGCTTCGATGGATAAACGACGCTCACCGGGGCGCCAGGAGTCTTTTTGCGCCCGGGTAAACGTCGCCCTTAGAATAAATAAAGTTTTCAAAGTACAGTGATGTCTCTCCCCATAAGCAGCAATTTTCATTGCGGTTTTACCTACCTTTTTGATGTTCGAACGTTCGAAGATTCTCTTTCCTTAACAAGGGGGCAGTAACCGGGAACAGAATTCAGTTTTAAAATAAAGAATAAAAAAACTAAGTTTTATTCTTAGGGAGAGGTGCAAATTTTGAAAAAAATTTGTTTCTTGTATTTTATATAGTTTCGAAGATATTCAAGATAACGTGTAAACTCTAATTTTTCTCAAGGGAATGTTTCCACCCTTTAGAATCCCCTTTTTACAAAATCGAAAAATAGATCCATTAATGGGATCGCTTCAACTACGTTTGTGCAAAGTTTCAAATCTTTTTCAATGTTCTTCGTCGAAGATTCTTTGGCAAAGAAAAGATTTCCGAGAATTCTTTTAACCGTGATCGGTTAATGGCGCGAGCTCTTAAAGAATTATCGTCGCATCTCCGCGCAATCGGCCCCTCGAGTTTCGATTTTTCCGCAGCGTGGAAGAGGAGGAGGGGAGGGGGAGGAAATAGCAGAAACCAGGGCTCCCAACACAGCCAATATAAGCGCGCACACAAGAAACCGGGGCAGTTATGCAAATGGGGTCTACGAGCACCGCTGCTACCCTCTGGCCAGCGTTTCCTGCCCCGTTTTGCGCAGAGTAAACACGTTCACTTTTTCATCCCCCCTGTTCCGCGTCCCTAGCGATGGTAAATGTCTTCTTCGCTGTCGAGCGAGTGCAAACTAAACTTATTAATTTACTTTCTGACCTTTCGCGATGTCCAAACACGATCCGCGGAAGATATTTTTCAACGAGAGGGCTAGACACTTGATGACAGACGTTTAGAGGATACGTTGGAGCGCACAGAACGGTTCAGGGGACAGTGACAGAACGACAGGTTCGAAAAAGGCGACAGGTTCGAAAAAGGCGACAGGTCGAGGGACACGACGAGGTTGAGAATTTCTGGAGGGATTGTAAACACAAACAGAGAAGGTGATAACGTTTCGAGGTGCACCATGTGTAGGAAAAATTGTATGTTTTGGCGCAGAGGGTATTTTTCAGTCACGTGGAACGCGAAACAAAAATTTTTCAAGGAGAATAAGACTCGCGCGACCGTACTGTGTCAGACATTACGGTCAGCCCGTGTCCTACTTGCGCAACCGTTTAATTTTGTTTTTGAAGAATTTCTCGTGCTTCAGCGAATAAACATTTTCAAAAATCAGTACGTACAACGGATAGCGACGTCTATTCGGTTTACAAAAATTCTAATTTGGTTCGGTTCGGATCATTAGTACACGAGAAATCCACTCTTAAATCGCGACTGGGAAATTTTTGTAGTATGGGACGAGAATGGTTGTATTTTCCACAAACATTAACATTTCTTTCCGAAAATTTGCACGATTATTGTTCAAAGTATTATATGTACTTTCGATAGCCGTACGAAACATTTGTGTTAGATGTTTTATAACGCCAGAAAAAATTCCCAAATGTATGTCTTCTTTTCCAATTTCGAACGGTGGTGCCCTCTTCTAATCAGGGACTGTTCTTTCATTCTCCGTACAATACCAAACTTACGTAGCAGCGATATAAATTACTCATAAACTGAACTTTGAACGTTCATTGCAGAAAAGATTGAAATTTTAACAATTCTTCGTTTCCCCCTACCCAAGTTGACAAACAGTTCCATTCGAGATTGAAAAATAAAATCTCGTTTCAATAAAATTGTTATCGACGTTATCTCTAAAGGTGGCGACCAAGCTCCGCTCCGAAACACGTCTGACAACTTCGAGCGTTCACCTTAACGAGTGCGCACAAGTTCTGACGATCGTAATTAATAAGTTGGCGAAGTTTATCCCCACGCTTCGGGAAATGCTGTATCTTTGCTCGATGTCGCGCAACTAGCCGGCTTCTCGGGGGGGCCCGAGTTAAAAATTGATCTATTTGCGTGTCCGTGTATACACGTACCACTTTCCAGGGCAAACTTTTTTAATCCACTTTCCGATATTGCCCGACGTCCGTGCAGACGGTCCGAGAGTTTTTACCCCCACCTTACCTCGACCGGCTTAACGAGCGTTTCGCTTTAGCTGCCTACTCGAAAAGTTTCAGGTCGATGTAATGTTATTGCCCCCCTCACCCCAATGCTCGCGAGCGTTGCGTTATTTTAAGGTCGGACATTGGACACCCCCGTCTCCCTTATCTGACCCCCCTCTGTCTTTGGCTCAGCAATTTCGTCGACTCTCTAGCCGTGAACCGAACGTGTCAAGGGCACTCTCGAGGATTTCACGTGTTTTCATGGCGATTCGCGTCCCCCAGGGAGGGGGGAGGGGGTTGTGAAAGCAATAACGACGAGTATCGAGGAAAGTTTTCGGTTTCGTCGTCCCCGAACAAATAGAGGAGGGGGGACTGGATGCGCACGAAATGAGTTTTTAGTTGAAATGGGGAAAGGGTACGCGACACAAGGTTGCTCCCTCGAGAAAGAATCTGGAGAAACGTCTATCTGTCCTCCCCCCCCTAAATCCCCCGAAATAATTTTCGTTTTCGATCGAAAAGATGTGTTGCTCAGTGTATCGTGAAAACTCCTATTTGTTCAAAGTAGACCGAGTAGACAAAGTGTTTCAAGGACCCCCTTCTTTTTTCGGAATAAGTCTAGAGGTTGAATGACGAGATTCCGTGGAATATTTCGTTTTATTTCGCATTTTTTTTTATAGGGATCTATCGGTTAAAATGAACGTCGAAAAAAAGGCTGGGGGTCAGGGGATTTGAACTGGAGACCTCCCGTTTATGAAGCGTATACTCTATGCATTCAGCCAAACACAGTCTTTTGAAAAGAGTGTAGATAGAGACTTCTGCATTTCAAAATTTCAATTAGAACGAAATATTCTACAAAATGTCGTCACCGGACCTCCAGATTCATATTTCTAAATAGTATAATAATTTATGGGGGGGGGGGGGGTCACCCTGAAATAAATATGAAAGTCTCGCTCACCTGTTATGAGCAGCTTCCTCCAGGCAGGTGATGACCAGCTCAAAATCGTTCAATTTCTTTTTCCCTAGGACACTCCTTAGATGTCCAGCCAACCTCTGCGCCTCATCAGCAGGGAACTCTTGCCCCAGAAGGGACGTAATCCTGACGAGCTTCACGCTCTCGTTCCCGGCGAGTGCTTCGAAGAAGTCGTCCAAGTACCTAGGATCGGAGCCTCTCTCCACTTGGAAGACCACCTCGAGAGCCTCTAGGGTGCAGGCTGGGCTCTCGAGGATCCTCGCCCAGCCCTCGAGCTCTAGAGGCGAAGTGTGAACCAGAGGTGCAGGAGGTCTCTCGTTGGGGGCTGGTCCGAATCCAGGTCCAGCACCCACAAGTCTGCAGACTGCTGAGATGTTACCGTCTGAGGCGCCAGCCGCCTTCAGCAACGAGAACACAGCTCTAGGGGGCACCTCCAGAGGGCACAGTTGGTTCAGAATCAGATGGGTTTTGGGTCCTAGTAGTCCAGCCAGGTGGCTGATGATCCCTGAGGGCAGACCCTCCAGTTCCCTTCGCAGTATGTTGGCATATTGGGCTACCGAGGTCAAGTAGTAGGCAGCCAGGAATTCGGCCACGGCAGTATGGATCGGCGTGTAGAGGTCTGGTTTTCGTCTCTGTCCGAAGGTCAGCCCCTTGGTGAGGAAGCCTAACCTGGTGATCTCGATACCACCTCCACGAGCTCTCAACTCTGCTTCGGTGTAGCAACATCGCCCCTCCCTAAGCGCGGCCAACGACAGCTTCCCAAAGTCCTCGAGTCGCTTTCTACAGTGCCCGGGAATCTCCTCGTTATAGGGGACCGGGGGGTCCAAGCTTCTTTTTACGATGCACTTCACCGCGGCTTGGACCAACGCGCTCGTCTCTGTCGGTAAACTGCCGGAGTCCTGGGAAACAGCGGGGCGCACTTTCAAGAAGCAAGTCCGTTTTATGGTCGCCTAAATCTTTTTATGCTCATTCTCCCAAAATGACAGACTGCTTTTAGTACTGTCCCTTAACAAATCGTACCGTAGGGAAAACTATATAAGAACTAAATTTTCGTGTGCCTTGTTGGGTCACACTTAGTTACAGTAGTGCCTCGCATAATTAAGCATCTCTGCTTATAATACTATGCGACATTTTTCACTATTACTAACCAGTGGGTAATTCTGGTAGAGTCACATTTCCCAAACAAGAATTCGGAAGTCGAATTCCCGCGCGATCCTCGGTTTTTAAAAAACACGATTTCAGGTAAAAATTCTGAATGTTCGACGACAATGATGTATTACATGAAAAGTGAAAACGTTAGAATAGAAGTAAAGCAGGAAAAGCAAGCACGATACCAGAATTACTCAGAGTGCATTTTATTGCTCGTGACGAACAATAGAGTCGACGCTGGATAAAGTCGAAATAATAGAAATACTGTTTATGAAATAGTATTATGTTCGTTGAAATAATACGATATTCTATCAATAACCGAGGCATTACTGTAACGCAACTAAACACTCCGATAGAAGTGTGATTTCTTTTCATATACAATACAAATTTAATGTAGAATATCTTATAAAGTCCGAGTAACATATTTTTTCAATAACCGAAGAATTACTGCACTTCGTTTGAAAATTCTGATACAAGTTTAGTTTCTCTTTTCCATGTAAATTAATCTAGAATACAGTGGCGAATCTATCCGTTAAAATAGTGCGCTGCCCCCGAGAGTGTGCATACCTGATAAAGACAACACAGCATAATCCAGCCCAAAGGATGCTGACCGAGCTGCTTAACCGTCTGCGGTTGAACGTTCAGCGCCTCGAGGAACTCGCAAGCCTTCTCAGCGATGTCGTTGTGAATGAAATACGCGACACAGAGCCTCTCGACGTGTGGCCACTCGAGGCCAGCCAGATGAATCCTCCTCTGGACCAGCGGGGACAGGGCGGCGGAGTTTGCGGACGAACAGGTGACCAGAATCCTGGCGTCGGGGAACAGACGTCCCTCAAGTAGGTCCACCGCATCGCTCAGGGACGCTCTACCGCCCACGCACTCGTCGTAACCATCCAGGACGAAGAGGACGCGGTCCTCCATCAAATGCAACGTGCGCCAGACTTGAGCGACAGCATCCCCGATAGCGGCTGTCCGCGGGAACAGCTCGCGAGCCAAATAATTCAACACTGGGCTACCGCGGAGCTCACGGAGGGGAACGATTAGGGCCAAGGCTGGACCGTCGCCCTGGATCGCCCACTGATGGAGAAGTCGAAGGCACAGGGTCGTTCTTCCGCTTCCTGGACCACCTTCGATAGCTACGCGACGCGGCGCCTCCGATACCGTGCCGTCGCTCAACTGAAACCCATAGAAAAAGTTTGATTACGTATTCTTGTGAAATAAATCTTTTCAAACTAAGATAAAAATTTACGATACTTCTTGGAAATAACATTAAAATTCCAAGAATCCGCGAAATAATGCTGCCTTCTCAACTGTCATGTGCTCCTGATACCAAAGTTTCAAAATCGGCAGAAGCCACATGGCAAATCATCGAAAATTTCAGTTCCCAGAATTTCCTGGAAATGACGTCACGATTCCAAGAATTACCGAAATAATGCCACCTCCTCGGCTGTCATGTTCTCCTAATACCAAAGTTTCAAACTCGGCAGAAGCCATATGGCAAACTATCGAAAATCTAAATTCTCGGAAATTCCTGGAAATGACGTCACGATTTCAAGAATTACCGAAATAATGCCACCTCTTCGGCTGTCATGTTCTCCTGATACCAAAGTTTCAAAATCGGCAGAAGCCACATGGCAAACCATCGAAAATTTCAATTCTCGGAATTTCCTGGAAATCACGTCATTGTTCCGGGAATCCGTGACATTTTAAAGAGTAAAAAGGAGAGGAAAATGAAGGGAAACTTGATTTTGTTTAATTTTACGTAACTTGATTTTCATCGAAAGATGTTACATTGTAAAGTTTGAATAAATGTTGTTACAAATTCTTCGCGATCGTTTATGTAATTCACCGAAGACCATTCCCTCACCTCTCTCTTCACGCGCGTTTTTCAATAAATGGCTTCTCTTTCCTTCTGGTTGCAACAGCGTCTCGGTTACCAAATACATTGCGTAACAGTGAATAAGATCTCCAGGAGTGGTTAGGTCCGAGAAACTGTTGTTCCGTCGAATGGGGATTAGTGGTTCGCGCGGAAGGTACGAAGTTCTAATTGGTAACCGGGCGGGGATCAGGAAACCGAGAAGTATCCGAGAAGCTGGTCACGAAGCCGCTAACTTTTTCTTCTTATTGCGTGGTCTAGTTGTCTATCCTCCGCGAACGAGCTTCCGGTACACAGAGAAACTACTCGTAATTCATCTGTATCTGCCGTGGTCCTGTTGTTTCCTTGAAATTCAACGGACAACGCGCGCGAGATTCGTTAAGAAACATAACGAAATAAACAACCCAGAAGATACATTCCGTTTCTATTATTCCACGTACCGTTTCAACGAATCATCCCAAAGTTTACTCAACGATTCCTATATAACCAACACGTAGCAATTAACCCGAGAAAAATATCAGGGGAAATCTCAGCGCCCTCATTTTGTCCCTAGAATTTTTCGACATGTTCGATATTAGTTAAAAAACATGACAAAATAATCAACAAACGAGCTACTGGTCTATCATTTGCAACCAACAGGTAGCAATTATTCCGAAACTAATACCGAGCTATCCTTAGTGCCTCCATTTTTTCCCTAGAATCCTCGACGTGCTCGAAACTCGTGAAGAAACATAACAAAATAACCAACAAAAAATACCCTATATTTCCTCGCTTCCACGAAACTTCTCAATGCAGCTCTCAACGGTTCCGCTGAAACGAACGCGTAGCAATTAACGCGAAAACAATACCAAGGGGGGATTCCACGGCCTCCATTTTTTTCCTAGAATCCTTCGAGTTGCACGCTCGAACATCGTTTCGAACTCTTGCTAACGAGGATTCCCGCTACTTTTAATTGCCACACCGGGAATGATTTTCGAGCCGGCGCAACTAATAAAGGAGGAATAAAAAAAAAGTATAAAAAAAAAAAAATGAAAAGACCTGCCGGAAAAATTCTCAGCCCCCCTTGTACCCTTTCGTTCCCTCTATTTCTCTGCAACACGGAATTCGGAGCTCTCGCCAGCTACTTTAGCGTCGAGAAACGGGAATTTAATCAGTACCTCGGTTCGAAACTGTTCTTTTTCTTCTTTTGTTTTTTTTATTCAAAAAACTGTTTTGTATGCCGACACGTATTTTCGTTCATTGTTCACCGAAATTTGCGGTGTGCCGCCTGTGGAGTTCGAACAATAAAAGCAGAATGAAAATCGTTCGTTTCGGATAAAGGGAGGTAGGCGGGAGGGGGAACGAGCGGTACAAGGGGGTACGAGCGGAGGGCGTTGATCGATCGTGCGACGACGACGAGTACACGATACGCTGGACGTCGCGAGGCTATGCGTCTTGCTTACGGGGAACACGATTACCATGGACAGAGTCGCGTGCCCCTCTCCTTCGACTCGAGTTTCTACACCCACGTCTCGCGAGGGATTACGGTTATCGACCGTGATGTCACGATTGTTTGCCAATATCTCCCCTCTCCGCCTCCACGATTATCCTTCACGGCATAGAAGCTCGTTAACGATGTTGATCGTGCATGATCCGCGATTCGAAGACGTTGCGAGGACGGTGGTTGAGATAGTGGAGAGTTGGGAGGGGGGGGGGGGGGAGGCTGAATGATCGTTGTGGATCCCTCTTGCAAAAATCATCGGCTTTCGTCGATGGTACGACGATGTCCTAACTCCAAAATTTTTTCCTAGATGATTCTCGCTGTAGTTGGGCTGTAAAAAAATTTTTCCTACGTTTGATTTATACCTGCGGATAATTTGTTTCAGACTGTCATGTGACGGGGATGTCCTCGAACAGGATATAGGTCATGTAATACTTTTGTAACTGTGCTTTAATTACGACTCGACCCAGTTTTTCAGGACTCTTTTATATCAGATCACTGCAGGAGTTCCGCTTCAATCCGGGCAATAAATGTTGGATAAAGATCTTATCGTTTCTAAGGAGACGCTGCCGTAAATGTAGCCCGCGGTGTATAAAAAAAAAAAAACTTAGCCGAAGATGCACTGCTCAAGGTAATTGGAGGACTTCGAGTTCCTGAAACGAAGGTTTTCGTGAGTGTTTTAGTTTGTACAACGTGCTTATACTCGAGTGGCTCTTAAAATATCGGTCGCTCCACTTGTTTATGCGGCAATATGGAAGAAATGGTACAATTGTACCTAAACGATAAATAGAATCCACCTATGTGTGTGCCAATTGCCCTGCTTCACTTTCGAGGATGAACTTAAATTGTTGAAGCAAACGTCTGGCAGAAGGGTAGTTAAATACTTTTAGAAATTCAAGCCTAGGATTGTGTTTATAGAAGACCGAACTTTTATCAGAGAATTGGTATTATCGTGGACGTTATCTCGGTAAACCTTCTATTATAAAGGGATCTTATCTAGGCCTCTCATGCTCTGTTACGTGGCTGCTCCACCGCAGGAGATTGGGTCTTCTGTGATCCATTACCGCTGCGATCCTGGATCCTTTACGGTCTATTACTTAGTCCTGCACTCTCTCCATCCCCATCAGAGATCACCACGTGATTCTCTGGTACACTATTACCTCAGCTCCCTTCTTGTTCCAGTAGATGTCGTAAACTAAGACTCCCTACGGTCTAATACTCGCATTACCTGTCCGCTCTTGATAGTTATCTCGGCCCAGGCTATGATGTTCAGTCTTCCAAGTTCTACAGCTTCGACAGGGTAGGCTACACAATCAAATACTCCTGTTTCCTGAACTAGATAACAACTGTCCAGTCGGATCTCCCTCTATCCGAGATGATTAATCGACCACTGTCTTCTTATCGTAGATGTCCTACGATGTTAAGGCAATTATGTGTTCTTTAGTAATAATTACCCGACCCCAGGCTATGAGCTTCAGGATTCTAGGTTCTATTGCTTTCACAGGGTAGGCTATAAAATCGGGTATTCGTTTCTTAAACTCGACAATGACTAGCCAGATCCACTATTTGAACCAATTTAGTCAACCACTATGTTTTTATGGTGGAGGTTCTATAATTTTAAGCTAACCATATATTGTTTAGGTTTCTTCCTGATCGCCGAGGGGTCCTCAATTTTTCAAATCCTCGCGTTGGCTTTCCTCGCTAACACCGTGATCCCAGGTCTCTTGTACTCCTGTTTACTTTCCAGCATTGCCCCAATTCTGCCCCTCCCTTCCTTCATCCTAATCACGGGTACTGCCTCTGCTACAATAGCGTCCGTTTCAAACGCGAACCATATCAGTTTCCGTTACATTGGATCAGATGTTTTGCCTTGTTAACATGCTGCTGACTGATTACGCGGAAACACATATTACAGGAACACAGTGCTCTGTTGTGTTTTTGATCAATCCAGATCGACTGTTAGGAATAGAAAGATAATTCTTGATATCTTCCTATACTCTGCTAAAATGTTATCAAATATTTACCAAACATCCTACCAGAGTATAATAATAGTAACAGTAGTACGTCTCTATTGCGTCAATATTGTGTATCGTAGATCAACAAGGGAATCAAAATAATCGTTATCAACCTAACATGACCTAAACAACGATACAATTAAAAGTGCAATAAAAGAGTAAAAATAAATAGAATAAGAATAAATAAATAATTGCGCGAAAAAGAGAGAGAAACAACACGAGTAAACTAAAATAATAGGAAAGTTTAAGCCTCGAGTTAGCAGGGTAGTAGCCGGATGATGCGGACAAAGTACTCTTTGTACAACAAGCCAACGCGGTAAATTAATTCTTCACAGGTTGTGAAAGGACAAGGAGCAAGAAAATGGTAAAAATGGTCTCCAGGGGAGATAAAGCGTTTGACCCTGGGAACGCAACTCCCTCTTCTATCTCTCGCATATTTTTCATACGACGCCTAGCTACAAGCTATTTTCCTTCTTCCGCGCGCGCCAAAGATAAATCCATAGAGCACAGGCAACATCGGCGACGATCCCGTACGAAGGATCGTAAGCTCGTTACAGGATAAGCTTTATCCACCCTGACACGACACACACGGATCTGCCTATCGATCCCTTTCATTGTTCGCGAGAACTGACGACCGCGTTTGTTCCTGGTCCCTCTTAACCGCGTTCTATCCACTCCTCTACATCCGAGAGGGTAAAGGTGGTCGGTGGATATTTCGTGAGAATGGCACCATTTCTTACGACTAAATACCTCGTAAAAGAAACTGGACATAAAAGGGAAGAAACTGGGGGAAACTTGGAGAAAATGCTCACCCCTTTTCTCTTTCAAATAATCTCGAAGCGACTCGCGGGACAATGAGGAGATTGACGTCAATTTGAGGGAGGTCTATTTTCTTCAGTAGCTTTCGCTGAATATGTCCTTTCATCGAGAGTCTTCCCGTTTTTATCAGTGGACAGGTTCGGTAAACGGAGGTTAATATCTCAGAGGAGGGAGATTTATCGAAGCCTAAACGAATCCAGAGATCTTCGTCGAGAGAAGTTTTTCGCCCTTGATGGTCTTGAATGTGGACAATGGTCGCCGGTCGTGTCGCTTTCGTGCAACCGAAATCGGCGATCGAATAGGCTCCGATTCCTCGTACAATTGGAAGCTACAAAAGTTTAGCTCAAGTGACAATACAAAATCCTGTAAGATCATTGATCATCATTGACTTTAGGAACAATCTTAAGGTCTCAATAATTGATCTATGATCAATCTAAGGACTCTGAAGGTCTGAACCTTCAGAGATCATCTCTGGTAGAACCTCAACAATGATCTTCCTTAATAGTTCCTGAATAACTACGTATCTTCACAAACCTTCAGAGATCAGCCTTAACAGACCTGAGATAGTTTCCTGCTAACCTTCACAAACCATCGAAGATCAACTTCAACAGAACTTGAAACATCTAAAACCACTTGACAGTCGGTATACCTTCGTGTTACTGTCTTGACAAGTTCAACATAAATTGTATTCGCGTTAAGTCTTGATGATACTGTACTACTGCGTGAAATTTCACCCTTCTGGTTCATCGGTCGTGCAAGGTCAATTTAGCTCGTGACACGTGTCAATTATCACATATGGACAAGATACATTCTAGTCGAATCTGACCAAGCCGGATTTGACACAACACATCACTCCTGGCAAAGTGAGGCCATTAAATTGACTCGAAGGCCCTCGTATCGGCACATCCATATTTACCCGTCTAGGACTACACGTTGGTAAATACGCCTCAAAACGGTCCCGGTCGTAATGGCTCTTCCCTGCGCGAATGACGCAGACAACAGGTGAAAGGCGTCGGGAACAATGTCTGCGTTTCGGTCGACGAGTCTCGTCCAAGAAGTCGTGTGCTCACGGGACGACGCCCGGGCGTCGCTCGTTCGTGTGCACGCCCGCTTCTCGGAAGTGTCTGCACACCCGTGGAGAGCGCGAAGACAAAGAAATCGCTTCCAGTTGGCCAGATCGGAGAGCACTCGTCGGTGCATTCGTCCCGGCCGCCTGGGAAAATGGAAATAATATGGGGGGGGGGGGGGTTAGAAATGGAAAAACGCTCGGCGTTCGCTCGAGGACAACGCTAACCTACGCGCCACTCGACCTCTGTTGTCGATACAGGTCTGCGGTACTATCGATGACTTTCTCGATGACTTCCTCGTCTGTTGCTCGCTGAACCAATGATCCGTGAAACGAGATCTGTATTTTGCTCATAACCCGTGTCCTTTTCCTTTATTCAAACGCGGGGAGTAGAATTTTAAAGAGCGTATCTATAGTTTGCAAGTTGAAAGAATGCATCTGGTGACCATAACTTTTGGATCTTCTACTTTCCGCGTAACCGGTATATCATGACGATCGACAGGATTTCTACCGTGTAATTGACATTTCGAAAAGGTACGTATAGTCTGTGAGTCGAACGAATGCATCATCTGTAAATTTCGGATCTTGCACTTTCTGAGGATTACTTGAATTTCTACTCCGTGATTTTATTACTGACTTTCCGAGTAGTAGGTACGTATAGTCCATGGGTTGAAAAAATGCACTTAGCTGAAATCGTTGCTATAGAATGACCGTGTAAAGAATCACCGAGCGTCCGATCTCTAGTAGCATTCGTATACGATTTACTTTCATTAGTATATTGACATCGAGTAAGAACCACAAAAGTGCCTCCAGATGCATTCTTTCGCCTCGCGAACTGTACATACCTACATCTATGTCCGGAACTTCGAGCTTACCCCTCGATATACGTATACGTTACTATTTCAGCACTTGTGATCCAATTTAAACAAAAATTTGTGACATCGTTGCAAGTGGGTCGGATCTATCCCCACGAAAATTCACTACTCGTAGGGAAAAATCTACAATACATCAGTAGAGTATTCGGTATACCTATTTCTAACCTCGAAAGTCTTCAATATCGTCTGAGAATTTTCCCGTGCTTCGATCAAACTTACATATTCCTTCTCCCACTCCTCCTTTCGTGGAAAGAGGCTCGCGAAACGCGTCGAGGACTTTTAAAAGCGCGTAGTTTCGCTTGGCAACCCCATTTATTTGCCCCGACACGTCCGTCGGATCTGTGACGTGAATTCGTTCGCATACGGTGGCATGTATCGTACGGCCCTCCTGCCTCCACCATCCCACCCTAGACCCCCGATGTACCCACGCGTCTCGCGTCTCACCCTTTGCCACGGGTCCCGGCCCCCAGGACGGCACGGTTACGAGGCTCATTTTTCGACGTGCGCGTTTCCGGGCGACGTGGCGCATTGTCTGCGTTTCGTGGCCGTGTTATCGACCTGCTCCACGCCGGATGCAGCGAAATAACAGAGGAAACGGGAGAAGTCATTTTTGTACGGAACGACGAATTGGGGCCAGATGCTCTTGTCGCGCATCATCAAAGGGATTTCGTGCCAAAATTCATCGATTCGATCCACGTCTCTAGCAAAGAATTTTAAAGACACGGGACGGTTACAAGGCTACAGTCTGCGTCTCGAGAGATTGCATCTGCAGCTTAAACCGATCGTGCTTGATCGGAACACCCTTGACGTACTGTCCTTTGTTGTTCCTGGTATAAGTCATACTGTGTGTAGATGCTACTGGAGCATTTGTTGGATCAGTGACGACCCCTGGAACTAATTACTCTGAGAAGCCATTTTTTTTTCTCGAAATATTTCAAAGATTTAATCGGGTGAATTTACAGAGCAAAACATGGAATTAAGAACACAAACTACGTATGGGTCGCTGTAACGTAACGAGCAGCGTCGAATGCATTCTTTTGACTCACGAACAGTACATTTCTTTTCCCTTTGACGTTTCCTCTCTTCCTACTTTTTGCCAGAGATCGTGTACACGGTGTCTCGCAAAACAATCACCATTTCTCTCACGGAGTAATAAATCTTGGATCCAAAAGTACAAACCCTGGAATCTATTTCTTTCATCGTTTAGAGAAGACGTTCCTCCATCGATGCGAACCAAGATGCGAAGATTGTCTGTTTCTAACGGTGTACCTTTTACATTTCGGTCGCGTTACCGTGCCAGCTACCGTGTCGCGTATCTCTCAAGGAGAGAAATCGAAACGGATGGAACGCGGGATCCTTCGGTCCTGGCGGAGTACGTGTACCCGGAAGATAAGGAGATTCCACGGCGGATGGATTTATCGTGGCTTCGATAAATCTTTGGTTTGCGCCGCTGGCAGTAGATACTGGCGGCGTTACGGTGGGAAGATTGAGATGTTTAGCGATCGGACCGGTCTACGGAAAATGAAACGAGCACCGACTATTGCGACGGAGTGATACGGGTTCCGATGTCGGCTGCGCAAATTGACAGCTTTCTTCGGTGATCGACGCTTCGACTCTCGTTTATTATATGGGACGAACAAGTAACAAATGCTGCGATTTATTGGACATTCTGGTAGCAGGAAGAAAATTCCACGAAAATTGCACCGTACCCAAGTAACCACCACATGGTGCATTTTCTTTTCACATCAGAGGTGTGAAAAACACTGAAAGTTCGACAACTTTTTTTGCTCTACTTTTACCCTCGCCATCCACAGTGATTACCTATGGCACTCGAAGCGCTTACAACGAATGAATCTTAATATTTGTAAACTTTTGTGTAACGTTACCTGCGGTTATCAGTGTTACAAAATAAAAACTATACCGACGAGCTATCGAATTGTTCATTATCCTTCGCGACAGCAATATTTAATACTTCACTAGAGGACAGTCATGAGATATTCTTCTCTCTCTCTCTCAGTGTCCTAGAATTTCCTTTGGTCAAGTGGCACTGCCACTCCCGAACTTCCCGAGATAGTAAAGCTACTAATTGTTTATCGTTTCAACCCACACAGTTGACACTGTTCCGTATACTTGCCTTTCGACGGTCCCGCGAGAACTGAGGTGATATTTACGTTCACGATAAATGCTCGAATAGTTCCCAAGGTTCCGAGTCGGTAATAAATTCTCTGTTCCCCGTCAACGGGACATTAAAATGTACGATCTAGAGGGGAATGGGGGGTAGGTGGAAGAGATGGACGGCCCAGAAGCAATTAAACCACCGGTTCGACGAATGCTCGATTTCTGAGTGTCCTACCGATACACAACGGCTCCGGTTGGTTGGGGATGGCGTTCTGGTACCGCCTTCTGGTCTCTCCAGAAGTTATCAGCGTCCACGGGTTTTCCATCGAGTGGCGCAACGGTTAAAAAGCCTTTCGAGAAACGTTAACGAAGCGAGGTCGGCCATCTTATCGTCCCGCGACAGAACAATGCCTCGTTACGCTCCCAGCTCGAGGAAGCGGTTTGCGTTCCGTTCCCGATCGTCGTCTCTGCGCCCCGCGATTAAAACCTTCCTTTATTCGAGGGACCGAAAAGAGTTACGCTCCTGCGGCGATACTCCCGATGCGAAGATATTATCGGGACGTCGAAAAGGGTTTGACGACCACCGTCTTCGCCCCCCTCCCCCTCTCCCTCGATAAAACGCCTCCTCGTTAAGAGCTCGAGAGGGCTCTTACGTCTGTCCGTGTGTCCGTGCTCTCGACGCGGGAACAGAAATATTTTCTTCGCTCGTACAATCGCGATGTAAACGCGAATTAGTTGGTGACAGTCTCTCGCGAGAAAATTTCAAAAATTGATCGAAATTAGAGCGATCGTTGTGAAAGGATTCTTTTTTTACTCTTTTTTATGCAATTTTTATGCAATCATCTCCGAAAGTTACTACCTTTTTGATTTTTGACTTTTTAGTCTAATAAAGGAGAGAGGATTTCATTTTTTTATTTTCAAATTTTGCAGTTTTGTAAATTTTGCAGAAGTTTAATACTGGCCTAGGGAGATTTGTCGAGCAGTTCTTCTTGAAAAAATCTTCGAAGAAAGACACCCTTTTTGGGGAGACACACGTACCCTCTTAATTGTAAAAAGAATTTAGACTCGTATTTGTCCCCTGAATACCCCTCGTTCGCACTCACGAGAAAATTCTCCACTTTTCGTAAGATTTTCCAACGTTGCGGAAATGCTCGATCCTCTCTTTCTCGACCCCCCGCGCACTGCCCCCTCGATATTTACTCAACGATTACGAATGTCTGTGTCCGAATCGTTCCTGCTACGAGTCTCAAATTTATCTTTCCATCGACTCTTGATCTTTCAGCTCAAACGAGACGCCGCACCCGGATATTCCGCTTCCAAATTCCGTTTAGGAGGGAAGAGGGGGAGGGGGGCGCTGCTCGTGACCGAAAACCCACTCTTCTCGATTGCCAAAGAATTCCCTTGATCCTCCTACCTCCACACCCCCTACGTGATTTGCCGACTCCTCCCAGAGAGAATTCATCTTTCACGAGCAACGAACATCGACCGTACGAAACAGAGATTCCGAGTGAATCCGTAGTGGCCTCGTTTTATCCTCGTTTGCAAATGGTTTTAAGGGGGTACGTAACTTTGTATCGGTGAAAGAAAGTACCGCTTGGAGGAAATATTCAAGAAAAATCGTTCCGTGAATTAATTTCATTTTTGTTTTATCCGAGGGGGATTGCATTGTAGATTATTTTAAAAAATTAGCGTAATTGTACGTAAGCAAATACGGCTGACGAATTAATTTTCGCGCAGGCGTTGGAATTGAAAAACAGCGAGAACATGAGGCTACTTTGAATGAAAAGAGAGATGTGTCATTTAAAAATGGGGGCACCCTCTGGAGCCCCCCCTTCCCAATGGTACTCTAATTTTGTAAAATATTCAAAATACAAATAAATTGTCCAAGTAAAATTTGTCATTAAAAGAACTATCCAAAACTGTACAAATTTTGAATATTTCATTTAAAAATCGAGGATACCCTCGAGGGGGCCCCCCATTTGGTATGTATATAATTTTGTGAAATATTGCACGCGACACGGGCTAATTTCGTTCCGTCTGCTTCCCGTCCTTTGGTTGGTCGAATCCAACCGTGGAACCTCGGGTAACCCGCGATCAGCCAACTTTCGTTCATCCTCTCGTCTTCCGCGCGAAGCCCCCGCCATTAAGGTAATGCGTTTCGTTTATGGCTCGGTTCCAGCGTCTGTCGTCGCCCTTTTCTTTCCACACGTTTCTCCAGTCGCTTTGACCGTTTCTTGCTCCCCGCAGCTCCACCACTACTGGTTGTTCTTAATTCTTTCGTTCTTGTTCGTTTTCGAAGAAATTCGAGGTGGATACCGGCAAATCGCTCAGGTTACGAAAGACTTTTAATTGTGTTTACGGTTAAACGAAACGGGAATTGTTACTGTAAACGTCCTTCACGGTTAGAGTTTTATTACCAATCTCGATTGAGATTAAAAATGTAAAAAAAATATGTCTTGTATGATAAATATACGGTGGTTAATTTATCACACATATGGTGTAGCTGAGTCTGTAGGATCTTATTTAATCGTTTAAATATTTGAGCATTTTTAAGAAAAAAAATCTATAGTAGTCATTTTTATTAATACATTACGAAACTGAGTAAATTTAATTTCTGATAATAACAAACTTCACTGGGGTCTGTCAGACTCTACCTTACCAGTTACGAGTTAATATACCTTTTTATTGCGCGACGGGGGCGTTGGATTTTTATTATCGGTGTTATTTGTTTAACGGTGGACATTGAGTGCAGTAAGAGACAATACAACGTGAAGAGGAACGAGCGAACAAAAGAGAGTGTGTGCGAAAGATAATAAAATAACAAGTGCAGCAGAAGTACATGGACACGAATACAGACGAGATCGATAAGGTAAGGAGTGGCACACGTGCCGAGAAACGGGAGTTAACGTGTATTAATGTAGCCCGATTGGAGCAAATAGTATTAATTATGGATAGTCGAAAAGGAGCATAGGAAGGATTGAACGGGTCGAGCTTGGCGTTAATACGTAGCATACTATATACCGCACGAGGAGTATTTACCAAATTTAGGTCAATTTAAGCCTCTTAACAAGCTGCCACGAGTCATAGATTATGTTCAAAACTATCCGAGTAGCTCACTATTGTGGAAAAACAGGAAATCCTTTACAAGTAGAATTTGTCACTACAAGTTCGATCCAAAATTGTATAAATTATAGATATTTCATTTAAAAATGAGGAGTAACTCCCGGGGGCCCCCTATTGGTATTTTACATATCTAATTTTGTCAGATATTAAAAATCCCAACAAATTGTCCAAGTAGAATTTCTCGGTAGAAAAATGTTCAAACTTGAAGAAAATGTAGACATTTCGTTTAAAAAGGGGGGTACTCTTAGGGGGCCCCCCAATAGTATTCTATATATCGTTTAAAGGAGACCTATCGACTCTTTCGTTAATGAAAAAATATTGTCGCTTTTACTAAACTCCAATCAGAGGCAAACTCAAAGATCTGAACCTTCACTGTAAAATGTAACCACGACCTCGCTTAATGTAAAACTGAAACCAGCTACCACGGGGTACGGAAACTCCACGGAGTCAACAAAATGTGTACAACATTTCGACTCGCGCCACGTGGAGAGTTTTCGAAGGCCAATCGCGAGAGATTCTGTATCAATTGTACCAATAGAGAAGATCGTTCGCCAGGTGTAGATTTACATGATATTGACTCCGTAATTGCGCAACCCGAGTTCTAGATACGGAAGACGTTCCAACAACGATTTTCCACATGGAACGTCAAAACTTGCATCCAACGCAGAAACTTCTCGCGATGTCGCGTGAAAGCCAAGTTCCCGCTGTCTCTAACCCTCCTCTCTCACCCCCACCCCCTCTTCACTAGTCGAAGTTCGATGCTTTCGAGTTTCTTCGGGAACTCGTTGCGCACCGCAATCACGTTGTTCCTCGATTCTGCGCGAGTTACGGATTATTGCTTTTCACGAAACGAAAAATTTGTATTAAATCGACCAGATGTCTCGAAGAGGTGTCTCCGTGGTGCTCTTTAAATAGAAAATTTAAATAAAGGACAGGGGGTCAATATTTTTTTACATTTGTACCAATGCCAAACTCTCTCTTGTTTTTCGTCGAGAGGAAGATTCGATACTTCGCGAGAGTAAAAATAACAAATTTAATTTTATTTCTTTCATTGAAGGGGGCGGGGCGAGTGGGGTACAAAACTTTTTACATCCGATTATGCAAATTGAATCTTACGTCGTCGCTTCGTCGTCGATGACTCCACGAGTATCAAAATAAAGAATATTAAATATCCGAAAGAATTTTCCCAATTTTTTTCATAGAGGGGGGCAAAACTTTTCAGATTTTCTTCGCGTTTTCTAGGAATTCCTTCCATTCGAATTTCGAAAGGCAGGAGATCTACGAGGGAAAATTGCCAGAGCTGAAAGAAACTTTAGAAGAAGGGAAAAGGAAGACACCTCACCCTCTACCCCCTCCCCCCATCCAGCACCCCACCCTCGAGAGTTTAAGAACTCAAAGCTCCCCGCGAATTCCGGACTTCGAGGTCGGTTCCCCGGAACTCCGAGATTCTTATCAGAAATTTCCTCTCGGGTGGATGGTCCCCCCTCCTCGTCCCTTCTAACCCCCTTCTTCTTCTTCGTCGCGGTTCGTTTCTGCTTCTGGAATGTCCGTTGCAGACGACAGCCGCGAAAACTGGTCGCCGTGGAAGTTTTACGAGGGAAGAAACCCGTCAACGACTGGCGGGCACCGTCGCGAGACGAAGTAGTTTCTCCGTGGGATGATTTATGACACTCACCCTGACGGGGGCGAAGATCTGGTCGGGCTTGATGTTCTCGAGTCTGTGTTCCTGCTCGCCTTTGTGGAGCAGCTGCAGGTGCGGCTGAAAGTGCGCCGGACAAAGGGTGCCGAGTGGAAGCGGCGACGCCCACGCGGGCAAATGGGGTGGATCACGAGTGCCGAGCTCCCTGTAGAAGACCTTCAGGAATCTGAAAGCAGCAAGTAGTTCCGAGTTTAAACCACGGGACGACAGAGACAATGGCAACGACGACGTCGCCCACACGGAATTCCTCCCGACGAATTTGCTTAATTATGAAAGCCCCACACTAATGGAATGCTTGCGCAAGACGACAGGGGGGCCCCCGAGGCGGCTGTCGTTTGATCATCGAGCGACGGTTTCGGTTAAATAAGTGAGACGAGATGAGGGGGGTGGGGATATTCGTTTATTTGTTTCGGTACCGCTGAAAAGGTCGATAGGCGGAGAAATTTTAAAGGGGGTCGAGGGGGGTGATCTGAGATAGTGATTTACAAAATGAGGGACTTGTAATTTACAGGGGGGCCATGTAGGTTAAATGGGGGTCGACGAGGGATGTTCCGGAATAGTGGTTGACAAAATGGGGGGCTTATAATTTACAGGGGGTTATGTAAGTTAAACGGGTGTTGACAGGGAATGATCTGGAATAGTGGTTTACAAAATGGGGGATTGTAATCTTTAGGGGGGCATAAAGGTTAACCGAGGGTCGATGGAGAATGGTGTGGGACAGTGGTTTGTAAATTGGGGGTCGTCAAATTTATAAGGGGGCACGAAGGTTAAACAGAGATCGAAGAGGGATGATCCGAAACACTGGTTTATAAATTGGGAGAGCTTGTAATCTATAAGGGAGGTAGAAATGTGAATTTTGAATGGGGATTAATAGCGATATAATTTCTTTTTTTTCGTAGAGGCACAATTTTTGTAACATTTTAAATAAACAACCTCATTTCTAAACTTCAGTTCAAGAAAATTATACAACCTATATAATTTTCATGTTTTTTATATATATAGTATGTAGAATATTTATCTTAAGAATATTGCAAGCAGTGAATTTAGCCAGAAGCTTTTTTAAAATAATTATTTTTATTCAACAAGAGAAGACTTTTTTTCCAGTTGAAAAATTGATGTTCATAAAAATAGGGAGATATTTGTCGCGTCTTCCAAAAAGTTTGGAGACCATCGTACCAGAGAGATACGAAAAGATATAGGGTATATATAGCGTGGTAAATAGAAGGGTCGGTGAATATCGCGGAAGATCCGATCAAGGGAGGATAAAAGACCGATGAAAATCCCATACACGATCGACACGAATATCCTCCAAACCCTTTCTCCCTGATCGACAAACTAAAAATGCGTCTCAAAGAAGAGCATCTCGATTCGAGTGGAAACGAAGCGCAACGAGGATAATGCACCGAGACAAAGGAAATTGTGTCCATCGCGAACAGTACCCTGTTATGTGCATATTCTTCGGAGTAACCTCGTTCGAGAATCTGCGTGTTTCCGTTTAAGCAAATTTTTAACCATAAACGACCGTGGGTGAAACTTTACCGTGGAAAAATCTCGATAAATTTCGTCCTGAAGGGTCCATCAATTTTTCAAACGAATTACCAAATCGTTGCGTAGCAACGACACTCTTCCCTATCGCTTCGTTCTTCCTCCTCCCGTCTGGTACGAAGGTCTTCGGAGCACTCTCGAATACCTTTTAAAAACGTTTCGTGTACCCCCCTCCCCCCATTTGCTCAACTTTTTACAACGCGACGGCTAAAATTCCAATTAATTCGAGTTACGACATGTCGTGTCGTGCCACGTTCCCCGAAGTGGCTCGCTTATCGAGTGACTGGTTAATTTCCCAGGCGACGAAACTGTAGTCGCGCTAAGTGGCAGTTTCACCGGTGAATGATGCATTCGTTGTACACGCGGTGCCGCGCGAAGATTGATGATCTCGACCGGGGCGAACCCGTACGAAGGTGATCAAGCGTGGAAAGGATCGGGACGTGGATAGGCACCGCCCGAGAGCTTTACGGCTTCCGGACGATTGCCCCGAGAGAGCCAGACTCTGCTTTTATGGTCTTGCCACGCCGTCCGCGGATAATTCACGGTTGATGACGATTACAACGCCTTATTTATGTTCCATCGTGGGTCGACGTTCGGACCAGGTGCTCGACGAGAGGCGAGTGCACGCTCGATTGGCCGTTCAAGGATGCCGCGCGGCTACCCCCACCGTTCGGCTACTCCCTCCACGTGGAACGCTATCTCTCTTGCGCACACAATAAGTGAGTGCGTGTCTACGGTACGAATACGGAGAGAATTTATTATTGTGGATTGTCTATAATTACTCCCACCGCGCATGTAACAATGAGTGAAAGTTGGAGAACAGATTTTGTTGTTAAAAGATCGTCTGTGACAGCTCCCACCACACACGAAAAAGTACTGTAATGAATATAATAAAAAATAATGTTCCTTGTTGGGAAAAACCAGGAAAATTAATCGTGACGTTTTTGTATAAATAAACATAAAGAAAATACACGCTCTTTGTCGTTTAGCGAATGTGTGGAAGGTGGAAAAGGAAAGGGGAGAGCGTTTCATCCCGGACCTGCTAGTGGATTCATCAGTAAGGCATCCTAGCAGGCCCTACCTTATACGCCGGGACATTGGGAGATCGGTAAAGGATCGTTTATATACCGATCGGAGCAGGTACGGGAACTTGCGGGAAACGGTCGGTGGTCAGTTTCCCTCTGGTGGCAAGCGTGGGTAGCGCCGCCACAGTAGTACGAATCCGGAGAAAAGCTAGCCTGGAGGGGATAAGTAAGAGTCATAGCGCGTGTCCTTGAGCAGTCAATCGATCGTTCCATAATCCCCCGTGCCTCGTGACTCGGTACAAATAATAAAGTAACGTTTCTCGAACCCGGTTCGTTTCTTTCACGGACCAACTGCTCCGATCGAGCTGTTCGGTCGCAGACTCCTCCTCGCCCGTTCCCAACATTGCGCAGACCCAGTTTAATGCTGTTTTACCTCCACCCTCGAGAAGCTACTCTATTCTTTCACCGACTCGTGAACTAAATCGTCCTCGAACCGACATATTTCACGCTCCGTCGAGAATCAAGAGGTCGAACGATAACGTCCACTGAAGAAACACGATCGAACTGACCTTAACAGTCTTCCCAGGGGATCCCTTTCCGGGGACGGCGGGCCACTTCCGGCGCCGAGTCTCCGCGAGGACGCACGTGCGCTCGATATGTATGCGGCCGGTGCAGGTGGCGGGCTGCAGGGCGGACAACAGACGGGGCTGCTACCCCCTGGGGTCGAGAGGGTATAACTCCTCTCCAATTCCTGAAACAAAAGAAGAGAAAAGCGGCTTTAGTGGGTCCCTCGAACTGCTCGGCTGGTTTTTCCCCAGACCCTGGCGTTGTCGTTTCAATACGGCCACCCGGTATATCATACTCCTACCCCATTGTCTGGCACGCGGGCAACGGAAATACCGATCTCGCGGCCGCGTTCCCGACAAATAAATGTCCCGTGGAAATTTATTTTCCCCGAGGCCACGGGCGCTCCTTTTAAAACGGTGGTTGCGGAGGGGGGAGGGGAGTCGAGGGGGGCCCCTTAAACGAGTTATGGAGACCGGTGGTCGCCCCCGATGTTGTTTTTCAGACACGAAGCTTTCGTCGCTCGTTATTGGAAATATCGGGAGACTGGAAGCCATCGGCGAATGAAATATCTCCCTTGAAAGCGGAAGACTAATGGTCGGTGCCTTCGAGCATGCTTGACCCCCTCTGACACTCGAACCATCGACCGTAGGTAGTAGTCGTTGACCGGCTCCCGTGTCATTAGCAGAAAGGTGCTTTAATTAATAATCTTCGAGGACTAGTCAGCTATAAATTAATCCCATTTACTACTTCTATTGAGAGAGTTCTTTGCTCTTTTACGATCGAAGGAAATACTAAGGGTGTGGGGAGGGGGCACCGTTACTCGATATTCTAGGCGTCACGGGTCAGCGAGGGACTTTTATCGAGGAACTCGTTAGGCTTGGTTGACGTGGCCGCTTCTGCAATGTAAGTTTTCTTCTGTGTGCCCCCTCTTCTTACGGTGGATTGAAAGGTGGTATAAATTTTGAAAAATCTCAACTCGTTTAAAATTCTTTTAACACGTTTCTCGGATTTAAACAAGCAGATCAATATTTCCTGTATGAGTTCTCTCTTATTCCCTTAAAATCCAAGAGAGGGTACCACTGTTCAATACCCTGAACGTCACGGCTCACCAAGGGACTTTTATCGAGGACTCGCATTCGTTACGTGCGATCGGTGTGGACGCGCCACACTTACATTAAAAAAATTTTCTTTCCCGTCCCTCGTGGATTGTAAAAAGCCCCCTCATTTTTGGAAAATAGATCCAGATTCCTCGTCGGCTACCGTTTAAAATCCTCCAATATTTTTAACCGTGTTTCCTCGGACTGATCTAACCGGATGAATATTTCCTGTATTTCGAGAGTTCACTCTTTCAAGTTACTCCCTGAAAATCGAAAGAAATCCCAGAGGGGGCATTACTGCTCGATATTCCAGACGTTACGGGTCAGCGAGAGACTTTTATTGGGGAATCGAATTCGTTAGGTGGAATAAATCGACGATAATCGGTTGGCGCAGCCATTGCACACCTTGTTCAAGGACTCGTTCACTCGCCTTTACGGGTTTGTTCGCGCGAGCTATCGTGAAGCGAGGCGATCACGTCGAGCGATCGGCCAACGAGTCAGAAAGAACCACGCTCGTCGATATCAGCGCTCCCTATCCCCCTCTCCCTCTTTCAATCGTAACGCGTCTCGGGCGGCTACGTGACCGAAGATAAGTCGATCAGAAACAGGGAAAACCGAGAGTGCCTTTCGTTTCACTTTTTTCCCCGCACACGGCACTTTTATCCGAGGAAAGCGATTTTCTTTCCGCGCGGCACGGACACACATGCCATAACGCGTTTTCTTTACCCTCGATGTTTCTCCCATTTCCAATCCCCCCCCCCCCCCCCCCATATCCCCCTTTCGTATACTTTTTCGTAGGGAGCTGCGAGACGTCCGATATCGGTCGGGAAACATTTTTGAAGAATGGCCCCTGTCAGACTCGCTCGACTTATCGAAATTAGTCGCGGGTGGGAGTTACCACGCTTTGGGAGGATCCGCCCCCTCGGTGACGAGGGAAGGGGCAGGATCGAATTTACAACTTCGTGGGGACATTTCCCGTGGATCTTTATTTCTTCGCTTTATTTGACACGTTTCGTTGTCGAGTCCCCGTGGATTTATTCTATCGCTCTTGTTGTTGTCAATTTTCTGATGTTTGTAATTTTATTATAAATAAACATTCACGCATCGAACATAAGGAATAATTATTAATCCTACAAAGTTTCAATCCGGTGTACTGTAACGAATAATTGTATTAAATATATCACTGTTGGCGATTATTTTACTGAAAAGAAATTATCCGAACGGGAGAACGAAATGTATAAATTATTTATCATATAAGTAGGGGGAAAGGGTGGAGTAATAATTCTTCAATTTTAACTCTTTATTTCTACAGTGAGAAGAATAGAACAATGTCGGAATAAAATGCAATTATTTTTATAACGGTATTTTTCTCTTTTCTAGAGCATCAAATTTATTAATCATTTTTATTTATATAAAATTGTTGGTAAATAAGGGTCAGCACTGTTTTTAAATAATTTCGTACCTTCGTATTGAAGCTTTTAAACCGAAATAATGTTTCTGGTCAGTTCTTAGAGCCCCCCAACTACCTAATCTAAAGATCACTATTGACAGGGGGGCTGTAACAACACCCAGCAGCCCCCTCCGTAATTCTTTTTAAATTTTCCATATTTCCTGTCCAAAATGAGAAATCTTCAATCATCGACAATGAAGGGAGATCTTTGTCTTTGCGATCCCCGTACTGGTGAAGGATTTGGCGAAGCAAGGGAGCCATTTTGGGGGGGGGGGGGTGATATACGAGGTTCGAATTACGGCACCGTATTGTCTCCTCGCGGTGAATTTCGTCGAGATGGTTCCGCCAATTTCGCGACGCTTTATGCAAAAACCCCCCTTAGGATGAATCTCTCGCAGAGAGAGGGGGGGGGGGCAAATAATTAAACGGCGGAGAACGCGACTTGAATGGCAGATAAAGGTGGAATCCACGAACAAAAAACGAAGATGGAGACTCGGTTGGTTCCGAGAAACTTATGCGAAGAGAGGCGTGGGAGGGGAGAACGAGAGTGGGAGGGGGGTAAAGGAAAGAGTTATCGAATCAACGTCGGGCGCGCTGTTCCCTCACCTAACTGGGGCGCGCCCCGACTCGACGACGACGGATTTACTGTTTTGTCTCTCTCAGGAGGTCTCGTTCGATCGTGGACTACTTTTCCGCCGACCGGGGACGAAGATAGGGGCCACGCGACGCCATTATGTGTACACTCGTGAAAAGTAAGGATTGTAGCGAACGCGAATGACCGTTGCAAGTTTTGGGTCAACGCTGGGCGCGCAATTACGGAGATAACGAACCGCATTCAGCTGGGGCTTCTATTAAAACTATAAAGACTGTTTTCATTCGGCGCGCGCGAAGGCGGAACCCCCACTCCCCCCTCTCCGCCCCGGCCCCACCCCGTTGTCGCAAGCGCGTCCGTTTAACGAGCAACTCTAATGACAATTAACATTAGATTCACGGATTTATTGTATACCTATTTTCGTCGAAACCTGTTATTATATCGAAGGGTATGCTAAATGGTTTTTTTTTTGATTCGGGTAACATTGGTTGGTTTATTTTTAAGTCACTGGAGGGGGAATATGGAGGACAATATGTGGAAAAAATACTTGGAGAGAGAAGGTGCAATGTGATTGAAATTCTAGCGAAATAAAATATCGAATTTTTTCTTTTGTTGCAAGTCCTTCGAGAAAGAAGCTATGGTGCGATTAAAATTCTAGCATGGTAAAATAAATTTCGATATAAATTTACATGAAACATTATATCAAAGTAGGTGTCTTTTTTTTCATTACAACATTAGTTCATTGAAATTTAAATCGAGTGGGTAGAGTATAAAATGAAAGAAGTTCTTGAAGCAAGTTGCGGAATAATTAAAATTCTATCGAAGCAAAATTAATTTTCTAGCGATTGTGAAGCTCGTAATTTTGCGAACAAAGCATGTTTATCGCGATCAGTTATGAAATTACCCACCTTCTTAATTTTTGTATTTTTGTATCGATTTATGTCATTGTAAAATTTCTAAAATTTATTTGTATTAGATCGATTATAGGTGGATCGTTTATCGCCTAAACGTATAGATCTACGCTTCGTTAGTATTTTCGTAAGATACTCGCGGTAATTAAACTCGCTAATCGTGTTACTCGCGGTTATTAATTTCGCACGGTGCGGTGGCTTAATCGATCAAATTAAATAACGAACCTGACAGATCCCTTGTTCGTCTCGGGAAAGGGGTGTTCATACGGTTGACTGAATTTAATCCGTACAAATCGTTCTGTAATTTTTCTTCAGCTTCCAGCGAGATTGCTTTATTAATGTCGCGGAGGAAACGAAAGAGGTTTCTGAATCGGTGGCCGTTAATAATCGGCTCGGTCGGAACGGTCGATAATTACTCGGAAGCGAAGTTAAGAATTCAACTTTTCCAAGGGTTAGAAACCTTGAAAATATTCGCTTCGTTCCAGATTGCTGGGAGACTTTTTAACGACTTTTATATAAGTAGGAATACAGAGATAGTTTAAATTAGTCATCATCCAGCGATGTTACTTCGCAAACTACAAATAATAATGGAAAAATTTTCTTTCCAGAAAATATATTATATATTTATTTTATAAATAAAAAAAAAAGTGATTATTACCCTGGCTATCTTCGATTTAAAATTTGAATCTCGATAATTCTTGAGAACGTAAAAGAAAAAATTCTCTTTATCAATCTTTAATTCGAACCGATAACATTTCACTCTTTCGCGTTGATCATAAAATTCAAATTTCGTTTAACACTCACTAAACCTACACCTAACCAACAACTCAACTCCTTGCACGATAATTTTCGAAAATCTAAAACAAAAATATTCTTCACCGATCCTTGATTCGACATTTCACTGTTTCGTGTTAAAATTAGAATCCCGTTTATTTTTCGCGAAACTGTTAACGCGAGAGGGATAAATCGCTCGAAAGATTCGGAACTCGCGGTCTGCTGAACTTTCCTCCCTGTTGGGGAATTCCATCGGCCAATAAAGCTCGTGCCCATAACACAGCTATCCTCCCCCCTTCACCCCTCTCCACGACGTGCCTCGATGTCAAAAACATTCCCCCCATATTTGCGAGCGGCAGACCCGACCCCCCTCTCCGATCCTCTCTTCGGGAAAATATTCTAACGCGAGCCGACGACGGATGCCAGAGCCAGACAATGGCCCGCGTTCTCAGGCACAATGCTTCGAAAACCGCCGCGACTACTCTCTCGCGCGCGCGGAAGCTCGACGAGGGTAACGCAGACGGGGAAAACACCCGGGAGGATGTTCGGGAGAGCCGACGGTATTAATTCGAGGTAATTTCTGCTGCAGACGACAAAGGGCTTCCTTCCGACGCGTTCGATAGAGTACACGCGTCGTCTTAACGTGGCGCGGACAAAGGGTTTCCCCTTTGGTGGATTACACACCGGGAATCGTGCGTCTTCGTGCTTGTCAACGGTGTATCCTATACCGTGAAATACGTCTTGAAGCGGTGCGGGGGTGGATAACTCGGGAGCGAACGTGTCGTTACGGATGTTCCAGTCGCGATGGAACTTGC
The DNA here is from genome assembly GCF_051014685.1 of Ptiloglossa arizonensis. Lineage (NCBI taxonomy): Eukaryota > Metazoa > Arthropoda > Insecta > Hymenoptera > Colletidae > Ptiloglossa > Ptiloglossa arizonensis. The sequence goes on from NC_135051.1 coordinate 18,540,992, forward strand.
GAGGATCGCGAACTGTCAACGATGGCTCGAGTTCGGTCCTTCCTGTCGTCTTCGAGCAATTTGCGAACGACTGTGCGAAGTCGCGGTGTTTAGGAATTGGGGAACTTGGTGGAGCTTGGACGGGTCGTAGGAGCGTTGAATTTGAATCTTTGGAGTAATGATTTTTAGTTCTGGTTTCAATTCGAGGTTTCTTGGGTGCGTGGACAGGAGGTGGTAGATGATAGGAAAGAATAGAAATTGTATGTACTGTCCGGGATTGAGAAGATTACCTCTGGAAGGAACTGCGGATCGTACTGGGTCAGACTGGATTGAGAATGAGGGGGATGTACTATGGGGAGTTGGAAGGATGTTACTTGAAATAAGGGGAGTTGGAAAGATGTCAATTCTGTTAAGGAATGTACTGTGCGGACCTAAGAAGATGACTTCTGGAAGGAATTGCGAATCGTAGCAGGTTAGACGTTCTGGTCCATCTTCAAGACTCTGGAACTAGGCTAAATATGTATGTATGTATGTACATACAGCACAGTTCCTAGGATTGATATATGGATGGGAGAGAAAATGTATTGGTCACGAGTCGAAAGAATGCATCTGTACTTTATTTCGTACTATTATTATCAAATCGTTCTTTGTCGTTTTTCAAGCTACTCTAAAGGTTATTGCACCCGGAGAATTGAACTCTGTCTATGAACCAGATTTCCAAGCATCTCGGAAAATTATTTAGAATCTCCAGGAACAGGTCGGGGTCTCGCGCCAGGAAATAATTTCGAATGGTTCGTCGTAAATAATAGTCGTTTCGGAATTGCACTCGTTAATTTTTCATTTCCTCGGGAACATGGTGGTGAGGGGGGGGGGATGTAGCAGCAGGCCTTCCGGTCAAATAGTAGCGCGTTACGTACCGGGTGATTTCGTTCGTTGCCCGCTGCCCTGAATGTTGAATTACGACGCTAATTGTAATTTCAGCCGGTAATTCTCGTCGAACGCTTCGGAATGACCACGCAACTACGAACGAATAAAGATTGCAGCCCCGTAATTAACATCGCTTTGAACGATCAATGGGGTGAAATAGTTCCCGCTTAATCGTCGCGAGCGTTTTAATATTGGATACGACGAAGAACGATTCGCATCCCCTTAAAAAAAAAAAAATTCTGTAAAATTGAGCTACGAACAAAAGCAGAATGCCTTGCACGATTAAAAAATATTACAAATTCTAAGGAAAAAAGATCGTTCCAAAAATCTTCACTCTAATCCAAAATAATATATTGTTTACCGAATCCCGGCTCAACCCCAGAGTCTCTCATTCGTACAAGTAAACTAATTGCCCACTTTTGCCACACACTTCAACCCCCCTCATCCTTCCATCTTTTATCTTATGGGAGGATCGTGTTTGCCAAAGTCGACGATACATTGTGCGGTACACCCCATGGTAATTAACTACTTTCGACGAATAAATCTGCCCACGGAGACAAAAGGACTCAGTGTAATAAGGAAAACAATGCCCCCCCCCCGCCCCACACCCCCTCCAGAAGCGGAGACACAATGGCGGATAAAATTATGGCGGTTACAGTGAATCGGGTATCAAAGTCAGGCAACAGAGGTGGCATGTTATGGAACTTGGAAGGTGGGGTACAGTAGAGTGGGGGTGTGGAGGGCAGAAGGGAGGGGGGCGAAGAACGAGACCAAGGGTGGTTGAAATCGATGGGTCGAACGCGACGAGGGAGTGAAACGTGGCGTAGCTGAGGAATCTCTGCGTTCAAATTCCATCATTGCCGGAAGTTAATTTAATCCCGATCCAATTAAACCGGATATAACGCTAAGCCTGTTCGTGGGTGCAGTTGGGCGCGTCGGCAGTTAACGTGCCGACGCTGGCCGTGGCAGTTAACCACTGCGTAAATTGGAAATTGGCCGCGCGTCCAATAAATATCGGATTAGCCAATAAATCGGACGGAAAACGGCGATGTGTTATCCCTCGGGTGGGACGAGGGGGGCAGGGGGCAACAACAGGGGAGGGGGAGAGGGCACGGCGAATTAATGTTCGGTGCCGTTTCGACGCGATCGGGGACCAATTCTCGCGCTCGATAAAGGGAAATCGATGCACGCCTATTGGGCGGGAAAAGAATAGGGTTAAATTTTGTGGGGGGTGGGGGAGGGGGGCGAGGTCAATCACCTTGACGAATAAAAGGATTCGAGGATTAGAAATGTAATGAAAGAAGGGTTACCAGAAGATGAGAAGGAGGATCTTGGGCTTTAGGTTGACCGTTGGTTGTTTTTAATTTTTGAGCTTCCCCTTTTTTTGTAATTTTAATAATAGTCGTTGTTTTATTTTTGGCACGTTCTTCATGAGCATCCTCTTTGACCTTCCAACTTTAATTTTCAGTTTAGAGAAAATAAATAACGGGACACTCTGATCAGTGCCCCCTCTCTAGAGATTGAGCGGTCCACTACTTGTATTCTGATATAATTAAACAAATTTCAGACGCAAGAATAATGAGGTTTTGAGAGTACAGTTACAAGAAACTGGATTCTACGGCTAATACGATTGTATTTATTTATTTTTTGCGAAATTTTGTATGGAACTGATAATAAATGGGAGGTCCCTTAAGTGAGGGACCCTGGGCAACAGTCTTGTTTGCAAGGGGTACCTGTATGACAACTACCGAGAACGAGAAACCCTAAGTTTTAGGTTTACGTTGATTTCTTTCCATTTTGAGCCCCCCTTTTTTCGTGCAATTTTTATAACAATAATTGCTTTAATTTTAGCACGCTTTTGCTGAGCCTCAAGGTCCTTCGAACATTAAATTTTACTTCATCGACAATATATATTCTTGGATTCCTCAGATACTCCACGACTATCACCACCATCGTTCCCTTTTTAGAAATTTTCATTATTATTACAAACTACAGCCTCAGATGGGGCTAACCACACACGAAAGGATAACATCGCCGCTACCTTCTTCGTTCTTTATCGACGCTTTCTCGTTTGCAAATAGTCGTTGACTCGAAAGCGAGAGGATAAGTAAAGCAAAATTGCCACGATAGCACGACTTCATAAAAGTTTCCTTCTCCATGGTCTTTGATACCAGCAGGGGAGGGGCGGGGGCAAAGGGGAATGGCGTATCGAAGTTATTAGCGTCGTTTAGGATCGATACGAGAACTGCCGCGATATTTCACCGGTTTATTATCGTGTGGATCGATTCTTTCCAGGTGCCCCGGCTAGAAACAGGATCGTGCGACTCCGGCGGAGGTACCATTTTTTTTTCGAAACGCCTCGTATTACCCTCGATTTATGCGCGCTAAACTCGACCCTCTCCCCCTCGACTCCCTCCTCCTCGTCAAAGCCGAGTTACGCAGAATTTGCGTGGAAACCACTCTTCATGTTCCAGAGGAACGTTCCCCTGAAAGTTGTTTCTCTCTAAGCTTTATGGGGTTCCATGTTTTTTACGAGAGCAACGGCACCACGAGGACGTTTTAAATGGAGTGTCACGTAACCCTTGCATTACTTGAGCTATGTGCTCGTTTCGTGCGTTGCAAACACATCGACGAGTTTAAAAACTGTTTGTTGTTTTAATTATATATTTTCGATCGGTTGCGCAATAACGACTATGATCGGTTAAAGTGCTCGCCAATCACTGAAACTGAGCGCTGTCGCTGGTTTCGAGGTGTGGTTGGTGAATTTTTGGAATAAATTCGCCCTCCCCCCTTCCCTTCACTATTCACCTAAATTATTGAATTTATATTGTCTTTTTATTCGAAATCCTTATTCACTGCGTTTAAGAGAAATTGGTTTCGAAGCATTTATCTTCGGCGAATTTTCAGAATAAATTTTTTTCTCCCCCCATCCTGCCCCCTTGTCGTTGGATTTATATTAATTTTTTCCTTTTTTCATTCATGGTCCTCATTCACTGTGTTCAAAGGAAACTGGTTTCAGAACGTCAATCGTCGGTGAATTTTTAGAATAAATTTTTTCTCTCCCCTTCCTCGGTCTCCTGTCGTTGGATTTTTATTATTTTTTTAATTTTTTCTTTCGAGGACCTTATTCACTGTGTGTTGAGAGAACTAGAATGGTGCATGAGAACACTGCGGTATAAGTGAGAGGTTAAGTGTTCCGGGAATGTTCTACAACCCAATTTCCCGTACTACTGTTTTACCACCTAACCTATATGTTATATGAAGGAATTGTTGACACGAGTGGTAACACAGTCGTTCTAGGCGAGAAACTAAATCGAAAGTGTGCAATGAAATTTTTTCATAGAGGCCTCTGTTCGCCGAAAGAATCGATTTTAAATATTTTTGGGGCATCTGTGATGTTGGGTACGATTCCGCGTTTTTTGTTTTAATTAGTTGGAATTAGGTAGCGTGCATAATAGGGTATTGTTGTCGAGATTTACAAGTACCGGTACAAGTAGAAACGGCGAGTAACGAACAGACGCGTTGAAAGAGTACCCAATCCCGCGCGTGCCCCAAAAATCTTCAAAATCGATTTTCTCGAAAACGAAGCCTCGTATGGAAAAATATTAAATACTCTACTTCTATTAGGTTTACGTAAAACATTCAATTTTTCTTCATCCGAAAAAGCTTTCTATACTCATTGAAAACTTTCTGTTTACAATAAACGACGATTAACAAAGAAATTTATTACTGGAAATTATCAAAAAAATTTGCAATACATTTTTAACCCAGAACCAAAATATACCAGAAGATAGAAACCTACCAGAATTCTGTATTGTAAATATCGTAAACAGTGTAAAAAAGAAATCACTGTAAATTCGAGAGAAAGCAATAAAGAGCATACCGTTCATGCAGCATGCATTCTTTTTCCTCTCTGACAGGCAATCCACGCTTCTGGAAATTTCTTTATCGACAAGTTGCAAAACGTTCGTTCGGGCACGAGTTTTCATTCGTCGAGTTTCGGGGCGTGTGCAGGTGTCGCGTGCAGTTTCACGCGTTTCGCGAACACGTACGCGCGTGATTTAGACTCGCGCGTATTTATGTACCGTCGAGAGACATTGACCCGGGTAGCCTAGCCAGGAACCTGAAAGAAAGAGCATTTTTCAACGTCGTGGAAACAAATGGGCCGCGATACAGGCCCACCCGCATCTCGCGTACCGGTCGCGCAAGCTCGAAAAGCAAGAGCTTCTGTCTCGCGAAGTAACGCTCGTTTCACAGTAACGCGAAAGGGTTTCGTGCAACACTCGCTCTCAATATTTCTCGCACTGATAGCTCAGCCGTGTCCATACGACTCGAAAAGGAGAATCGAATTGCCTCCAATTCCTTTCCGCCGGGGAAAACATTGCTCGAAATTCTCAAACGTCAAAAATTTAATTTAAAAAAGTTTACTGGTATTATTTCCCTTTCTTATCTTTCGCTTCCATTTCTTTTTCTCTTCTCTCAGTGCCCTCTTATTGTATTGTTTACAAAGAATACTTTGCTTTTGTATCGAACATACACTCTAGTTTCTTCGATTAATATTGTATCGATAGAAATAGTTTTATTATTTTTCCTTTTTCGTTGTACACGATCTTGGCAAAATAAATACGTATTAGTATTATTATATTAATGTCTCTGGCTGGTGGGCATACTATTATTATTTTCTTTTACTTTTTAATTGCTACACAATCATGGAACAATAAAGAGGTCATTGTATTATCTAAATTGTCAATATCTCAAGCGAACATAAATGGTATTATTTTTTCTCTTTTAATGGTGTACTATATTGGCGAAATGATGACCTATTATTATTATCAGAGATAAGAGTAACTCGCCCCAGAAAAATATTTTTTTCATAAATCCTGAAGAATGCTCTCCCATAAATACAGAGACTCGAGAGCGAGGGTTAAAGTTCGCTGAAAGAATCGGTCGGGAAACGAACACGAAAAACGGCGGTAGTTCACTCGTATATACTTTATCGCTTTCGTAACAAACGTGTTACGCGTACCTAACCCGGGCCCGTAGCTCGTTTTACGGCTGGAATTCGGCCCGCGAAGTCGTGCAGATTCACGAGCGATCCGCTCGCCCACGTAATTCCGGCCTTCGGACAAGCACGTGCTCGTAAATATTGCTCGAAACGACGAAGCCCCCGGGGAAAATCTATTTTCCTATCAGAAATTTGGGCCGAGGTCGTTGAAATAATTTCCACAAGGGGGAGAAGACTTACGAGCCGTTTAACGGATAAAATCGTCCCGTGCTCGCCTAGATTAAACATTCCTCGATGAAGATTTACATTGTGGACGATTCGAGTAGCGTAGCGGAGAAACATAAGCCGAGTAGTATGTGTAAGGATTGGGGAAAGGTAGCAAAATAACTGGTTTTCCTATTGCATTGTAGTTAAGTATACCGTTATACCTTATACGGTATGTTTTCGATAAATGTGAAAGTCTTGGGACCAACGTTCACATTTATGAAGGGACATCCATGAACCTCTACATCTCAGTATTAAGGATGAACCTTGCACATTTATCGTGGACCTCCCCAGCAGCGACGTCAATCGTTCACATTTATCGTGTACCTAGGTTTCACATTTATCGTGTATCTAGGTTTCACATTTATCACGACAACGCTGTATATGGAACGTCAATAGAATAGGAACGTCTATTACTTCCTCTACTCTTTATGCATGAGATTGAAATTCATTTTTTAGGCTACATTAAGGTACATTCCTACATTCTCGGTTCGGACATCTCGAAAACCGTTCGCACGTGAAATCGAGAATCCTCCTTTGTAATTGGCAAACTTAAATCCCCTCGAATGGTGAACGAGGAGTCAGCAAAATAACGACAGTAGTTTTTCTTGCTTTCTGTCGCGAAAACGAGACGCCAACACTGAGGAGTAATTAAAGGATGATCGGCATTCGGATTATTACAGGCGCTGTTCGATTAAACTAGGAACACTTTTTGCTTCTGGGGAGGGGGGACAGAGACCTCTGGAATTAGCGTTAACGGCCACGACAGTAAGACGATTTCAATTACCCACCCTTCGGGCCGTCTCTCTTTTCGATTTCGCGCGATCGAGGCGTTGAGATAATAAAGTACAGCCTCTTCTCGCCTCCGTGTTCTCTTCCGCGACAGTGCTACTCTTCGATGAAGATTCTCAGTTAACGAGGACCATCTCGAGGCGTCGATCGATTTTTACGAAGCTCGACAGATTTCTGGGGCAGTTGAAGGTATTCCAAGTGTGTTTCTTTTTCTTTTTTTGGTGGTCAAGGTTCGTTACAAAGGGGCGAAAACAACCCTCAATATTGGGGGTGAAAAAGAGATAATAAGATGTTTTTGTTGGTGTCGAGATTGTATACATAAAAAAGAAATAGAAAGGAAAATTATTAAGCGAAAAAAGAATAAAAGTAAAAAGTTAATGCTTTCTAACATTTGGATAGAAATTTCTGTTATAGAAAAGAATAGTAGTAATATACAATAAACAAAATATTTATTACAATAATAATATTTGCCATTTATAGAAAATTTCATCAATTGAACATCAAAGGAAGTATAAAGGTTTGAGGAGTAATCATCAGAATTAAAAAATTGTGTCATGTGGTTAAATTAATAAATTTGAAGCTTTCATCTAATTTTACTCACAGCTTTGAGGGCTGTTTTCATCCCTGTTTTTACCCCTTTGACGCAAACCTTGGCCGATAAAAGAAAGTACTACTTCGGCCTGTTCTACAAATCTGCCAAGTATCGTTAAATTTGGCTATTAACACTCGCGGATGGTTGCTTGTAAGATGAAGGGGAACCGTGTTGAGACGAAGATGGTTTCCTATTGAAGGCGCATTAAATCTTCGGCGCGTTTTACGATACTCGACCACCTTTTACTCATTCCATCGGTGAACACTTTTTTGCATTCTGATATTCACTTCTAACGGAAGCTTCCTCCGTGTTCGCGCGCCGATGTAATAACCCTTTGCAACCAGGTCACGGAATTTTCCTTCGTGCCATCTCACTTGCAACAGAAGCAGTCCGTGCATTACGGAAGCGGAGAAGGCTACCTTCTTGCAGACCTACTCGCACGAATCTTTCCAAGCAGTCCAAGGAGCATCGTGAAAACGTCCGTTTGCAGTAACAATAATAACAATAATAACAATTCAAACGTCCTCGTTACATCTCTACGAACAAATTTATGGACATAAAAAGGAAGTTGTTACCAAAGGAGTATATACTTTTGTTACCATAAAAAAAGGGACTTCTTCGAGAATTTATAATAGAAAAACTAGTCGACGAATTAATTTAATTCTTTTTCTATTAAAAAGGGGATTCATTGTAAATTATTTAAACAAAATTTCAAAGTCGTCCGCTTCGTTTGAGCATAGGTACCGAAATTTTTAGCTTTAGCGAATCGTTCGTGCGAAAATCTCGCATAGGCGTAGAACACACGCCTTATCAGTTGCAGACTCAAGGGGCTACTTTTGTTCGTTTTCTTCAGGAATTAATAAAAAAAAAACTATTCGACGAATCGATTTGATTTCTATTTTAGCAGAATGGGGATATATTGTAGATTATTTAGAAATATTGTTGAAGTTGCATGTAAATAAAATATGGTCGAGAAATTAATTTCTGTGATACATACTTCTTCGAATCCAACCCGCATCGCGGAGGACTTGTTGCGTTCGCTGATACACTATCGTAGCCCACGAAAAAGTAACGCTTCTCTCGCAAATTAAGCACACGCGTGTATCCCTGGGGATGGAAGCCAGTTCACCGACGTCTCTTTGGTAAATTTCAGCACGGCGGAATGCACATTACAGTCGCATACGCAGGCGGTGTCGCTCTCGAAAACAATGAGAGAGCAAATAAACGGTTTCAACGTTTCGTCGAGGGGGGATAAACCGTTCTCGCGTGTCCTCGTCTTCCGCTTTCGGAGACACGTCAGGAAACCGACGAAGTTTCAGGAAGTTAAGCGACGGACCACCACGTCGGAGTATATGCAACGAGGTGTCACGACGCGCCCGAGCGTTATGCAAATTTGCGGTGTCTAGGAATATTACGCCGGAGGAATCACATTTTTGGAACTCCTGTACCGAACGGTAACTTGCGTAATGTTCGAATATTGGGACCACTGATTATCAATAAGTGAAGCACTGGTAGAGAACTTTCTGTCAGAATGGAATTTTTTCCAAGAGTATATATTCCGCAGTGGTGGAGATGACTCCTTATCTTAAATCCGAGGTATGAATACTCAAGACACAACTGTAGTAGAAAAATAATTGAAATTTTTTAGATTCACTTTTATTTTCTTCTTTTGATCATTCTGTAACATCTTTACTTTCTCTGTTAAAGCCATCTTGTGGAATAACGAAAGAAATAAAGAAAGGAAGAGAGAATCTTTGTAAATGAATTACTTAGAGTTCAAAGAAATAGACCCACCGAGACTCCTGTATCTGACTTCGTTAATGTACTCTCATTGCGCCGATTTACGACGCTCGTAATCTTTCCTATTATTTCCTTAAATCTGAGGTCTACCTACCGTGTTACAACGGTGTAAGGCGCTACGGATACCACCAGAGACTCATGAAACGCGAGCAGCCCCGCTTAAGGGAGAACACCGTCTCTTCCATCTTAAGAAGTCGAAATCCTTTTTGCATTTTTATCAAATTTAACATTTGAATACCGTTCTAAAATACCACTCATCCTATTAACTTGAAATTAGAACTGTATATTCACTCCAACCTTCCTTGTTCTTTTTTTCTCTTTAAGATTTTTTCAGAAAACTTTTGAGACATTTTGTCTTAAAAAGCTGTCAATTCTTTTTATCTAAATTAAATTTCTTTCTTAACAAGTTTGACATGACCAAACAAATAAATATTTTTAAAAATACTTACACACAACAACAGCAACGTTCATCTAGTTTGTAAACATTCTAATTTTATTCAAGTTTAGACCTAAAAAACTCCACCCCCACTACTCGTCTAAGAAATTTAGACAGAAATCCTTATATCTTCCACGTACGTTAACACTTCTCCATAAAAATTGGCACGAAATGTTCCTCAAAGTATGCACTTTCAACCCCCGTATGAAACATTGGTATTCTATATGCCGTATTCCCGTAAAAAAATTCCCAAGCATCAGCGTTTTTTCCAGCTCGAAAAGTTTCCCCTTAAACGACTCCAGGAGCTTCCGAGAAACCGAACAATTGCTCCTCCCGAGTTTCAGGTTACCAGATAGTCCCGTGGTGGCTTGTGCACGCAATGAAAGCGTACCCAGCGTTGCACGTTCGATGGAGGAACCCGGCCGAGGAACGAAGAAACGAACGCGAACGAAAGAAACGGACTTCCGTGGCCGGGAAGTCGGAGGAGGGCGTTCGATGTCTGATAAACGCGAGTCCAACGCTGTATCCTTGTAATTGTCGACGTTGGACGGTGCAACGACGACGGTGCACACCGGTGCAACGACGACGAGGCAACCAGGCGTCGTGGTGTACGCGATGCTTCCACGGAAAGCAGCTGAATTTCCTCGAAGATTCCTGAAGTTACGACTTCCCCCCCTGGGAGCTTAATCCCCGATGGAAAGGAAGTTGCGACGGTAAATGGCTGGGAGTAGCGTGCACGGTTCACTCTGTTTCTTCACCGAGATAAAATAGAGAGGATAACGCGGAGACGGAGGCAGGAAGAAATATGACGTCCGCTGTTAAAAGCAACTTCGTGCGTATTCGCGTCGTTATACCCCCGTGGCTACCTGGCTGCTTTTTAAGAGAACGTCTACTTCGAACGAGACACGCAGTTGCGCGAATTGGGCTTATCCTTTCAGTAGTAACGGTACGACAGCATGGTGAATATTTTAACGGATTCCCTGATGCAGGAAGCGTTTTTATTTACGGGCTATTTAGTAATTTCTCGACACGAAACAAAACTATTCCTGGCGATTCTATTTCATTGAGTTGGTATTTCGTCTGTGTAACCTGAATACTTTTATTTATCAATTTTATTTTATACTTTACAAGTTTGTGAAACTATTTTTCGAGGTTCGATATATTTTCGGGTTTCTTTTTCATTTAATCTCGTTGTAGACGGTTCTCTGGATTAACATTTTTTACACATTTTCGAGCTTCAAGAAATATCTACATTTATTTTATCATTGTGTATTTATTTTTAACTTCGCTCCTCCGCACTCGTGAACTGACTTGCATTCCTAAGTTGTTTCTTAGTTAATTACATACATTTATTCATTGTTACTCTGAACAGATCGTAGATAAAAAGTGGTGCGGAAAAATATTTTTCTTTCGTTCTAATTCCACCAGATCTGACTTCCAAAGAGGTTCCCTCGATAAGAGTGAAGTTTCCTTCGAATTAAAGATTCAAAATCGAATGAATTTCCTTTTCGTGAGAATATCGAGTTCCAAGTTGAAGGAATTGATTCACCACAAAAATCGCTCTTCAGCAACGACAAATAACAAAACAAGACGCGTTAATAATTATTCCTCGCCGGGAGAATCGTTGAAAATGGTCCGAGACTTGCGCGCAACGTATCGTTTCCCAATGTTTGCGCTCCAGTTCTAATTAATCGGTCGTCCCTCGCTAACGAAATGATATTTCAACAGCTTTTATTTTAATTACTATTCCGATCGTAGAAACGGGTCAACGGGCGATTAACGAAATTAACGATTAATTCGTCGCCCCAAAATTGGGGATGTCCGTACGGCGACGAATCGTTGGAATTCTTTCGATCAACCCCGGAACGCAGGAACGTCGCGTTTCCAGCGATTGTGACACGTAGCTGGAATCACCACGTCGCTGGAACAGAGGGTTCGGAAGTAAAACCGACTTCCGGGACGTCGTCAATCCCTCGAACGGTCCTTCCGCGTATCCGCCTCGTTCCCCGGCCCGATATCCTTTCATTACGCAGCGTGATTCGAGGCAATGGCGTCGCCTCGCAGCAACGATCTCGTTATTTTTCCATCCAGTCCTCGATCGTCCCCCATTCCCTCCATTGCAACACCGTACCACGACGCAGAACATTTTCCGATTAATTACCTGCCCGCGGAGGCTTGCTATCAGCGGAAATTGCTTCGGGATGCCGCTATCGGTCGACGCGCAGCGCCGTTTTTTCTTTTTCTCTTTTTTTCTCTTCTTTTTTGAATTATTAGTCGGTTATCGGATATACGGACCAATCGCCGTAAATACATTCTTGCCGTTCGACGTACCGACGGATTCGATCTACGTAAAACGGAGAGGGGAATCATCGATTTTTCTAGCGACACGAATTCTCTTTGGGAATTTTTCTTTTCGGACTGTGTTCGTAGTGGGAACTTTTCGAATCTACGCAGTGACGGATCTGGTCTCTCGAGGGCCCGTAGTTGACTATTTCGAGGGGTTGTTTTTAATATTTGAAGATTTTTTTATAATTTCGATGTTTAAAGATCGAGCAGAGATATGTGTTGAAAATTGTACATTTTCTCTCTTTCTCATACGATTTAACCAAATGCATCTACGATATTTCATTAACGAGAATTTATGAGACACTCGGTTGCAAATAAAATTAGGAAAAAATTACAAGTGGAAACTTTTCCTTCTCTTCTTTTACCGAGTTTTACGTCCTATCGACCATCGGGTCATTAGCGACGACACAGAGTAGTTTTTCTTTTCTTCTGTAACCATTATATTTTTTGGTAGACGTTGGCTTTCTTTAGGAGTTTCAGTGTGTCATCTATGGGTTCTTGTGACATCAAAGCGATCTCAGACTTTTGTTATACTGTGCGACAACTTTTACATCCGAACGAAAAATGGTTGGTCGATATAATTTACTCGCAGAGATTGCAAAATGGTGGTTATGAAAGTTTAATGAGCTTCGTCATGATTATACTAACTCCCCTCCTTATGTTATCGGTGGATATTTGTTTATCAAAATTCATTTTTCTTGTATACTTCCGAATAGTAATACAATCAAACAAATTAACGAGTAAGTTAAATCTTACTTTAAAGAAAAAACCAATCGATCCTACCATGAACCCCCTTTTAAAGGGGGCCCAAAGTTTCGTCAGTTCCACGATAGATCCGCCCCTGAGTCAATAAGTCAATGCGTTCTTTCTTCCTTTCTTTCTTCCATCGATACCAGCGTCCAGTTTCCTTTTGAGGCTCGAATTTCTTCCTCGCTTTTGCCAATTACCGATGGTTACCTCGACAAATGTTTAACCACGACGTTAACCGTCCATTAGCGAGTCGAATCGTCTCAAATACTCCAAGAACGTGGAGCGGGCTCAGGGAAAAAGGAGATGAGTGGGTTTCATCGCGTATCAGTTACCAAAAGTCGGAGCATTTAAATAAGAAGAAAGAAGAAAAGAAATGAAAAAAAAAAAAAAAAAAATAAAAAGAACTCACGAAAGGGTCCGCGCGGAGAGTGTTTGGCGTCGGTCGTTTACCTCGTTACGAGGTTTGCGCGGCTTTAAATGTCAAGTGGCCTCCGCGCGACTCCGGCAACTACGTACAAGCTCGTCGACATTTGTACCCCCCTCCCCCTACTGTGTTCTACTCGCCTCCCAGCAGTTTTCGTTGACTGTCCTCCCAATCCACCAGTCTCTCTCGTCTGCCTTTTAAGTACCGCGCGCGACGAACGAAACGATATAGCCATCCCCTCCCCTCCGGATTGCCCCCCTTCCGCCTCAAAATAAATTGGGGCACCAATGCGATTCGAGAAGTCCGTGATAAATTGCAGAGCGTTCGTGATCCCCGGAAAACTCACGTTCGTTACGGTAATTCTGTGGCGACAAGTGCGACGAACGATACAACCCTCCCTAGGGTGCCCCGTTTCACGCGTGACCTTCCTAAAGTTGATCGGAGGGGGGCACTAATGCGCTACGAGAAGCGTGATAAATTGCGGAGTGTTCGAGAAATTGCATTTATTGTGCGATTCTGTAGCAACAAATAAAATGATGCAACCCCCCTCCCCCATACAGGTGCCCCGTTTTATGTGCAATCTTGATAAAAAAATTAGGATACTAATACGTTCGGAGAATCTCGTGGTAGATAAAACAATATAGCTCTTGCAAATGCCCGGTTGTATGCGTTGCTCCCCATAAATAAATTGGGGGTACCATATGCTCCAAGAAATCCGTGACAAATCGTAGATAGTTCGTACCCCTCGTGAAATTCTGTTTATTACGCAATTCCGTGGCCCCAAGTGAAATGATGTAGCCCCCCTCGTGTGCCCCGATTTCAACCGTGAAATCGTGTTTATCGAGCAATTCCATCGCTCGCGGAAAAATCGCAGAGCGGGACCACCGCTCGGGTGGTTTTCGCAAATGATTATCCAACGTGGGGTGCTGGCGATCCTTCGTGGTAAATAATTGAAAAGCTCCGCAGCGCTTGGAAAAACGGAGACGTCGGAATCAAAGCTCGTCGGATTCGCTCGTCGGTTCTCGGGTTTGAAATTAAAGTCGAGCTCTCGGCGCAGCGTTACGTAAAAGGGAACCGGATATCGGCCGCTGCGGTCCCTATATAAATGGCGATATTATTGCGGAGCACTGCGGAAAAATATGAGTCCCGTGGATCGATAGCTGTGTCCGGCGTGTGTGTGTCCCCCGCCTGTACCTCCTCCCTCCCACCACCGCGTCTCGTGTATCGAAATCGTAGACGGTGGCTCGCGGTCTTTCGGTGCCCCCCCTCCTTCCACCCCTACCTACCACTCTCCCCCCACCAGTGTACATCGATATCCTACGGGTCCGATTTTTCGCTAACGCGCAGTTTCGTGTTTGCGTTTCCACCTTCCACTCCCCTTGACCCCCTCCTCCGTTCGTGATACACGTTTTCGAGCGAGAGGTTATTCCGTTTGTTCGACGATCGAGTAAACGATGGCCCCGCTTTTCTCTGTTGTTTTTTTCCCCCCTTCTTTTTCTTTTTTCTCTCTCTTCTTTCTTTCTTTTTTTTTCAAATTTCATTCCCTCCGATATCTATTTTCTCGTCGACGAAGTTGCGACCGCCCAAGGGTACAGTTTTATGAAATTCGCGGCAAGGGAGTTCACGGTTTCGTCGATTGAAATGGCTTTTCCCGGTACCCTGGATAAACGTATTCGGGGATTTTCAAGATCGATATTTCGATTTCGAGTATCCGGTGTTCTTCGAATTATCGAGTTTAACGTGGAAAGGGCACGACCTGCCTTCGATTTTAACGAGTTTTTCCAGGATGCTGGAGTATGGGTGCTCTGATAGGGTACGTGGAAGATTAGATGTAGATACTTATTATAGACAGATGTTTCCAGATCAAGATTCAAGAGTGTTCCCACGAAGACTACTTCGAGACTAACGGAGACCTTTTGTTCATACAATAATTTTTAAAATATTGATCTGTGTAAGTAAGGTCTAGATAAGATTCTCTTAATAAAATGTTGCTCTGTCTAGGCTAGGTCTAGGTAAGAATCTCCCATTAAAATATTACTCTATGTAGGCCAGGTCTAGGTGAGAATCTCCCAATAAATACTCTGCACACTTGTTCTTCACGAGCAACTTATTCCCTCCGCAATCACGAACTTAACAGTCACAGCGTTGACTCCGTTTTCTCAGACTCTACATCGGGTATAGTAGAAAGCATTGCTCGCAATTCTACGCGAATTCCATTAATTCCATTCTACGACAGGGTGAGCTATGTTCGTTACCCATCGAAATAATGAAAGTCATCCTCTTTGTATCGACTGTTCCCGATTCACTTAAACGGGTTTCCACTGTTCACGGGAAATCGAATCGACCCCCTCGGCAGCTGCACTTTCTTCAGTTGCACTCTCGGCGAAACCACGAGAGCGCATCGACAGGCTGCGTCCGGCCGACGCTTCGAAACTTCGCGCAGCCCGTGTCGGTGATTGTCGGCGATTGTTGATAAAGGACCGCAATTAACGGACACTTTGCGGCCTGACCGACGGATGCAACCCCCCTCTTCACTCCTACGCCAGTAGCGTTAGCTTCGATGTCCCAGTTGGTTCAGAGGGTATCGAGTAACTGCTCGCGTTTGAAGTTTGCTAATGTTTCGGCAACTGCTAATGTTTCGAGTCATGTTTGGCGAGTCGGTAATTAATTG
Source organism: Ptiloglossa arizonensis (assembly GCF_051014685.1). NCBI lineage: Eukaryota > Metazoa > Arthropoda > Insecta > Hymenoptera > Colletidae > Ptiloglossa > Ptiloglossa arizonensis. Next base: position 18,556,978 of record NC_135051.1, read on the forward strand.
CGTCGGTATTATTATTCACGGAAGAACCCGTACACTATGCACAATACGTGAGTACAACGCCAAGGTGTAAGAAAACAGTGTAGTAAAAATAAAAAATAATCTTCGAGATGCAACAAAGATGGGGAAGATATCTAACGCAGTAGGTCCAGCCAGATAGTAAGAATAAAGGGAAGTAGGAGTGAAACATAGTCTTCGAGGTGCAATAAAGATGAATAAGACATCTACAGCAGCAGTTTCACCCAAGTAGTAGAAATTAAAAAAGAAACTTCGAGGTGCTGCAAAGATGTAGAAGACATCTAAAGTGGTAGGTCCATCCTGGTGATAAAAATTAAAAATAGTCTTCGAGATCCCTGCAGAGACGGAGGAGACATTTAAAGTAGTAGATTCATCGACGCGTAGTGTAGTAAAATTATTATGAACAAAATCTTTGCCACTCTTCATCGGATTCGAAATTGTTTCGAAAAGTTTAAACGTGTTCGTGTATCCCACCTGAATTATCTACAAATTCTTTCTGCACTTGTTTTTAGTAACAATGTGGGCGAAATATATATTTTTAATTATTTACAAAATTAGTCTTCGATGTGAATAAGATTATTTATAAATATTATTTCTCGAGTATCTTTTTTCTGGTAAAAAGTCAGCTGCTATGGCTAGGGAATTGGTACGATTGAAAAATGTTTCGTCTCTACCCTGTCACGATGTCTCCTTCCTGTCACAATGTCACACGAGCGAAACGTAGCGATCGCGCAGGTAACGAGGCCGTAGCTCGTGCCTCTGCGATCCTTGATTTTACGTGATCGTATTTATGCAACGATCCCCCTCCCCCCCTACCGATTGGAACTCGTCTTCTTCGAGGACACATACGAACGACGTTAAGCGCGTCGCGGAACATCCAAATTGCTTTTTACGTTCCGCGTGCACCGCGACCTTCCCGCGATGTTAAACGCATCTTGCATTTCGCGGCTGGAAACCGAACGACGCTGCATGCATTATTTATCGTCGCGACTCCTGTTGCACACAAAGGTGTTAAGTTTCTTCAAGGTTCGCGCGCGCATCTGTTTAGCGCTCCAGGTGCGTTTGTAGGTCGCTTAGCAGATATTATTATCATTATTTTGGAACGAAGACCCTTTGGTAACAATGAGTGAATATCTAGATACAACTAGATACAACACGAGATTGTTATATTTTTTAACCAGTTCAGGAAAAATTTTCTAGACGCGATGGACTTATTTTTTTTTTTTTTGCATGCTGTAAAATTGCACTGAAATCGGAGGAAGACACTGCGGATCCTCTCCTTGTTAAACTCGGTTAATTAAATTTTTGTAAAGACACGTCGGTCTTATGCACAAAATATCCGTATAAAATATCAATCGCTACAATTTTCGAGTTGTCAAACGCAGGATCTCAGCTGACCGGATAGTCGACTCCGAGTTAAATCTAGGGTTTCCCGGCGGGAAATAAATGATGCTTTCTCGACCAGAAATCAATTGAGTTCGCGAGAATGTATTCTGGACGTGGACTCACATTTTCAGAAAATATTGGCCGCGATGCAAAGCGTAATATTGCAAAGTTCGCTCGAGTCCGAAACCCGATTTCCGAGTTACGCGTGAAAACCCGAGGCGGTACCCACTGAAAAGCAACGTTCTCTATTTATTAGACAAAACGGTCAGTTCGATGCAGAGCACCGACTTTTGAATACGTTTCGAATGGGACTGTGAAACGTCAATCTGAGAAATTGGCACAGCCATTGGCGTCGCAATGCCTTTCTCGATTTCCTCGTGCATGCACTTTTCCAAGGACGACCGTTCGGTTTTACTCCGGGAATTTATAAACGCCCCGGAACCTAGGGGATGAAAATTCGAAATTGAAATTCAATTTCCCAACCGGTTGGAACAACTTCCCACGATTTCGAGCTATACGCTTTTTACCGTGGTTTTCTTGCGACGTTAGAAGAAATTGCATCTCACGGCGAGCGCTCCGTGCGCGAGAACGTAGCTTTCTTTGAATATTCAGAAGTATCGAATAGAGTAACATCTGGAAATAGAAATACAGTTACGAGGCTTTTCAAACTCGTTTCTTTGTTCGTGCTTCTTAACGAATTTCGTACAGTTTGGTAATGCTTTCAAATAGGAATTTAAATTCCACGACGTTGCTCGGTAGAAAAATTGAACGGAACGTTTTTCCCATGGTATTTTCTAACCTGTTTCGCTATGAACTTCTTAACGAATTTGTACTCTCGGGCGATGCTTCGGAATAAGAATTTAAATTGGACCTATCCGGCGTAAAAAGTGGATGAAATAATTTCCATGGAATTTTCTAACCTGTTTCTCTATTAACTTCTTAACGAATTCAGTGATGCTTCGAAATAAAAATTTTAATTCGACTTATTCGCTGTACGAAAAAGACGAAATAGTTTCTATGAAATTTTTTAACTTTTTAACGAATTTGTATCCTTTGGTGATGCTTCCAAATAAGAATTTAAAACTCCACTTATTCGGAGCAGAAACTGGGTGAAATAATTTCCATGACATTTTCTAACCTTTTTCTTTGCTAACTTCTTAACGAATTTGTATTCTTCGGTGATCCTTCGAAATGAGAATTTAAATTCGACTTATTCGCTATAAGAAATAATCCCTATAGTATTTTCTAATCTCTTTTTCTATCGACTTCTTAACGAATTCAGCCATGCTTCGAAATAAGAATTTAAATTCGATTTATTCGCTATAAGAAACGGACGAAATAATTCCTATAGTATTTTCTAACCTCTTTCCTTATTAACTTCTTAATGAGTTTGTATTCTTCGGTAACTCTTCGAACGAAGAATTTAACTTCGATTTGTTAAACGTAAAACATGGACGAAGCTCTAAAAGAACTGTCAGGGAACGTTGAATTTAAATAGAAATATCATCCTGGAGAATGTGAGAGTCCTGACTGGATTTTCTAGAGTACGCGAGCGATCACGAGGAATCGTTCTGCGCATCCGATCGCGAACGCGCCGCGAATTTTTAATTCGCTTCCGTCGTCCATCGGAGGTGTTCCAGGATCTCATTTCAGATAACGAAACTTTTCGTCTTCGAAGCCGAGCTCGCTTAACGAACACCCGGAACGGGCGTCGCCTTCGAATCTTTCACGGGCTGCCCCGCGGCCTGACTGGAAAACTTTTCGAACCGTCCGCGGGTACTTCCGGTCCCGTTTTCTATTCCCAATTCTCGTCGTTGGAACGTCTAATCGAATCCTCTCGGCTCCGCCATTCCCGATTTTCCTCCTCTCGAGCAATGAAGAGCGCTTCGAACTTGCCGCGCGCAAAAGGGGACACGGTATTCGAGCTTTCTTTCGAAACAATTTTTCGCGTCTTCTGAACGACTTCGAGCTTGTATAAATTAGTCACAGAAAACTTAACTTTTACCCATTGTAACGGAGAACTCGAACACATTCGAGAAAAAATCGAATTGTCGGTGGAAATACTTTTGTGCCTTAATCGAGCATTTAACGTGCAAATGACACCATTTTCAATTTTCTCTCGTTTATGTAGAATTTATCGTATCACTGGAACATTTTGCAATGCATATGATCGAGTTGAGAGAGCTACGTGTAAATAGCCTATAAACACGGCTTATTTGATAAATTAATTTCTATTTATTCTTTCAGGGAGGAATTTCTTCTTTTCTCAGAAACTACCAGAAGCTGAATTTTGTTTAATTGTTGTGTTCGATAGCAACATACCCGTCACAAATTATGATTTATTCCTCTAAATATAAAACAAGGATTCAAACAGAGGATAATTCGAATACAGAAAGATATTTTACCGTACAATTAATGAAAAGGTGGTTTTAAATTAGTCAGCGGAAATGGAAGAAGCCGTAGGAGCGCGGTGCTTCGATAAACATGAACTTTAAAAAATTCTGAGAGGATACGAGTAATTAAGAGAAATTTCCTAGTCCCGGTTACAAAGTCTACGCTATTAGCATAGTAATAAAGTACCAGAGGGGATAACCTGGTCGTTCGTTTCTGGAAATCTTTGCTCGCGAGGAATATCCGCCAAGTCATTTCGTTAGGATTTCGCTGACTCCTTGATTAGACGAAATTAATGGACGCGTATTTTGTTCCAGTTACCGGTACTTGAGGTTCCAAACTTTTCAGACGAGTGAAACTGTTTTTCGCGGAAATTAATGTGCCATCGTGAGTAAAATCAACGGGTCGTTCAACTATTTCAACTTTTATCTATTCCACGTTCGCGCGAATCACGGGTAACTTCTGATAGCAATTAAAGAGGGTAACAATGTCCTTTCAATCGCTACCAAATTACGTACTACGTGGAAATAATTAATTCTCTAGACACTAACGAGGTCGTGATGTTCCTCGCGTGTTTTGCATATTAAAGTGCCGCGAGTCTTTCCCCCTAAGAATGGCGGATTAAAATACACTCGCCCGCAAAATTAAAGGATCGGTAATTATTGGCCAAAAAATCGTCAATTTTCGAACGGTTGTGATTCGGTGAAAAATTATCGTAGAATAATAATTTTTTTCTCAAATTAAAAGGAAAAGTCCAGACTTTACAACGCTCTAACCAACATGCTAAACAAAAATTTATTCAACTTCCCAGAGGGCGTTAAACTTTGTAATGGTATCGTAAACTAAAGATTTCGTGCTTTAATTTAAAAAAAGAAATCACAATCCTACGATTATTTGTAATGAAATTACAACGGTTCGAAAATTGAATATTTTTTATGGTTCACCATTGTTTTGGGTCGATTCTCGTTTCTGTGGAAAATCGACAAAGGGTCTTACCTTGTCCTCAGCGAGCGTCCTCGAGGATCTCTGGTCATCTTCGTTCCTTCGTCTCCTGTCTTTTGCCAGGCCGTTTAGGCTTCTGTAGGACAACAGACGACACATGTCGCTGGTCAAATCGGGCAAACGACTTTTGCAGTCGCCGCAGTGGAACTTTTGCTGCGGCATCTCCGCTCGCCAGACTTCCGCCGATCCCTCACTGTAAAACCGGAACTCGCCACGTGCACCCTTCCACCGTTCATCATCTTCCTCGCATCCAGGGACACGCTCGAATCACCCTCGAGCCCCCCGCGAGCTTTTTACACGAAGCTTTCGCACAGCTTTATCTCCACGCGATTCCACGATTCCTCGTGTCCTTCTCGTCGACGAGAAAAATGTTGGTAATTGTTCCAGTTTTTTTTGGAAGGGTTCTCAAATCGCTGGAAAGTTCGTGGAACTTCTGGAGACGACACTTGTGCCCCCCTTCGAAGCTTTTATAGAGCTTTTATAGCGATTTCGATTGCCTCGTGTCTTTCTCGAGACGAAAAAAATGTTGGTAATTGTTCCAGTTTTTTTTTTTAGGTTTTCAGATCAGTAACAAATCGCTGGATAATTCCTGGAACTTCTGGAGACGACACTCGTGCCCCTTTTCGAAGCTTTTGCAGAGCTTTTTTCACGATTTCGGCTCTTCGAGTCCTCTTCGTCTTTTTCTCGACGAAACAAATGGTTTTGGGTTCCCAAATTAGTAACGAGTGGCTGGAAAGTTCATGGAACTTCTGGAGGTGATGTTGCATTCGTGTTCCCTTGGGATTCTAAAATGGACGATTGAAATTTGACGTATTGGACGATATTGAAACGATATCCATGGGTTTTCGTAATTGTCGAGTCTTGCAAAATTTTGTTTGCCTTTTTCGAGTTTGGAGGTATACGATGTTTCGATTTTTTCTTGTTCACGATCGTGACTCTTTAACGAAACTCTGGGTTCGACTTTTTAGCAAAGGGGTCGAATTTTCGTGGTCACGAATCTGGTTGGTAGACACGGAGGTTTCTTTCATTCTCGAAGTAAAATACAATATACAAGGGGTCTGTTCTCGACACAGTGGAACACCTCACGGTACAAAAGAAATATTCTTACGAATGTTGTTCGACATCTTCGTGAAATATTCCAATCTGTACAAATACGGTTCACAATAAACGACGAATAAAAATTCTCTAGAATATAATACTTTAATTGAAGAAGAGTGTGCCAGTAAAAGTGATTGATCACGTTTCAAATATACGTTTGTTAAAATTGTACACGTATTATCGTGTTACACATTTTCTAACTACGCTAGAGATACCAAATGGATTATTCGAGACAAACAAGCATTTTCAAAAATCGGAACCATTCGAACGATATACTACGAATTTTATTCTGCATAACGATTCAAAGAAATTTCATACACACCTCGCACGATTCTTGCATCGTTTCAATTCGAACACCGCACTCGTCGAGACTCCCTTTACAATTTAAATTGTAGTACTCGTCGAATCGCGATTCGAAAATTATTAAAAAATTTCCCTGTGGCTCGAAATTTGCATCCGGCCGAGAATTGCGTCCATCTTTGATCGTATCAAGGGCCGTGTCACGATACACGTGCTTGCAAGGAACCGAAGAAAATTAGGGCGATCGAAAGAAGCCGCTCCTTGGCACAGTTTCACGTAGATCGGGGGTACGGTTTCCACTTGGTTCTTGTCCCACGGTACACACAGAGAGAACCCCCTCTGACCCCCCCATCTGCTCCCTTTCTTTGCGTTTCAGTTAGCGACGTCGCGGTCTTTAAGTCTGTCGTAGACACTTTTCTTCCAGGAATGAAAAATGAAGTAGCCACGTTTGCGCGTCGGATATTTTAAGAAATCGAGGACGCAACGCTCGAAGCAACTTCGTTTGCAAGCTCTTCAGGCTCACTGGACAGATCGAACCATTCCCCGTTCCCCCACCCGGAAGCTTCTGGGTCCACGAAAACACGAACTCGCATCGATAATTCTCTTCGTGAATCCACGAGTTCGTATCTAACTTTTCGAAGCGTCTTAAATCCGTTTTCTGAAATTGTTCCTCGAATTCGAAACGCGGAATTTATTTTCCCATGTTCAAAGAGTAAGTCGTGACATTGTACGACCAATGTACAAACGTGTTCGAGAGAATACACGAATACATAGCGCGAAAGTATTCAATGAATGTAAATAGAGTATTCCCTCGATAAGTGTGAAAACTTTGGGATCGAAATTTACCAGGTAGCGGGGACGAACTTTTCGCACTCACGTAGATCTCAATTTCATATTTATTACGGACACCGACTTCACATTTATCGTGGACCGAAACTTCACATATATCGCGGACCGAAACTTTACATTTATCGTGGACCGCAGTTTCACATTTATCGCGACAATACTGTTTCGTAATCTGTTGGGTCATTATTTCACACGTGTAACGTACGTGTGTATTAATCCGAGAAAGGAACGAGTGTAGAACGACTGTGACGGACCACTCGAGATAAATCGATAGAAGGAAATTGTGAAACCCAAAGGGAAAGCGAACACGTGCATTGAAAGAACAGAGAATCGAGAGTTTATCGGAGGTGTAAACAACGCGAGTTGATCCTCGGTATTGTTCGTTTCTCGATTTTCATTTTTCTTAAACGTGTTTCTTATTTTTTATTCCGATCCAGTCGCACCAAAACGATCGAGGAAATAGAAAAATCGTCTTGCGAGTTCTTGCTGCGTGGATAACCGTGTTCCTCGGGATCAGTAGCACGCGAAACTCGCGTAACTCGCGGAGAATCATTTTTTCGTAGCGGAAACTGTGAGTGAGAAAAATCGAGCGATGATCCACGAACGACTGGCTAACGTGGCATCGAATTCGTGGTTCGTGGTTCGTCTACGAAACGTTTAAAAATACCCGAGGAAGGTGGACGAGGTCACTCGGCCGAGACACAACGTTCGAAGCTCGAAGAAAAAAAAATGTTGAAATTCCTTCGCGAGGAATCCTCCAGCGGAAAATGTGGAAATTGTTCGAGAAAACACGCGGGTGGAATAAACCTCGTTATATTCAGGTCGAAACGAGCCCGTGATTTATTGATAATTTCAATCCGTGATTAGTTCCCCCCAGCTTCAATACGTTCATAATTTACTCGACGCACGGATTTCTCCGGAAGATTAATTATTAATCTTCGATGCCCGCGGCTCTCAATTAAATTGCGTGCCTCGCGCGTGTGCTCGTAATCATTTGAATCGAGACAGCTATAAAATGTTTATTTATTCGTTTGGACAACAACCGGGATGGATCTCTTGACACGATGGTGGGAGAATCGCAGCAATGTTTGCGAAGAAATTTCGTGTTCCATGTAATTCCAATTAATGTACTATTGTTATCGGACTATTAATATTGCGTTGTCGTTAATGCCCCCTGTTAATGAATTACAATTTGTTCGTACATGTTAGTTATTAACGTCGATAATGCCCGAGGCTTGTTTCCGGGTACACAGGGTGGTGTTTTTGAAAAATGGAATTGGTTTTGGCGTTGAGTGACCCGATACTAATGGGTATTATTTATCGTATTATTACATTAAACTAGTTTCAAGAGGAGGTCACGAGGTGACCCGATGATATACACGCATTCTATGATTATCGACATTTGGGTTTCGCAGGAGTTAGGTCTGCTAAAGGTCGATTTGGTACATTGATGTCAATACACGATGGTTAATGATTACTTAGGGTATTTATTTAATTGGTCAGTTTGAGTTCATTGTGTTATCGATTCAGTTTCATCGTAATAGGGATTCTTCTCTTGGAAAAATGGAGTTCAGGTCGGTTAAAGGGTAACCTAACGCACCGATATTGTGGTCCTCGTTACTCAGGGTTGGGATCAGATTGGTCGGTTGAGTTTTATTATTCCACGTAACCAGTCTCACCGAAAAATGCTTCTTAAAACCACTGTAATTTTCACGGCAGTTTACGATCGCAGTTCACAGCGCATCGAGACTCTTTCCGCGAATTACACGCGCTAATGGACACGCGTTACCAAAAACGCACCGACCAGGTGGACCATGTAAAAACATTGAAACCGGCTACCCAGGCGATTTCATGGATTTAACGACGTCTAATTGCAGGTCGTTAAGGATTTCATGCCCGTCCAGACACTGGTGAACGCTTCTCCGGAGTGTGTCCTTAAATGCTCGATTTGTACGTAGCCAGGGCTCGGTAAAAGAATTTGAGAAAATGTAATAACCGACTTCAGTCTCGCCACCCACGACGCGTTGGCCGTGTAATTGAACGTCCGTGTCGAAACGAAAAGGGAGCTGTAGAGATTAGGGCAAAAATAATAATGGAAGAATATTCGACGTTGGAGACTTTTGGCTGCTTTTTTTGAAATTCTTCGACAATGGAGTGTTAAAATTTTAAACCCGACAGCACGGGTTTCAAAATTACACTTGCGTAACGAAAGAAGTCACCCGATATATAATATATTTCCATAGAACAGTAAGACACACGAGTTACTGAGTAGTCAGAAAAATCAATTCGATTTTCGTCAATTTCACGGCAAACTATTTTTTTTTTGCCAATTTTTGTCGAATCTTAAGAATCAATATCGAAAAAAATTTCATATCGTCAATTTTTTGAATAACAAAGCCCCAAAGGGAACAATTTTATTCTCTTTTTCTTTTAACTTATTTTTGTATTTACAGTTAGTGTATATTTTCGGTATACCAAGTATATAGTAAAAATATATATAAATATAAAATGATTTCAATCTGTTTTAACATTGAATCCCACAAATTCAGTAAGAATGAAATTTAAAAAAATTCTTCAAATCACTCCTGTTTCGATATTCGATTCTGGAATATTTTTTTTATTTATTTCTACCGACTAAGTGGGCCACAATTTTTAATTTTGAATACCCAGGAACAATTCATCGGTTGAAACAACGCTTGCAGAATTTTTGGATGGCCTCGAACGATCTAGCTTCCGGTGTCCCAAGCCCTAACGAGTTTGAACTGGGCCAGCTGTCCTGCAGCAATTATCGTTGCCAGAACGGTAATAAAGACGAGCTTTTATCGTTACGGTGCCACTGTTTGGTGCGCGCGCGTGCAACCAAAGGAGTTAACAAAATTTCACGCCTAAATTGCTGGGAAAAGTCGTTCGTGGCACTCGCGACCCTGTACTAATTATTCGCGAAGGGACGTTCCTCTAGCTAATTGAATACATCCACGCTGATTTCTCGTCGCCCCCTCCTCATCCCCATCCTGCTCCCCCCACCCCTAGTGACTCGATGGAGCGGGACAATCGTTCTTTTGTTTCTTTTGGTCCGACACAGGGCGAAGCTTCGAGCTCCGTAATTGGATTCGCCGGCAATTAAGAGGCGACCGCTCGTCGGAGGGGGCGGGAGGAGGGATGGGGGGACAGTTTATGGTTTATACAGGCCGCGTCGCGAAGAACGCGCAATTAATGTCGCATTAGCTCCGAGAAAGGCGTCGATCTTCCTTATTAGTTTTGCGCGCTCTTCGATGAATTAAAGGGGAATACCAGTTTTGGTAAGAAAAATGTGATTACTTGAGATTTTTTTTCGATGGCACATAACGTTCGAAATAAATGTTCGATACGTGCATCAAAAGTGTACATTTCGCACAGGATTTTTGCGAAGTTTCGTAAAAATACGGGCACGCGCGTAGAAGGTACGAGCGTTTTTGTGCTGTGGTGCATGAATTTTCTGATCGCACGGTAGGGGGGTGGATTTCGCCGGAATTGAACATGGTTGGAATTTTTCGAAAGTAAACAAATGTCGCTGTTTGTGCGCGTAAGGAATTTTAAAAATATTGACTCGTTAAGAAATGGCAAATTTTTAAAGAAACAAATTGTATCCTTTTAAAGAACATCGACAGTATTTGAAGTTTTCTCAAGAATTTTCGGAGTGAAAAAAGAATCCGTAAATGTACTATTAGGGAATAATGTTGCGAATATACAGTTAAAATTTCAAGTCGATCGGACGAGTATTTTCCGAGGGGTACGTCGGGGGGTCGAGGGGTACCGTGACGTGTAGAGGAATATTGGGAAATTCGGGGTTAATCGATAAAAATGGGAATATTTCTCGAGCCAGGGCCAAGGTCTGAACGAGTGCCGATTTATTTGAAACTCGATAAGTTCTCAGACACGAGACGCGCCATGTGGAAGCTGCTTCTTTCATCCTCGAGACGAAAAAAACCGAATTACGATCTGCTCCATTTGTTCTCGGGAATTGGTAGGAAGGAGCAAAAAGCAATGACGAGGTTAACTAAGATTGATTCCTCCGAGACTATTATTCTTCGACGATCAATGTAGCGTATACAATCTCATCCGACCTTAAAAAGAATACCTTCGAGAATATACATGGGTGTTGGACCGCGTTAGTCAAGAGTCAATCGAGCGTACGTTTCTCGCGAATCGAGTCTCGTTCCCGTGGAACTCTACTTCCACAAATTCGTGATACTTTTACCACCGAATAAGAAACTATCGCGATCGGGAGAAGTTTCTAAAAAATGTTTGTTCACGGAGCTACACGCTGTAAGCTACACGTGGGTCCTTCTCGACTATTAAAAAAGAGAAACAATTCGCGATGCTTTACCACTGGAAAAGAAACTATCGTGTTCTGGAAAATGTCTAAAAAACACTTATTTACTGAAATACACGTTGTAAGCCCTCTGTGGGTCCCCTTGGACTTTCTAAAAGAAGAGAAATTCTATGTAAGACATCTATGCACATAAACTTTCTTCTCAAGCTACTAATTTTCCTCGAAAACAATTCATAAATAAGTTTTACCTTCTGTAAAACTTTCTCTTTTATTTCCTCGATATAAGCTATCTGAAAAGAGAATGAAATTTCGCGTAAAAAAAGATTACATAAACTTTCTCTCTACCTTGTAAATAAAAAATTAAATAAAATCCTATTCGTAGAGCACTTTAACTACACTCTTTCCATCCTTCACCTGTAAGTGCTTGTCTTTTATACTAGTCTTTTACAGTAGGTGCTATACATTTCTGGGGGAGGGGGGGGGGGGGGGGGCACCACCCGGAAGTTACAGTCTCTGCGCATTTTCACTCGGTCTCAAACATTCTTCGCGCTCGTACAGCTTTTATAATGTTGCGAACATTATAGACGTATTACGAGCACACAACAAGAATAACGAGGGGGGATTGAACGCCCCCCTTTCCCCTGGAAAGTGGGGTCGGTTGGCTCGTCGCCTCGAATAATTGTCCTCGTAGACGGAAGAGGGGAATTTCGCTCGAAATTAGACAACCGCCGCCCGCCCCCCCCTTTGCTTCGTTTCCGCGAGTCTTCTCATCGGAGAAGCATCTCGCGACGACGCCTTGGGTAAAAACGAAATTGAGCGCGTCTAGCGACGAACAACGCGTTGCCTAGCGTCTCTCGGGAGCGTCCTGTGCCGACGTCGACGTCGACGTGTCAGGTATAATGCAATCTCGGGTGTGTCTCTCATCCGCGCCGCGTGGAGAATACGACGAGAGCGTGTAAGTTTATTAGAGGGCTGCAGAGGCTCACTGGCTTCGACCAGGATGAAAGGATTCGCGGGAAATCCGCGAGGAACTGCCTCGAGAACTTTCTCGAGAACCGACAGACGATCGAAAGTTTCCACGAGCTGACTATACTATAAATCGTAAATATCATGGGCGAAGTAATCGGTGGGGGGAGGTGGTGGTGTATAACGTGCTACTTGGAACGATTAGGTCGAGCTTCGCGGCGATCTTCGAAACGAGGGAATGAAAATTAATGGCGGATATTACTCGTTATCAGGGAAAATCAATAATTGTGTACAGGGGGGACAGAAGAGGGATTGGATGAATTTATTTTAGAGTCGATACCGATTTTTTATTTGGTTTCTTTTTTTTTTGTATTGTAAAAATTTTTTCGAGTATGTGTAATAGTTATTCTTGGGGAGAGATTACTTTTTTTGTAATTTAATTAAAATTTATTTCGGTTAGGAGTTTCGAATTTGTGTAACGCGAAGAACATTCTAATGTTAGTATATAATTCCAATGATATTGGAAATGTTTTTATTGCGAGAGAGAGAATCTGGTGAAAAATGTAAAAGGTAATACGATACAGGGTTGCAGTACTTAAAATATGGTATTGTATTTTAAATTACGCACGTGAATTATCAATGAGGAGGTGAAAAATAATATTTGCGAGAGAAGAACCGGTAAACAATGTGGAGGGTAATACAACATTGGAGTATTTAAAACGTAGTATATTTTTTACGGCATACCGAATCATAGTTGTGTACGTGCATTACCAACGAAGAGTTGAAAAGTAATATTTTCTCTTGATGAAAATAAAACTACCCCTTTTACCTTAATTAATTCTCCAACTCTGAATTACTTCATTACTTTGTGGTATCGGTAATTCAAGTGTTATTGGAATACACAATATTAAATATACCAAAGATTGTACAATGTTTTCAACCTTCTTAGGACGAAGATAACGTACCTGAATAACAAAAGAAAATCTAGACAATATTATTCAGAAGAAAATTGAAATTTCACTTTCATCCAACTGGATTCTTCTACCTAGATATTTCCCCCCACTATTATTCTATACTATACCATTGTACCATCTTTCCAACCTTCTTAGTATGAAGATTATGTACCTAAATAACAAAAGAAAACCCAGAAAATATTACTCAGAAGAAAATTCACAATTTCCTCTTCTATTATATTCTATACTATTTTATACCCTTCTACTGCGCTATTGTAGCAACTTTCCTATTTTCTAAAGATCAAAATAATATACATCATTAAATTGTGCCCAAAAAATAATACTTCTTCCACCACCTACACAATTATTAAATGAAATGAAAATACCCTTCCACAGAATTCCCTCCTCTATAATCTTCTTCTAATATTCCTGGAATTGTTGACTCGTTATCCGAGTCCCCTGCACTGTACCAACCGTGAAACGAAGCTTCGAAATCTTCGCTGATATCGTGATCGGTTTCGCGAAAATTTCACCGCCCGAGAAATTCCGCGCGCGGAATACGGCGACCGTTTGACCTAATAACGTTAGCGAGCAGCGGCAGCGCTCCGGAAAGAGATAAGGCGAAGCGAGAAATTGTAAGAGGGTGGTGTCGGAGGAATTATTAGCATTTCAATAAGAAAGAGAAACTCGTAGCCGTTTGTAACACGGCTACACGCGAATGGTCGGCTAATGTCTGGCCGCGGTTTACACAGACACCGATAATCCAGCCGCGAGAAATTCCGGGAACAATGGGGGGCTATAGCCCCCCTTCCATCCGCCTCTCTCCTTTTCACCCACGCCTTTCTCAGCAAGTAAATAATATCTGGATTAAAATCGCGGCCGCGAAGTCGTCTCGAGGCGGGAAATACCCTCGAGTTTCCGCGACAAAACAGAGCGCGCTGTTTCTTCGAACGTAGTCGGCGCCACGAGATTTACTTTAAGAGGGGGGCAGAAGTGGGGGACGGGGGAATGGAAGGGGCACGCCTCGGATAATTACGCGCGCTCTTGACGTCCAAACGAAGCGGATTTTACGCCTTTCGAGCGCGATATCGCGGTTCATGGTAATGGAAATTGTGTTTCTTTCTTCGAGATTTACGTACAGCGGGTAATTAAATTATCAGGAACACTGTGAAACTAGTGTTTGTTCCAAGTTTCGTTGAGAATGGAATTGAAAATACGTTTAAGTAAGTAGCAACGTTTTGCAACTATTACAAAGCTTTCAAGATTAAAATATATATATAAGTGTTGATATCTGGTTATGCCAATTTTCTTATTTATAATTGAACATTTTTTTCAAAGAGTTTCCTTATATTTCTGAATTGTGACATCACGTGGATGTAAGTTTCTTAATTGATTGACGTTTATTGGATGCAAAGGTCAGTGTGGTCAAATATTCGTGTATATATTTTTCCATAGAAATGTTTAAACGCCCAATTTAAACATTCTCCGACCGTTGCTGGAATTTCTAACAAGTCTATCCGTTTATTTCATTCTCAAGAAACAATTCCATTCATTGTCGTATTATTACGACCGAGGAGGGGGGCGGGCTAAAAATATCGCGATGCAAATGCACAGTTGCGCGTGTAGACAAGAAAAACGAAGTGTCGAATTATGATACGGTAAACTGCTGTCACTGTCTCTTATAAAGTTATAAAGGTCCCTGACATATTGTTTCGCGTTGTCCGGGGATACTTTATTTCCATACGAGACCATAAATCCGTCCGTTATTAGATAGTGCTTCCATTAATGTTGTTGCGGACTCTAACGAAGCACGTGGATATGAAACGGTACCCTCGAGTATCGAGCACACCAGCGAATTCACGGTGACCGTAAAGACACCCATTCGCTTCTTCGAAATCGACCTACGCGAATTATTCGAACCTCGGTACGCGTTCTACGGAACAATGGAACGATCGATAATCGCCACGGTGCCCCACGTCATACCCCTTCTACCCTGTCGCGATAAATTCGCTTTTCCGTTCATAACCGCGGGCACGAAGTTGGATCGTAAACACGCAAAGCTTACTCGAGACTCGAGGCCACCTGCGAAACGTACCGTTCAATGAGGTCGCGCGAGTTATCGCATCGGCGCGAACCGCGAATTAATTGGCCGATTGTCAATGGAGGGGGTGAGTAGGGGGCGGGGGGTAGGACGTCGCCCCCGATTAGCGGAGGCGTGGCGTTTTGTTCGCGGAGCGGTTGAAAAATTCAGTACCCCTTTCGCAATAATCGATTCCAGCGTGGGCGTCGATTCGAATTTTTCGTTTCAATTCGATGGTTTTATTCAATTTTTTTTTGTTGTTGGTTAGTTTACGGTTAGTACAGTTATTAAGATTTTTTTTGTTGATTTTTGGCGTTTGCGACGAAGAGTAGAGTATAGGTGAGATCTATGGGGAACAGGGAATGTTTAGAGAGTATATACGACAGTTTCGATCTCTGTGATGACTTTTAACGAGGGATGGGAGAAACGTGGAATGAGAGGAGAACCAACAGGATGCAGAGAATGTTTGAAATGTGCATTATCTTTGCAAAGAACTTGGGAGAATTGCAGAAGAGAATTGTGACAGTTAAAGAAGAAATTTAGGGATGGAAGGAAATTTTTGAGGGAGAGTTTACAAAAAGAATGATAATATTTTTAACAGAAGTTAAGGTACCCCGAGTCACCCTGCGTTTTCCAGTATTCCAAATAGACCAAAGTACAAGTGTATAGTTTTTTACGTACACTGTAACACAAGTGTACAGTTCCCTAAATATACTGTAACACAAGTGTACAGTTCGCTAAATAAATCGCAACGAAAGTGTATAGTACGCCAAATATATCACGACAGAAGTGCACAGTACACACACGGAAAAGACAAGAGAAAAACATGAAAAAAATGGTCAAATTATAGTACCTTGGTGTCATAGTAAACTTCTGTAGAAGGATTTCTAAAAATATTGTTTTGTCCTGCGATGAATTTAAAATTCATGAAAAAGATTGAACCCGAATGCGACATGGTACTGCGCACGTGCATATCGGGCAACGTTCTTGCGATTACGGTTCAGCTTCCGGTCGGAAGCTCTCCGCCGACTTTTATCTCAATTTCAAGGTAAGCTCGTGTTTACAGGTCGCGGCGGAGAGCCCGTGTAAATAAATAGAAGACGAAACGAGGGCCAGGGAAGCTCGAGAAAGCGTGAATCGGCTCCTGGTTCCGACGGTTGACTTTATCGTCGAACCGAGTCAACGATTACGAGGAGACGCGGGTACAAACGGGCACGGCTAATTTTCCGCAACGCCGGCGTGCTTGTTAATTACGAGCAAACCGACGACCCAACGATTCCGAGCACGCGAGACTCGGACTGCGTCCGAGTCTCTACCAAGAAGACGTTGAATGAAAATGAACCGGTGTTTAGTAATGTCTCGGTTAATGTTCAAATTTCTCGATCGGATTCAAGATCAAGAGTCGTCCTTGTATCCTATTTTTTGTCCCGACGAAGAAAACGCTTAATGAAAAATGAATAGGGTACGTCGACGTTATCTTGTATCTGCAGTTGCGAAATAACAAACAAATATCACCCGTGTGCTTTTTTCAATTGCAAAACCTAGGTGCAGCGATGCTCTCGGGTATTGATACGTTTCCCGGATTCGTGATCGTCTCCCCTACATTACTTCCGAACTCCAGTGACTATCATTTACAAGAACGCCTTCGAATCATCGTATCATTTACAAGAGGAAAATTTGTTCATCGATGCTTCGCATATTGATAATCGCCGATCTCGATTTCCGAACATTAAGCGAGGCTGTGCATCGCAGATATAAGAATATTCATCGCCAAAATGGACTTTTTGTGTACATCCGAGTAGTATTTTTTCTTGTAAGCGGGTGCAAGAGTATTTCCTAATTGACAATGCATAATTTCCATAACAGACGGCAACCCCGGATATAAGAGTTCTTCGCAAATACTGCTCCACCATCTGACCCGGTATATAAAGTTTTCAGCGTGACTATAATTATCGCTAGAAACCGAGCCAACGAAAGTGATTCCAGGAAATTTACAAAGCTTTCTATTTGCATCGATTCTTCGGTCTGCAAATAAGATTCTCCTCCGAGAACTACTAAAAGATCTTCGCAACGAATTCCGAGAATTAACGTCCCAATTGCGCAGATTTTTATCAGGTCGATTTGTAGAGAAAAGAAATCTTCACTCCGAAAATTTATAGAGATTCGTTTCGCGATGAACTCACCCCCGCGTAAGAAATTACGACGATTCCTATCTGCTTCTGTCGACTTCCCATTGGAGTTCTCCTGGAAATTGTACGAAACGTTGGACGATTTCTTCGGTTTTACGACGAGCGTAAACGTCCCCGTGAGCTCTTGTGCCAATCGCGACAGTTTTAACGATACCCGTTAGTTCCGTTGCGTTCGATCAGGGCGATTTACTCGAACGAGTCGAGTCGATGGCAATTTTTTCGGAAAGAAATAGGTCGCGCGCGCGACTCGAGGAAACTCGATACTCGGCATTCGGCTGACGTAACCCCCGAAGTATGTTTAACAACGGCTTTAAACGATTCGACCATTCACCGGCTGCGCCGTTCCGCTTCGATCCGCGTGTGCTCGCGAATCAGGCTCGCGGAGCGACGCCCTTTTTAAATCGCGACGCGTCTATTTGCGACTTCGGTCGTCTCGATTAATCGAATCGCTGCGCGCTGATAATCGCGATAAGAACGTTGACTTCTTTTCCGGATCGGTTGCCTCTCTTACGAACGACTGTACCGTGATATACACGGTGATTCGTTTAAACGTATCGTTTTCAATTTACTCGTGAATTGTTTGTTGCACGGAAACAAATTCTTCGAACGCAATTTGTTCAGTAATTTTGTACGAAGAATACTTTGTAATTTGGTATTAATGATATAATGGAATAATTAGTTTTTTTTTTATATTTGTTTAAATAAATCATTAAGGTATAAGGTATAGGGGGTGAAAAATTAATGATCGTCAATAATGATAAGTACAAAATTTTGTCCAACGCTTGTCCCCTCGATATACGGGTTGTATGTTTATTTCGATAAAAAAGTGAGAAAGTAGGGAACTAATTACCGCACTGTATACACCTCTTGATGTCTTTGTTGACCTTGAAATTTCAAAGAATATAACCTCGAGAAAAAATGTTTTCTTATCGTAATATTTACCTCAAAATCAAACAAATATTTTCCTCTGACATTCTCTACTACGAATAAAAACAAATGAGATATGTTTAAGGTGGTCAAGTTAGGTGAGACACCCGGTACATTTTCATTTAGTTTACCCTCGAAGAGGTCTGAAACAAGTGTCGAAACATCGATGGATAATAAGGTATGATTCTCGTTTATTTTTCTTGAATTTCCTTTTCCTTTTCCCTACATATTTTAGCATCGGTTAATTTTATTAAAAATAAAATTAATTAACAAATTTTTTTTTTTATTAATCATTTTATTAGAAATAAAATTAATTTAAAAATGGTCTCGGAGAGTCTGCGTAAAGTAGAACGTTGACCACTTGCGATATGTTTATTATTATTGCATGTCGATAATTAATAATAATTAAGCGTCCGATTCTGTCTCTTTTGGAGCGAAATTTTAATTACTGTTGCGTTTCATGAATCAAGATATCGATTGATCGTTGTTCTTATCGGTGGCGATGAAAAACGACTCGTGTCGAGGCAAACAGGAAACTTTTGTTCTCTCGATCGAGAATCGATACTCGCGTACAAAGAAACGATCCACGCGACGATTTTATTTACGATGTCGGTGTTCGTGGTCGGCCATCGCGCCCAGCCAGAAATTTTACTTACATTTTATGTAGGTCTGCGAAACGACGTCGAGTTCGCGACCGTTTCCCCGCCCGAGAATTTATTTTAGACGGCGGGGCGTCGCGACGCTCGCGAAATACGAGGAATATTCTGTCTCGAATCTCGGTGCGGTACTCGTTAAAATTTTGGTTGGGAAAATTTATCACGATTGGTGGAACGAAAGCAGTGAAAATTTAATCAAAGATAAGTGTTTTTAACGGGAGTAAATTAGTGGTTCTAATTATAAATATCGAATCGAAAGTAGTAACATTTTAATCAAAGATAAATATTTTTAACGAGAGTAAATTAGTGGTTCTAATTATAAATATCGAGTCAAAAGTAGTAAAATTTTAATCAAAGATAAATGTTTTTAATGAGAGTAAATTAATGGTTCCAATTATAAATATCAAATCGAAGATAGTGAAAATTTATACGTAGAAGATGAATGTTTTAACGAGAGGAAATTAGTGGTCTGTTATAATAAATATTCCACACTATTTGTAAAATATTCTGATGGTCCTAATTACAAATATTGAATCAAAGGTAGTGAACATTTCTTGATAGATGGTGCAAAGGAATAAATTAATGATCGAGTGGAATAAAGATTCTACGTTATTTGTAGAATATTCTGATTCATGAATACCGAAGCGAGCGTAATGAAAATTTATTTATTTAAAGTGCTTTTAAAGGGAGTGAATTATTGATTCATCGCAGCAAAGATTCAATTCTATCTGCAGAATCTTTGCCGTGAAAATGCAATCGCAAATACTCGATCGAAGCGATGAAAATTTATAAAATAAATTATTGATCAATGATAGCAAAGATTCTGCAATACTATTAGTAGAATTATTGCCTCGATATTCCAACCATGAATTTTCTACCTTAATAAACGCGTTAAAATGAATCGAACCATTCCCAGAATCTTTACCCTGAATTCTAATAATAAATACTCCAATAATAAATAGATAAAAAATTGTTCAAAGTTTCACGAGAGTCCGGATAGTCCAACGATAAATGTTCCGTCTCCATAGACGTGTTACAATGACTAAAATCAGGCGATTGTTGATTACAAATACAATAAAATATCGTGATGAAGAGTTCCACGCTTTCGACACGAGAGTCTCGAAAATTTCCTCGTCTTCGAAGTGAAAACTTTTCAACTTCATGACGACTCCGCCTTTAAATCCCGAATTTTATTTACCGCTTACGAGTGAGCACAGTACGGAAGTTTTAGTTCGTGGGAAAGAAAAAAAAAAAAAAAAAAAAAACGAACCCACCAATTTGAGAATTTGTTGCCGGTCCAATCATGCTCGAAGCCTGTTTCACCGAGCGCCTCGTAAAGCGCAGTCGCATTATCGCCAGGGATCAGCGAGCGCGCGACGAGTTTCCGCGATCCCTTCTATCACGAACTTAATAATCCCCTGGTCGATGGAAGTTCAGACCGGCTCAACTTCCCGCAGGGTTTACGTGCCCGGGAAAATTTCAACAAAAATCGACCGCGACGCCGCGCGTCTCCTCCGGCAATGGCCCTCGTGTGTCGTCGAATCGAGCCTCCATTGTGCCCCTTTTATGCCCCCCGTCACTCGAGAGTCGTCGACTGATAAAACGTAGCGTTTAAATGACAATTTTTTTGAATTTTTTGCAATTTTTCTTTCTTTGCCCAATATGTTTTTTTTTTCTTTTCAATGTATACGATTTTGACGCAATATTGTTGTATTATTTTTATTATTTTTATTTTTATTTCGCGGCTTAAAAATATACAAGATGTGGTTTCAGTTGTTCTAAGAACTAAGAAATTGTTCTTCGTCACCTTGGTCGATTGTAATTAATTTCTCGAGTCGAGATTTTCCTGAAACACTAGTTTATAATATGTTACATTTAAATAAAAATTTCTTCGAATATTTTCTTTCTCTTTAGTAGTACTTTCACCATTTTTATTTTTACCTTCGTCCTAAAATTACACGAAATACTCTATAATTCTTTTATTACCCAAACCTATATTTATATCATACAATTACGAAAATAAAAACGACCCAAAGTCACCTTACTCGATCGCAATTCTACAAAGAAAATAACAGACGTTAAAACTATCTCGAGCGACCGATAGAACAAAGAATTACACTAACAATTGCACTAGAGTACGACTAAAATTCTCTCCGTTTAAACGTGGCAAAAAATAATAGAAAAAGAGAAACGTTTCTCGAACGAGGACCTTATCGCTACTAAGAGAGCAGCGAGTTCCATCTTTGGAAAGAGTAAACCATGTTGGAAAATATTTCACTGTTCAGGGGCACAGTGTCACCGGTTAGAGCTGATAAAATTAACGTACGAGCCACGCGTCTTTCATACTTGATGGAAGACGACGCTATCGCGGGCAATATTAAAGCGACGCCGCAAGAAGCTCGCGCGCAAAACGTCGCTGAATAATTAACGGTAGCTCCGGTCGTCTAACGAGAACTTGTACGCGAAATTATACCTGTGGAAGCGTTTCTCTCGACGCTGAAAATTCACGCGCGAGACCCCCGTAAGATTCTCTCCTCCCCGCCCCGAGTCGAGTGCAATTGCACCGCGATGCACAATGCACCCGATGGAGAGCTTCGGTAGTGGATTCCAGTGGACCGCGGTAAACTGGACCCGTATCGCGTTAAGGAGCAACTAAACATTGCTTTACGAGAGAAACGCGCCGTTGGGTTCTATCGCGGGCTTAATTTATGGAGAATCGTGGAAGCTCGTGCTCTTGCTTCTACGAGAGAAGGAGCGAGACGGAGGTAAAGATATGTATATATAATGTGTGTGTGTAAATACAGTAAGCGGTCACGGATGTTAAATACATTCTCTTCTAGGATTCTTGAAATACGATACAAGAAATCGCGTTACTAATTGTACGTGAATGCGAGACCAATTGGGGACGATTACCGGTGTCACGGAGTGGAATTAAGTCCTTGGTCACGGAACGTATACGTCGAGGATCGAAAGTTCGATTTTTTCCAGCGAATGATTCTTTTTCGGAGCTCGATGTTTTATTGATAAATATTTGTGGGAAATTTTGGAGAATTCTTATTATGTATATTGTAGTTTAGGGGAATTAATTAAGTATCTTTGGCAAGTAAATTTTTATAATATATATTATATTTGGGGGAATTATTTAAGTATCATTGTCAAGTAAATTGTTATTGAGTATAGTTCGTAATATATGTACATAGAAAAAGATTTGTTCGAGGATCGAAAGATGGTCCAAATTTACGAGCAACCGTGCACATCTTTATTTAGAAATTGTTCACTCGATCCAGGTCGAATTCACAGTATCTTTGACTTCAATTTTGGGTCAATCTAATCTTATCGTTGATTAACCGCACAAGCCACGTGGCCCGGAAGTAACGAGCTACAAGGATTTCGGAGCAGTTGCATTCGTTTTCCGGTCCAGGACTTTGGTCCGAGCATGTATCAATATTAGGTCTGAAGTAGTCACGCCCGTGCTTGGTTAGCCACGGAGTAAGTGGACCGAACTTAAAGGTATGTCTGACCACGGGTCGAACGAAGGAAGTAGTCACGTCCGTTTCGGGTTAGCCATAGGCCAAATGGATTGGCCCACGAAGTAGTTAGAGTCGCTAGAAGTCTGACCGAGAGTAAAGTACAGGGTGCTTACTGAAATACCGAATGATATAAAACAAAAATAACTTTTACAAACACATCTTTTGAATTTTTTATCACTCTACTTGGAAATACGATTAGTAGCTTTTTTAAGTATTAAGCGTGAAAAACAACATCCCTCAAATGACAACCGAATAAAGAAAGATTGAAACTGAACAAGTTATGACGTTTTCAAACCCTTCAATTTTTCATTGGTCATTCTGTAGAATAATAAAAATTACACTTCACCGATTGATGGATATTTTATTCGATATTTTTATATTCACTCTTACACTGTGCTCTTGATGATTACTATCGTCTACATTTTGCAAGAATGATTGTATAACAGCTATACTCCATATATTTTCTTCAAATTAGATCAATTATTCGTGTGATCTCGATGACAACTACTTCCGCAATAATTGTTGGTTAGTTCCTACTTTCATTTAAATCAGTCTCATAAATTATTCCGTTACATTATCCCTGTGCTTTTCATGACCACTATTATCTGCACCTCAAAACGATTGGATAACAGAGCAATCTATATTTTCATTCAAATCAGTTTCATGAATTATTCCGTTACATTATCCCCTGTACTTTTCACGATCAATATTATATACAGTTTGACAAAATAATCGAAAACAGAGAAACACGCTATTATTTAAATTAGTTTTGGAAATTATTCGATCGCATTATCCCCTGTGTTACTCACAACTACTGTTATCTACGGTTTTTGAAAATAGTAGAGAACAGAGCAACAATCATTCAAATTATTTTCACAAACTATTTCGTTACACGATCTCCCCAGTACATTTCGAGTACTACCACTATTATCCACGCTCCTTCAAAATAATCGAAAACAAAGCAACAATTTACATTTTTGTTGTTGGTTATATTATCCCCCCCCCTCCGTGCTCCCGATGACGTTTCGAAAAATTAACGAACAATGTGCAACAGTGTCCGTACACCATCTCGTTCAAATTACTCTCGCGAGTACTCCCGCGTTCTGATCGCGTCACAATATGGCGATCGGTTATAAATCGTCTTGGGCGCGGGTTTCGTTCCGAGCGAATGACACGCGCCGTAACGTCGTTACACAATTTTTAAACGCTCGTACACGAGCGTTTACGATCGCGGAATTATCCCCAACGCGGCGGGTTAACGATCTAGACGTACCGCGACCGTGCGGCATAGGAAGCACGGGAGAAACTCGCGCGGATATTAACGATAAGCCAGGTCGTTTGTCCAGGAGATCGTAAATCTGGTCGCTGTTGCGTCCGGAGGATGGAAAGAGAAATGAAAATCCGTGGGTTCGATACTTTCTACCGTTGGAATTCCATTTCGTTTAATTTCCCCGACTTCCTGTTCACGCTCGGTTGACCGCTCGTGCCCCGCCCGCTCGCCCGTCTCCGCAAGCGCGAGCGCGCGCGCGAATTCGAATTGCGCGCGTTTTGTCGAGGTGCACGCGATATAATTGGGAAATTCGACGCGAGACGTGCGTGCGTGCCGCGCCCGCGTATAATTTATAGAGGAAAGTTCGAAAGGAAGCGGCGCGGACGCGGCTGGAATTTATTACGCTCGAAAATCCGCTCGACGACGCGCGAGAGCACAGCGTGACGAAATAGGGGGGGGGAGGGGGGGAAGGGTTAGAGAATTTCTCGATCGGGTCGAACAAAGAGAATCGCGCGAGTATTATTATCGGTATATTTCCACTGAATAGTAGAGTCATGGGGTGCAATTTTCGAGGTTTGTTTCGATTATGTACTGTGAGAGGTTCGAAAGATGGCATTTGTGTGTATTTTATTATGTACTGTGTGAAGTTGGAAAGATGGCATTTGGGCAAAAATTGCGAATTGTGTCGCGTCGGATGTTTTATATCTTTACGAATAATGAGTGTTTCGATTATGTACTGTGAGGAGTTGGAAAGATGGCATTTGGGTAGAAATGGCGAATTGTATTGGGTCAACTGTTGTGGTCAGTCTTGGAAGGTTTAGGATTAAGCAAAAATTGCTTGAGACTATTCATACAATCTTTGCAGGTGGTGCTGTTATACTGTCTGTCCGTGAAAAGAAGGCAAACGAGTCCTTACGTCTCTATTCCAGTTTACAATCAACCAGTTCTCCCACTATTGCGCGCGTTTTCGCTATTGGCCACAGCTGATCTCTTGTACTGACCTTGTGTAATGGTGGGCGAGTTAATAGGCTGTGAAGACTCGTTTGCCTTCTTGTCATGGATGGACAGTACAAGCTATAGAATATTTGTGTTGTAACTATAAAGAAAGTTTAAAGGTCATCCTTCCACCTTCTACATGGTAGAAGTGGAATATTACATGTTGTACGCTTTGATATTTAAAGACGTTGAGAGATTTAGTACTAGGACCTGGTCGAAAGTTTCAAAGAGTACTGATAGAATAAGGCTGGGTTTACAACGAATTAAAATAGAAAAGGGCGTTTTCCCCTCTGCAAATAATTAAACAGTTCTATGCTCCCCGCCCCTGACTTGAAAACTTTTGTTACAGAATCTATACTTCGCCTACAAGTGATCAATGAGTGAGGAAAATGACGATTTCAAAAAAAATTAACATAAAATAAAGGGGCAATCACGAGGCCATTAGGAACCTTTGTTTCTGAAGAAGGTCTACTTCCCTGAAAGTAGTGTAAGCAGGTCAAGATAGAGGGAAGAGAAAGACGATTCTTCAAAAAAATAAATAAAAATAGAGAACAATCGTGCAAAGATTACCTTTGTTTCGCAAGGAAGTATACCTCCCAGAGGAAAGTTAGGGGAACTCGCGAGGAGAGCACGATGAAAGACGACGATACTTCGCGAATTAAACGGAAGAACAATATTATTTTCTCTTCTTAAAGGTATACGCTCCACGTGCCGAGTTTCGAGAACGAAAGAATCCAACCTCGAAACATCAGAACCAAAAATGTTCTATCGATCGAAAAGGTAGACCACGGCGCGCGTAATCCGACCATCGACAGTCCAGTCGCGGCGACGCGCGTCGCAGACTCTTTTCCAGAGGTCAGGCATCTCACTTTCGAATACCTGGGATTCCTGTATCACGCGAGACCAACGTCTCTGCTCGCTGCGCGGAGAACCCTCGAGTTTCTCGTACACCTCTTATTATCGAAATAATCGCGAGAAAAGGAACAATTAAAATATCACACAATCGAGAATCCAATTATCTCGCGTTTCGACTATCGTCGATTTATTATTTTCCGAAGTCGAGGCTTGTTCCGCGATATCGAGTCCTCGTCCTTTCGTGACCGCGTTTACAAACCATCTACACGATGTACAACCGTGCGAGTGAGACTCACAGGTAAATATAGCCGTTGTAATTACACAAAGAGACTCTCTCCAAGATTCGACGACTTCTCGAGGCGAGGTTCTCGCCTCTTGACAATTCACAACTCCGTGGAACAATTTCGCGCAGCCGGAATCTCATCGATCGAGGATCGTTGATGAGAGAACACCATTAAACGTTGTCTAGGATCGTGTACACGTTCACAAACACTTTTTGGATGTTGTCCAGGTATCCGGGACCGACGAACGCGCGGAAGATCGCGGAACACGCGCACAGAGAAACGATCGCGGAGAGGAAGAAACCGATTTTCCCGTACTGGCGTGTTGCGCGACGATGGACCCGGCTCGCTCGAGGCTCGCCTCGAATGTTGTCCAACGCCTCTCTCTCTCTGACGGCGACTCGCACACACGGTGCTCGATACAATCTATTTACGAGTAAAAGCACTCGCGTTGCATGCCAACGCGCGCCGCGCACTGGCGTGTGCCGGCACGGACCCGCCGCGCCGCGCGCCGCGGGGACAAGTTTTCGCGCGCGGCGCACGTGTACCGAATCCAGACGATGACACATCGATGAATCATGGCGGGACTCGCGATTTGACGGCCGCCACCGACTCTACCGGTGTATTTCGAGAAGAGAATCCCTGCGTGTGACGAGATTCTCGCGGGTCAACGCGGGAGAACGGGATGGGGGGGAATTGTTGGAAAATGGGAAAATTATTGACGGGGAAAGAGGATATCTGGGGCACTTCGATTTTGAGACGAGGGTCACTGTGTGAGCGATTTTTTGTGGGTACTTGGGAAAGGGAAATGATGGAAAATGGGAAAGTTTTGGGCAGAGAAAGAACAAATCGATCTTTTTCCATTTGAAAACGAAGATTACTGTGTAATCAATTTTTTTTGTAGATCGACGTGAAAGAGGGAAAATTATAGGTACAAGAAGAAATCGGTTTTTTTCTCGATTTTGAGACGATTACCGAGCGATCATTTTTTTTTATGGGTTCATGGGTGATAGAGGGTGATGGAAAATGGTAAAATTTAGGTAAAAAGAGGATATTGACGGTTTTCACAATTTCGAGACGATCATCTAGTAACAAAGTTTTCCACGGCTTCGTGAGAAAATAGGGCAGTAGAAAATGGTCAAAGTATGAGTAAAAGGGGAAGATTTACAATTTTCTCGGAAACTATTTCGGATAAAAACAGATCGATACCTATCATGATAGAGAATGTTAACTTTCGTAACAGGGTTATGACTAACACGAAGTTTGAAATTAAATCTTATCATGTTCTATTTTCGTAGAACCACTGACTAAGTTTCTTACCAATTGTTTCACCGTATTCTTGTGACTGTCTTAACAAATTACTGATGCAACGTCTGTAAGTAGCAAGTAAATACTTCGCGCGACAAATAAGGTGATCCTGAATTTATCTTCAACAGAAATGTAGTATCACTGATAAAACTCAAGATTATCTCGATTAGTCTTTTTTATCAAATCAGTAGATAACGAAGAAACAATGAACAAATTAACTATACTATATCCGCTAAAAGATGAATATAAAAGAATTATAGGCATACTTATAAAAGAACCATGAAGGTGATCTTCAAAAGATAAACATCCTTTCGCAAACCTTGATAAACGCAAAGAACCGCTACAAACTCTGCCAAAATTTTCCCAAAAACCTCTTCAAACTATGCTACACAATCCTTAAAAGACTTTCAAAAAAAAATTCCTCCTGAATACATAAATTTCAGGTCACTGAAAGCCCCGTAAGAGCCAACGGGTGCTCGCTCTCTACAAACACGTATTTATTATCGATCTGGTTCAACGTTTATCAGCGCGCGCGCCATGGAAGAAAGTGCGAAACAGCCTCTCGATAAAGCGCGAAAGGATCCACGGATCAACGAACCGGAGCGATCCCGTCGCAGGAAACGGAACACGAGGCAGATACGTCGTTCGGGCCAGGAAGTCGACGAGACGACGGAAAACTCGAAACGAAACAAGTTCGCCGATCCACTCTCTCGATCCCCCGGAGCCAGTTCCAGGAGACTCTGGAGCGATGGAATATCGACGAAACTTTAGTATACCCCCCCTCCATCCCTCCCTTGACTTTCGACGATGCTTTCGCGCGCACTTTTCAACGTCGAAGTTCAGTCTGCGAATGTGGGCGAGAGTTGCGCGGCGCCCACCTACGCGTCTCGGTCATGACTTCTCTTCTAACCTAGCCCAACGTCGCCACGCGAACGCGTCTGCCCCCGGAGGACGGTCCACCTCTTTAGTTCCGTCACCACGGCGGAATGCTGGGCGTCGCGGTGCACACGCACCGACCGACGCCTCGATTCGACACGATTTGTACTTGTCTACGCTGAACGAGCGACGCCTTCCACGCACGAGTATCAGCACCGATGCGCGAAGGAGTCGAAGGATGTCGGTGTCTGGGATGATCTATCGTCCTGAGGGTGCTGGATAAGGTGTACGAAAGTGTGTACGAAAGTGTACAAGTGGGTAAGCGTGACGATAGACGAGGTTTGGGTTATTTTTTTATCGAGTTTCGAGTTGTAGGAAATAATGGGTCAGGTTTTGTTGCTGAGTTGGGGATGGTATATCATCCTGGGGATTTTAAATTAGGTGCACGAGTATGTGTGGAAGTGTTTAAGTAGGTAAGTGTGGATAGATGAGGTTTGGGTTATTTTTTTTATCAAGTTTGTGAAGATAAGTCAAGGTTTGTTGTTGAACTATTTCTTAGAGATGACATATCGTTCTGAGGATGTTGGATAAGGTATATGATTGTGTGTGGGTATATACTTTTTTATCGAATGTTGAATACTAGGAAACGATGCGTTTAGTCAAAATTCGTTGATGAGCTGTTTTTTTTAGAAACTTTGCATTTTATTACTTTTTTTTGTTAAACTTTCGTCTTAACCGACTTGTGTAGGTCACGAAGTACAGGATGTGTTAAGAATTAATGGCTAATCGGTGTCAGTATGTTCCACGAGTAGAAATAAGAAACAAAATTGCCTCCAACTATAGTCGAATAGACATTTTAACTTAGGACTGAATCCATGATCTTTGTGCCAAGTTCTGTCCAATATAATAGAAGGTTTATGCGAACTGAGCACCGTATTTTACACTTCTACTTTGTCGCTTGGAATATACGTCGATCACGTGGTATTCCCTTTGCGTCAGGTATATTAATATGCTGGAATCTGTGCAACATAAATTCCTGCGATATGCGGCATTCAGATCAAGACAACCCGTGTAATATCGAGGTTAGGTTGTGCAACAGCACTTTGGTTGATCTAACCCGGGTCATGTTGAGGTTAGGTTGTATAACAGGACTTTAGCTGACCTAACTCATGTGATATTGAAATTAGGTTGCATACAGTATTGTAGCTGACCTAATCAGGTTGATCCTGAGTTACTGGAAGATAGTTATACAGAATATCTTGGCGAACAGAATGACAACAATTGACCAATTGACTTTCAATTTCTATTATGATCACAATTATCGCCAACTTATCTCGAACAATTTCGAAGCGAAAGAAACCTTTTGAGTGACTAAATTTCCACACCTGAACTCAAAAATATCGTCAATTATCGAATGGAGATTAGTGCAGAGGCCCGATAAAGAATAATTTCGTTTGTCGACGAACTCTTCCACGAAGAACCGACACTGATCGGTTACAAGGCCGCGAAAAATTCAAATTCTCCCGGTAGAGTGATCGACGATGCTCGTGGTGACGCGCGTCAAGTGTTGGCCGAGGTCACGCTTCGAAACCTCGTTTCGAAAAAGGCTTTACGAGGCGGCGAGATCGTTTCACTCGGCGCGGGAAATCTGCGCCCGAGCGTCGGCTGTGAAATTATACCCGCTCGTTAATTGCGTCGGCTTTAAACGAATGATTAGCGCCGATGGTTCAACAGTCGTAAACGTTCCGCGTGTGTATACCACCGTGCGTTGCGAGCCGACGAGCGAAATCCTTGGAAATTCCGGAAGCGGGGTCCCGGCTCGCTCTTCTCGGAAAGCTCGCAGAATTTAACGCCGCTCGCGAAACCGGTGATTTAACGCATCGAGGAATCGCTGTTTTTACGATCCAAACGACGCCAACGTGTTTCCACGTTGCACGAGGAACTTAATTAGCGACTTAGGACTGCCTCGAGCCTCTTGGTAACTGGCTGCTCGCGGATCATCCCGTAATGTACCCGTGCACGAGTAAAGCTGTTATTTCCTACTGGTCGAATCGACCCGAGCTCGCGCTGTTGACACGGAAATGGAGACTCTTTCTTGGAACCACGTAAACCTGGTGAAACTCGCGCGTATTCGTCACGCGTGTCAGATTTATCTTCCTCGAAGATTTCTACGTTTTCACCTACTCGATCAAACGTTGAAGGGGAGTGTTTCTCTGGGATCGATGATCTATAACGCGTTCTTTCGGGAAAAGACTAACGAAGCTTTAATTTTCTGCCTCGGGTGTTTGTTCAATTATATTTTTTAAAGGGGATTTATCTTACTCGAAGATTTCTACGTTTTCACCTACTCGATCAAACGTTGAAAGGGAAGTGTACTCTGGGATCGATGATCTATAACGTCCTTTCGGGAGAACTAACGAAGCTTTAATTTTGTGCCTCAGGTGTTTGTTGAAATATTTTTTAAAACGAAAAGGGATTTATCTTATCCTTGAAGATTTCTACGTTTTCACCTACTCGATCAAACATTGAAACAGAGTGTTCTTCTAGGATCGAAGATCTGTAGATGATAGCTGGTTAGCAAGGGGCAAACTAACGAAGCTTCAGTTTTGAGTCATCCTTGTAAATGGGCTCTCAAAAGTTCCTTGTTTATTTAAATAGGTAACAGTACTAATTATTAATCTAGTTAATAGGTAATATATACGTAATAGTACTATTAAGAAGAGAGAGTTTAATAAGAAATTAACAAAACTTCAATTACAGGTCCTTCACGTACAAGAGAAATTCCCTGTTATTATTTTTTTAAAGTTTCTATATTTTCCCCTATTCGATCAAATTTTAACAGTACTTTTTTCAGTTAAGGATCAACGGACACTCTTTGATCAAGGAAGAATCTAATACCAAACTAACGAGGGTTTAGTTACAGGCCCCCCACATACAAAGGTCCCTCAAGAGCTGCCTGTTAGTATTTTTTCAAAATTTCAATACTTTCTCCCACACGAAACTAACGAAGCTTTAATTACAGACCTCTCGAGTACAAGGGGCCTTCAAGAATTGCTTATTTATCGAAATACAGACGCTTACTTAGAACGAACGACGTTGACTGGTGAAACTCGCTAACATTCGTCACGCATGTCAGATTCATCCGTTCAAAGATTTCTACGTTTTCTCCTATGCTCTTGGTAGTGGCAGACAACTGTCAAATCTTGATCCGTAGTTCGTTAATCGATTTACAATGGCTTTCAGTCATACTTCTAGTCGTAGTCTTCAAGATTAGATTTAACAACAGTTTATTATTGAATCATGCCCTGTAGAGTACAGACGTCATTAAAAATGAATCTATCCTGAAACTAGCAAAGTTTTAGCTTTTCCTTAAGTCCCTCGTTTATTGATTTTTAAATTCAACTATTCAAAAACGTAAAAGACAAATTTTTTGCTCTTAAAAATGACATATTTCGCGTCACTAAGCCCCCAGTATTTTCCTAATTTTATTTCAAACTTAATATTTATAAATTTAACATTACTATATTAATAAGATTCTCCCAATTTCATTC
Source organism: Ptiloglossa arizonensis (assembly GCF_051014685.1). Lineage (NCBI taxonomy): Eukaryota > Metazoa > Arthropoda > Insecta > Hymenoptera > Colletidae > Ptiloglossa > Ptiloglossa arizonensis. The sequence goes on from NC_135051.1 coordinate 18,588,766, forward strand.
CAAACTTAATATCCATAACCTCGATATTAGTAAATCAACAGAATTTTCCTAATTTTATTCCAGACTGAATATTCCTAAACTTAATATCGCTATACCAACAAGAGCTTTTTGTAAATACATATTCTCACGAATTCCTTTCACGAGAAATGTTCCCCATACTCTTATACATCGTGCATACATAAACCTTCTCCATCCACTATTATTTTCACACTTCAAAAATTTTCAAAAAAAAAAAAAGAAAAAACCTCTCAATTAATTACTGTTAGGCGCGTCCCAATCCTCGACGATTTACATAAATCCTCCAACCTTACGATTGCAAAATAAATCCCCACGTCTTGGTAATTCCATACGAATGGGGAACTCGATGGAGAACGATAGCTGCGTCTCGCAACTTTTTCCCCAGGGAACGAAGAATTTCTTATCTCACGGTTCGCAGGGGCGGTACTCTTAACCACTCATTCGTTCCTGGAGCCACGAGACGTCGAAGTACCGCGACGACACGAACCTGACGGCGGATGATCCGATAAAGTCAGTACACTGGAACCACCACGCCGTGAGGAGAGCAGAGAGGAAGGGTGGGGGTGGTGGTGGTGGTGGTTCGGTTATTTCTGCTAGGTGCGTGAACCAAGTGCGAATAAAGCTCCCTTCGTACGGTCGGGTAGCGGCGTTTGTCGCCAACGAAACCGCGTAAATTTATCTCGACACGTTCGCGGCGACGTTTATGCTTCACCGTCTTCCCGCGGGTGCTTCTCCGTTATTGGCAGCGGTGGTAAGCTCTTTTCCAACCCCCCCTCCCTTCCCCCCACGTCCCGTTGATGTTGTCTTTTCCTTCTTGTTACGGGAGGATCGTGGCACTCGAGGCCACGGGAGCAGCCCCTCGAAGCGAGCAAACAGTAATAACAAGTCGCGAATGCGTACTCGTGCCCAGAGGTCGGGGGCGGGGGCCTTTTTGTGTCCCCCACCCCCTTCTACGAGCTTGGAAACGGACACCGCCACGAACACGAGAAGACGTTTCTATTTTCGAGGCTCGTCGGAGCGTTCGTACGGACGCGTGTTTTGTTCCCTCGTGTTCTTGCTTCTTTGAACCCCTCGTGTCCCCCGAGTTACCGAGGTCGGGGATCGCGCTGATTGCGGGTCGGGAATTTTTTTTTTTTTTTGAGAGAGAGAAAGAGGGGGGAAGGGAGAACGAGAGACACGAAGAGGTATTTATTCGTCTACGTGGAAGGAAAAATACTCTTTGGTTCGAGGTGAAAAAGAAAATTACCTTGAGGTTATCAAGAAGGGGGAAATTTTTGTTTTTAAGTCTAGAAGGACGTATTTGTATTTACTAATCGGTGAGTATATTTATTTATCATCCGGAGGGGGCGGGGGACTATCGTTTGGCAGGAGGTAAAACAGAGAAGGTAGTGGTGATGGAAATTGCGTCACTTTGAAGCTATTGGAGATGGGAGTGAATTTATATTTTCGAAACGAGAGATTCATTCATTGCTGGGTGAATAAACGGTGGAATTTTAATTAAATAGGGTGTCTGTTTTATCTCGACACAGTGGAATATTTTGCGGTAGAAATAAATGTTCTTACGAATGTTGTTTCGTATATACGGGGTGTGGGTGAAAGAATTATTTACAACGTTTATTTCCGCGTCAAATAATTTTTGTTAAAATATAGTTGCGAAGAACCTTCAGTTCTTTATTAGAAATTCCACCGTATCAATATTGGTGAAAACGTCACGGAGAAAAAATTAAACAAGTCCGAGTATTTCAAGAGTCTTGTTATTTTTAGTTCGACTTCCATTTTTTTTTCACTGACATATCAAGGGGAGCAGTTACTTGAAATTTCTCCATTTTCCAATGTCGCCCATATTTCAGAAAATATTTACTCGCGACACTGTATACAGTCCTGTATAAATAAAAGAATTAAAAAAAAGAAATGTACAAACATAGACGTGCCAGTTGTTCTATTAAGAGCTAATAAGAACAATGTCCGTCCCGAGCGACACACCCCGTTTCCTCTCCCCTCTCCCCTCTCCTCTCTCCACCAATCCTCCCCTTCTATTCGTTTCGAAGCAATAAATATTTCTGGAAATTCTGTCGCGATTCGGCTGTCCACGCGAAAATGGGATTCGCCGGTTGGAATTAAAAAGTAAAAGAGGGGAAGAAGGAGGGGGTATGGAACGCGCTCAATCTCCGAACTATCCGTCTCTTCCCTGGTATTTTTCCACAGTTTTATGTGTTTCCTATGCGTCCAATGGAACAACACGGAGGGAATTTGTACCGACTTTTTTGCCCGTTAGCGACACACGCTGGACCGGTTCCAGCCTTTTTGCTCGCTTAATAGTTCTTCCGGGGAACGTCATTGCCGAACGCCCGGGGACATTGATAAAATGCAATGAAAACGGACGGGTAACTGACGAAAATTCACTACGTGTTTTACGCTTTTTTCAGGGGAAGCTTGCGACGGATTTTGGAAATTAACTTTCTTAGTATAGGTGCTACGAACACTGGGCTATACTAAGAATCGCAAGATAGTTTTAAAAGGGTCAGGTAATTGGTGAAAATTTGGCACGAGCTTTCGTTAAGTTTTTGAGAAAGCTTTCGACGAGTTTCAAAAATGAAGTTTCTTAGTGTAGATCCCCCAAACAATGGTCTAAGCTAAGAATTGGAAGATAATATTGAAAGAGTCGAGTAAGTGGAAAAGTTTGGCAGGAGCTTTCGTCAAGTTTTTGAAGAAGCTTGCGACAAGTTTCAACAATTAACTTTCCTAGCATAGATCCCTTGATCTATATTAACAATTGCGAGATAATATTGAAAGGGGTGGTTAACTAGCAAAAATTTATTACGAGCTTTCGTTAAGTTTTTGACGGAGCTTGCAACGTGTTTTGGTAATTGATTTCTATAGCATACGTTCCTCAAACGATGGCCTATACTAACACTTAGAAGATAATACTGGAAGAGGTAGTCAACTAACAAAAATTTGGCACGAGCTTTTGTTTGCAAGTTTAAAAGGTTAACTTTCTTAGTTAGATCCCCCAAACGGTAGCTCCTACACTGAATTTCAAGACAACCTGACGACAAGTGATATTTATGGTTTCGTGAAGTTTTCATGCCACGAGGTTCAGATGACACCACGTGGGTCAACCTAGAAGCCGACAAGTTTAACCCCCGCTAGAAACTGTCCCACCGTGGTCTATAATTAACAGAAATCCTTGGTTCTATATTTGGCCAACCAGAATCATCCACATGGCTTTTACTGACACTATGAGGTTTACATTTACTCCTGTGCTTCCTGCGCGGACTGTAGAAACTTACAAAAGCTCCACACCGGACAATCAATTTCATCTCAGACCCACGAGTATCGTATCTGTGCAACACCAAAGCTGGAAAAGTATCTCAAGTACACGAAGCACTATCGGTGGATATCGAAGATGGCGGCGAATTTGTTCTGGAAACTATGTACCGGAAATTCAGACATAATTTCCAGAATATAGAACCTTTATTGGACCAACGAACGAAGAGCAGGAAGAAGATACAAGAACCTTCCTAGAACCGCGTTCGTTGAACTCGATAATTTCCCAACGGCGGAAACGAAGAGCGCCGATAATTTTCTCCCGCTTGGAAGGTTTCTTTACGGTTCATTTGCATAAATACGAGGTCAAAGGGTGTCGATTAGAGGCGGCCCACCAGCGTCGATGCTCGCTAACGAAATTCCAGACCGCCCGTCGACCTCGGCGAGCATTATGCGCTACCTGGTGCACGAGGGGTGAAAATGGGCTGGAGGGGGAGGGGGTGGCATGGCGAGGTTTTGTTTCTTTCCACCCTCGCTCATAACGAACCCCAAGCACCGCCACGGGCTGATGATTATTTATAAGAAGGCTCGTTTCGCCGCCATTCTGGAAACGCTGATTATTTCGATAAGATTCTCGCCGCTGGATAAACGCGTTGCGGGGGAAAAAAAAACGCGTAACGTAAAATTGAAATCTCGAGTTTTTCTTCAGACTTTCCTCGCCCTTCGACCAGCACTTGTAACATTTTCTTACGATTTTCGAGAAAGAACATTTGTTTCCTTTTGGGAATAAATCATTTCTTGTTTAATTAATATTTTTTATCAACTTAACCGTGAACGTAAATAATCGTGTACGACGAGTCTGGGAAGAACAATTGTGATTTTAGATGGAAATCGAGATTTTCGGAGCGAATTGTTAGCGCCAGTACTCTGTTCTTTAAAATAAAATAACGTTCGGTCAGTGTCTACACTATGAGAACAACTTTTGCTCTCAGCGAAACTTACTCATGGACTTTCAACGAACAGTTAATGTTCCAACTCAGACCTAATCCCGAGTGTTTAATCTCTCAAGACAGACCTAATGCCCGTTTCGCGGTTGAAGTTGCTTATATCGTGTAGGTGTGTATCTCAAAGAATACTGAACCAAGACTACCCAAACAACTCTCATCGAGATCTTGGTCCCACCGCGGAATAATCGAACGATATTTTATCCGAATAAAATATTTCATTTTCAATTCACATTGAAATTCTGATTCTCATTAAACGACTGACTGACCAAAAGCAGTCTTTCGTTTCTTTCTAACTCGAAAGTGTTATCGGGGACAAAAATTCCTCCTCTTTGTTGCATATTAACGACAACCTGAATCTTTCATTAAGAGGTATCGAATTTTGATACGCGTTAGCACGTTTGTCTCGTTGCCGATAAGAATCGAAATTATACGCAATAATACGATTCCGGCGAGCACATATCGCGCGGAAACCACGGTTCGCGGTTCCTCTATCGCGAGCGCGTTTCCAATTAAGCCTGGATCAATTTTGAGGCTGGCGGGTACTTAATTGATATAATGCCAACGAACACCGCTATCGCGCGATTCCGTGGCGGCCGTTCCGGACGTATCGGCCGCTGCCGATCAACGTTTTCATCCGCGCGAGCGCTGTCACCTGTCCGGTCCTTCAAGCGGCACAGATTGCGAAACGTCCCTCGATCTCTGCGACAGAACGATCGATAAATCGGAGATCCAGTCGCTGCTCGATCCGTGTCGCTCGAAAGCCTCGAGATCTCTCGCTTTTTCTGTTTTCCGCGCCAAAGAATTCTGCTCGAGCGACGTGATTAAGATATTCGAAGCTGAAAGCTGCTTCCCGCTGATATATAGGGTGGCCCGTATAACTGAAACAAGTCGCGTCTCATCTCTGATTGCATTTGGAAAAATATTGTCCCGGGAGGATGATAAATGGGAAATGTTTTCACGGTTGCAACGATGCGTATGCATTTTATCGTTTTAGCAATTTTTTAAAATCGAAAACGTATTTTTTTTTCTTGGTTCTACGGATGAAAATTCTCTTCGAATTCTACGCGGAAAAGGAACCGGGTAGGATGGTGGAAGAATGATGTAATTGTTAGAAATATTTTATACAAATGAAACGCAAACAAGGAAGCTTCTTTTTGCTTGTCAATATCGTTGTATAATTTTTCGAGAGGAACTGGAAACAATACGATTTTATGTACAAGTTTGTTCCTGAATGTAATATTTATTCGTTTGGAAATAAATTTCTTTATGGAAAACATTCTAGCATTTGCTTTAACGAAGAAAAGTTGTTTTAAATTAATCACCGCTCTACTGTGATACTTTTTACGTAGAATTTCCACCCAAAGAAAATTGTGCAACTGTAAAATGCACGTGCATCGTTGCACTTCTTGGAGCCATTCGTTTGTTCGCTCATTTTTCTGTAATTGAAATTAAAGAGAAGAGAGGGCTGGTTTCAGTTTTACGGACAAATTTGTATAGTACTAAAAGAATTTGCAAATTGCATCGAGTGTCGTATAAATTTCAAATCGAACCGAAGTTATTAACTTTTCCGTTAAATTCTCAAAATCGAAATAGCGAACCAACGTTGTACAATCTCTTGTTAGTGCAACGTGTTGACGAGATCTGTATTTGTGTTTGTACAAATTCGCGTCATAGCGGGATACGTTGTGTTGAAGCGTGTTTATTCGTCGAGCAGCTGAATGGTGCCGGTTTAATTGTAAATTTAATCAACCGCCCACGTATAAAATCGTAATTAACGTCGATAGGTTTCCTCCTCCCCTCGATCGAATTATTCACATTCGTTGTCTCTAACTTTTGAAAATTTGTTTAAATTGTTCAAATGTATACAACGAATTACTCTTTTCCGTTGTTTCTAATGTTTGAAAATTTTTTTACATTGTTCAAACGTATACAACGAATTACTCTTTTCCGTTGTACCAAATTTTTTTTTTAAACTTTCAGAAATCGTCACATGTATACCAAAGGAAATCAAACGATTAAATAAAGAATTATTATTATTAATTTTTGCGAACCTGTAAACCCTAGAAACACGAAGTGGAACGAGTCGAACGGTCTTTTCTATTCGTGACACGACTTCGAAATTTAATAACAGGCGATTACAAGATCGCGCAATCTGATTGGAGAAATCCGCTCGAGCAGTTCGCGAACAAGTTGCTCAAAACGTTTTCGTTCCGCTTCGACAGCCGAAACGATCGATACGAGCTATCGATAACTATTATCGTCGCGATCGTTGCATATAGACCTCGCTGTCGCCTACTATACGAGATTACTGTCCAAACAACAGGTGGTTCTCTGAGAACAGCAATTAATCGAAGGAAGGCATAATTTGCCGGTCGTTCGTTACTTTTCCTCCTGATATTCGTATCTTGATTCGACAAAGGTACCGAAATCGATAACTCAAAGTTCTATGATGAATTATTCAAACTTCCATAACGTATTTAAGGTCAGGTTAATAACACGTAGCTCACACTTCCACCTAAAGTACAACTTAAATCAACTTTCATGCGTTAACTCTTTATTATACCCATGTTTGCTTTTCTTCCTACTGTACTATTATATTTCACGAGTCACGAACAAACACAAGTCACCAGGAATTGTTATTGCAGGAAAAAGTCACAATGTTTAATTTCACTTAATCTGATTCTAGTATGTTAACTTTTTATGCACGTTTTCGTTTTTCTCTTCTTACTGTATTATTATATTTCACGAGTCTCAAACACAAGTCACCAGGAATTGTTACTGCAGGAGAAATCACAATGTTTAATTCTACTTAATTTCATTTCTACAGGTTAACTTTTTACTTCCCTTTTTTTCCACCTTACTGTACTATTCTTTTCGGTGTAGCTCGATAGGATCGACGATTATGTTAATTATATATTCAGTTGCTCGTCCCTGGAGTCGAGTATCGGAGATTACGAGAGCCATCGATCAAGCTCGTCGTTACTCGCCCGAGTACCTCGTCGTCGTTTCTTGTAAAAATAGAAACACGGAGAAGCTGGCGACTATCGACAGCCCGTCCAATAATGGAAATAGAAGTTCCTGGTTACGGTACGTGGCTACGATCGCGCAGACAATTTTGCGTGCGTTCAACGTTCGACGTTTCGCGTCTTTCGCCATTACCCCTGGCAGGGAGGATTCTATGCTTCTCAAAGCTGTCTATGCCGGTCGTCTAGACAGTTTCTCACCTCGTCGAACGTGGCCGATAGATTCGAGATTAGATACGTGACAGTGATCTCGTCGATAGCTCGATCTTCCTCGTCGGGTTTTACCCACGGTTCTCTGCGGTTCGAAAAAACGCTTTTCGCTTCAGAACTTACCGAACAGCTCGAAATCATGATACTTTTTCATCGTATCCAGACCGTGTACATTTTTCGAAAATGTTAAACCAGTTGGTTAAACAATTCTGTATTATTAATACAATGATTGAATCTTTAATTGTAGGTTTAGAAATTCGAAGAAAAATTGAATTTTTTAGGAAAAGGAATTTTTCTTACGTGTACTCTTCTTCTAAATAGTCGAAGTAAGATTTTTGGTTTAAAATTTTTACATTTGTTTGTAGTATTAATAATAAGTTACAACTTGCACGAACCACACTATTTTAGTAACCTCCATCGTATACTATTAAAAAGAGAAAATAAACCATCTCTCGAAGAGAGAAGAGAACAAAAAAACTCAACATGGCAGAAGTGAAATTACGCTTTACGAGAATAAATATTGTCCTCAAAAGGTACTTTGAAAAGCACTTACCAAACTACGCTCGAAACCACAAAGATCGATTCCAAGTTATTCCAATAACGTCCAACCGCGACAACAGAACGCGTCGTTCTGTCGGCGAGCTTGCGACGACACCTTCAAACCGTGGCACACCGCGCCAAACGTCAACAAACTCGTTCGACGAACGCTGTTTATTTCATTACGACACATCGACGCTCAAGCATTACTACGACTGTGACTGTGTCATTGGATCGGGGGTACCCAAACATCAGCGTAGTCAAAGAACGAAATGATCAATGGGGGGGGGGGGGGGGTAGCGATGGTAGTGCAAGAAGAAGGAATACACGAATAACGATCCGTCGACGCGGAATTTCAATTCGCGCGGTGGTTTGCCAGCCCGGAGCTCGTCGTGTTTGTCGTTTTCGCCAGTGGTAACGCGATTTCACCGGAAACGCATCGATTCACCACGGTTCGCACGATCCGCGAGGGATTTCTTCCGAGCCGTTTGAGAATTTTCGGCCCCTTTATGGAACCCTCCAATGGATCTATACGTGCATGTATACACGCGTGAGTGTATATCTGTCTCTCTCTCTCTGTATGTCTGTGTGTGTGTGTGTGTGTCGCATATCTAACCCAGACCTAACCCTCAAATGGATCTATAGGTATATGTATGCACGTGTGTGTGTGTTTGTGTGTCCCCAACCAACCGCGCGAGATTTCAAAGGAAACTTTCCTCCGTCCTGGCGACAAATTTATTTGCTCGCCAGACGAGAGACTTTCGCGGAATTAATGCGACGTCGCGGAATAGAGATTTTTCTTTTCAGCAAATATTGAGATTGGTCGAGTGGGGGATTATTGGACACACGCGTGGGTTTCCCGCTTCGGTGAGCCGCCTCCTCTGCTTTTGGAATTATATTTAGGTCGTTGAATTGGGAAAATCCTACGGCCGCCGCGGCGTGTCCCTCAACTGTGAGGCGGGGATGCCGCGTGTTATTTGACACGGATGTGGATTCGAACAATGGTTGCCAATGGTTATTATACAGGTGGACGTTGAATTGGAGGTGGACGTCACGGGGATGGGTTTGATGGAAACCAATCCAAGGATGAATTAATATTGAACTTATGGCGAAGGAATCGGATATTGGGTGATATTTTTGTGTGTGTGTCAATTTTTTCAAAAAAAAACCACTTTGAGTTTTTCAATCGCTTCCAAGTGTGAGAGAATGTTCAGAAAACTTCAATCCAGGTATATCAAACTACAAGCTTCAACCGACAAAATGCCTATTCTACGATTATTTTTCACCATCGGACAACGCTTTAAATTTTCGACGAATATCCGGGTCAGAGAAGACCCGAAGAAAGCAGTCCAATTCAGTCGCCTTCTCCTCGTCCCCTTTCATCGGGACTCGTGCCGAAACTTCGATCATTCGTTCCACGTGATTCCCAAATCGTGATAATCGTTTCCGATTCGTCGCGAATCGTAACGAGTCGCGTCGAAGGAAAAGTCTCGAGACGTTGGCCAACTTTCGCCGCCCTTCTTCGGTGGGGATGAAACGAGCAGACACGACGAGAGCCTGAGACGAACAAAAAGAAATTCGTGGAGGTCGAAGTCACGTAGGTAATCTACGCCCCGTTTGTTCGACAGATAGAGAACCACGCTTTTCACTGGTTCAATCCGCGAGGCAGCGCGTCCCGGTGCGAAGAGCGAGCGGGACGCCGGATTTCCCGCAGGAACATTATCATTTTAGCCGGCGGGGATTGCGGCTCGATTATCGATTCGAGGTGGCTCTCGTCAAGTAATCAAGCGCCGGGACTTCGACGCGCTGCTCTCTCCTACCTCTTTTTTTTCTTCTTTTCTTTTTTTGCTTGTTCCTCGATCTAACGAAACGTAAATTCTCCTTTCGGTCCTCGTCTAACCGTCTTGGATCGTTAAGAGGGGAATTTCCGTGATCCAGGACGGTGGATCGATGTAGAGGTCTCACGCGAGTCTTTTCACGAATAATATCGACGCTCCGGGCGCGCGAAATTGCGACGAATAGGATTGCGAAATTAAATCGGGTCGAAGGGGAACGCGTTGGAATTGATAAGAGGGAAAATGGAGTGTTTTCAAAAAATAGAGAGCTGGTGGACGTTTATTATTTTTACGTATAAATAAATAAATGAAATGATTACGTTAAGGCAATATTACCTTTTCTTTTTCGTGGGACACGTTTTTAGTATATTATGCTGTACTATTTATACGCAGCTCAATATACCGACACGTTATTCGGTGCTATTAAATACTTTTCGATTGTTTCAATATATTCAATATATACTAACTCTACGTGATTAATATTATTGACGATATTCGATATTACGCGATAGTATTAACGAATATTTGATATTGCAAAATAATAACGTTCGTGAAAGTTGCTCGAATCCTGACGACTTTCGCGAGCAGGATAAGTTGATACAACTGTCGTTCCAATTGGTAGTATAAATCATACGATTGTCGTTGCAATTGGTCTCACAACTTACCATACAATTGTCGTTGCTGTTAGTCTCACAACTAATCATACAATTGTCGTTGCAATTGGTCTCACAACTAGCTATAAAATAGTCGTTGCAATTGGTTTCACAATTGTTGTTCCAATCGATCGTACAAATTGGTACACCTACAGTCGGTCTCACGACTATTCGTATGACAGTCGTCACAACTGATCTCACAGGTCGACGCACAACTTGTCGTTCGACCAATCGTGCGACAATTTGAGGCGTTCGCAGTTCTCCGTAGTGGCCGTAATTCCAGCGTCGTCGTCGGATGAAAACGTGAAAGGAACAGCGGGAAACGCGACCCACGGCCATTATTATTTGGTATCCCAGTGCCTTTTGAGAGGGAGAAGAAACAATTGCGGAGAACGATGAAAAGCCCCGGCTGGTGAGCCGGCACGAGTCAACCCAGCGTTTCCACTCGGCCGAAAGCTCGGAACGGGACCACGGTCGAATGATAAATGGGTTTTAATCAAACGCGTTCCTACAGCCACTCAGGCTGCTCCGTTTAAGGGAGCTTCGATCTGTCGTCGCGTGCATCAATGGGCCGGGGCTAATTAGATCCTGAACGCTTTACACGAGCGAGAATTCCGCCTCGATTGAAGAATCGGGCCGAACTCTGCGTACACTTCTCCCCGTTCGTCACCGATGGTCCTTTGAGTGTCGGTCCTTTGTTACGAGAGGCGCCACCGAGCCCTTTTGTTTGCTCTTCTGTATATTTGTGCACCGATTTAATGGCTGACACGCCTTCCAGGGTTACAAAGAACCCACCGATAGTTCCAGAAGTTACAGACAATACCGTTGACAACTTGTAACGTTACTTAGGAACGTTTAAAACAATATGGTTAACGAATGCCAAGTAAACAAAGAAGCAAAAAATCGTTTTCGATAATTTGCGTTAAATATTCTCGGGGAATTCTTTTTTTAAGTGACTACGGAGAAGATCGTTCCAGGTGTAATGTTCTACAATTATTATTGTTTTACGAAGGTTCTACATGACTGTATTATATGGTGGTTAATTTCTTTTTGTATGACTGTACTATATGGTGATTAATTTTTTTCTACACGGTCGTTAATTTCTTTTTGTATGATTATATTATATAGTAGTTAACTTCTAAAGAAAATTGTACCAATGATATAATTGAAAAGTTTTTCTGGGTCCGAAAAGACCCAAGAGCGAGGATCAATAGCACGGGGAGTAAAGAAGGAAAATTCGATCAGTTGCCGCGCTCTCGAACTCGATTGTATCGATCGCAATTGGGGGCGTAAGTGTCTTCGGATCGACGTTTGGAGAACGTGAAAACAGATGTCGAAAAGTTAGTCTGTGATTCGAACAAACTTTGCACGGAGAATTGGGCGAGATTCACCGAGAGTTGAAAAATCCTTTCCAGGTAATAGAGGTAATGTTACCACCCGATCCCTAAGACCGTCTTCTTTTATCGATTTATCGTCGAATGGTTCAGACGTAACGTCTTCTGCAATTTTTCCACTGGAAAATAGACGTGTCAGGGAAACGAAATTCTCTTGGCCATCGTAGCCAACAAAATGGAGGGACGAACGTTTTTAAACTCGATATTCGCGTGGTACAATTTTCGACGATTCTTTTGTCGTTCGATTAATTTTCATTTATTTATCGAACGTCTTTATTGTACCATTGTATAACTTTCAGGTAAACAATTACTGTAATTGATTTTGTTATTTTACCTTTTTGTCGAAAAACAAAGGTCTCATTCAGTTTTTGAAATGGAACAATATTTATTCCTGCTTTTTTTTATCGAGAAACGAAGGTCTTTTTCAGTTTTCCAAACGGACTAATATTTATTCCCAAATTCGAATAAAATGTCAGAAAAGTATTATATCAAATACGGTTGGAAATATAGTTCCTGAGAGTCTCAAATAAATCATCTTGTATTAGAAAATACCATAAATCAACGCGACTGTTGGGCAGGACATATTGGTAAACACAGTCCTTGTTAGGTGTTAGATATAATCAACCAACTAAGCTCGGTAAATGTAGAAGTACACGAGAGAGGTCTTACTTTTGCGATGTTCGTTAATATCGATGAATACAATATCGTTTAAAATGAAATTTATTTTCCCAGTCGTAAAATATTAATTTTAGTACAATACTTCACATAGAATTTGATGCTCTAACCGAATTTAGAAACATATATCGCTCATTCCATTTAAAAACCTAAAAGTGACCTTCGTGTCTCCATAAAAGCTTGAAAAAACTTCACGATTTTGCAAAAAAGCAATTTTAGAATAAATTACGCGCGACGAATAATGTTATTCAAAGTCATCACATTGCGTCACTCACCCTCTATGTCGTCACTATAGCTACTATATAGCCTTAAATAATCTATAAAAGTTAACAACAGAGCCTCTCTTTCGAATTTTCCCGAAATATTTGCTCTCGAAATATTTATTGCAATTAGATACGCTGTATAATTTATAAGTTACTCGAAGTCGTCACATTGCGTCACTCACCCCACTACTATAGCTGCTCTAAAGCCTTAAAACATCTATAAACCTAAACAGAAAAAGTCTCTCGTTGGAATGTTCCCGAAATATTTGTTCTCAAAATATTTGTTACACTTAGACACGCCAACACGGCGCGACGACGACAATTTACGAGTTATTCGACACGTGGCCGCGTTGTGTCGTTCACCCTGTATATTATTACACTTGCCGCGCCACAGCCTCGAAACACCTCTAAACGTTAATAAAACCACCGACTCCTCCCCCCCCCTCTCTCTGCCTTCTCCAAGTATTCCCGAAATATTTGTTCCCGGTTGCAATTAGATATGCCAACACGCGCGACGACAATGTTTCGACGGAGACGACGAGCTACGGACGGTGGAAAAACTTTCGGGACTCGTTAAAATTCTGTCGGGCCGTTGAAAAACGTTGAAGGGTCCGAAAATGAAACGAAAATTAAACGCGAGACGAGGTAAACCCCACGGAAATTATTTCTCGAGCCCCCGCGGAAGCGACGCTTCGAAAAGAGCGAGCGCTAGTTCGTCTCGTTGTTCAAGGAGTTAATTACATCTCGCTGGTTCTTCGTTAACCCAACCGTTGGGCGTCCAGGGGCCGAAATTTATTCCGGAGAATCCCGACAGACGCGTATTCGCGCCAGAAACGCTGCTTTAATCCGTGTTTACGTTAATCCCCGTACGAACGAGTCCCGCTCGTACTTCTGTTTGTACACGGAGATGCGCGCGTTGAAATAACATGGACGAAGATAATGTCGCGTAGGTAGGTAACGTCTCTTGGTGAGTACTGGAAGATTTTCCAGAAACTTTTCAGCACTTGGAAACGGGTCCAGGCTTCCCGACGAATTTCCATAGGGGGGCCACGGGGGCGGATCAACTTCGCGAAGTCGAAAGGAGAGTGTGCTCGAGATAATATAATTTACGATCCACTTAATTTCCCCTGATTTTCTTTTATCTTTTTTTTTTCTTTCTTTCTTTAGTCTTCCGTTGTACTCCGGCTGTATTGTTATCGGAGACGGTGATAGTACACGGTTGCAGGGTTAATATTTTTTCATTTTTCCTTTCAACTTTTCTTTGTTTACGTACGAGTTTGTATTATTACTTTTTTATTTTTCGAGTTACGCGAATACGATTTATTAGGGTTGTTTTTCTTAATTTTTGCAATTTTTGCACGATACAGACGGATTGTTATTGTTATTATTTTCTTTTTATTGTAAATCCTTCTTTTTGCGGATCAAGTTCAATTTTAGGGTTTCTACATGAAAGAGCTTGTTATTTGTTAATTCTTTAATTCAAGTTTCAGTAGGAAATGTAACTCCTATTGTCATTTTTTAATCTTTTTCCGTGATTACGTCGTTCGACATTACTATTTTTCTTAATTGTTTCTATTTCTTTCTCAAAGTTACCGTTAACGATACATGCAGTTATCCAATTAAACAGTAAAGCGGAATTATTCGACCGAATAGTTTGATATTCTCACAGGCTCTTTGAGAATTGTTTCTCCCATTTATTTTCTTTGATACATCAGTAAGGGTACCTGGGATGGGCAAAATTAAATTCGAATAAAATTAACGTAATTTCAATGTTTCTTTTTTTTGTATCGATCGGACGGTTCAATATCTTTTCTTCCATTGTAAAGTATTTCATTCTGTAATGAAAATAGTACTTTTCGTTCAAAGGTTGACTATTTTTTGTTTATTGTACGAGATATTCGTTCGGATAAAAATTTAATAAACGGCGTAACAAACATCTGCCCGGTGCTCCATTAATTAGCTTTGTGCTCTGAGTATGTATCAGTGTTTTTCAGCAATTTTGTATAGAAATCGTAATAATTCTTAAAATAAAAATATTTAAAATTCCCACGATCATAATACACTTTTGTATATACCTACCTATTTATTACAAAAAAAAAAATTCTATCGAATAAAACAAAGCCCAGTATGGTTAAAAAAGAAACCGTCGATTCGTTTCATAAAAATTACCAAAAATCTGAAAAAATTCTAACAATGATAACACGGAATATAATTAAAAAAGTTATTCATTTATTCAACGAAAATTACCGAAAATGTAATAAAATTCTAAAGATATGAAATATTTCCTTTTATGTTACATGGGATGAGAAACACTGATCCGGATCACTGTAACCGTTTCGAATTAACAAAATTCGATGAAAAATATGAAAAAAAAAAAAAAAAAAAAAAAACAAGGGTCCACGTAACCAGGTACTTATCGACGAAATAAGGAGGGGACAAGTTATGTTAATAAGCTTGTCGTCGAATATAAAAAAAAAAATTGCATCGACGAGAATTTTGTCTTTCTTTTTTATGACTTTAACTCTCGTTTTACAAAAATCGTGGAACGATCGAGAGTCGATGTAAATCACGTTCGATCTCACCGCGTTAATTAATATTCGCGGCTAATGACGCTCGTGCCGCTAATTGACCTCGCGAAGTTACCACGGCGATCCGTATTAACGGGCTTGCGTCCCGGATTACCGAGACTATGGCTTCACGACCCAATTAAATGGTTATTCTTGCTCGCGTAACTACGATCACTGTAATCGCGCGGAGGAATTATCGATAACTCGTTACGCGTACGCGGCTCCTTTGCGGTCGCGTGAACGTGAACACCCTCGCGAAGAACCACGATTAGCATAATTGCAGAGCAGGGCAGCTGCGCGTACACCGGACGCCCCGAAAACGCGGCCTATTATTAAACGTCGACGCTCGAAAGAAGCTTTCAAGTTGGAAGCTTTCGAGCCGTGGAAATCCATAATCTAAAGGGATTGTTCTGCTTCGGGGGTGTCCGTGAGGGTCATTACGAGGGTGCACGAAACGCGGAATATTTCAGATTAATTTTTTTCTTTTAATAATAAAACATTTTCTGAATTCTAGTACTTTTTCTAATACGACTTTGGAATGATTTAGAATTATACAGTTTAAAATGTCGGTGATATTGAATTAAATATTCCTTTTACATATTAATAAGATTTTATAATAAATATTGTACGTTTATTCAACATCGAATTATTAAACATCGAATCTCATAAGAAGCTTACAGATTGTGGAAATCCATAATCCGAAGGAGCTGTTCTGCTTTAGGGATATCTGTGAGGGTCGTTACGAGGGTGAACGAAACGTGAGATATTTGAAATTAATTTTTTTTAAATAATAAATCATTTTAGGTAATCTCTCCTTATAATACGATTCTGGAACGATCTAGAATTCTAGAGTTCGTACATTTAATACCATCGATGTTTCGTTATAATTAATATCATCGATTGCTTCGTTAATATTCTCCGTGGATTTTTTTAAACAGTGTTGGCAAACCTGTGTCATTTACGATTGTTGTAAAATACAAAATTATAGTGTTTGGGAATGGGTATACGTTGCAACATATCGTAGAAGAATCCTTTGCGAATCCCGATTCGAGATTCTCTCAGACACCGATTTCTCAAGGGTAATCTCGTCAAAGAAAGGAACACTCAATTTCAGACGTCATCGTAATTGATACCCTCGAAGATCATTGGAAAGGCTACGGAACAGAGATGTAATTAGAAAGTCAAGGCTAAGCGAGGAGAAATAAAGAGAGAGAGAGAGAGAGAGAGAGAGATGAGGGCAGCGGTTAAAATTCATGCGAAACGATAATTCGAGGCAACAGGTAGGCCACCCGACCATCGATTTTTCGCCGCGGCGGCAGCCGGTGGGTTTCGAGGTCGTTCTCGCTTCTAACTCGAGGTGACAGCCGATCTAAATTTCAAGACAGATCGAGAACGTTCCGATGAATTACGAATTATCGAACTCCCTGCGCTGCGAATATCCGCGTACTCGCTGCTCAACGCGTTCGAATAGTCGCGTTCTGTCAGAAGAAGTAAAATTGAATGGAAAAATCTTAAAAACTACCCGGGAGAACTTCGATGGGAATTTGTCATGGATCTTCGAATAATTTTACCGTTCTTCGAGCTACTTTATTACTATAAAAAGCCACGAACACGGTTATCGACATTTCTTTATTATTTTCTTCAATTTTTCTTCTCTTCCTTCTCAACGAGTTAGATTATTTACTCTTCGCGTAAAAAAGGGATTCTCGAAAAAAATTACACCTTCTCGAATATTGTAATTTGCCTTCAAATCGTAAGAATCGTCGACAATTATCAGAATTCGATAATCCTACTTTCCTGATAATTTTTATCAATTTTTTCTCTTTCTCGGTGAGTTAGATCGTTTACTCTTCGCCCAGAAGAAGGGAGTCTTTGAAGAAAATTCCCTCCCGAGTTTTGCAATTCTCTCAGAATCAAATCACAAGAACCGTCAGTAATTGTACATTAGAACATACTAATCCCACTTTCTTCCTCATTTTTAATTATTTCCCACGTCGTACTCGTTCATCGATGTTCGATCGAAATCTACCCAAGATTTCCCTCGAGAGAATCCCTCCCACCGAATTGGATGACCCTGTAGAACGGAAAATCTCTCGCCACCCAAAGCAAACACCCACTTACCGCTTGAATTATTCTATCGCGCCACGAATCGCGATTTGTAGCTCATCCTATTTAATCCCGGTTCGCCCAATCAATTGTCGGCCCTGTAAAACGGAACGAAACCGATCTCAACGAGATCTACTTGCTCCGTAATGGCTGGGTAACGTACCCCAACAACCAAGCTAGCCAACGAAATTGTCCTCTGATTACGATTTCAAGACAAACATCGCCGAACTCTCCTCTCGGTAGCCTCGGGAGCGAGCTTTCGATACGTGGATCCGTTCGAGCGAAAAGAGATTAAATGCGAACGAGTGGCGGCCGCGTCGAGCCCGTGATTCGATTAGGCGGCCATCGCGTTACGGCATGGCAATCGAACCGACCGTTCAGGAGTCACCGATTCGAAATTCATTACGGGGCCCCGGCGTAAAATCGAATCTCGACTAACAGCGTATCGAGCTCGCCGCGTACGCTGGCAGCGCGCGCGCGCGCACGCACGCACGCTCGCGCTCATTGATTCCACGCGTTTTCTAATATCCGCTCGACCGTGCGCCGTTCCAATTATTCCAGTAGAAGCGACAGCCCCTGTAATCCCCTACTATCGCGACGTGGGTCAGAGGGGAGAGGTACAGGACGTCGATAGTTCTTTGAAAATTACGAAACTCGTCAGGGACCGTGTGACGGGATTTTATTTCTACCGGAGTGGGAGGAGTGAGTGGGTGGATGATTTTTCTCGAGAATTGTGCTTTCGGAGAAGAGGGATTGGAGGAGAAAATTTGGAATTTGTGAGTCGAGAAAACGTAGGGAGCATTTTTCTTCGAAGAACGTGGATTTAGGGGCGAGTTGATGTTTGAATACCTCGATAAGAGTTTTAGAGTGAGTAGGGGGTTCTTGGTGTATTTTGGTGAATGATGATTTCTTTTTTAGAATTGTGCTTCTAGGGATTAGGACAGTTCGATGAGAGAAAATGGAAAAGAGAAAATTAAAGATGGTAGTAAAAAAATGACCTTGGATAGAGGCAACCTCGATACTTGTACGCGAAGGAGAGACTACTTAGAAGCGACTGAACTGTGTGATAAATGTTTAAAAGAAGCGAGGATCAGGCGAAAGGTCGAGAAAGGTCATACTCTGCGCGTGGGTTTCGTTATTGGGTTACCCTGATAATTGTGGAAATTTTCCACCCCGCTTTCTTGTCGCTATCGAAATTCCAGTATATCAGCATGAATATTAAATTATCATCGAAGCAGAATTTGCATCGGAATCGATATTGGTGGTTCGAAAATTATGAAATCTTCGTTTCAAATCTGAGACCTACTCTCGATCCTCCGAAGTTACCTCGATAGTTATGCGAACTTTTCCATTTTATATAATACCAGCAATCTCAAAATCATGAGGTCTCTATTTCGAAGGAGAAACTTTCTCTCAATTTCTCCGAGTTCGGTTACCTCGATAATTGCAAAACTTTCCCCCTTTTGTAGTATAATATTAGCAATTTCAAAACCGTGAAGTCTCTACTTAGAATCTGAGACTTGCTCCTCGTCTCCACAAGTTACCCCGACAATTGCACGAATTTTACAAGTTTCTACAACATCGACAATCTCGGTCGTCGTGACCTCTTCAAGTTCGATTACTTCGTTAGTTGCTAGAATATTTTTATTTTATTTTATTTTAACTACTAATAATTTCAAAATTGTGAGGTCTTGATTTCTAATCTAAGACCTCCTCCAAGTCTCCCCAACTTACCCCCGATAATTTTGCATGAATTTTCCAATTTTAAATACGTAAAAATTTCGATAGTCCGCA
The DNA here is from genome assembly GCF_051014685.1 of Ptiloglossa arizonensis. NCBI lineage: Eukaryota > Metazoa > Arthropoda > Insecta > Hymenoptera > Colletidae > Ptiloglossa > Ptiloglossa arizonensis. The sequence goes on from NC_135051.1 coordinate 18,608,115, forward strand.
TTAGCCAGTGTCGAAAAAGACACCGACACTCGAACGTTCTAGGTTCTAAGTTACTACGAGACAACATCAAGAGACACAGAATTGGGCGACTCACCAGAAACTCCCCGCTACCCAGGCTCTGCTGCGACCCGTCCGGAGTAACAGCCAGATCGGCGACGATCGACGTGGAGAAACTCCTCCTGGCCTGGTGATGACACTTGTGGGGTCCGTTGATCCTCTGAGTAGCGTAGCTGGACACACTGCTCTCGTTTAGCTTCGACGTCCATATTTCTTGCTCTCGTTGCGGCGATTGGCTGATGGTACGGTGCTTGGTGAACCTGGAGATCCTCTCTGTCTTCACCCAGTCGTGATTGGGCCGCGGTTGCCGTGTGATCGTCTGCAGTGACTTCATCGCGTTGAATCTCGAGAAACCGTCCTCCATTGCCGCTGCCCACAGATGATCGGGCAGATCCTTTGATCCCCGCTGTGTCTCCACGGACTGTCGATCCGAGGAGGAGCCCAGGCCCGACGTGGTCGGCGTGTTCGGGTAGAATCTCCGATAGGCGTCCTTCGAGTCCTCGATGTCTGTTGAGTAAAAGTCCCCGTCCCGTGACTCCAGGGACCGGTTGTTGTCGTGGAGGTTCAACGACGAGCCGATGCCCGTCGAGGTGGTCGACGTGCGGAAGAACTTCGCCTCGTTCGCGGACGTCCATATCTCGTCCGTGATCGGGGATTCGATCCCAGTGGACGTCGTGGGGGTTCTGCGCGATCGAGCAACAGGATTTCCATGGATCGTGGTGCTTTTCGTTTATTGAATTATCCTGATTTATTTTTGCGTTAGATTGCTCTCTCTCTCTCTTTCTCTCTCTCGCTCGAGAAAGAGATAGTAATCTAGAGCGTGTGGCGGGCAACCGTGGCGGAAGATGGGCGGTAGAATCTGCCGCTAGGGGAGCTTTGATTTTTCACAGAGATTTGAGTTGTCTCCGACAGAGTAAAAGGAAGTAGACGGCTGGAAGAATCGTTCTGGGATTCTTTTATCGCGACTATCGCGGAAATGAACAATTGTATCGGTACGGTACACCTGGTGTGGAAGGTTCTGACCTGGTAATTGCGAGAATAAAAACTTGATTATCATACTCTTGATGTTTTTAATCTAGAGTGTCTTTCTACAGGTCCTCGAAGTTCTAGGTGACCCCATGTGATAACGGATTAATTCGTTTATCGCGATGGTTACGAAAATAAAGAATTGAACCGATATTGAACACCCGGTACATTCTACATAGAAAGTACAAGTGAGATAGAAACTGCCATATTAGTTCCCTCTGTGTAGGTCCTCGGTGTTCATGATGGCTCCACGTGACAGTGAACCGATATCCTACACCTGGTGCTCTCAACGTAGGGTGTCATTAACCTCTATCTAATACCGACAAATGATCATCTTCCCCTCGGTGTAGTGTAACTGCAAGATAAATCTGTTCCTCTACAGGTTCTCGGTAATCCCACGTGACAATGGACTAATTCTTTCACCACGACATTCGTGAAAATAAAAAAATCTACTGATATCTACACCTGCTATCCTGAACACGAAATAATACTATTAAACTCGTGTCTGTTGCTAATAAAGCTGCCACCTTCCTCCCAGTGTAGTGTACCTATAAGATAGATCCTCTTCCTATAGATGTCCTTAGTGGTCTACGGTGACTCTACGTAATCCTTTCATTGTGGAAAATAAAAAATCCTGCCGATAAAGTACACCCATATCCTTCTACAGATATTCTACTGGTATCCTCAACGTAAAATAAGAAATACTCTTACCACCCTTAACGCTAAGGGTCACTATTGAAAAGACACGATACCATCTACCCCTGCCCACTGCTAACAAAGCGACCATCTTCCCCTTCCCGGTATGGTGTACCTGTAAGATAGATTTCTCTCCCTCCACAGGTCCTCGGGGTTCGCGAGCACGTGGCCCGTGGCAGAATTCGTGAGAGCGGTGTGATGATTGGCGTAGGAGCACCTCTGTGGGAAGCCCATGCCCTCGTCGAGGCCAGCCGCCCAAAGCGACTCGAGAGGCAGGTCCTGGGTGCCAACCGAGGTGCCTACACCCCTGTTGTTACCCGCGGCCGTCCCGTGTTTCCCCCCGTTCGAGGGGAACACTCTCTCGGCACCCTGAAGGACGCAGCACATGCTCGTGCTACCTCCTCCACCTCCGCCGACGCCGCCACCCTCCTCCGCCTCCGACCCCCTGGAACCAGAGCTTTGCAGGCAACCTATTGTGACCGAGCTTTTGACCTGCTCGCAGGCCTCGACCCCTTTTTCAAGGGGCTGACGACCTTTCCACCGCCCGATCCTTCTGGTCACTGTTGCCCTTGACAGGCCCAAGTTGCTTCAAGGTCGACCCTTCATCCTTCCCTCTCCTACTCCCTTCACTTTCGTTCAGTCCTCCCTCGTTCCTTGGTCGATCGATCGATGGACGTCCCGTCTCGCTAACTGGCCACGTGATTCCTCCCGCGATTATTGCTTTCTGCTCCACGTGAACTCGAGATCCTTTACATCCCGATCGTGTCGCGACAGTATCGAGTCGTTGCAGAGTTTCACTGTTACGTAACGAAAGAGCCGCAAACGTGGATCGAATCAACTTCCCTCGAAAGACGTTCGGGAACCGTCTCTCTCTGGGACGTTAACCCTCGCAATAACAACGATTTAGACAACCATGAAATAGACCATGTCCGGGTCCCTTGTGGACTGTTCACAAATATTTCGAGTAAGGGTTCTAATATTTTATTCTACTTTTTCAATTTTTGGGGGTAGCTCTACTAGCGAAACTTTATTGGGGTCATAAAAGACCCATACGTGGTACAAGGTTTACTTCTTTCGTTCCCATTCCGTTATTCGATCCTATTTCTTTCAAATTCCGAGCGAAGCTCTACCGTGAAGACTTCCCGGGTCCGAAATGACCCACGCGCTGCACAACAAGGATTATTTCTTTCGTACCCCCGTGCTCTACCCTCCAATCTAGTATTCTCGGCGCGCGTACTCGAGACGTTAACGAAGAGTAACGAGTCTGTGCACCGGTGTGACGCGACGGTACGTTTCGCCCGTACTCACAGGGAGGGGGGGGGGGGGAGAGGTCGAAATTTCGATCGATGAGTAGAGGGGGGCTCCACTCCCCACCCTTTTCTCTTCTCTGGCCAGAATGCGCGAACTCGACTCTTCTCGCGAGTGTTGGGGGGGTGGAGGGTAAATTGAAAGCCGCGTAATTCGTTATTTGCCGTCGTTGTTGCCTCGTTGCAATTGATCCGGGGTCACGGGATGATTTATCGACGGCCCCCGGGGGCCTATTCACCGCCGCGGAGCCGACAACCGCCGCGACCTGTCCCAGCAAACGATTTACGACTGCCGTGTCGCTCGGAGACTTGGCCCGCGTGCCCGCGCCTAAACTACCTGCGCGTCAGGCTGCGCGTTAGGTGGTGGGATGGGAGGGGTGGGGGTGATGTTTATATTGAAAGGCCTGCGTCGACGATTCCGTAGAGTGAACCGGGTCGACGGCCCGGAGGATGTTTTGATAACCCTGTTCGCGACTTCCAACTCCGAAGCGGTGATTTTTTTTATCCCCCCCCCCCTTCTTTCAGCGGAGAATATTTCCATGGAGGTCGAATCGCGTTCGGGACACGGAGGACCAACGTCGCGGGATATGGACTTCTACGTACCTCTCTCGTTCAATGGCGATCGATTCCATGTTGAAAGTTTCGTCAGAATGCACGAGCAACGCTCGCGAAAACGAACCCCTCGTTTAATGTACTCGCGAGCCAGTCGATATCGAAAGTTTTAACGAGCACACGGTTCAGGAATATGTGCTCGGTAAGTGGGTGCGATGTGACTCTATTTCCTGGACCTCGAAACGATGAGGTCTTGGAATCGAGGTTTCACTGAGAAGTATTCGAACGGGGCAAACTGACTTTGCTGGGATGGGGGGTAATTAAAATTGTAGAGTAAACGAGGACCATACCGGAACACCCCGAGATCTCGACTGTCCGTATTCGTGCGAATTAATTTAAATTAGCGGACAGGGGGCAGTTAGCTGTTGATTTTTGAGCTTCGAGAGCCTCCGAAGGGGAAGTACTCTCGACTCTACTCTAACGCGGTTAATTCGTTCTGTGGTGGAGACTGGATAGTTTGATGGAATCATTAGTGCTTTACCGAAGGTTGTTCAAGTATACTGACCGTATATGGAAATTGTGCTACAGAAGTTTTCAAGTAGATGTTGCGCTTTGTGCTGCGCTATAAGAGGGTCGAGTCTATTTTTGTCTCTTTAAGCTCTCGATACTTTTCAGGACACATTCGATATGTCTACATTTAACAAACATATCCCGTATCAATATTGCGTTGTATTTTTACTATTACAAATACATTCTATTATAAAAATTCCAAATTGCAATCTATTTCCTACTTTTCTTGCCAAACCAACCCCGGATATGGTATCTCCGCCATCACGGAAGACACTGGCGGTGCAATTACCAGAAAAATAACCCGGTTACGATTTATTCACCCCCGCCGAATACTTCCACTTTCCCAGAGATGGTTCCTGGATAACCTCTAACACCCGCAGCGGCGACAGCCGTTGCATTACCTATCGTCGGAATCGTAATTGCACGGGGTCGGTGATATATCGGGACCGCGAACCTCGCTTTCACCACGGGTCCGTGAGTGTGGCTGATGAGGATTTACGAGGTAAAAATACACCGACGGACCAAGAGGTGAAGGGGAGGAGGGTAAAGGGGCCACGGATAAGAAGGACGGAACGTAGAAACGAGAACTAATGGCCGATACGCGAAAAATCGGATAATATCGCCGCCTCATCCCCCTCTTCTCCATTAATAACGCGCTTACCGCCGTTACGCTCGGTAATTTGCCACGAGCGTACACAAGTAGCGGGCGCGCGTGCAATTTGTATTAATATAAATTACATTGTACGGCCGATGTCGAAACCGTTATCCGGTCGGATTTGCATTCCGCGCGGATGTTCGACGCCGATGCGACCGTCCACCAGCAGCGTCGAGATTCGCCGCGCGCGATACCCTTTCGCCTCGATTCGATTTTTTCCGCGCGAGCGTAATACGCGCGTGTCGCGAAGCGTACGAGCGATTAGCGAATTATCGAGTCGTGCATCGCTCCTCTGCGTCGTGATACCTACTCACGAAGTCTGACACGGACGTTTAAACAGGATTTCGCTCACGGGGGGTCCGAAGTGATCCTCGCCGATTTTAACGAAATTTGGCACGATCGTAGGTCTAGGTGTGCAACAATTGTGACCGGAATTATAGTCGCAGACGGGGGGCCAGTAGTGAGAAAAATTAGTGCAAAGTTTGGGAAAAGTACACTCGAGTATCACATCGAGTAGACTATGTGCATTAATAGTAATTGTACCGTATGACTTTAAACATAGGGTTGAGGGTATGAATTTTAGCGAAGTTTATCGAAGGAAGAATATATAAATAATACTCGAGTGTATTTAAATGATGTTTTCAAACTTCACACTTATTTTTCTCATAAAAATACCACAATCTACGGCTGCAATTTCGGTTACGATCGTTACATACCTAAACCTACAATCTTGTCAAATTTCGTTAAAATCGGTGAGGGTCACTTCGGACTCTTCTGAGCGAAATTTTCTCTAATAGCCAGTATCAGGTTTCGGTACTTTTTCGAAGCGGGGGAATCGGTCGAGCGACGTTCCAACGAGTTACAAACGACCTGAAAAAGATGGTCGCTTGCAAGATAACCCGCGAGCTCGAGTTTTTTCGAGAACTGGGATACGTCGATGAAACGAAGGGAGGGGGTTAAACGGGGACGAATTTAAACGAGGGTCATTCGAAAACCTCTCTAAGTCCACCAAAAATTCGGTCGTCCTTAGGATCCACCGGCGACTCATTTTATCGAGTCACCCTTTCATTCACGAGACTGAATGGAGTTCGCGTGGGGGGTCGGTGGTGGGGTACGGGTGAATATTAGGCTGCTCGCGATATAATCCCTTTCCGTGCCCTCCTTTCGATCCGATTTTCCGCGGAATTCCCCCAAGGACTCCGAGTCCCGTCTTGACAAGCGACGCCAGTGACTCCGATATAGGAAAGGGCTCTCTCGACAAATTTTCTGCGATCCTCCCGGAAGGATACTTTTCCCCGTTCTCGATTTTCAATATCCGAGGAATCTCCTCGAAAACGCGATTCGTGAGTCGATACACTCCCAAGAACCGAACGTACACGGTGTATCTAAAAAGGAACGACGTTGGTTCTGCAAGAATGTTTATATTACGAATTCTTAGCATTTTTACGATAAATTTAACGTTTATTTATAGATGACTCGATTCCACTTTGATCTTCAAGATTATCTTCTATTTTGCTCGTTTTTCAGTTTTCAAATTTTCTTTCGGGAACAATCATGGCAGGGTTAGGTACTTTTATCAACCTCCTCGAGCGTTTTCAAGACGATATTCAATAAATAATTTTTGAAGTGGTCGAAACGAATGATAGTGTTACGCTTAGAGGTCGTTTTTAAAGTTGAAATGGGAGAAGCAGTGTCTAATGCGCTGCTTCTTGTACATCATAGTGCTCACAATTATTTTTCGAGATTATGTCAGTTGCAGAGTACCGACGAGAACTCTCGTCGCTAAATAATAACCTAGACGCCTTTTCTTAGAGTTGAAACGCGAAAACTAAGTCCTGCTTACGTTTTTCAGATTATATCCGAATCTTAGAATCCGGTATCTTAGAAGTTAATTTACGAGTACCATTAGATGTCTTTTTCAATAATTGTCCACGAATATTGTACGCGCGAACACCATTAATAATTAAATAATTTTAAAGAGTTTGAAACAAGTACAATTGACCCCTTTGGTAGTTCTAGCGTTAAACTTCACCGAGATCTTCTCAGAACGTACCAAGAGTGAACTCCTTGTGGGTAGAGAAGGTAGAGAGTAGCCTTGCTAGAGGGTCGAGAAGATCACGTGCGCATAGTGGAAGAGAAAAGATTGTAGGGAAGCTCGAGAATATGGTAAGGTGTGCTCCACCTTGGCCTCGTTAAATATTTATAAAATGGTCGCGGGTTATAAGTAAAACGGCGTATCGTGTCGGATAGTTCGTGTAGCTGCTGGCTCGCGCGTAGAGCCATGATTTCCATTTAATGTCCCATGAATATCGTCCCGAAACCACGGAGACCTCGCGCGACCGCGAGTTGGACTCGCGATCCCGCTTTAACTTCCACCGTGCACGCAGGATGTGGATCACACGCGTATCCGCGGCACGGGGAGTTACCATCGTGGTCGTAAATCGGCGTTTAGCCGACGAGATCGATGGGACATCCGCCATGGATAAACGGAGGATGGTCTTGTACTCATTTTCCACTGAGGGGGAATTTTAAATGAATAGTACGAACGCGAGAGAACGATAATTATGGTTGACACGTGAAGGTACGCGATCTGGGTTGTATACGATGTACAGAGGTCGCCTAATTTCTTTTCCTACCATGGACGATAGGATTTCAAGGTGATATTTAATTCTTGTTATGTACTTATGAGTATTCAAGGTTACCTTTTCGAAACGAGTAATTCCAGAATTTATGGATACAGAAGAATAATTAAATTCGTCGACGGGTAGAAAATTAGAGGTTTTGATTCGTTAATTTTGAAGAAACGCCGGGCTACTCGAGTCGGATGGTTCACCGTGTATATTCTAGGGAGAAAGAAAGATCAATCTTGGAATGGAATTGCGAGTCGCGTCGGGTTAGACGTTTTATTCGAGCTTCGTGAGACCTGTGACTAAGCAAACTTATTTGACGTTGTTCACGAGACGATTTTAGCACTCTTGTGACACATTTTTACGTCAGAATTGTATACAGTATGTATTGCAGGGCGAAAGAAAGATCAATCTTGAAACAGAATTACGGTTCCACCGTTTTGAATTTAAAGAAATGTTTGGAAAAATGTTGGGAAAAAAATGATTAGTTCTGAAATGGTCACTAGTCCAGATTAGGTTACAGATTTCAAGTAACCATCGTGAGGTCTGTAACTGAACAAAATTACTTGCTGCAAAGATAATAATTATACTTGTAACTAGTCCTTAAAGCATCAGAATTGCATACGACATGTATTCTAGGAAAAAAGAAAGATCGATTCTTCGCGAGGTTCGTGACCGAGCAAGTGCTCGACACTATTCTCAAGATAATTGTAAAGAAATGCTACTACGAACACAAGGAAATAATTATACTCGTAATGCCGGTTTACCGTACCAAAGTACGATATATATTCTAGGAAGAAAGAAAGGTCAGTCCTGAAATGGTCTCGCAAGTCTGGGTTAAGTTAAACGTTTGAGTCAGTCTTCGTAAGGCCTGTGACTGTGCAAACAGACTCGACACGGTCTACAAGACCGATCCTTTCATCTCTTTAAAGTATAAGTAAAGATAAATACACGGTATTTATATAAGTCCGAGCAGGTGGTACAAGAAGTAAAAAATGTAGAATAAATTTTCTTTTTACGAAGCTTCTTGGAACAAAATTTTTATTGGACGTTTTCGACTTACTTTCGCAGAAGTTACCCTCTGATCTTGTACACCCCCATTCCACTACATTTTCTGCCTACGAAGTTTCTTCGAACAAAATCTGATTACATGTTTTTGACTTATTCTCACTCCATAAAATTTTCTTTCTACAAAGTTTCTTCGAACAAAATCCCTACTAGGCATTCTCAATTTACCCCCACTCTGTTAAATTTTATTTTTGCAAAGCTTCTTTCGATCAAGTTCTTATTAGACACTTTCGATTTATTCCCACTTCACTGAATTTTGTTTTTACGAAACTTTTTCGAACAAAATTTTTGTCACACATTTTTACTAATCGGCTAAATTGTTTTTCTGCAAATCTTCCACGAAACAAAATTCTTATCGCACATTTTCGACTTACTCTCACAAGAGTTACCTTCTCTCCTATTCGTATCACCACTCCACCCTCTACAGGCGTAACTGCAAACTATCCACAACCCACGTGGTGGGTTAATCTAACCTAAAATCGCACGTGAATGAAAAGATCGCAGAACAAATTGCGTCGATAACGACTCGACGGAGAAATCCATGTCCCGTGTCACGGGCGGACAGAATTGACGAGGAATATCGGGAGCACGGGTGGGAAACGAGAACTCGCTCGTAATAAAGGTAATTTCCATGGAATTCCATGGACATCGCAGAGCACGCGCACGGGAGAGCCTCGGGTAATTTAAGTCCTTGGGGTCCATGGGTTTCATGCATAATATTTCAAGAGGAGGAAAAATGTTGCGTCCGTAGATTCCTGCGGTTCTACGAGCAGGAAGATGCCCCGGTGAGCGCGACTCCTCGGGAATCCCCCCGCTTCTTTCACCTTTCCCTCGAGTATTTCATTGTTTCTTTTTTCTTCGTTCGTTGTCCGACCATCGCCAACGAGGACATTTGTTTTCGCGTTAGATCCGATGGAAAGTTGTCGCCTCTTTCAGCCTCGTGAAAAATGCATTTAAATATCTCTTCGCGCGTATTCCACCTGCTCTGCCTTTTCCTCCCTTTTTTCCGTTTATTTTCCCCCTCTCGCGATGTATTTTCCATCCCGTTCTCTCTGACGCGCGATGGTAAACGTTCCCTCTTTCCTTTTATGCCTCGTCGAGCACGAATCCCCCTATGGTCCGCGGGAGAGCAGGACGAATGAAAATAATGTTTAACGTCTCTCGGAACGACGGAAATTTTTGTAGCAGCTCGAGGGCCGCACCTGCTGCACATACACGCGAGTTGCACATACTCGTACACATGCACGAGTTGCACGTTTCGCGCGGAACGGAAACGCGGGAATTCAATGGGCCGCTCCTGCCTATCCAACGCGCCAGGATTAACAAATATTTTCTTTTCAAGGGAAATGTTGAAAAAATTATCGCAACAGGGGTTGTTGTTTCCGATGTACACCCACGAAGAGAGTACGACGAAACGGGAATTTGCGAGGATGGTCGGTTCGGGGTCACGGCGCGGCACCGAAAATACCCGCGGGACCTTGGAATTCTTGGCACGAGCCGGGATGAACTCTTAATAACATCGGGACAAGAGCTTTCGCGGTATTTATTTCCACCTAGAAATACTTGAGCTACTTTCTCTCTCGTAGACGGAGAAACGTCGTTACGGCATTGTTTAACGAAATTCCCGGCATACCACTCTGCGGGATATTAAGGAAAGCGGAAAGGAGAAAGATACCTGTCGAGAAGAGACAATTTTTAGAAATGTCCAGAAACGAGGAGGGGAGACAAAATTGAGAAATGACGGAAAAGTAGCGAGATAGCTCCTAGAGTCGTGAAAGAACATTTTTTGTGATTAGGTGAAGGTTGTATTAGAGAGATTGAGTGAAGAAACAGATAGTAGTTATGGAAGAAGAATTTTTGTGAATTTTTAAGAGCAGTCAAAGGCTAAAGATGGTTAAAAATTCTCAGTCATGAAGGTTTATACACATACTTTATGTGTCACACAGGGAACAAAATTCCCATAGTCGTGAAGGCTCGTACCGATAGTTTCGGTTACGAATTGAATCTAAATCTTGTCTAACGGAACATTTCTGAGCCAGAGGCGATAAGAAAGTGGTGAAAACCATTCGCATCGACGGAGCTCCAAAAGCTGTTAAAATCCTTTGTCCTCGAACACCCGAGGTTCTACCAGAAGGTAGATTCCCAGGACGCGTAACAATATTTTCGTCGGTACACTGACACGATCCTCGTGGTGTTCGTGTAGCGTACACTAGTAATGTGTGTGATTCAGGGAACGGATCCCTATGGGTGGAAGTGCCCCCGTAAGACCTTTATCGGGGCAATAGTCAGCCAACAACTCGCAGTTATCGTCAATTGCGGCAGTCAGCGGCGCTGATAGGGCCAGGGGTATCACGGGAAGCGGGCGGAAGAACGCGTCGAGGCCAGAAGAAAACCCGTAAAGGGGTAATGGCCGAGCTGACCCCGAACAATTTGTCTCAAATCACGGACAGGTGACCGAACGTCGTTACCATTGTGAAATTGTAACAAATAACGCGATAGAGGAGCGAAGACAACGAATGATTCGAGATTCATGGGCAGAGAATAATGGTTATCGCCATATTCGTTCACAGATCACGAACAAAGTTATCCACTTATTCTCACCAGTAGGTATCATCTGTCAGAGGGTCAAACTTGGAATAACTATACTCGGTTCAAAGAGACGAGTCATTGAAAAGAAGTTCGTGTGGATGGAATAGAAAAAACAACGAGTGTTCTTGTTGTATCGTAGTTAGGAATATCGTTGTACTTCACACGGTACGTTTTCGATAAATGTGAAAGCCTCGGGACCAAAATTCACATTTACGGAGAACAATCCACGATACTTTATACCTCTGTTGGTCGTAGAAAAGAATATGTAGTCAAAGAGACCTCCATAGCAGCGGGATAAACTTTTCACATTTATCGTGCACCTCGGTTTCACATTTATCGTGTACCTTGGTTTCAAATTTATCGTGTACTTCGATTTTACATTTATCGAGACAATGCCGTACCTGGTATACGAATACAATAAGTACATGCGTTATTTCTCCTATTGAAAAACTATTTGAAGGATTCTCGTGTTAGAAACAATACCATTTTTTAACAAATCTCCGTCGATGTACTCGCGGATCGTAGTCGATTGTAATATATTCGATGCGACAGAAACGCGACCGAATCCTAGCAAAATGTATCGCTCCGTTCAACCGAATGCACAATGAACTGTAATTTCAATGCAACAAACCGCGCCGCTTCCCGCGAAGTTACAACCCGTCGTTCGCGTTACTACTTCCGGTCGTGGAAGGGGGACAGACGAGGGGGGTTGGTTGCGCAGATAGCGCCGGCAAAACGCTCGATACAACTATTACAATATCCAAGTCGTGATAGTTACGGCCGACGCCACAAATTTCAGTTAATAGCTCCGCTCGTGCAGAGGCTCTCGGTATCGCGACCGTCGCGCGCCACGTGTTGCACGCTCGTTCGTACATGCCAACTGCGAAAGAAGCGCGACGAATGGGCGCCTGATAATCCTACGAAGAGAATAAACGGTACTTGGAATGGGTGTTAATTTCATCCATGATTTTTACAAGCTTCTTGTAAAATGCTTGCTGATTCTTACAAGAAGGATGTCTTGATTAATTTTTAATTTTCGTTGGATATTGCGAGAATTATTTTTCGAGAACTCTGTCATAGAGTGTAACGCTAGCACCCTTCTAGCATAGTTTTCTAGAAGGGGGAGGTATATTTGAAAGGAGTGAAATAATTTTCGTTTGATGTCTCTCAAATAACTAGGAAACATTGGAATTATTTTCCAGAACCCTAAAAACTCCACGATCACCCTCCACCGAACGAAATACCATATTTTTCCAAAGGGGGGCCACAAGGCTGAACTATTACATCAAACTTTTCGCCGGATATCCATCGAAAGAATTACTCATTCAATATTTTCGAAAGCCCCTGTAACCCAACACTTTGCCCCATCGAATACGATCTCTCTTCTAAGAGAGAGGGGGGCACGGGATTACACGCGGAAGTGGCCAAGTATGCAAAACCGTACCCGGTGGCGCGAAAGCACCGAGGATGTCGTCAGAGGGGCGTGTTGAAAATATTAGCACACTCGAAGCGGCGAACGGTTCATTTTCAATTACCGATAGCGCACCCGCATGGCGCAGAGGGAAAAGGGCCGGATCGGTTTACGGTCGGAGGGTAACGCGAGCAACAGACCGAGAGTTATGGTTTTCGCGTTACCCCGTCGCCCCAAGTGATTCGCCGCGTTATCGGTGCTCCTGGAGCGACTCGTAAACCACGATGTACATACACCGGTTGCGTCGAGATAACCGCGAGGAACCGGTAACGAGTCTCCCTCGCCGCGTATCGTCCTTGTTCCCTCGGATAAAGATAATTGCCCCGTTGGACGTCTCGGTTTCTCAGGGCGTTTGAATTACCGTAGTGGAACTCGGTGGCGCGCAGACTGGCCGGTACTCCTAGCTGCGAATCGGTTCCCCACTCGTGCCAGGTGCGACGGAAACGTCCCGAAGACTCTCGGTAGGAACCCGGCGCGCTTGGAAACCCGCTAACGAGCACGGACCATTTTAACGAGTCGCGGTATCGGATTTCGAATCCTGATTAGCACCGGGACGACCCCTTTCCACTCTCGATCTTCGTGCTCGATAGGAGCAGAGCCAGTGGAATTAAAGCGACGATGAAAATTAGATCGATCCGGGGTGACGATTCGTTTCGAAACGCAAAAACCCACCCCCCTTCGTACTTACGGGATTTTCTTTCGCGAGAAGTAAATTAGGGGGGCAGGTAGGAGTAGGTAGGTAGGTTGGTAGGTAGTTTCTTGCGAAACTCACGGAACCAGAGTTACCGGGCACTTTAATTGCGCGCGAAAGTTGGGATTCGTCGAGTTTTGAGCGTAATTACGTTCGCGCCGGAGCGGTAAGCGCCTTTTACTTTTAGACAAATCGATACGGCCGCTCGACGACCTTTGTGCGGTCGATTAGTCGCGAGCGAGTAATCAATTAACCATTGAAAGCAACGGAGCAAGGTCGGCCGGTGGAGAGTCGGTAGTGACCAAGACGTCGCGCGACGGTTTTTAATAATAAACTGTCCGGGGGAGGGGAAGGAAAAAGAAGACACCCTGTCTGCGTTTAAAAATACGCTCGGCGTGGGTTGAGGCGGTAAAGGTGGTGGGGGGAGGCGATGACACGTACGCGGAGGAACGGAAAATAAAATACGAGAGATATCAGAGCGAGACCGATCGACAGGCTTTTGTCTGCGATATTTTTTCGAGTTTTTTTTTCCCCGTGTTTTTCCGTTACGTTCGGCGCGACTTTTTTTCGATTTCCTGGAAAATTGAAATATAAATTCGACGTCAACCGGATCTCGTCCGATTTTTCACCAGGCAAAATATCGACCCTTTCTCTCTGTAACCCCTTCCCTCGGTAGCGTTGTTCTCCGTCCTATCGTTTCCGGTCGACGTTTTCCCGTCGTCTCGCGGAAGCGAGAGGTGGAAACGACTTTCCGCGAGGATGCAACAACCGGTATCTCGCGATTCTTATTACCGTGGCTCGTATTTCCCCTGTTGACGTCTGCTCCCCCTCCCCATCCTATATTCCTGTTTCTCGACATTTCCATAGGTACGAGTCGCTCTTCTTATCGAGCAGTGATCTTCTATCGTCTTTGAGTTTTAGTTATTCGAATCGTGCCCGGAGAGGTACGTTGGATTGTTTTTCTTTTCTTTTTTTTTATTGCGTCATTCCGACGGTTTGCGTTCTGTGAAAGAGTCGTGCAGGTCGAGCGCGAGAACACAGTCGCGTCGCATCGACGAGTGGAGGGGATGGTCACTTGGCAACGAGGTAGGTAGTGGGAGGAGCGAGTGGGAGTGGGGAGCATCGGTGCGTTGCCTTGATAATTGCAGAAATGTTTTCCCCTGCAATAATCGAGGTTACACGGTATCGAGAAAAATTGTCGAAAATTAATTTCAATATTCGAAACAGAGGGAAGGTGCATCGTACCGGCGATTAAGAATTTCATCGAAAAGTGCACACTTTTAAATTTTCACTACCTATTTCTTTTACCATTTCTAAATTAACTTCGTTCCCCTACCTTTCTACAATATTCTCCATTTGTTCGATTGTAAACAAATTTTACTCGGACTCTATTTATCAACGATAAAATAAGTATTTGTACTCCAAAAAAAATAATAGAATTTTATTTTCATTTTTTATCGCGTGGAGTAGTTATCGGTGAAACAAGCGGGAGAAATAATATCGAAAGTCTCGCGTGCAATTTTCACCGGTGCGTGATGCATCAGCGATAAATAATCGAGGAAAGCCTGTGAGCATCCAACAACCGGGAGTTTGCGTCTCCGCGCTAAATCCGGCTATATGATCTGCGATCCAATTTTCCCGGTTTTCCATTCCATTCACCTTCTTGTGTTCCTCGACCCCCCTACTCTTCCGTCTCGTCCACGGGGGGTTCGAATTTTCAGCAACAAACCGGACGAAAAAACACGATCGTCCGGGTTGAGGGGCAAGGATTCGAGAACTATGGGGAACACGATTGAGAAGGAACCGGGGAATTCATCAGCGCCCCTCCACCTGCTTCCTTGCTCACCAAGGATACGATGAACGTGACCACACTGTACGAGCTCGCTCCTCCATTAGGATTAGAAGAACGTTGCCGAAGCAACCGAGAGCAACGGGGGGAGTCGGTGTTGGTAAAGATTTAAGGGCGACGCGCGTGCCTGGATTCTCAGGGCTGGCTTCGAAAATCTCGTGGTCAGGGGGCGATGGAAATTTTTGGTGGGGAAGACGACGCAATTGGAATTTAGAACGAATAGCGACGACGGTTAATTTAATTTTGCAAAGCTTGAAGAGAAAGTCTAGGGATGATGGTATCGAATAATGCGAAATAACGGTGCGGAACTCCTGGGGGGCGGGGGGCACAATGGTAAAATGGTATCGAACGACTCGAGGTAACAATGTGGGTCTTTTAGGGCCCTTCCATATATGGTACAAGTGTGCACAGAGTATCGAATTATAGGAGACAGCAGTGTGACACCTCTTGGGGGGCCCCCCGAGAATGGTAAATGTGTACAAAGAGTATCGAATGGTACGAGACAATAGTGTGGGACTCCTTGCGAGCCCTCAAAAATAATAAAAGTATACGGAGAGTATCGAGTGATATGAGACGACAGTGTGGGACCCCTTGGGGGCCCCCCGAAAATAGAAGAGTATCAAATGACACTAGACAATAATCTGAAATCATTGTGGACCCCCTCAAACATGGTAAAAGTTTGCGTAATGTATTGATTCGCATAAAATAACTATGGAACTCCATGGGGGGCCTCCCAAATTTAGAAAAGTGGACTCAGAATGTCAAAGGACACGAAACAATAATGTAAGACTCCTTGAGGGCCCCTGTAAATGATACAAGTGTATCGAACGACAGAAGATAACAGTGTGGGGCTCTTTGGGGGGCTCCCTATAAATGGTAAAAATGTACGTAGTGTACCGAAGTACCTATTTTTGAAAAGCATCCTCATTTAGAAGCCGACGAATATATGATCAAACATCTAACAGTCGTTTCTATGTCAACTTTTACGCAACAACGAGAAGGATCGGTGAGCAAGTTAGATCTCTGACGAAGTCACTGCACCGTTAATTGGAGACGATAGCTCATGCTAATTCATAATCCCGCTGGCACAATTAGTCGGTAACGATTACTAATTTCCCACGAACCAATTAGAGCTTCAGCGATCCCCGAGTGCGTTACCCCCCGTCGTTGTCGTCGTCGTCGTCTCCATACACCCTCTCCCTACCGCCATCTTCCCCGACACATAATCACTCAACTGGCGCGGATACCCATCTGGACCGAAGACGTAAGTAGATCAAAGTAGTTCGAAGCGACGCGACTTCGCTCCCGGGGCGCAAGTAGTTAGGATGTTATTTGCGAATCGACCGGCGAGAAACTCGAACCAAGATTACGTGGTTTCGGTTTTCCTGCATATAATCGGTTCCAGGTGGTGGGAGGGGAGGGGACGCCGTAACCACGAACTCCAATCAAAGCAGTCGAATTAAATGCTCGTTGGAAATGCGATTCCCTTTGCGCTTCTGTTGCCGCATTTTACATTAAAAATCTGTTCACGATCTGGATACCTTCAATAAACCAGAGATGATTAAAATTCGTATCCGGGTACAAATTTCGGATAATGAAAAAAGATAAACGATTTTTGATCAATTATAATTCGATTCGTGTAAATTGTATTCCACATTAGACGAAGCAACGTAGAGAATGAATAAATAGTTACACGGAATTTTTAATATTAAAATATTCATATTATCGGAATAAAAATTTACCAATAGGCTCATCGACGTATGGCTCTCGTAACAATTTTTATAATACATTCATAGCTACGTGTATTACTCTGCAATTGACTTTATTTTCGTTGCAATATTAACTGAGTCGAATCTGTTCTTAAAATACGGCATTAGATTACTAATGACGACAGTTAGTTAGTGAGATAGGTTCAAGAGAGCAAAAGTTCCCAACCCAGGTAACATAATTGATCAGATCGGGTAAATACATTGGTTTTATCCTCTTTCTTTCAATACGAGGAAGCCCACGAACAAGCTGTCGCGCGGTAAATGTCAGATTCTTTTCGAGAGAACCTACCGGGACAGAGTACAACCCTTGTGCCAGGAAATTGAATCGAGAGGACCGTGGAATAAAATCTAGCGTCGAAAGAACTTCCTATAGAACCCGTGGATTCGCACACGGAATCCCAGAAAGGTCAGAGAACACGGAAAGGGTCTTCGTTGGGGGATCTAGCCGCGATAAAGCCTCGGGTTCGAATCCTCGAACAAGTCTCCGCAGGCCTTTTACAGTGAACACGAGTTCTATGCATCATTCAATACCTGGCGATTAGCTGTTCCTCTTTGCAAACTTGTGTAGCCTGTTGGTGGATTTCCATCGTGAATATTTTACTACCAGCGAGATTAGAGACTAATCACTCATGTGGACTCGTATCTTGAACACAAATTGTCTCGAATCTAAGAGGTAGTTTCACGGTAGAAAATATTACCCACTCAAGATCGCATCTTGTCGAGTAGATCACGAGAGATACCATTACTTTATCTTCAGAACGTTGAGTCACGGAGCAGACGGTAGAAATAAAGGACGAAGTGGAACATAATCGGTGACCTTGAGCGACTAATACCCACCCATCCCCAAGCCAATAGCTCGTAGATATCCTCTCCTCACCTAGTCCAATATACTCCAACAGTTATTCTCCACACTCTCACGTGAACCTTTAGCAAAGTCTATTGCGACCTTGAACTTCTCCCTATGTCCAAGTCAATGGCTCATAGAGAACTCCCTCTTCTGGTTCAATGTACTACAACAGTTCTCCTCCATACTATCGCGGGAACCTCTATCCACTCGTTTCTCTTCCCCCACCAAAGAGAAGAAAACCGTTCTTCAATTGGCGTTGTTGCAACAAACCGACGAAATACCTATAAACGGGGTGGATGTGCCTTCGGATGAGCAAATAACCGAGCTTGCAAGTCGAAAGGTAATAGTTACCAGAGGGGGGGGGGGGTACATGTTCATTCGGAAATCAGACGGGTCGTTAATCACCGTCTGTCACGTCGCACGGAAACGTTCTGTCAATTGCAGCCTGTGCTACGGTTGGAGGGGGCAGGATAGGGGGAGGGGGGGATCATTTCGTTCGCTGGTTGAGAAGATTCGTGCTTGCCACAGGACGCGTTACTCGTTGTGGTAATTGGATACACACGACTCGCGGAACCCCTTCTCGTAGCGAAATCTGTGGGGCGGGGGACGGGGAGGGGGGGGATAAATTTTCATTAGACAAGTTGCGCAACTTTCGTTGCAAAACAGAGAACATAACACCGGTGGCAAGTAACGCCATAAATCCTTCCCCTCTGTCACGTGGTGTAGCCTTCCCCCCTACTTCGTAACCCCCTTGTGACTTTAAATTCCCATTCGCTCGGGGAACCCTTCGCTCACAGGGACGACGAACGAGAACCGTCTGGCGATAAGCGTTTCAGAAGCAATTTGTGCCGTGTGCGTTTGACGTATCGCGTTTCGGTTAACTTTTCCGCCGTCTTTCCTCCGTTTCTTTCATCCGGGGAGAGGGGAGGAAAGGAGAAGGGGGGACGCGAGTTCACAGACTCTCCAAGTTGAAGAATTAGGCACCAAAGAGATAGCGCACAACGAGAAGATCTCACTGTTTGACGATGAGGATTACAAATATACGAGACGCTGTACGAAATTATCAATACGCGTGGCACGAGCGAAACAAAAATGGCGCCCGGTGTAATACGTTCCACTTCGCTTTTGGAAGCACTTTCGCGATGGAGTTAATTATTTCCAAACCGTGATCGAACGAATTCGAATGAAATTGCAACATTCGGTCATTTAAAGTTTAGTCGGTTTCAAGCACACGATTGTTCCCGTACGAAATGTTAATTTACGAGGTACGGATATCGAATTTTTAAAACGAGCTCGAACAATGAATGGGTGCGCATTCCTGGAAATGACTTTCCCTCAGTTCGAAGAAACGTGAACAGCGATGATCCAGAATACGGGCAACGAACTTTATCAATAACCGAGGCACCCGGTGTAACGCGTTTAACGAACCTCGGATGCACGATACGGTGAGCTTGTAAACTTGCGATTGGACCGTATCGATCGGCGCGAATGAAGCGTGCGAGCGTGGAAAAACTTCATTTCGAGTTGCAATCCGGTTGGAAATCAAACGCGAAACCTCCGTGTCCTGCGAAAAAGTTACGTGGAATTGTGACATCGACGAAGCGAGAGGAAGATGAGCTAGCCGTTCGTTTCGCCGGGGTGCCTCTTCAATGGCGAAACAAGCTGTTATTGTATTCCGATCGCAACAGAGGAATCTCGTTTTCGGTCCGTTTCCATGAATCCCCCACGGGGATAGGGAGTGGGGGGAGGTCCGTGTATCGACGAGCTCGATGAAAAAATGGTCGTTCCCCGCCCCTTTCGTCCAGAAATCCGCCGCCCGACTACTCGATTCGGCCCATTAGGGTTCTATCTCCTCGGCGTCGCAGAAAACCTCCCATTGTTCGGTCCATTCATTTTTTTTTCCTTTTTTTTTCTTGCGCGCGATAAAACGCCGTCTGTCGCGTAAAAGACAGCGGGTAGAGAGTCCATTAGTAGGAAGACGCGCTGGGGTTCGAGCGTTTGTCGATCGATTTGATTGTTCGTCGATTGAATAGCGTTTCTATATTTCTTGCGTACGAATCGATGTCTGCGGATGACCTTTCCCTTAGCCTCGAATTGTTTGGCAGCTGAGAGATTGGAACGGTCGCTTTGTATAAAGTGACCTTCCAAAGACCTTGAAAAAAAGTTTCTCGTAAAGCGTGAATTCGAGAAGGTGAGCCCTGGAAGGTAGGCGTGGCTCCGTTGGTAGGAACGAGCCAGGGTGATCATGTGTACATCTAAGCGACACGTCTCGAGCGAGTCACTTATTGTTCGGTGCCATCTCGAAGCGGTATCAAGAAAGATTCCTCTCTGTGTCTCTTTGGGACTCATATTTTCACGCCTCTGTCCCTTTGGGCTTCATCTTCTATATACTTTATCACGGATCACCTAGAGTCGCTTAAGGGTTCGCTACGATGCCTTGGTTATTGATAAAATTACTCGATGACATTCGATCTTTGTAATTCTTCGACAGAAGAACTTTGTCATACTTTTTTATAACCTTGTTTGTTCATTACACTCTTTTATCGAAAAATTTTCTACGTGCTTCGCTTATTGATAACCGCCGATCCCCGTTTGCGAACATTATGCGACACACGACAGTCTGTACCATCCCTGGAGACCATGAGCCACGCTATTCCTGTTTTAATACAATTAGAAAGTTTCCACGTGTTGCTCGCTATATTGTACACTGTACCTTGAAAACCATACTTTTCAAAAACTATATTTTACGGTATCGATTCTGTCGGTACAGTTTCCAATATAAATTTACCGCAAGAATGATATTCTTCTAAAAGAAAGTTCAACAATTTCGATGCCTCGATTGATACAACTACATACATTTATTTTTCATAGAATGTGAAAGTAACAACAATACGGGGTGCCTTGATTGCGATTCCAATCGTGGTACAGATCACTAAACTGGATTTTGGCGCAGTAGGTAAATAAATTTCCCTCTTTTTTCTTTTTCCACCGGATTTCGACAGGGCTTCCCTAAAGAATCTTGCCAAGCGTTTCATTCTATTCGTCGAATCCCCCCTTCACGCCCCCTGTGCCTCAACAAACTCCGGGAGCCGTTTTCACCTTCGATTATCGAGCTCAGCGCGCAGTTTTATCGGGCGCCAACACGGACAGTTTAATTTTCACTTATCCGACGAATTATTAAGTTGGAATATTCGCCGGACCGATCCACGGGTCCGCGGGGGTTATTACAATTTTCAGCGACGCGATTTAAATATTTGAAGAGCCACGCGAAACGTTATTTCGCGTCCCCCTATTGATCAGGGCCGTGTGGCGCGCGCATTATCCGCCGTTATTATTCGAGTGGCCGTTTAAAACGATATCGTTCGTTATCTGGCGGTAGGCGCGAGTGAAATCGGAAATGAAAGCGGCCGGAAGCGGTTTACGCGGAACGCGACGTAATTCGTTGAAAGCACACCCGCGATGGAGGCATCACGGACTTCGGTCACGTCGACAAGGCACAGAGAAAAACACATCCGTCATTCGCGGGACCGTTGTCGTGTAAATAAAATACAAAATATGAAAAAAAAAAAATCGTTTCAAAGGCCGCTCTTTTCATTTCCAACGTCCATGCGAAGATAACGCGCGACACACTCCCCCCTCCCCGTCTCTGTATTTCTTTTTTTTTTGTCCTCCCCTCCCCATTCGGGGCTGCATTCGTGAAAAATGTCCCTTTCACGTATCTGACTTCAACCGGTGATAAATTAATCTAGATACGTTGAATGAGAACGCGGAAGAGGATGCACACGAAAAATTCGTGTGATGTGAGACATTTGTACCCCCAACCGCCCCTCGTCGTGTCCTACTATCGAGAACTTTTGTAATAACGAAAGGAATACGTATGTAGAGTTTGATTGTGTTTCGAAACGCGGGTTTTTTCCGTTTCTCGAAAATTAAATGCACCCATCTAATGTACAACATGAAAGATCGTAAACGGTGACCGTCTGCCTCGTACTTCGGTAATATTTAATTACGTTAAAAGCGGACCAACGTAACCGATACGTTCAGCTCCGTACACACGATACAATTGCGAGCAACCGGAAACCAGTGCCTTTGAAAGCGTTCCGCGCGCGCAAGGTGGTCCAGTGACTATTAGCATCTTAATTATTTCGCAAGACGCGGCAGTCAGCGGAACGTTTGTCAAAGGTTACGAAACGTTAATAATTTATCCATGAAAGAGGGGGGAGGAGGGGAGATACAATGTCCAATGTAACACCAAAAATAGAAACCGTGAAGTTATTCGTTCCACGAGAATTACGACCTAACGAGATAAAAATTTTCCCAAGTATCGTATACAGGGTGTTTCAGAAATACATGTCTATAATTCAGGGGGAAAATATATGCACCCTTATACGCAGATTGAGTATACCCACAAATGAAGAATGCCGTGCGAACGCATGTTCTGTACTTCCGAACATTTTGTTTCACTCTCCGTCAAATAAGTGTGGGTCTATCCTGACCCACGCTACCAAAAAACATCGTCGATTTCCTCGACTCGAAATGAGTAATTTAACCCGGGAACTCTTTGTACTTCAGAATCGATGAGACGATCGATAGAGTGACGAAACACGGAAGAAAGGTAAAGCTGGGTCTGTACTGACTCACGCTACTAGAATCATCGGTCGATGGAGGCTTGATTGTCCATAACTCGAGAACCAAGATACATAGAACATACCTACAAAGGACATATTTTACTTATTTTAGTGCATTGCTTCATATCCTTTAGTAGGTACTGTATTATACTTTAGTATGGATATATATACTTTTGCAACACTTTGTACAAAACCTTAACTCCGCGAAAATTACGATCCAACGTGATGAGAATTAAATAGAGAGCTGCCTGAACGATCGTCCGATCGAATAAACGTCGCGATAAAAGGCTCCGCGTGAGTTTTCGTCGTTCGAATAAAAATTCCGGTCATCCACGCTGGACGAGCCAGCACAATGGAACAGACATCGTGTTGCTCAGGGCAGCGCAGCGTGAAATGGTAAACAGGTCTTCGTAACGAGATCGCGAGGCTGAACAGGATGGATGCTTAGCTCGTCGGGCAATCTCGAGAAGCGACGCCCGGAGCCGGAGAACTCGTTGAGTAATGGCGGCCACGCAGCCTCGAACTTCGATTAGACGGAATATAGACCGAACGAGACTCCATCTCCTTAGTGGATCATTTGTTCAAACTCGAAACTCCGAAATTCCATGGAGTGCTCCTCTATTACTCCGATTACTTACCCATTCGTCGTTAATTTTAATCGCTCGTTCCCCACGGAGTACACCGAGACGTAGGGCAACCTGCTATCAGTAGGGGGGCACCAGGAGTGGGGGAGGGGTCCTGTAACGTTGAAAATTAATTGTTGCGAGGAGAACGGGAATCCCCGGCGGCTTTCATCGCGATTTCTCCGGTGAATATCGATAGTCGGTGGCCTGTGTGATAACAACGGATAACAATAGTTATCGCAAAACGTAATACGTTTCTTATCAGTCTTTGATAAGGAAGTTCTGGGTTCAAGCTATGGGGAACTTCGTTTTTATAGCTGTCGTCGATGAATCGATCAGAAGAATTGTCGCAGAGTGACATAACACTTGAACATTATGGCAAATTGTTAACTTTATTCGTTGAATAGATGAAACTCATCGGAAGAGCGACAGTTTTATTATTAAAACATCTAGTGTATTTCTGCTCAGAGGTTTGCGAACTTTTTCAGAATACTTCATCGGAATATTGTTAATCTTTGCGATACTGTCACTTCATGAAAAATAGTTATACGATGACGTTTGTGGGGTCATTTTGAAGGTCGAAGTTTCTATTTTTATGTACTTCCGTTAAATTTTTCGGAAAATCCTTTCACATTTGGAAGCGATTGAAAAAGTGATGAAGGTTTTCTCGAGAAAAATTTCCAATAACCGTCGATTGTTTGGAACATTTTTCGCGCGTTTAAAACTATCAAAAATAAAAGAAATGTTAATCAATGTTGTGCTCCGATTTGGAGTAGTCTACAGGTCGATTAAATTTAAAAACAATCGAACGAAACTTACTCGGTGCTCTTAAATTGACTGTAATTGGGACATCCGTTCTATCGGGTCTAAAAATCGGCGCCTCTGTTCGATAAGTGCTCAAAGTTGGTCCTGATGGTCGCGTAGTTATCCAACTTTACTTCGTATCTCGAGTTCCGACAATGCGTAGCTGGAAAAAGCTCGACACAAAAAAGTCGGCAATGAAATGCTCGTCCACTTTCGTCTATTGATCCTAATCGAGCTAAAGTTCGTCTCGTATTCGTCGCCGTGTCTCGACAGAGAATTACTTAGAGCGTCGCGAAGGAGCGAGCGGATCGTCGAGCGTTTAATTTGCTTTCGACGCTATCGCACCGGGTCCGCAATAAAGCTTTTCCGCTCGTGAAAAGACACGGATAGGAGAGTACTGAAATCGGTTCCGCGGCGCCGTGTAATTTGCGAAGCCGTTTTACTTTAACTCCGGGGCGAGTGCACGCAATCGCAGTTTATCGTTTATCGCGAATGAGAACTGGATACGAAAGTGTATCGAAGACGAGAAACTGATCCAAAATCCTCGAAACTCGTCTAACGATCGATATTATTGCCGGTGTCGTCTCTTTTGAACTTGCACGGGACCAAGATCGCTGCAAGTTCGAGCTTCGGGAAACTGTGCTCGTTATTTTATCAAGTTTCATCGACGCGCTCCAATTTCATTAGGTTACCGAGAGGGGAGCACTGATATTGTGTATTTATTTTGAAGCCAGTCGAAGCCAAGCGTCTTCCATTTTGTTGGCTGTATGCGACGATAACTGTCGAATCGATTGCACGATCAATTTACGATAGAGTAATTAATTACTCAGTGAATTTAACGTAGAATAATTTTCTGGAAAGGATTGTTTGGTGAATTTACTGTGCAATCATTTTTAATCAATGTGTGATTATTTTTTATCGAGTTTATCTGATCAATGTTTGTTTATTTTTAATTAACATACAAGAAAGTTACCGGATCAATTTACAGTGCACTATTTAATGCGCAATCATTTTTTATTTTTGAATTATTTCACTACAAATCGGTTATCCAATCAACTTGGTGCACAGTAATTTTTAATTCCTGATCATTTTCGATTTCTAAATTATTATACTACAAATCAATCATCCGATAGAGCGTCTAATGAATCGTCTCTGAATTATCATTTTACGAATAAATTAGCCGACAAATTGAGTATTTAATAATTTTTTAAATCATTACACTGAAAATCAATCTACCGAATTCACAGTACGTTAATTCTATCTCCCAAAAAGAAATCAATTGTTCAATAAACGTACAATATTTTGTTTCCCTCAAAATCAACTACCCAGTAAACTTTACAATACATTCCAACTATGAAATTCTCACTTTTATCTTCTTTAAACTATAAACTCCAGATCACAAAAATGTTTCCCCGTATCCTTCACAGATTAGTATCTCACACTTAACGGGGGATCTGTTAGAAAAAGAACAGAAAACAGGTGTTTTCTCCCTTTGAACACCCCTAACGCGTACTCTCATTTCTCCTCTGACTCTAATAACACCCCTCGTCTAACCTAAACGCACGTTGCCTAATTCTGTGTCGCGTACTTCTCCCTTTTCGTCACCATCTCCCCTCCAACGGTCCGAGTTGGCGTTTATCGAACGTCAAGTGTAGAGAATTGCCTCGGCCGGTAATTAACAGGGTTAGAAAGCAATTGACTAAAGCGAGCCGCCGGATGTGCATTTACTAAATGCATTCTGCACCCGATCTCGTTCATTCCCGCGGGTGGCGGCGCGTATTCGCCGCTACCCGCGCGGCGTACACCTGAAACTATGCACAGAGGAACGCGTTACCCTCTCCTATCCGCGTCCAGATTCCTGGTAGCATAACCGTCGATACCCCTGACCGAGGTATCCTCGAATCAACCGTATAAAATTACTCTGCATCGTGTGCAAATATTAAACGCAACGAACCGTGTCGGAAATTTCGTTTCAAGACCCGTAGGGGGTCTGGTAGGGGGACAGTATAGGGGGCAGGAGAAACTTCGAACCTTCCTCGGGGAGTTCTAAATATTAGGCCAACGACGAATCAATTTAACTTTCGTCAGTGAAGGGAGAGGCTATCGAGGCGCGGTCACAAGGGTTAACGAGGAGGGAACGCGAGACGCAAAGGACTTGCGTTGTAATTAATGCAAAGGGAGCGATGAGGTACCACGTTGAACACGTCGAGGATGTTTTCCAACTCGACGAGCTATCCACCCAAGGGATTGAAGAGTATCGATGCACTGTATTTAACGATGTTCAAGCGGTGGAAATAATTATGTAGACTGTGTGTCTTCACTTTGTGGGTTAGTTTTCCTTCGTTTAAACGGTGAGGATGATTAGGGGGACTGTTTGTAGGTGCTGGTCGGTTGCAACGGGTTATTTGGTTTGTAATGTTTGTAGAGAATTTCGTCAAGGTTAATTGTTTGTATAGTTATATAATTATAGTTAATCGTTCAAAAGTTTCATTTGATGTAGTCGATCTTTGAACTGCTGCCACTTCGCGAAAAATAATCGTGGGATAGTTTCTATTGGGTCATTTTAAAGGTCGAATACTCTCCTTTCGTAGCACTGTGTTGAATTTTTTCATCAAATACTCTCGCACCAAGAGATTGAAAAAGTGAAGATGGTTTTCCCGAGAAAAAAATTGGAAAACTTCAAACAGCTGGCAATTGTTTAACAAATTTTTGACGCGTTTGAGATTGTTACGAGCTTGAAGAGAGAAGCATTCTCTTTACAACGACTCCCTAAAAGTCGGTGTACAATTTTTTTCCACAGTGTAAGTCTAATTTGACACTTGAATTGTAAGAAAGTTACGAGGATCGATTCCGATTACCGCTAAACTCCGAAACTGATGATATTTAGATACATATTAATATTTTATAAATATTATTAAAATAAAATCTATACACGGAAAAAAATTCTCTAATTTACTACAATCAACAATTGCCCAAAATAAATGTCAAAACTGTCGTCAATTCATAGTCTCCAAATCGTCGAAAATAAATTTCCTAATTTTCAATAATCAATCATCCCACAATCGTCTCCAAAATCATCCAAAATAAGTTTCTCGATTTTCCTAATCCACGGTCTTCCGGATAGCCCGGAATAAAATCGTGATGTGCCATAAACAATCGAAAAACCTTAATTCATAGTTCAATTTTCAGCTCGCTATTCTCCGCGGGTACCGTAAACATCTCCGTTCGTAATGATATTCCCGGGCTCGGAGTTCTTTTCGACGTCCATCGACGAATCCTCCCGCGAATAAAGTAATAACAGTAACGTGGAACGACAGCTGCGTTAAAAAGAAAGACCGAAGGAGAGCAGATCGGGAACAACGCGCGGGCAGGATTGTTCCCAGTTAGCGATATTATAAATCGCCAACGGGACGGGTTAAGGAAGAAACAGAGAGTGAGTGAGTGAGAGAGAGTGAGAGAGAGAGAGAGAGAGAGAAAGAGAGAGAGAGAGAGAGAGAGAGAGAGAGAGAGAGAGAGAGAGAGAAGGAAGAAAATAAAATAAAACGTACGTCTCTCCGAATGCAATCTTGTCCGAGCTCCTACGAGAGGAGGGGGTGAGGGGAGGAGCCGCTCGAACGCGAGAGAAGGAAGAAGCGTTTCCTGTTGGATAATGGAATGGGCTCTCGATGTTATCGCGGAGGAACGTGCAGCGGTGAATTTACGAGATATCCTACGGTGGCGAAAATGCTAAAGCAACAGTTATCCCCTACTCGTCCCCCCGTACCTCTGTCGAAGGGTGGGAGGGATGCATCGGTGTATCGACTGGCGGCGTATATAACAAGAACGAAGAGGCTCGGGATTATACGAAGCCGCGATTGCCCCCACGGCAATACGGTGAAAATATCGGCAGCTTTTCGAACCGATGGGCGTCGCGACGCCTCTTCGCGGATTTTTGCACCAGCCGCGACGCTTTGGAAAATTCACGAGGCGTTTGAGGGGAGAATCACCCAGAAAGAGAATACGAAAGGGTTTGGGGAAATTTATAGAGAAGAGCGAGATAACGCCATTCTGGTATTGAATATTTGGAGAATAGTAACGCTGGGGTCAGTGCTGATGGACGTTGAGACAGTCGAGGTATAGTACGCGGACGAGAAGATTGCATTTGGGGGTTGTAGAGGGTCCTCTTTGTTCGGAGGTTCAGATAACGCGATTGGTACAGAATACCGAAAGAATAGTAATGCTAGAGCCAGTGTTGATGGACGTTGAGACAGTCGAGGAACAGTGCGCGAACAAGAAGATTGCATTTGGGGGTTGTGGAGAGTCTTCTTTGTTCAGAGGTTGAAATAACGTGATTGGTATTACAGATGAAAACAATTCGTCGATATTACAGTCGTAGATCGAATATAATCCGCGGAAAATGTATTGTATGGAGCTGAAAAGATTACCTCCGGAAGAAATCGCGAATTGCAGCGAGTCAGACGTTTTGAATTACTCGAAGCTGTTCACATCCCTGTGTCGCATCTTGCTTGTTCATCATTAACGATATTTTCCAAATTGTTCAGTATGCAATCTTCTCACTCACGTACTGTACATACAGTATAATCCGCTCGCGCTCGAAAATTCTTCCGCAACGAAGAACCAGTCGCTCGACGAAATTTCTCGAAACAAAAATTACACCTGATTTGTAACCTAATTGTTTCACTTCGTTAATTTTTACATTTTACAATGTGCAACGTTCGAAAGTGAAGTTTCACACTTTTCCACGGTTCGATGTAATACGAGTTGCAGCAAATACCGCGGCGAGAATCGCCTTTCAAACGCAAATGGTTAATAATTCGAGCACGCTCGCAAATCGATCGAACAAGAGACTGAGCGCACCGCGCGAAACGCTATAATACGGAAGAGATAATCTTTCGTTCTTTCTGCCTCGTGCGAGCCGATAGCCTCGTCATGCATATTCACCGTGCACGCGCATATGCTCGTCGACGAACTTCCGCGGCGAAATGGCGCATTTAAATGATCACCAGCTCCCCCCCCCCCCCCCACTCTCCCTCACGTGAGAAAGAAGACTCCAACGTTTGGGAATTATGAGAGAGGGAGAGAGAGAGAGAGAGAGAGACATGCTCTCCCCTCCCGATACCCAAAGCACCGAATTACGATTTGAATTGCAAAAAGGTCGATACACCGCGCGCGTGCATAAATTTGCAAATTGCTCGAGCGCCGTCAGCGTGAAGAACGGATCGGGTTTGTGAGCACGCCAGAAGTGCAAGAGCGATCCAGGAACCGGGGTGTGCGTTTCTGTAGTTTCGCGTTACCGCGGCGCAGCGTGCCAACTGGATTAACGTATTGTTGTCCCGACGGCGCAGGAACTGTTTCGAAATTGCGCGGAATATGGACGCGGACGGTTTTGCTTGTAAGCGGGAGTTCCGCTCCCTTCCCACTATGTCCATCGGGACCAGAAAGGTCTCGTACGGGCTTCGAAATCCGACGAGTTGCTTCGAGAGAAGTTTTCGATGGAATTTCGACGTTTCGCTAATAGGACTCCCCGGCGAACTGCGCACGATCGTTTGTCAAAGCGATTCAACTCGTAATAAAGTTGGTCCACGGGAGAAGAATTCTGGAAAGTTTTTCTCTTCAAAGCGACCGATCCCGCGGATGTTTCAAGAACAGGTTGGAAGGATGTACTTCGCGCGAGTCAGGGGGTCTCCGGGGAAAATTCAACGAGTCGCGAAGAGGTTTGGGCGATGTTAGAAAATTGAGTGTCGATTATCAATACGCGAGGCAGGGGTAGAGAAATCTTTGGAAGGGGATTCAACGACGATGGGGATGGCAATTGAACGCTTCTCGAATCGAAGGAAGGCAAATAGGGTTGATTTTTTTTTATCACGAAACCGAGAATCGATCAATAAGCGAGGCACTACTGTGTTCCATCTGAAAATTTTGATACGAGTCTGGTTTCTTTCGTAGGTGTACGTTGGGAATGACTGTCGTCTCTGTAGAAACGCGTAATGGGGGAACTGATCACGAATAATGAGGGGATTATTGCTGATCCGAGCAATATATTTTTCGATAAGCGAAACGTTAATCGAGAAATTTGAGCGATCGCTTATATATTTCGTCTCGACTTTCAAAGAATTCGGTCACGTTCCATTTCGAGGATTATGCGCGAGTACTTAGGGTGGGGAGAATTAACGTACCCGGATTGTAGGTTGGGGGGTGCATCAAAGTGTCCTATAAATCTTGGGAACGCGTGCTTCATATTCGCGACGAGTTCATCAATTATTTAACAGCGCGAAGAATAATTCGCGACGGGCCGGAATATCTCGAAAGCTAATAGAGGCATGAATCTTCAATTATTCATACGGCGCGTCCGTCCTGATATCGCGCGTTCGAAAAGTTACCTAGTCGTGCAAACCGCAGCGGTTTTCTTCGGTTCGGAGATATCTAACGAGAACTGGGGGAGGAACGAGAGACTGTTTTCGAGAACAGCGACCTCGGTTGAAGTTTGCGATCCCAATTCCAAACTTCTCGATTTGGGAACCAGTTCTTTCGTGGTTCCACGATATTTGCCTAGCCGACGATTTGGGTGAAACAAATATTTGTTTAAGCGGGACTCGAACAATCGATACTTGTTTTCTCCTTTTTTGCGTTACTTTCTATATTATATTACTTTGTCCCTTTTACCTATTGACCTACAAAAGGCAGAGTACATATTCGAGAAAGATTTGAAAATAATTATTTTATGTAAATGCTTTGATTATTAAAAAACAGAAATTTCTTTCAATCATGTTAAATTTTATATTCACGTCTGAAAACCTGATTCAATTTTGAACAAAGAGTGTACTTTCCAGATTTTTCTGCTATACATTCGTTATTGCCAAGAATATTAAAAAAGTTTTAATATCGATTTTAAAGAAACTTAAATTGTTCGTTAAAAAGTTCGCGTGAATTTTTTCTCCATCATCTTCAGTAATGAAAAAATTAAACGAAACCTTATGCGTTGCATACGCGTATTCGTTTCTGTTAATTTTTTATTCCTCGCTAAAAGGGTATAATTGTCCTAAATAAATAAACTACACAGAATTTATTCAACAGTCGGACACAGCTGTCTGTACTATTTTCATCGACAGGATTGTGTTGAAACCTAAAATTTCGTTTCACAATTAATATATATATCGGACTGTAGGCTTAACACAGATTACTTGTGTCTAGAGGTCGATACTCGCTACAAGAAGGACACAATCGGTGAGATTAACGAGCTCTCACGAAATACACACAGATCTTGCAAGCAGACAATAATTACACAGTAGGCAGAGATGTCGCGATTAGTAAGTAATTCGACCACGATTCAACGGATAGAGATAATCTCAATAACGGGCTCCTCTGTTTGATTATCAAGATTTAAAAACAGGAAACCGACAGGATCTGGGAGTTAATTAATTGGTCAACTGTTGAAATTACGTTTTTTTTTAGTGGAAAGCTCGAGTCGATGATTATTTCCCACGGTTTGAAAAAGTTCAATGTTAAATCTCTTGTCCCGAACGATCGATCCGATAGCTACCCGTTGCGCTCGAATCGCGGAAGCCGCGAGAAGATAAAAGGAACAAAGAAAGTGTCGCTGCTGCAGCCCTCTCTCCATCAGCCCCTCGCCATCAAACGTCGAGTGGCTGCTAACAAGAGCTCCCGAGTTTTCTAGTCGCGTTCTTTTTCAATCTTCCGGCGGGCGCGTCGATTTCTGGCGCGGAGCTTCACGGAGAGTGACGAGAGTTTAACTGAAAATGTGTTTCGGTTGCCCCCTCGAGGAACGATTCCCCCCTCCCCCCCTACCGAGAAAAATGTATTAGACATAAGACCTTGTGAAAACGTTGGCCTCTTCAGGCAGATAGAGAGCTTTCCAGCAACGTTGGAAGCCGCTCGGGAACTTTCTAGGTACGCTGGAAACTCGATTCTGAAATTTTTCAACGAGCCTCGAGAACAAAGGGATAGGAAAATTTTGTGCGAAAAAGATTGCGATGCATATAACAAAAAAAGAAAAAAAATGGTTCTCGGGAAAAACCTTTCGGAAAGATTGGCAGAGACGAGAAAACGGATTGAATATTTTTAGGGGGTGGGGGACAAGGGGTACGGTACGCAAACAAACCAGCGGAGACGCGTGCTCCGGAAAATGTCTAATTACCGTGGCCGGCGACCTTTAATATCGACAGGTACCGCGACAGTACATTCTCACGGGCCATTAGCCAGCAGAAAAGTTACGATACAGCCGACTTGCACGCCGTAATAACTCGTCGGTTTAACGAAGCGGCACTAACGCCTAAAAAGCGCGGCCGAGCATCGTGGCCGGTCTTCGAACGAGCTGAAGTTCATTTTCGACGATGGACGAACCGTGGAACGAAAGAGAGAAGAATCGCCCTGCAACAGGATATTGAAAAAGGTCTATTGTGTTCTGGGATTTCGGAATCCCCCCCTCCTCCGGATTCTGTGACTTTTAATTTTTGTAGGGCTACAAATTCGTGCCGAGGTCGACTCGAATCCGATTCCGTGGATCTAATTTTTTTTGGAAATACAAATCGATCTCGAGGAAAAGGAGGGACTCTGATTACGCAGAAACCAATTTTCTAGGTGTATAAATTCAACAGATCGTAACTTTTAGATTTAGCTCGTAACTTTTAGAAAAATCAAAACTTTATGAAATTCGGTAGATTCGTAGTACAATGTAGGTATTTAGGTAAGAAATAAATATTTCATACAATTACGCAGCACAGAGAGATTTGAGAGCTAGTTGCCATTATCGGATATATTGTATCGGCGCATGTTCGGCTCGGAAATACTATCTCGATACGCTTACGCCCCATTAGCGTCTCGCTTCGGTTCTCGTTCCTCAGGTTCTATCGAGGCATCAACCCTCTATCGATCTATCGGTTCTTCGAACAGATTCCTCGGGATTTTCGAAACATTGCCCCCCCCCCCCCGCCCCTCCCAAACCCCTAGACCTTCTGTGCCACCGTGACTCGACGCTTTAAGTCACGTTACTGTACGACGAACCGATGGAAATTACGTGCAATTCAAGAGAGCGAGTAGAATCGAGTGGAAAAGGAAATGAAAAGGTTCACGTACATCAACGAATGGTATTAGAAGAGGGTGGTACGATGAGTAAGGGGAATGTGGTCAGTGTCGAGTGATTTTTGCATACTCGATGCTGACTGGAACGTCCGATCCAACACGATCTGCAGTTCCCTTCAGAATCGATCTTTCACTCTAACAATAAGAAAGCAGAGAGCTGACAGTGAACGGACGATTTTTCATTCAATGTTTATTAACGTACGTTCGTGTGCAGTGTTCCGTTCAAAAAGGGCCACGTAACATGAGGTTAGGTTAGAAGCAGCTCTTCCGCCT
Organism: Ptiloglossa arizonensis; assembly: GCF_051014685.1. Lineage (NCBI taxonomy): Eukaryota > Metazoa > Arthropoda > Insecta > Hymenoptera > Colletidae > Ptiloglossa > Ptiloglossa arizonensis. Next base: position 18,641,316 of record NC_135051.1, read on the forward strand.
CTTTTACGGAATTGTCAGCATATTTTCCTTCCTTTCCTCATTTTATATATATACATTTACGTAAAAGTTAAGTCAGTAGTAGTATACAGCTATACTTCATCTTCATAACCAGACGTATATTTAATTTTACATCTACCGGTTAACCTTTTATTTTCGTTCCCTTTTCCCTTCACTCACTAATGTATTATTCTTCTTCCTTTTAACGTATTATTTCCTTTTTTTTCTTAATGCACACAGTCTGTATATTATTGTTGCATACAGGGTGTCTGTACTGTCTCGGCACGGTGGAAAGTCTATTCCTACAAAAATTATTCTCTACAGAAGGAAGTGAACAAATTATTCATATCCTGTAATATCCCCCACCAAATACTTTTTCAAAGAATATATTTTTAATCCCTTCGGTTCACGAGACAATCCACTGTGATTTGAGTTAGAAAATTGCGTTCGTGTTCAAAATCATCTTCAAACGAAAATCGATTCCACAGGGACGCAGGAAAAATTCTCCTAAGAAGGTGCGAAGAATATAAGGAAAATTGGCGGTAAAAGTTCCCACCTTTGAGTTTCGTTCCCCCTTTCCATCCATCCATTCCCCCCACACGTTAATCGGCGTCCGCGCGATCGTTCCGCGAAATCGGTCGCGATCTTCCTACGGGGAATCGAGGTCTTTTCGGAGGGGGTGGAAAATCTGCGGAAAACTTTTCCGGCTAATCTCCCCGGTCTTAATTGAATTTCTTGGGCGGAGTCAGCCCGCACGGGGCTACTTAATACTTATGGATTTTCCCTGGACGAGAGCAGCTACTGAAAATGGAGTTGCGCCTGGAACGATGGGGGGAGAGGGTTAATCGAAGAGACATAGGGAAACGGGGGGTCGCACCGGGGCATTCCATTCATGCCTTATCAGAAAAATCTGTTCCACGTTAGTTGAAACCCCCTCCGGGTCAAAGGTCGTTTAATAACGATTTTCCTTCCTTCTGGTAACGATTCCAATCGTTAACGAGAATCTATTTAAACAAATTTCACGGAATTTCTCGGGGCACTTTGAGGTCGTCTTGAATCGAAAGAGTTTTAATTCTTAACTGATAAGGTGGTTATTTTTCCATATGTACAAAGTATACCGAGGTTTATAGAACTCGGTGCAATCGTTTAAATATTTGTAAGTATTTTTAAGAAGAAGAAATTAGCAATGATGTTGCACATTACTCTTATTGATTTATTATGAATTCTGACAATAACAAAATTCATTGAGTTCTGTCACACCCTACCTTAACAATTACAGGAGTAAAGAGGGGGATGCGAGTCGAATGATTTTCAACCCTTATCTGATATGTTGGTTATTTTCTCACATATACGAAGTAGAACACAGTATAATTGTTTAAATATTCGTAGGTGTCTCTAAGAAGAAAAAATCTGACATTGCTGTATAGTCCTATTAATTTATCATGAATAAATTTAATTTTTAACAATAACAAAGTTCACTGGGTTCAGACCCCTACCTTATTAATTACAAGGGTGAGGGAGAGGGGTGCAGGAGAAAAGAGGTCCTTATAGGCGCGACGATTCAATCTTTCCGGAAGGCACTCGAAATTTCCACCGTTCTCTCGCGTACGCGATAAAAAGATTTGTTTATTCGTTCGCGATCATGTACACGGAAGGGTTTGCGCGCGAAAGAGGCGAGCACGCGGTGTTTTTCGAGGGTGAATTTTTTAACGAGAGCCTCTCTCAAGAGGGTTATTAGATTCGTTGAGAATCGTTCACCGACGGGTTCTCGTTGTATTTATGCAAATTTGGCTGCTAGAATTTCGGTGCAGAAAAATATAAAGACGGCTCCACCGAGTACTCCTGGGTGAACATTAACCCCTTAAAACGATAATATTGTTACAAATGCTCGAGTCGATGGGAACACCGAATGTGTAGACGCTTTCTGATTTCAGTGGCCAATTCCGCGAAAGATTGTCTGCTCCTTTTGTTGCGTTCGCGTTGTTGTAAAATTAATTCTGGCCCGGAAACAGCTCGTAGCACTGATTAATTCAACGGTGAGAAGGTTAAATGTATATAGAACAGAGCAAAAGGAAAATCAAGTCGATTTTGCAACAGCTGAGAACCGTTCAACACCATAACCTTTCACGTTACTGATTAATAAGATCCGAAGACATCTATACAGTGTGCAATTGAAATTTGCGAAATGGAAAAGTTCGAGGACTTCTGTGAAAGATGAGAATCGATTAATTAATAAATGAGGTTCGAAAAATTCGATTCATTGTAAATTCGGTTTAGAACGAACGATCGAAGAATTTCTGAATAAAAAACTCCTCGAGATCCTCGATCATCCTTTGTATTATAATAATCGAATTTAAACAGTTCAAAAGTCTTCGAACGATCGATGGTTCGGACGAACGCAAAATCTACGATAAATGGATATAGAAAATCGAGCTGGTCAGAGAACACCCCCTACCCTCTGTATAATTGTGACACGTTCTACCCACAGATCTGATGATACAGCAAGATGTGACCACCACCTTTCCTCCCCTATCCTCTCTTCTAAACACGTCGAGTTAAGCAGTGTCCAAGAGTCAACTCGAACGCGAAGTAAAATAAATTTCTGTCGGTAAACAAGGCGGTAATCGCAAACAGACGTCGAGGCGCCTCTCCCTCGGGCTAATGGGACGTAACAATAGAAGCTACCCCTATTGGGGGGTTCGAAAGGGGAGGTTGGACCATTCGAGACCAAGTTTGTTCAACGATTCTTCGACGACGAATCTCGAAATAAGACACGCGATCACAGGAAGGCCGAAACGAAGAATCATGCTGGAAAGGAGCAGCGCGAATGAAAAGACAAAAGTGGAGGAGTGAGGGGAGGGATTTTCACGGATGATCCTCGATGGGGGATAAAAACGAGAAATCAAGAGGAGGGGACGTACGTACCTTGTTCGTGATAAAACACAGCCCCCAAAAGACCGAGAGCGTTTATTCAAACGTTCAGACGGGGTGGGGGAGATTTTTTAATATATTTTATAGGATTTCAGGACCGGAGGATCCTTTGGTCGTGCATTAACGACGAAACCCAGCGCGAAAGAACCACCGTTAACCGACGTGGAATGTAAAATACACGTGCCACATGAAAAAGGTCGTAGGAAGAATTAATTTAATGCCCTGTCCTGTGCGGGGTGTACACTCATCTCGGTGAACGAGTCGTTTCACCGCCGCTTTTCGAGGGAAAAATTAGTCAAACGCCGAGAATGCAGTCTTTTTTCCCCCCCATTTTTCATTTTTTCTTTGTGTTAATTTACACGATGAATGTCACCTGGTGACGGAAAGGGCAGTCGAAAAATTACGATTAATCGCGAGTACATTTCGTTGACTAAATTGTTTATTTTCGCGGCAGGGAGACCCTCTCTCTGTCCACTACACGCACGATAATGTTACGAAAATTCTCTCTGACGCTGGGATTTTTTATTTCGGAATCCAGAACTTCATCTCGGGACAGATTGTTCCATTTTGAATTTTTGGAACAGAGGCTACAGGAACCTGTAATTAAGAATCGATAGACGGGGGGGGGGGGGGGGGGGGGTGGATTCAGTGGAAAACATTTTGCAGGAAAGATCGACACTTCGTGTATAACAATTTATCTATCTCAAGTTCCAGCCAAAACATTTACAGTTCTTCTGTAATACCTAAGGATACTATTTTTTTAATAATAAAAAAAGAAAAAATTAATCTTTCGAAATGGGAAAGGTACACTTTGACTTTGTTGATTCAGGTTTTAAGAAAAAAAATTAACACTTCTCCTATTCTACTCCAAGATAGTATTTTTAAAAAATTAACCCCTCCCTCCTAAAATATAAATTTCTCGAGATTGGAAGTCAGTGTTCTTTATTAATTCATCAATCCTGGATTCAAGGCGAACAAACGGAAAGTTCTTCTATAACGCTTCAGGAAATTACTTCCAAACAGTTAAATATACGCACCGAAGAGAAAGTATCGATTTTTCAGAATTGGAGAGGTGGCGTCTCCTTTTAATACATAGATCCTGGGTTCATTAGGCACGACCGGGTACACGGTGAATCAAGGTGCACGGCTGATCGCGGGGGAGCGAAATCAAAAGCGTCGTGGCTGGAAACATTGCGATGGCGCGGCTGAACGAGTCCCCAGAGGTGATTGTACCCTCCGATAGGCGTGTTTCACGTTCGACGAGCGATAATCGTGTTTCGCGTGCGTTCAGTCGGCGCGAAACGCTCGAAACCGCCGCGTCCCGACGCGGAAATGGCCAGTCTCCGCGCGCGCGCGCGCGGATCACGGTACGGACCGGATGAGTCGATCGTAATCGATAGAAATTAACCGATCTCGATCGCGCGGGGGTGTGTTTTCCGCGCGAGACGCAGAATATTAACCCCAGCCGCGTTTGATCCGCGTAGCGTGAACACGCGCGCCTTCCATCGCGCGTATAATTATCGTGATCGAGATCCAGCGAAGCGTGGAGTGTGTGTTTGATCGAGCGGCTAAAGACACTGGGACACGCACGTCGAAAATGATCAAACTCAGATATTGATTTGCTCGAGGGGAGAGACAGACGGCTGGGGAGATGTTAGGGACGGTTTAACTACGGAATCGAATTAATTGGCCGTACAAGGTCACCCCCTCCCCTTCAACGACAATCTGATTTTGCACGTTTCTTCCCATTTCTGACCTTCTTTCGTTACTCTACCTTATTCGATCGTATTCTTATAGCGCTGCTTTCGAGGTTAGGTCGATAGTATTACATTTTAAACCTATTATATTGCTCTCGGGTTTTAGTGTTCTCAATCTTTATTTAAATTGTTACTGATCTAATCTTGGAAGGAATATAATCACTTTAAGTTCGATTAATATGTTTAATCTTTGTTAAAATGTTATTGATCTAACCTTGAAGGCAGTATAATAATTTTAGGTTAGGTTAATATGTTCAATCTTGAAGGGGATATAATAAATTTAGGCTAGGTTAATATGCATGACCACGAAAGCAATATAATAACTACAAAGTATTGTTCATTTAACCTTGAAATAAGTAAAATCGTTGTATATTTTTTAAGGCCAGGTTAGTAACCTTCCACCTCGTCTGTCCGCCATATTGAAAATGAATTTAGGATATTCCCTCGATACAGAGAAATTTTGGTAACTGTAATTTTTTTTAAATTAATCATTCAATTAGGGAGTTATTCGTGGCAGAAAGAAGAAGAAAGACAAAGAGGCAATGCTGCGAACCTAACTTCGCTGGTTCACAACCCGGGGATTTTTTCAGCCCCGTTTCCATCGACGAATCGCTGACTTCGCCGAAATTCCTCGACACGCGTTGCATTGGTTTCATATTCGTCCCAGTCCCTGGTTCGGTACACGGGAAGAATGATACGAACGCCTGCTGGTAACATGGCGCAAATATCAACGTCGTTCGCGGCTGGAAGCAATTAAGAACGGCCAAGTCGTGTGTCGGGAACACGGTCTACAAATTGTCCCGGCGGCGGTGGAATGCTCCTGTATATAGTACAATCGTTCTCGACGGGCGAAAAGTCGTTCAGTTTCCAAAAAATGTAAAAAATGTTTAATTAAATTCACGGCAGAACGAACGAACGAACCCTGAATTTTTCTAAAAAAACTTCCTTCCCCCATTGGTTCTACCCCCACCGCTTCCGTTGTGTCCGCTACGGAACGTTCGTAAAATATTTCGTCGAGCGGGAACATTACGCGCGATTTATTAATCAGGTATGAACGATTCGTGCACGAGTGAACACGTATTTATCGATTTATAGTGAAAATCTCGTTGCGGGCGCGGGGATATCGAACGCGTTACATATTAAACTCGCCCTCGTGCATTAGACTCGTGGGGGTCGATGTACGTGCCGATTCAGTCGTGAGCGAAACAAGCCCCGAAAATACAGTGAGGGAGCAGGAGAGGGGGAGGGGGCGTGTCATCGTGCCAAACGAGACTAACAAACGCACCGTTTGTGTCCGCTGATTGTTTTAAACGTAGAACAGGCCGTGTGTGTCGTAATCGCTCGGAGGAAAAACGCGATTAACTCTGTTGTCACCCGGCTGGCAGCATTTTCGCGGGGCTGAGTTATCGATTGTCCGGTCAATCGATGGATTTATTGGAACGTGAATAACGAGCGCGAATAATCTGTAATGGTACGAGTTGATTTCGTTCGGTCGATGGAACTTACAGATATCCTAATGGTGAGAATGTATCGTTGAATTGTATATTTCGTAACGGTAGCGTTTGAGCGAACCTTGGCGAAACCAATGGGATTCCCCCACTCCCACTTTAAAGGCGACGCTAGCGCCACACGTCGCGCGTGAGCTTCCTTGCGACGAAGTCGCTAGACTGTCATGGCTGCCTGTGACGCGCGGTTTCCATCACAACGTAGCTACACGGAAATGGAGGGGATGAGTAACGGTTGATAAAAGGGGAAGCAGGTACGCGAGGGGCCCCTGCACAGCGCCTAGCCTAAACAAGTTTCGAGGCATCACCCTCCTAAAGCCTCGTTAACTTTATCTTCGGTGTCTCGAGGTTTCGTGAGACCTTTAGGGTTCCCCCACTCATGTGTAAATGCAACCAGGGGCACGAGAAGGGCTCCTAGATTACACTAGCTTATAACGGAGAAACGTATGACATCGTTTTTCTAAACAAAAGATTTCCAAAGCGACCCCAGACAATCGAAGTCTCACCGAGAAAAGGTTCTCGTGATCGAGGCAAAATAAATTGGCCGCTCAAGGTCACCGCGAAGCGATCCCCCACCCCACCGTCTGTCTACTCTCTTCATCTACTGCTGTACATACTCTTTGTACAATTTTGTTAGAGACACGCCACGAAAGTAGTGTTCGAACTGGCGTATTTCGCGAACTGGTTTAATTTGGTTACTCCCTCGATTCGATGTGTTTATGGTCACGCGATATTCGCGGCGACCGAGAATCCATTTACTATTGGAGTCCTGATTGATCGACCGGTGGCCACGTAAGGTTCCCGCTGGACCCGGAATGACAAATTGCCGGCACCGGGAAAAAGAAATATGAACTGTCGCCCCGAAAGAAATATCGACACGCGACCAGCCACTGTCCCAGCGATTCGGGATACGCGTTAATGAGCACCCGAGAATTACGATCACGCGGACGCGCCCGCGAGATTAATTGCCCGATGCTGTTCACGCGGGTAACGCCTCCCTCGTGGGACGGCGAAAAATTCATTGAGGCTGGTTACACAATACGCCAGAGCCTCGCACAAGATCCGAAAATTGGGAGCGTTTCGGCCGCGCCTCGTGCACCGTGTTCTCTTATCGTGTAGAAGAGATCTAAACTAGATCTTTATGTTCACATTTGTTGTTCGTAAAAATGTGCCCTCGGTTAAATATAAGATGACGAATGTAATCTTTAATCACAAATCGAAAACAACGTCGTCTCAAAAACAACGAGAAGGGGACACTGAACGGGATACACTAGAACGAAGTTCAATAGCGCGGATGATGGTCAATAGTGAATTCAAACAAATTTTATCAGTATCCAAGACACTACTGTCGCACACGTAAATTACTAGTACATGAAATCGTTAAAATTTCATTTTCCTTTTCTATTGTTTCGATGAGAGTTTTGCTTTAGTTTTAATACGACTCGGTGTACTTACAGGAGAGAGAAAATTGAACGTTTTATCGCGGTAGCCATGGAAGAGCAAAACAGAGTTCAAGGTTCTCCGATGGAAATATTCTTGAAGGGTGAAATTCATTTCGCAGTCAAAGCACCGGGCCATTTCGACGAGGTACCGAAAGGGGGCTGGGTCCCTTCACGGGATTTTAATGAAATTCGTTAATTCAATCGTCTCTGGCGGGCTCTGGTCAATATTTACAGACCTCGTCTGGGTAGCATCCCTCTTACTGACGGCGTCCTCCGTTCACGACGATGCCCTTCGTCCTCCACCTCGGGCTTGGTCTGGTCTTGTTGACACCTAAGCAAACACCACGTGTTCATCCCTTTTGCATCGTTTGCTTATTTCATTACGGGGAGTTTCAATCGTCGCGGTACTCAATTTCGAGGATGCTTCGTTGACATAAGCATTAAATTAATGTTTTTCGGTTTTTGGTCGCTTTAAAGAGCAATTTGGAATCTCTGGCAATTTTCTTCCACTCTACCACTAATTCTACCTCGACTATTCTTTGTTCATCTTCTCTGTGTTGTTTCCCTCTTCTGGAGATTCTCAATCGTCGTAGCGCTCAATTTCGAGAATACTTTGACAGGAAAAATATTCAATTAACGTTTTTCAGTTTAGTCGCTTTAAAGAACCGTTTGTAATCGCGTCGTTGACAATTTTCCTCGACCCTGGTGCTGGTTCTATCTGGACTGTTCGTTCTCCGTTTCCGTAGTTGCGAAAAACGAGACAAGGTAGCGTGGATGACCAGGAAACTGCTCTCCCCGGAGGGCACTCCGAATCCTGTTCCTTTCGTGTTTGTATTCACTCGCATGTTAAAGGTAGAAGCGTTATTTTTGTTCGCGATAACGCAGGGCGTCATCCTCCTTTATTTCACACAGCATTTGTTATCCCTCCTCGCAGATAAAGCGGCAAAATATTTCATGCACAATATTCGCGCGGCCATGAACATACACTGCGAAATATCGTTTCGAATAATCACGCTCCGGAGAGTTTTCACGGCTAAATTTCTCAACCACTTCCCGAAGACTTCTACCTCTACTTGCAAGCGACCATACCTGAAGTTGTTAATCCCCGATTTGAACGAAACTTGGTAAACCAACTACAAATATTCGACAATTTTATTTTATCGAGTCGAGATTCACATAAAAAAGGTGTAAACAGCCCTTAAAATTGGGGGTGGCAGACATATTTGCTTCAATATCTGGAAAAAAATTAAACAACTGTTTTCATATTTACATTCGTATTTCAAAAACATAATTTTGTAACCTGAATCTTTTTTCACCCCCAACTTTGAGAGTTTTCAATCCCTGAACATGAATCTTGGCTTAAATAAAAAAATATGTATTAAACATATCTGTGATTCGAGATGGTTGTTTGCTAGCTGCACGTGATACAAGGAACATATTAATCTCATGATTCGAAGATCGATGGATTCGCGAATAAATAGAAAAGTGGTCAATGAACGAGAGAACACGAGATACTGATATTCCCACGTCTTTCGTTCGTTGTATCCTGAGAGAAGGTACTTCTCCTCTGCTCGCCACGAAATATCCCTTCGTGTCTTTGAACCGTGAATATCGAGCAAATAAGGGTCGAATTAACCCCGCGGGCGGCGTTAGACCGCAACCGAAACAAAAGCAATCGCGCGACTGCGAAATTGCTGGTTGCATAAATCACAACACGGCAAGGGTAGCAACTCGCTTAATGAATTTATTTGTGAATGGAGGCTTACGCGCGGATTCGTCGCCGAACCGATTCGAAGATTCGTAATCCGACAGCGCCGTCTGCAATAGTCGAACCGGGACGATCTAATTACGAGATCGACGTAATCCAGGCTACCGTTTACCAACGATCGTACAACATCGTCGACCTAATCGTTACAAACGACGACACAATCTTCCGATCTCCTTAGAGACACCGCGGATAAGTCGACCAAAGTCAAAGGGGAGCATCAACCCTTAGAAGGCTGTGACTTCAAACATGGAATTATCGTCTCGATATGGTCCTTGAGACACCGCGAGTAACGCCAAGGAGATAGTAATTTTTAGGGGGCTAAAGCCTCGATAATGGAATCATCATCTAAGCGGGGTACTTGAAAGACTGAGGATAAAGTCAAGGAGAGACCGATCTTTTGAGTAGTGTCCTTGAGGCATCTATGATACGGTCAATAAGAAACCAACCATTAGAAGGCAAAGGTATACAAATTGGAATGATCATCTAAGCGGGGTTTCGAGGCTCCTGCCTTGAACTACGAATTATAGGACAAAATAAGAGGCTAATACCTCCAAAATGAAATTATTGTCTAGACGGGGTCCTCGAGACACCGAGGATAGAGTGGCAGAGATGCCCAACCCTCAATTTTCCCGGCGAATCAAAAATTGAATGATCTACTGTCCAGAAACTGAAATCTCCAGACTTGATATACAAGAACGCACACACAGTCCAGAAGCAGACGTTCCAAAATAATTCTCGTCGCTGAGTAGGTACGGAACAATCGGAATGTGGGTCAGGTACGCGAACTTCTAGTCCAATCGAACTCGTCGGTTCCTCGCTCGGTTTCCTTCCGCGAATGTAAATACTGGCTCCATAACCGACGTTCATCCTCGAAACTTCGGCATTAGAGCAACCCGGGGCTGAGTTTGATCCCCCCGAGGCTAACGCTTCGTTCGTTTATTTTCTCTCGGCTGATTCTCGGCTTTGAAGCGAATTGTTTTGCTAACTCCCATAGAGGGGGGTTGGGTCCAAGGAAAGCAGAACTCTCCTTTACCGGTTCAAAGTACGAAAAACCGTTCAAGGAAACTGGAAAGTTGATAGAGGCACACGATGGTTTCCGTCTGCTGGCTTTCGAGAGTCAACGATACGTTATTTTTCTCTCTTTCTCTCTCTCTCTCTCTCTGTCTCTCTGTCTTTCTTTCGTTTTTCTTTTTTCTCTTCTTTTTTTTAACGCGAAAAATACACGCCAAACGAGAAGGGAACCTTCTGTCGCGTAAAAACACGCGAAGAGCCTCCGATTATGATTTCCCGCTCGATCGAAACAAACGTCGCATTGTTATTACTACTTCCATTGTTCATTGGAGCCTGGCTTTTAAATTGTGCTTCCGCAAACTCGGTTTTTTATCCGATATTTACCGATGCGCGGGACACGTTGAAATTCAAATTTGCATTGTCATGTACTCTCGGGTCGGGATATAAACGTACTCGCGGAAGATAAAAGAGTCGCGTATCTGGAAATGAAAATTTCCAGCCACGCTCGGTATTGTTTCGCGTTGACGCGCTCCCCAACTCACCTCGTTCCTCCCTCGCCCCTCCCACCACCATTAATTGGTCCGCGCTTCTCCGTCGATGTTTCGATGCAGCTCCCCGCTTTGGACGTCGTGTCTTCCATTCCTCGCTTATTGTATGTCCATCGTATCGACGCAAGAACGAACATTTATCTCGAAAACGATGACTTCGAGTACTCTGAATATATTTCAAAATGGAATTATCATCTAAGCGGGGTCCTCGAGAAATCGAGGATAAAGTGTCGTGTCTTCCATTCCTCGCTTATTGCATGTCCATCATAACGACGTAAGAACGAACATTTATCTTAAAAACGACGATTTCGAGTATTTTAAAAATATTTCCGTTTTCTTTTTTCTACCGTTTCATTTATTTCTTCGTCGCGGTTCCTGAGCCAAAGCGCGACGATTCCGTCGGAAAAAAGTAAGCGTAAATTATGGAATAATCTTTTCGCGCGCTCGTTGCACGGTCGTTGAATCAGAAACTCCGTGAACTTTGATTAAATTCTTGTTGCTAGACTTCATCGGGTGAAAGGTTGCTACCGGATAGTCTTTTCGTGCAATAATACGATTAAAGATTAACGAAAGGTTTATTAAAAAATTTATTAAAAAGATGGGAATATTGGGACTTTTTGAGGAAAGTTGAGAAAAATAATGTTTCCTTGCACGACCTGGGTCGTTTCTAGTTACACGATCAAAGTTTGATACAAGATTTATTAAAAAAATATATTTAAAGAAAAATAGGAATATTGGTTTTTTTAAAGAAAGCGAAAAAATATGTTTCTCTACTCGACTATATTTTCTTCGAACAATTAATTAAAACTTGATGAAAAATATATATATTAAAAAGTGAGATTATTGGGATTTTGAAGTGGAAAAAAATATATTTCTCTACTCGTCTGTACTATATACATGCTATAGTAGTCTGCCTATATGATACGTCTAGGCTGCACGAGGGCCGGAAATTGCGATTTCATCATCCAGTCCCTGGAACGAACAACGCCGTTCCCCGTTTAACCAAGGACCGCTCCGTTCTCGCTGCAGCCATATTCTCTATCAGGCTCGACGAGCGCGTCGAACTCGTCTTCATGGACGAACATGGAGCAACAAATTCCGGAAAATTTTTCCGCGAACTTTCGAACTGTAATTTTCTTAAATTCGATCGACGATAAAATTTCGATTCGATCTATATTTTTCACAGCGATGCTATACTATCCCCTCTCTTAGTAAAATCGATACACTACAATATTCAATCCCTGGATTATCGAATCATTCTATTGAAAATACATTATCGTCAAAGTGTCATCAAAATCTTCTTCAGTTACTCGATACTTTGAAACCACTTAAGCGTGAGTTTAGACAAAATATTAACCTTTCAAAATCTGCCCTTAAAGAATGAATTTACTTATGCAAACAATGTTCCAATTGCAACGACTGCTATTTATTTTTTCCTCTGCTGGAACAACTGATCTTCGAAGCGAAATTTAATATCGTGTTTCATTTCATCCCCCTCTGTAAATTATTATTATTCCTTTGTGCAATCGAGGGCCGTGTGAATGTCATTTTTCTCGCAGAGGGTTTGATACGTTATTCAGTGGACTAAACCCGAATTGACGACAATGGACGGACTCGAGCCTCCAATGAATTGAAATCCCTGAGTATCGATCGTCATTCTTCCTAGCGAGGAGACAAAATCGATGACGGTTCATTTCGAAGGTGAGCCCAAAGCTCGTTGGTAATCCTGAGCTGGGTCGCTGCCCGTAGGTTCGAAAGATCAAAAAAGAGGGGCTCAGTTTGTGGGATCGTTGTCGCGAGGTTTACGATCGAGATGGAAGACAATGGCGACAGGCAAACAATGGGTTGCTTTCGGTAAGCTCTTCCTCTTCGGCGCAGTCACCGCGGCCAGTTTAACGCGCGGTTAATCGCCTGCGATTAACTCGTTACTTGACCTTTTAATCGAATTTCAACTCGCTCGCCGGGTAGACTCGATTTTCCAATTTACCGTGGCCAGCGATGGGACCACGTACGTGGCATGGAAATGGTACACGTACGAACTCGAGGGCGCCCCGCTTAATGTTCGAAAATCAACGGTGCCAATTATCAATATGCGAGGCATGGGACAGCGAATTTTTCCACGGAACTCGCATGAATACACATTTCCATTCACGCGGTAGGTATTGAATAGGTACGAATTTCCGAGTCGAATTCATCCCGATCTTGAGTCCGAGCAACGAGCTTTATCAACACTCGGGGCGGTAAGGTATTTCGAGAAACGAAAGCAGGGATTGCATTGTAACAGCTTGTAATACCGAAACTTTACGGCACGGTTTCGAATCTCGGATACATGAGTATTTAGAAACACGAAAACAGTGTTTGTAATATTTAATTTAATCCAATTTGACGTCAATTGTTAGGATGTACCAAGGGGTCAATAACTCGACTTGCGTGGGATCGTAATTGTGACGATAAGGGGGCACGAGTCAAAGATCATTGATTTTAAACGGATCCAATATTTTGCCCTACTTGATAATCACCCTGTATAATTTTCAATAAACGAGGTCATTCCCGGGTATTTTGGCACGCAAGAAGGCAAAGTTCCGTACTTAAAATTTCGAGACGAAGTTGAAGAAGTTAATTTAATTTATTCTCGTTTTTCGAGCATCCAGGATCGCCACCCGCCCCGGCCCCCATGAAGATAAATGTCCCCCAGCGATTTAACACGGAATGGTAATCCACTTAATATCGCAACGCAGAGAATTGCAACAAAACGACTGTAAAGAATACCTCCGATATCTTGGTAACCAAAACTTAATCATATCGATCTCGATCCCCCACTCCCCTCCCCGACCCCTCCCCGGTCACGAGCGTAGCGAGTCGAGATTCGCGCGGATTCCCCGACTCGTGGAATCCTTGTAATATCTGTCGATCGGTAAATTCCAATTACATTTTTTAGGGAATCCAAGCCGGGTCATCGGAGAGGAAGGAACCGATCTGCACGAAATTCGAAGGCATCCGTGATATTGAATCCTGTGCCCCCTTGCCCCCTTCCTCTCCTCCTACTGTACCGGCGAACGGAATATTTCGGTACCCACGTCGATACTTCGCGCCATGCTCTCGACGAAGTTTCGAGCTCCGCTTCGTTACACGCAGCTCGATTCTGAAAGAGACTACCCCCCACCCCCCACCCTCCTCCGCTCCCAAGGAAAATTTAATAAAGAACAATTTGCTCACGGAGCCGAGGTAGAGACACTCGCTTGAAGCGAAGAATAAATCAAAGTCGCGGAACAAAGCGCGGAAGATTACGCGGAACCGTGGATCGTCCGACTCGATCTCGCGCGACGGATGCATTTCGTCGAAGTCCACCCCCCATCGGTCCCTTCCCATTCCGTGTGCCCCGCCTCCCGTAGCACTCGGGGAAAACTTCTCTCTCCGGTCGCGCGAGGATTTAACAAGTTCCGCGAGCGCGTCTCGGAAGACACGGGAATCGTTACGAGGTAAATTTAATTTACGATCCTCTTGCTTTCGTCGTTTTTGCAAGGACAGGGGGGATAGGGGGGACGACGAAAGGGGGGCAGGGTCGAGGAAAAGTAATTACAGCCGTTCCGTTTCGCGCGGCGCCAGGTTTTCATTAGTTTTCGAAAATCGAGCGCGAGTGTTGCCCCTCGTAATTCCTGCTAAGCGGATCCCCTGCCCCCCACTCTTGCCCCCCTTTGAAAATTGTCTCGGTTTTCCCGATTTTCGTCGCGTTCGTCTCTTTTTCGGGGATAGGGAGTACCGTTTCGCGGGCAAAGAAGCTTGTTCCCGAATCGTCTTGAGAGGGAACTGAGAATTTCAAAGGGGGGCCTCGAGGGGGAACTGATTTAACCCCGACTCGGAAGAACATTTGGGACCAATTATACGACGATTGTAAATTTCCGTTGGAATTGAATTTGTAACGCGATTCGAGGTTCTCTTTTTTTTCATTCCCCCCTTTGGAGAAAGGGGGCCTGTATGTTTCCCATGTCGCCGCGTGGCGACAACGGTAGTCGCGAAAACTCTGTCGCGCGGATCTCTGATTATCCCTCGGTCTTGGAGAGCAAGGAATAAATCAAACTGGGAGTTACGCGCGTATGGCGGGCCATGGTCGACGAAGTTTTAATGGGCTTCTGAAACTGAAGAAAATAAAAAAAAAAAGAAAGAGAAACCGGGGAAAAAATGGAAGACACGTCGGCCACGGTCGATTCGGAAGATTTAATGCGACTCCTCGCCGATGCATTCGTAAATCTTCGCCCCGAGCCGCGAAAAACTCTGCAACGACTAGCTGCTGGTGCTGCTGGTGCTGTTGGTGCTGCTGTTGCTGCTGACTTACGATCGAGCCTCGAGGTCCTTGATACTGCCTCGCCTCGAGGTGGAAAAAAAGGATCGAAACGAACAGAGGAAACGTCACTCGCGATTTTCGTTCACTGTTCGCGCACCGAAAACTTTATTATCGTACTCCGCAACTGTCGCGATTAATTCACCGTCTGTTCGCACGCCCGTCACGATCACGATTCGTTGGATTCTTCTCAGTTTGTTTCTCGACGGAACACGATTTTACGTCGATCGAGGATCGATCGATTTCGATCGTTACGGCACTGTTTCCCCGATCCTCTCCGCAATCGACGATCTCGACTAAAGGGTTCGTCAGAATTTTAATCGAAAGCGATAAATTACACGAACCGAGACACGCAAGGGGTTCTCCCTTCGATTGAAATTCTCCCCTCCGACCCCTCAAAGAGGAGGGAGAGAGGGTAAGCACAGTTTGTTTTCCAATTCGTCCCCGCTTTCACGGAGCCCACGCGTCGCAGTTAATTAACGTCGAATCTCCCGTTTAATTTTCAACGAGACACCTCTTTAAGAGGTTAACTTTCACCCCTCGAAGATTATGGGCTTAATTTCGACGCGACCCTTCTTCTCGAGCTACCGGGGATTCGAGTCGGTTCGAAACCGGGGGAGAGACGAACAAAAAAAAAAGGAAAATAACGAAGTCGTCGCACTTTGCAGAAAGTTACGTTCTTTTCAATTACTTCAACCCGGGTCCCCCCTGGAACCCCCCATGCGAACACTCCCCCTGTCCCCATGTAACTGTCAATTAATCTCTTCGAACCTATTTGTCACCGGACGAATTTCTACCGACACGGATCTGTGTACCGATCGTTGTCCCCAAGAAGATTAATGCCCCCCTGCCCCCCCTCCGGGGTACCAGATTTATTTCAACAATATATCCCTTCCGTGTATTTCACTGGTACGATTCGTCGATCGCGATACACTGCATAAATCCTCGTTCCCCTACTTCCTCAAATTCAATCTTAAAAGAAGGGCACGCACTTTCGCGAAACTTCAAGGGGGGTTGGAAAAATTCAAATTTAAAAACCTAAAGAAAACAATAGAAAACAAAAAAAAAGAAACGATAAATGTCTCCCAGGTAATTATACGTCGAGATCGTCGTCGAGAGATTTTTTCCCGATGGGGTACCGTTACGATTCACGGGGGTCTCCGATTCGATGGACTCCCCCCCCACGTCACCGCACTTTTTTCCGCGAGATTCGTCGTTTCGATCACGATGGATCGAGATCACAGATACTTCGCGACGCGCGGACCGATCGAGAGAGACAGGGGGGGGGGGGGGCGCCAAGAGAGACCTATGAACTGTGTGCCGGATTGTCGTCGCGTCGTGCAGGGGGTCGCGGCAGGGGGGTCGTCGGTCGTGTTCGGCGTCGCGCGTTGTACGTGGTCAGTTCGGCGTCGTGGAGCGCACTGAGTCTAACAGCCCCACCCGCTACGAGGAAACTCGACGCCGGGCGTCGCGTAGATTCATCCCCATCGGTTGCCCGGAGCAACGCCGGCGTACGAGGGAACCGACGCGACGCAAGCGTCCCAGACAACCCCCGAGAGGCCCAGACGACGCGCCGCGACCGGTGCGTACCGTGACGCGGTGAATTTGCGTTTTGTAACCACTATACATCGCGTCGTGTAACCCCCCCCCCCCCCCCCCCCATCGTACTATAGACCGAAAATACTGACCACCGAGGAATCTTGACCCACTGAGCGACCCGCGAGTAAGCGTTGAATTTTGATAGCGATAGATTTTCGCTGAAATAAGAGAAGCTGACAGGAAGACCCCCAAAGATGCACGCTAGAGTAATTTTCGAGCGTTGTTGGGGGTTTTACGCGGAGAGTGTATCGGGAGAGTTCCTGAATCAATCTGGTGTATTTTACGAGTAGAATATATAGAGATGAAAATATGGTGTGATTTTTTGTTCATACTTTGTAATTGTATATGAGTGTACCAGGAGTGTAGAAAGAGGTTTTCATTGAAATTAAGGAAATTCTGGGAGGGAGATCCCCGAAGATGCTCGATTAATTTTCAAGTATTGTTAAGTGTTTTATTATGTATAGACTGTGGTAGGAAATTTTGGTACGTGTAGTATGGTACGTGTCTTTGGATTTTTTGTTAAAATGGTATTTTAGTATTTTGAAAATACTAAAAGAAATATTTCGAATCAGATGAATTTTTATCATATTCGATACGAAGTTGGCGCGATAAGAAATTAAATTCTTCCAGAGACACTATACATTCGTGTTATCAAGAACGCGCGACATTTTGAAGTGAAGTTCGAAGTTTTCGAGAAGATCGAGAAACATTTATTTCCAGGCCCTGTTTTCCTTTTAGATCACTCTTTCGACCGACTCGGAGCCACTTCCGAAAGCGATGAACTTTTATTGAAACGGGATAATATCGCTTCTAAGCGTCGACTATCTCGAAGAGAGGATCGGTTTTAGGTACCAGGCGGGTGGGTCGCTTTATCGCAACTTAGTCGCTGTTAAGGGAGGAAATGCCCCACGCGGAAGTCAAAGTACGAAGTTTTGAGATGTCTTCGTGGAACAGCTTACGGAGAAATTTGTTTCTCCTCGCTTGTGTTTCTTTTCGAGCGCTTTTTAAACCGCGTCCGGGAACTACTTTCGAGAACGATGAACTTGAACCGACGCTGGTTTACATTTTCGCGAGCTTTCGAAGTCGTTCGACGGTTCACCGCGGTTAATTAAACTTCGCGCGCGAAGGGTCTCGTCTACTCCGTCCTATCCGGGCTTCTTTAGTTTCCGTTGGACAATTTCGTGCAATTTATTCCCCGTACAAACTTTCCGCGTCTCGTCGGCATACTTTCAAACCTCTCTAGGTTAGAACACCACGTTTTAGATTTATAAAGAAGGTTAAATTCTTCCTGAAAATAGCTACAGTATCTCTATCCTCGCTGTACCACACGTGGATCTTTTCTGACCCGGAGAGATTTTTGTTCGATTATAACATTATTGTAGCTTTCCATCGAAATTAAGAAATGTACTATTATAGAACTTTTACTTGAAATATTTATACAAGGTCTAATTACGGGTCTATTTTGACCCAGGTATGGTCTCTCCCTATCATTGATATTCTGCAAGGGTTTTTATAAACAGAAGTACAAAATGCTCTGTGTAAAAAGTCCCGAAGAATTCTCCGAAAAGTGTCGATAAAATGTAAAATTTCAATATACAAATACTAAATTATTCGAAATTTTGTTTCTAAAAGAAAAACTCCTTTTCTCTGTCGTTCCACCTTCAATTGTTCCAAACCGATTTCAATCGACGCACTTTTCCGTTGCAATTGGTATCCAACCGCTTGGCGAGCTCTCGAACAAAAGAAGACGAAAAAAAATAAATAAATAAATAAATAAAATTTTCGAAATCGGTCGTGAACCAAAATTTACTACCCGTTGGAAAGTTACCAGAATCGAGGAGAGTCGGAATCGGGGGCGAGACTCGGTTAATTTTTCCTATGGAATCGGTTGTAGGCACCGTGCTGTTTATCGAGGGAAGCGTTGTTTTACTCAGCTTCCGTCGCACGGATGCATCGAATCGGATGCAGTGGAATGCACGCGATTTCCCACGGACGGTTCGCTGCGCGTATCCGGATAATGCGACCATCTGGCGCGAGATGAATCGTGAATTCGCTGCCAGGGAACTGGTCGAACTTCTTTCAGCGGCGATCCCGTTAACGTCGTCACGGTCCTTGACGCAAGGCGTCGTATTCACGCGCGACGCCGCACGGGAATTCTTCCGCGAATCGTTGTCGTCTCGAATGATGCTTGACTTCTCGAGTCGCCTCCCCTCCACACAATCTTGCGATCCGATCGATATCGTTTTTCGTGCAATCTGTATTACTGGACTCTCTCCTTGTGATCATCCGTCGGCGTTTTCCATTGCGAAATATTATTAAAACTGGCTCCCGTCGGGTAATCAAAAACTTGTAATTCGAGAGAGCACCGTCGACTCGTTCTTATTAGCGCTTTTCCTCGCGACATCCGTCCAAGCATCCCTTAGCGGAACTCCAGCTCGCCCTCTAATTTTCTGAACGATCGTTGGGCGCGAAACGAAGTTCGGAATCCCGTTATAGCAGCAGCCGTTGCTTCTTCGTCTTGTCTGCTTTGCATCGAAACTTGCCCCGGATTCTCTGTGCCTCTTTCGCTCTATCTTTTCCGAAGTACTGTGTACTCTATCGCTCTACATTCGCCGGTGCTCTATCTTCTCTATTGCTTTATTCACTCTAACACTCTATGCTCTCCTTTGCTCCATCTTCTCTGTGACTCTATCTACTCTATCTTACTCTATTGATCTATTTCCTCTAATGATTCATTTACTCTAGTGCTTTATTTATTCTAGTGCTTACTATATTCTCTTTTTCTCTGTTCTTTCTATGATTTTTCTGCTCCATCGATCCATTTTATCCATTACTCCAACTGCTCCATTGCTCTATATTTCCCATCAGCTTATCCCCTCTATTGCTCCATCGTCATCGCTGTGGCATCGTTATCTTCGCCGCGCCGCATACACCACGGTATACAACCGTGCTCTTTCTCGCAACAGATGCCTGAACATCCCCTATCGTATATTTTACCTCCTCCGCTCTAATATTCCAAACGACTGTCGCGTGTGTAGCGGTGCTCTGAAATCTACAACAGTTACTGCTCTATCGCTGTGTACGTTGCACCGTTATCATCACCACTAGGTATGTATCTCCGTGTCCAACCATTTTCAGACAAGACATATTTTACTTTTACAATATTCTACAACCTGCGAAAGCAGCTATTGCTTTAACTTCCCTATTGCTCTAACTTTATTGCAGCTCTATAATTCTCGCTGCTGCAGCGTTATCTTCACCGTGAGACATGCATGCACCTCTATGACAAACCGTTTTAAGAAAAGATGCAATTTACTTTCGCAATACTCTACGATCCCACGATATCACTTATTGCTCTATCCAGTTCCTTACCGTACCATTATCTTCGCCATGAAGCACACACATAATTTACTTTTGCAACATTGGACAACTGAAACGATATCACTTATTCTTCTAACTCTCCATACCAACGTTATCTTCGCTACGAGGTACCTACCTCGTCCAATCGTCTCGAAACAGGACGCAATTTACTTTTGCAACATTGAACGATCAAACGATACTAGCCATTGCTCTATAGTTGTCACTGTTGCACCGTTATGTACGCCGCGAAGTATGTACCTCCGTGTCCAACCGTCCCGAGGCAAAAGACAATTTACTTTTGCAACATTCGACGATACCACGGTACCACTTATTGCTCTATCTAGCTCTCTGTGGCACCGTTATCTTCACCGTGAGGTATGTATCTCGATGTCCAACCGTTCCGGGACAAGACACAATTTACTTTTCCGTCATTCGAGGCGAAGACGAACGAACTCCCACGGTGTGTCCACGGAGACGATTGTCTCCACGATGACGATCGGTCGGAAGGCAGTTACGACGAGACTCATGGAACAAGATACGATACATCGAGGAGAGAACAAACGTGTCCGCGGGACCAGGCCGTGTCAGACAAGCGCGATATTAATGGAGGCTCGAGTGTACTTGCAGCGTGTATGAGCTATGGGTCTGTCGTCTGGTCCCGGCACCGGGGGGAACGAGCCTGTCGGCGTGTTTTGATGCACGGCCGGCCGCAATTCAATTATTGATCTCCGACTTATCGGTTCGTTCGATTCGATCCAGCCGAATTCAATCGAGAGAGCCCGCCGCCGATCCGCGCGCTGTCGCTGGCAGGTGGTTGAACTCGCTTTCCGCTCAAAGCGTCGCCATCGATGATCGATGGCGTCGCGGGTGTCTTTAATCGATCCATTCGCGCCGGGGCTCTCGTTTAGGTTACTTCGAGGATTCACCCATTCGGAGCATCAACTATCAGGATGACGTCGAAGCGCGATTGAGACGTGATTCGAACTGGAGAAAGTTTTAGAGTCAAAGAGAAGGACTTTATGGAGCATTCGTAAGAGATTATTTCTGGTGTTGGAGGAAGAACACGAGTTTGTGAGATTTTTACTTGTAGATTCGCTTCGATTTATTCGACTCTGGCACGTCAATTGTTCTTTCTTGTCCGTTGATTCCAACTTGGGGTTGTTTTAGAGTCGAAGAGAAGAATATTATAGAGATATATAGAAGGTTATAGGCGAGCATTATAGAGAGCTCTATAGAACTTTCGTACCATAGAGATTCGTATCATCTACATCCTATCCAATTTTTTTTTAATACCACTTTTATCATCTCGGAAGATAATTTGTCCGCAGAAAAGATTTCCCTCGATGAAATATAAAAATTCATGTATTCCAGGGTTAGAAGATCGGTCGATAAAAGCACAAATCGTCATTCAGAAACTTTGATTCTACTTCGTAGAATTTTCTACTACTTTTCACGAACTTTTGGAATATATCGTTACCCCCTCGTGAAATTCTTCACCTTTCGAGTAAGCATGTACGTACCTTTGAGTGTCTCTCTCCCTTCCTGATCTTCTCGTAAAAAAAAATCTCTGGACACACTCTGAGCTCGAGTACTAATCCCATCAAGTTTTTCCGGTCAATGGTGATTCCGTTGAATCGCGTATTCACGGTTCTGGCATTTTTGGGGAGGGGCGATATATATTTGAAGGAGTTCCCCCGGGTACGTCCACGAAACGACGAATAAAGCATCGGTGGTGTTAACTGATGACACCAGTCGGCGGGGGTGAGGGAAAAAGGACGAGGTAGTCACCGTTTCTCGTTAAGGACCTGTCCAATTTTCCTTTCCCCGACTCGCGGAATGTCCCCTCGGGTCTCTTCTTTCTAATTAAACGTATTCTCTTAACCGCGCGCGCGTTCTTCGAGCAAGAAACCGGTAGCA
Source organism: Ptiloglossa arizonensis (assembly GCF_051014685.1). Lineage (NCBI taxonomy): Eukaryota > Metazoa > Arthropoda > Insecta > Hymenoptera > Colletidae > Ptiloglossa > Ptiloglossa arizonensis. The sequence goes on from NC_135051.1 coordinate 18,663,490, forward strand.
CGGGTGGAAGTTCCATCCACCACCGCCGCCAACCTTCTACACATCCCTTCCAGTGGTTCCTCAACTACGTTTCTAAAATCGTGATGCGTCAAAGTGACAGACGCGGGCGCGACACCTCGCGTGGAAACATTCTAATTGCGAACGACGCGAGAAAGAACGAAAAGACGAGTTCAACGGTGTTTGAAGCGTCACACGTCGACCGGTGGTAATTGAAACCGAACGTATCGCGAATAATTGAGTGGAAAATAGCGCTGAAACAACGAACCGTGGACCTGGCTCGCTGGAATGTCACGAGACCGACGACGATGACGCTCGATCGCTTCCATTTACTTTTCTCCCGATCGATGGTTGACGAAATGGATCACGACGCACGGGGTGGGTTCTTCTAGACTGCGTTAACTATTTGTCACACAGTGACGATAAATTGTCTTCTGAATGATTATTCTCTTCCACGCAATTTTTTAACGTCACCTTCAATTTTTGCCAGGCACAATCTTACAATATACTTTCTTTTTCTTTTAAATTCTTGTTTCTTTCAACCTCGATACATACCATCCGACAGGGGAACAGAGATTAAATTAATCGATTCAGTTTCCATACACGAGCAGAAACGTACAATTGACCACAAGTCGAAAACGAGATAGTTGTTCCCGTTGCGCTAATTCGGTTAATCAATCGATCGGTGTTGCCTCGTGTCTGGTTTGCCGGCCAATTTCGCGAAGGGCGCCAGCGAAGTTCAAAGCTCGAGAAACGCGTTGCATAAATTTATATCGTAATAACTTCAGTAAAGTCGAAGTATGCGGATAATCATCAGTTCCCCGTGGTGGTAATACATCAACGGGAAGTTGAATTTCGAGAATGTACGGACGGACCAAAATGAGATTTAATAAAATGGAAATTAATCCCCGCCAGTTGTAGCCGACCCCTGGCCGCATAATTCGCAGTGTATGGTATTATTCGCGAAATGCTCGACAAACTTCCGTGCGACTGCGCGTCGGAATACGGAATTACAACGTTGAAAAGTAACTAATGAATCTTCGCGCGTTGATTCGGCGTTGCACGTGACTTATCGAAACGACGACGGAAAAAAAGCATGCAAATCGATGATCACGATTGCGGGGACACAGGGCAACGCGCGTGAAAAGAGCGGGATCTGATAACTGGCTACGAAATGGGCGAAACGTGGTGACCAATTCGCTGGAGTCACCGAGGTTACAGTTCATGGAGAGCGAGGAAACGAGTCGCCGTGGAAGAAGGAAGAACTTCCCACCCCGCTTTCAAGTGCTCTAGTTTTTAACCCGCACCGCACCGAATTCCACGGAAGGTAAATTGTTTCGTGACTTTCTTCTTTAATAGCTTGGTTCGAGTGGAGGATCCAAGGGAAACAGAGGGTGAATGGCGATAATTCAAAGAAAACTTCGTTTCAATGTTTCCGCGTATTGCGATGCTAAATAGGGGGCGGGGAAATGGAGAGAGCGAGGAGTGGGGGTAGATAAACGGCATAGTGGGGAGAGTCGCTTCTGGTGGCCTTGAGCAGCCAAAACTTTCTACCTAAAATACCATTCAGTAGTCATTAATGAAATCTATTGCTCCGATTCGTGATCAAGAGTGATTCTCAATTTTACTCTGTTGTTTCTTATTCGTTAAACGTTCGTGATCAAGTCAGTTTGAGTTTCGAGAAAAATTCTACACTCGTGTCTCGCATATTGTTAAAAAATTCTCCGATTTTTGAACATTACGCGAACCACTACCGAACTCGAAAATTAAATTCATCTCCTTATCTTTAACCGAGGGTGCTCTTTAAGAATGGCAAACGAAAACTACGATTGAGTGCAAAGGTTCGATTCAAGACCCTTCTCCTCGATTGAAGAACACAATGCCATGCCCTTGTACACATCCAGTGTGAATTATACACGCGCAGAACGAGCACCGTTTACGCGCATACCTAGGTAAACACATTGCACGATTATCCGTGCGGCTCGTCTTCGTGTATCTACTCTTATTTCCCCGCGGGTGAACCACTTTTTTTTTTCTCTTTCTTTCATTTTGTCTATCACAACGTCCGATCGCAATCTCCAGCATCCGGCGAGCGCGAGCGCGCGATCAATTCTTCCGTCCCCGCCGAGTGCTCGCGATTACATTCGCCCCGGTTTTTTGTTTCGTTATGAGAGGAGCGAGCAGCCGTTACTCCGCGTGGCGGCGTCTCCACGGGTACGACTAATAACTTCCGGTTCCCTTTGCCCGGCGTCCATTACCTTGTTCTATCGGTCATAGGCGGCGATAAATTCTCGCCGAGCCGGTCTCGTTATCAATTTCCATAATTCTTCCACGAGAGGGTAATCATTAGAGTTATCGGAGTGCGGAGCGACCAATGGTGCCCGACTCAAAGTCGCGCGCCATGGATTTATCGAGCGTGTAACGGGGAAATCGTACAAGTTGTTTGCTCAACGATCCAAAATAAGCATTCTACGGTTCTACTCAATTCTTAAATTCCCCCCCCCCCTAGCCCGCTCCGCGATAAACAATAGGGGAACGAACTTGGCGGCGAACAATCCACCAGCCCCGAGTTTCGAATTAACAAGGGCAAACTTTCCACGGTATTTACACGGTGGTTGGTTTTTTTGCAGATCGACCACTAGGCAGTACCTTTTCTAGTTCCTCTCTCGGAGGAAGAATTGTTGTAGTAAACAATAAACGATTAATAAGAGAATATATTTAATAGTTACCAGTCAGGAACGTTTTCTTTAATCACACGTAACTCGAAAACTAAGATACGTAGAATATTAGTTCACAAGACATTTTTTATTTACCTTAGAGTGTACATTCACCCCTCTGAAGTGCATTATGTACTGTTACCAACCTTCAGTAGTTTCTCGTCATTTCTCGGTTTTCGATTCATTGATTTCCTCGTCGTCCGGCACTGGTGCCTTTAACACGGCGATGCAAGCGCGGATGCATACTCGCAGGGGCGCAGCTTCGGTGAATCTGCGCTAGGCTTCACCTGCATCACGCGACCGAACCTTCTCAAGGGTTTTGTAATTCGATCTATTACCAATAAATTCCCCTGAATATTGCGTAGTTTTCAACAGGAGATACGCGACCAATTTCCACGACACAGCAGCAGCAGCGAGGACAGGTTTCGTGTCGCTGGTTTTTCTCCAAGCGCGGAGTGATTATAGAAACTGGACAGGGCCGTACTTCTTCGAGGGTGCGTGTTCACGTGACATTAATGTCGTTGTACTTTACGGTCACGACCGTCTCGCTTTTATATCGCGATATTTCTTCGTAGAAACGAGAGGTGCGAGTGACGCACCACGGAGTGCGCGCGAGAGGAATCGCGCGACAGAAAGAGCAGAAAACGGGGAAATATGTATTTTACTAGCAACAACGATCCGTTATTAGCGGCTTCGTTACATCTGGAGGTTTTACACTCTGTGCCGAATGAGAGTGACTTAGGGGTCGTGAAATTTTCGTCACAGCGTGGAAGAAAATTTTCAAAAATTTTTTCCGGAAGAACTACTCGGTTAATTGATTCGATTGTTTTTTTGTTAAAACACAGGTGCATTGGAGATTATCCGCAAAAATCGTCGTAACTGTTTATCGGTAAACACAGCCGATACATTAAATTCCATGCACGCAGGACACAACCGCACGATTCGGGTTTCCACGATGGGAATTTTACCTTGGTCAATTCTTAACTTTCACCGAATATTTTCTATATTGTGCACGATTAAATGAACGAATAAAAAAGCAATCGATTTGTACGGGAGCAACGGTGGAAATTAGTGTCAGTATGTTTTTCTACGAGAACAAAACACGGAGGAACGAATTCGCTGGAATTTCGCTAGAAATCGTGGCGCGGTTGGTTCTCGAGAACGACGTCTATTGTCACGGGTGTGTGAGATCACCGTGAAAAAGAGCATTAGAGGCACAAAGGGGGACCGAGATCTCACGCGTCTCGGGCCGATTAGCGTTCCTCGATAAGCAAAACACAATTCGTTCCAAATCCAGCGCCGATTTTCGTCGTGTGTGCATTTAACGGCGAGAAGAAACGAATCGCGCGAAGTGGGGTCTCAGGGGACGGGGCTTAACGAAGTAGGCGGTCCTGTAAGGAAAAGTATGGCGTGCGAGACCACGTAATAACAACGAGATGGAAAAAAGAAACGATTTTGAAGTATATTCGCAGCGAAAACAGTTTTTCACTTTTTCCTTTTCATTTATTTAGTTATTTTCAATTCCACAAGCGATGACAACCGTCGGTCACCGTGAGCGGTTTCACGACCATGGAAAAAGAGGACTCTCGGTTTCCAGGGTCCTGGAGGACACGACACGACCGAGTGAAATTATTACAGCCCGACCTGCCCGTTATAAACAATAACAGGAGCTGGACGCTTTAATTAAGAGAAATACATTTCACTGGCATAATTGTCTGTATCCTGCGAACCGTTTCAAAATAATAAACGACATCCAGGGGTCCCGTTGCATATTATAACAACGCTTAATATGCACGTAATTAGCGATACATTTTATGCGCATAATTATCAACGTTTCAGTTTTGACGGTCTCGCACCGGTCGCGAGATGCACTGCCACTAAATTTCGTTCGTTTTCATGCAGTTTTCGCCAAGTACAAGTCAGCTGCGTGACAGAATCAATCGCAACACGGTCGAATTCGTGTTAATTAACCCGTGAGCTATCGAGGGGGTGATTTTAATTGAAAGGAAAATCACGGGAATTGGGTGTCGATGGTAATTGGGGATGTTCACGTGTGGAACTGACGAAGAGAGGTGATGAAGGTTTCACGCTAATGGAAACTCAGCAGGTAGATCTTATATTCTTAGTTGACGCGTTCAGTGACGAACTTCGTGTATAAAATGAAACCAACTTACTTAAGTCAAGAAAAAATCGCCATGACCTAATATGCAGGCCCACAAGTCCCAATCTACATATTCCTATATCTAACGTTTAAGTACGTGAACATTTACGTTTAACTAGGCAGAAAATAACCAGAAGCTTCTCCTTCGATCAGGTATCTTCTTTAGCTCAAATATACCTACAATCTAATCTTCTTCCAGATTAATGAGTAACTCCTCTGCACGTGTGGTTAGTGCAAATAGGTGTCTCTTAGTCTCTCATAGGTGTCTCTTAACTGACTACTTTCTGTTCACATGGAAAAAAATTATCCCCAGGATTCTATAACTTCAAATTCTTCTCATTCAAGTGGTCTAGATGATGAACGAATAAACAGTACAAAAACGAGAGGGAGTATAGTGTACCGTGGGAGATTGACTCCATAGAGTGCTGCGAACGAAAGAGTAGACCAAAGAGTTCAAATGTATTTGATGTTTCCTGCTTCTTTATCGAATGGTTAGTTTTATCAAGTTCGATAAATTTTGTCGTCAGGAAGAGTCTTTGTTCCAGAAAAATATCAGTGTCAACTCCTCACCGATCTAGAGTACTCGGGGTAATTTTCATCGGTTCTCCGTATTCTGGTCGCGCGATCGTGTTAGGGTGTTGCATCGAACACGTGGAACAATGGTATTTTTGGAGCTAATGGAGTCTCACGGGCGCGCCGCGCAAATCTGATCAGCGTCGTTTGTATCTGGACCGGGGTATCAAGCCGACACGGAGCACGGTCGCTCGGTGTGCAAAGAGCAAACAACGGTTGCGGGAACAATGACGCTCCGCGAAGTGCAAAATCAACGACCGGTCCGCAGCGAGAAGAGTAAATAATGCTCGCGCGAATAACTGCGAGGCGGTCCGCGTCTCTCTCGAAAGGAGAGGGTTGGCGGCAGCTTTACGACACCCTCGAGCATTTTCCACGGAACGACGCCCCAACGACCGCTCGACGAATCGTTTTTCCAACCTACCACGGTTTTCCGCGGCCGATGATGGTAACTTCCTGTGGTCGCCGGCAGAGGAGCGGGGGAATGGATCGCCACACTGCCAGATATTTCGGTCGTGTCTCCAGTAACATAGTTTTATGGTAAATACAGTTTGGAATATTGCGGCTACGAACCATGGAGCAGAAGACACCTTGTACTTCGAGACGAGAGAATGCACACATATTTCGTTCAAACTTGTGTATGTATTTAAAAAATTTTTTTTTTTGCAAATCGACGCTTCCAGGATCGAGATACGTTGTAGATCTGCAAGTTAGTAAATTTTGAACTTTTTGTATTTTTATCGAACGAGAGTGTTAACGAAAAATAGAATCAAGTACGAGCGCATGTTTCAAGAGCGAGATAGAAAGGAGCTCTGCGAGTATCCTATGGATTCATTATGGTGGGGGAAGTCGACTCGGTGACCTTGAGCGGCCAATTCATTTCGCCTCAACTTTCGGCGCACAAATGCATCCCAATTTTGTTAACTATACTAATCAAAATATGTAATTTAAGACCATCGTTGATATAAGAATGAAATCTATGTTTGGCAGTCGTTTTGTTATTTTATTTCAATATAAAACTTTATTTGCCTTTGTGGTCGAACAATAAAATACGAGAACATTGCGTTTCACCGGAGGCTAAGTAAAAGTGCGTTCTGTCCATTATGGTGGGGGTAACCGACTCAGTGACCTTGAGCGGCCAACACTTTCGGCTCCGATTTTCGATTTCTGATCGAATAAGAGAACAATCGTTCTCCCATTGTAGCAACAAAATTGATGCGTTAGGGGTAACCACATGAAAAAAAAATTATAAATCCTTTCATTCTGACAAACTTCGACCCGCCGCAGGCTGTGTAAAAAATTCACAAAAATTTATTTCCATCCACGGACGAGTTACATTCACGCCGATCATTGGATCGAAAGCGAAGACGCGACGTTCGGATAAAAGTCAATTTCCCCGGGAAAATTTTCACGGAACAGCGGTGGCAAAATAGCCCTTACTGTTGCCAGGAGGAATGAGGAAAAGGTGGGGCCTCAAAAGGAAGGCAGCATTATTATCGTCCATTCAACGACGCGGTCTGATCGTGACTGTGTCTGACGCTGTCTAGACGCTATCTCGTCGGGTTTCCCTCGGGTGGCTGCTCAATATTTATCCTTCAGTCGTCTTAGAACTCGACGAAATTCTCACGGAGGCCTCTGAATCGAATTGAGACGAAAAGCACGAGATCAAGACCGTGGAAACAACCACGAGGACGTGTCTTCGTCGAAGCGTTCGCAACCAGCGTTCGACGATCGAGCGCGATCGATATTACTCGCATGAAGGGTGAGGGGGGACACATTGTGTTTCCACACGGGGGACAATCGATACACCCAATGTGGTATTCAGCGTCGTGGGAAACTGCACGGAAATCGCGAATGTTTGCTTAATATCGGAATCGTTGCACGGTAAAGGACGGACGAATGGAGATTCCCTTGGTGTTATTCAACGTGGAGGTAAATGTTTGTTTACGCGTTACATCGAGTTTTTATGGTCGAAATGTGCGCCCAGCGCACGGAAACACCTGCGGAAATATTCTTCGCGTTCCTCTCCGTAATAAATTATCTCCTTTTCGGGTAAAGAAGAACGTTTCTATAAATTTATGGATCAAAATTAAACTCTTCGCGACGAGTAACGAGTAAACTTTTGTTGTTGTATAACAGTATTTTTTTTTAACTGTTTCCATAAGATAAAATTGTTATTTTTCATATTACTTGCGTTCGATTATGGAAATTTACTTAGGTTGGATCCAAATTGCTAACTATTGGGTAATTGAGTTCTAATCGAAGCGTAACTAATTCTTACCTGAGAATATTTTCCGTGGACTAAGTATATTTTTTTTTTTTTTTACGATTTGTAATCTTTACTGATCGAAGCCAAGGCTAAGGAAATGATTGCGAATGAAATAAAGTCTGATGCTTATCGATGCGTAAATTGTGTATTGTCACATCCTCGAGTTAATGAAATACACGGTTGCCGTTTGAATATCGTTAATTATATCGGTACGACTGTGCAGGTCAGTTGCATGGATCATGAGATTAAACCTGTCGATCGTTGTGTCGACTCTGCATATAAATATTTCGCAGAAACGGATCGCGAACATTTTTCGGAAGTTCTAGGGACGAGAGGACAAAGTGTTGGTTAAAAATACAGATCCCGAGGAAAAGTTTCGGGTAGTCGTTTTCGCGGAGACGATGGGAATTAGCGCAATTCGAATAATGTCTTCACACTCTCTGACAAAAGTAAAACACACTTTTCTGGTCCTTTTTCCAGCTGGACGAATTACGGGCCAAGTTTCAAACGCGAATTTCTCGACGTTCTCACGAACTTTTCGCTACGAGGTAGGAGAACCGAGAATGGAGCGACGTTCAACTGATTTAAGGTAGACTCCTCCCAATTTCGAAAAATCGAATTTCTTTTTCAATTTTCTTAGAATCGAATACAACAAGAATATTACCCTGAAATATAAGGGCGAAATTCGAGACATTATCCAAGATATAACATTTTTCACGAAGCGTGTCCCATGCCCTAAACTTTAAAGTATTTTTCTTCCAACAAGTTTTTTCAAACTGGTGGATAACTTTTCTCGGAAACTACTGTACATTTGCACTAACATTCTCTATTATTGCACTTGCAGATTGTTTCCTCTCTGGAATCTTTCCAGACAATTTCAAAGACCCTCGACTTTTTCCAATAATATTCAATTCCTATCTTGAAAAATTTTCCAATTCTAAATGGATCAATGTTTCTAAAAATCATTGCACACAATTGTAATGACATTCGTCTAATTTCTAACAATTCCAATTGTATCCAATTCTGATGTTTAGAACTAGAGAAATCCACTCTACAATGTGATTAGAAACTTCGGGTAACATGGTAAAACGAATGTTTATATTTTCCATGCACGATAAAATTGTTTTACAAAAATTGACAGGAATATTCTACAAAATATGTGTTCTTAATACATATATGAAATATTTGTATTGGATGGTTAGTATCGTCGGAAAAAATTCCCAAATAACACGATTGCTTTGAGTTAGAAAGGTGTTTGCCTTTAACGTATAGCGCCATGTGCCCCGGAAATAATTCAACTACTTTCGAGTCGACAAGCGGGTGTCCGCATACGTCATTTCGACGCTTTCACGGTACCGTATGTACACGCGTGGACACGTTCGTGCAATGATCCAACGCGTGGCGCCGCGCCGGCTTGTATATCAGCTCCCGCGTAATATACAATATGTGTACGTTACTGTTTCGCAAGATACGCGTATCGCAGTCAGTGTTCTTGGAACCTATAACTCCTGAGGCATTTATAGTTTAAACTTTGTCGGTACTGCGGACGATAATCTGTTTTCAACGAACAGTCCTTGAAGTTTCTAAACGGATTAGCAGAGAACGAAGGTCGAGAAAGATCTCTCAAAACCGTGTTCCATCATTTTGATTTATTTTTTAATTAATTACTTCGCAAATCAAAACTTAGTAACTCCTCTTTAAAGCGTCGCGCTTGTCCCTCGATAAACCGTACTGAATCAACTCCATTACTGTTCATATTCATCACCTGGAGCGATCGATGACTCGTACCAAACTTTAGAACACCACACTAGTGTGATAATTGTTTATGCAAATTAAAATTTGTTTATATCTCTCACTGTATTTTTTCGAGGGTATTGCCAATGAATTGGCGAGACTGTCCCATCAAAAATGAGTACAAACACGACCATGTTCAGACTATTTTTGATTACAGGTAATAACAAATTTTTCAAAAATTTACAACGTATAAGAAAAAGTAGTCGGAATACCGTCGTGTTTGGTCTCGTTTCAGACGGGACGATCTCACCAATTCATCGACGACACTCTTGCGAGGATATAATGTGACATGTAAAAATGTTTAATTTTCATCCGTGGTCGTTCAACCAATACAAGACGAACTTATCGTTGCGCTTACATTTGGCCCGAGATACGCAAGGTGGTCCATTCCAGGAACAAATTTGCTACCATCTCTCCTTAAAACGCTTCCAGCGGACCTGACGGTGTTCGCTTTAACGAGGAGTTACCGTATTATGTACATCTAGAGCTTAAACGTGTCTGGCGACTCTCCTTTCTTTTTGCAATTAGGATCGCGTCCGCGAATATTCAGGGACAACTTCCGACTTCCGTTGCATGCGACGCGAACGTATTATCACCGACACGTAACTCTGCATCTCCACTGTGGGAGGAGCTTTTACCAGGAATTCCAGTACACGCTGGGTACAGATAAGCGCGATAATTCACCGTCGTCGGTTGGAATTTTTTTCCCCCACCCCACGCCCCGACGAAACCAGAAATTGCACGTAAACCGTGAATATTGCTCTCCGCGCTACACTGCCGGACAAATGACGATCCCGTGTCCGATTTTTTCCGCGTTATTTGTGCGCGCTACAAACGCGAGAAAGCATACATTCCGCGGCCTCGATAATTTGTCTGCCGGGATTTAAGTCGGACATATTTTCATTATTGCTTCGTCCTCGTTGGCGTTTGCAAATTATATGCCATAATTGAAGAGGTTGTTTTCAGAATCCGGCAAACACGTTGCAGCAGTGAAAATCACCATTCTTTAATTATAACTCGAAATATATATTTTTAGTGCGAGGTACATTATTATTATTAAAGAACGCGCTCATCGGATCGTCATTCGTAATTACAAAAATTTGCAACGTACTCCCTAACTAGCAATTTTACGAAAGTAAAATGTTTTGACCATTACAGGGGAGAAATAACGCGCATTGAAAATAAATGATCGAACATTGGAACATTTGAAACATAATATTGCCGATTAATTTCGTTCTAAATTTTTGTTCGTAAAGAATTCTGGTAAATATCGATTGATAAAATTATCTAAGTTAAATTCGCACCTGGTATTTTAAGACTTTTGCAGTTTGAATTATCTAACAGTTTACGATCTCTATAATTATCGACATTATTAACTGTTGCTATCTATCAAGGAATATACTTTTGGATAAAATGTTATGCAGTTGAAAAAGACCAAACGGATCTCTCCCCATATAATAATAAAAATCCCAATTTTTTCGTAAAGTAAAGAATTCTAAAAATAAAATTCCGCATTTTCCGACACAGAGAGAATAATTGGATTATTACAGACAAATGTAACCATTCTGCAGTATATGATTTCCGTTTTTAAAATATACACATTAAAAGAACTCTTCAATCCCACATCGTGGAATTGATCCTAGAGTCTAAATCTCTGCTTAGAGAATTTTAAATCTTTCGAGAACTCGATTCTACGTTTTTGCGGGTATCGTAGAATTTCCAGGCATTTCGACATCGTACTACGAAACAACGACAACTTCGAACCACTGTTTCCAAAACCGTCGGTCGGTTTCGATCAGCGCAACCAGACATTGAAATACGCTTGAGTTGGTTGAAAACGATCCCGAAACGGGTCTTCCGACGCTTGTCGTGACGATCAGGGTTATTCAATGAAAATACCTCTTGGGAGACGTGTATCGTGTTCCTGATATTTTGAAACAATCGCCCACGGCTGATATCGTCCCAATCATTTTCATATTAATATGAAAATGGTCGAACCGCGTCGTGTTCAATGAGCACGATCGGTGGGTACGAGCATACGAGTGTTTTCCAGCTGACCCAGCCGTAGCGTGACGATTTCCATCGGTCGATCAATATTATCGACGTAACGATGGAAAATTATTATCCGTACGAGCGAGGAAGGGAAACGCGTATTGTTCGCGCAGTTACGTCATCTTCGCGGGCGGCGAGAAGGGGGAGAAAAAAATGCACCTCGATGCATGCGAATAATGGAAAGCGATTCGTGTCTCTTAATGTGGAATTCAGCGAGAAATCGCGACGACCAACGGATTTTACAAAGCCGGAGAATCGATTTTCGACACGGACTGCGCTACGAGTTTCTAAACGAATTAGCAAAGCTCTCAAAACTGTTCAACTGATTTATTTTTTAAGTAATTACTTAAAGTATCATGTTGCAGTAACGTTTCTGTTAAGAGTCACGCTTGTCCCTCGATAAAAGCCCAACTTGAAAGCGGGTATTGTCTAAAAGAAAAATAAAAATTGTTTTATATTTCTCATTTTATCTTCACGAGGGTACTGTCGATGAATCGGTGAGATTGTCCCGTCAAAAATGAGTACAAACACGATCATGTTCCGATTATTTTTGATTTTAGGGAAAAAAATTTTTCAAAAATTCTACGTATACCGTATAAGTAAAAGTTGTCCGAATATGGTTGTGTTTGGGCTCGTTTCCATCGGGAGAATCTCGCCTATTTGTCCACAGCAGTCTCAAGAGGATACAATGAAAAACGTAAGAGTTACTAGGTTGCATCATTGGTTGTCACACCGACATGGAACGAACTCACCGTTGCGTTCACTTTGTTCGCATTGTTTGAGCGGTTGCGTCATCTCCGCGGTCGGGGAGAGGAAAATGTGCGCCTCAATGCATGCGAATAATGGAAAGCGATTCGTGTCTTTTAACGCGAAACTATACGAGGAATCGCGACGTCGGACGAATTTTACAAATCTCGTTCCTCGACCGATTGAATACATAGCGCTCGGTTAATGGAGGAACAATCGAGCTCTCCGGGCGGGAATAAAAGACTGAATAATCTCGACAATGCATCCGGAAACGGTGAGAAACCGTGAAGATATCGAACGATCGTTGCAACGTGAAAAGAAAATCCGGATCTTTTACGTATTCCCGGCGATCGAGTTATTCTGATCGGAGGAAAAGCGTCGACGATCTTAATATTCCAACTTGCCAATCTTCTACAGCTTGGTAGCTGTAAAAAGATCATTTCTATCAACATGTACGGTATACGACGGTGACAGGCCTGATAAGGCTATTTCCTAGGCACCGACATCATGTTATTATGGCAGTTTCGATGGCGTTAAGCGATACTCCATTTTCCTCGGAAGTTTCGCGCAGCAGCCTGTCCTCTCATCGTTCGTTCTATCTTCCTGGATATATCCCCACCCAGGATACTCGTCACCCCTCCCTTTTGCGTTTCACGGGGGATCAAAGTACAGGAGAGGATCGTCCTTTTCTTGACGTCGATGCGCGGGCTTTCGACAACTGATTGATAGTATATAACCGAGGTAACTTTCGTCCGGAAATTACATCGAAGATAGACGGTTAAGTCGGCGCGGATAAATCGGGCGTGGAGATCGTTTTGACGTTTATTAATATTAGCCGACTTATTTCGCCATCGCGAGCACAGCGTACGAAATTTATCTCTCGTTTTAACGTCTCGCGAGCTCGAAGTGGAAGATTTTCCAAGATCATCTTGAAACGAAGCTGCTTTGTTCCGAGCGTGTAACGACGAAGACTTCGTGATGTATAGCCTGGCCGAAAGAAAGTGAGATCTGAGAGGGAGTGTACTTTTAGGTGGGGGTAGAAACTTTGATTAAAGTGAGTACTTGTTTAGACTCAGGAACAGTCGATAGGTCTCGATTATATTTTCTCCCCATTTAGTACATCGAAATATGATGGGTGAGGAGCGTGTGGTACACAGAGATGACAAATTTGTATCTTGATGAAAGTTTCGAGTAATAAATAAAATATAATGAAACAATGAATAGAATTTGAATCACATATGGCAATCATGATATCGAATGGAAAGTGAAGGAGGACTGATATATTACCAGATGGTTTGCGCAAGCGCGCTCGGAATCTCGTTCTCGCGCGGCCAGGCTGTACATACGTCGCAGCGACGATGAAAAGTTACCTTTATCCTTACGATTCAAAACGACGATTGACCGTACGAACACCATTTCCGTGAAATCGTATTAATTAGAAACTCACTAGCAAAGCTTGGCGTGGAACAATTTCACTCGATACGGTGCGCAACGAGACACTTAATTTCGATTGTGCCGCGCTACAGCGGAGAACAAACCGTAGTGTTTGCGAGTGGGTTAATTACAGAAACTAATTAATTTCACTCGAAGCTGTCGCATGGAACGCTTCCGTGGACTCGACCTGCGACACGAGAACGAACTCCGGTCTAGGATATTAAAACAAAACGGGGGGACAGGTGTTTAAAAGGCGACGAGACAGGGCAAATCGTTTACAAGACTTCGTCGTTTGCAGGAGTGTCTCGAGTGTTCGAGAATTGGGACCACTGATTATCAATAAGCAAGGTACCGGTCAAACTCGACTCTAGAGGATGACAACGAATAGGGATATAAAGGTATCGAGTCCAGCGAAGAGTTCTGATCGCGAACAACCGGCGAAGAGACCCGATCGAATATCCGAACATATTTTATCAATAACTGAGGCACCACCGTTACATCTCCGCGTCTTGGAGCAATTTCCGCGACGAATACGGTACTCACCCTGCACTTTCAATTAGGCTAGAGGAAAGTGAAGTTGCGACGTGACTTGACGTGAATCAAAATGTTGGACATAAACCAAAGTCTGACAACGTTGCGCTACGCGACCAACAAAAGAGTCTAAGACACACCAACGAGAAAGAGAGAGGAAGAGTGAAGTTCTAGCCGGCACGAGCCGGAGCTAATTAAGTCTGGTCGAAACCACTGCTGCGAAAGCTTTATTAAGCTGGCGGCAGACGCTTGCCCGTAAATTCTACGAGCGAGCACGTTCCAATTTCCGAATTGGTTTCTCGTGCCGCGCCTCGCGGACGGTCGACAACGAGCCGCCCCGGAAATGCAACTGGTGTAAAACCCCGGGGCTACGCGATGGCGCGTTACCCAAGCGAAAAAACAACGAAAAATTCATCCTTCCACGTTGGGGCGGGTACGGATTCCGGGCTTTTGTTCTTGGAGACAGAACCTCCGTAGCAATAATTTTGCACCCTGAACGACGAGGAGGAATCGACTCGCGCAAGGAAACATTTATTTATTTCGTACGTATGCACCCACACCAGAGATGAGCGGAACATTCGGCTACGCGGAAGGTAAACAACTTATGCGTTGAATCAGGTCGCATGAAATCAAATTATACAATCAAATTATACTTCACCTTCTCGGGTTTCTTTCTTCTCTTGATTTCAATTTTTTAGAGAGTGCTGTTGCATCGTCGATCGACGGGACTATTAAGATTCTCTGTTCTCTGCTTCCAACGACTTTTCCAGTTTTAAAAAAGGGCAAATTTTCGAAAGAAACTGCATCTTTCTAAAAGTGCAATATTTCTGCATACAAATTCTTTCTCGATTTTTAGAAAAACTAAGTTAAAAGTGCAACCACCATGACTTTTCTTTGCTGTTGGTTTTCAGAAAAGAACTCTGGGCTTTCTTTCTAGACTCATACTATAAAAAAACACAATCGTTAACTAACTAACAACGCTCATTTATCGGTGTGTTTAACACGCTGCAAATGGGTGTGTTTCCAGATGACCAGGTAACGCGTTACCACGGGTGTGTCGTACGATATTTCGTGTTTCGTCCCTGGAGGGGAAAACTTCCCGCCATTCCCCTCGACTCATTGTTCAGAAATTCCTGGAAATCGGTCCGCAACGACTGACGAGTCGAAACGACCCTATGCTCTGTTCTATCCGCACGTGGTGCCCTGCTGCCCAAGAATCCCGGTTTACGATGTTTCACAGGTAGTAAAGTTGGGTCTAAAACGAAACGTACACCTAGCTCCTCCCTCCACGCTTCATTTGCGACACAGCGATCTCTCTGCAACATTAACCCTGACAAACTCCAATCGTCCAACATTGGTCTATAAACGATAGAAGTACTCTAACTTCGTTCACCTCCCAATTGAATCATTCTACATGTATGAACTCTACTTTAGAAATTACCTTAGACCAAGAATAGGGTATTAACAACCTGTGGGCCAGCGTGCCTCTTCCATTTTCTTATTTCGCTCCGGATGTCCTGTCTGAGTATACCCGAGGAATTTGGGGCACTGTCCTATTTCGTTGGCTATTATTCCAACCTCATCGATACAATGAAAATCGGTACAAAGATCACTCGAGTGACTTCTGACGAAGAAATTCCTCTTGCTTCGGATCAAGTACGTTTAGAATTTTTAACCCCATTACCCTAGGGTCCGTGTGTCTTCCTGGGGCCAACCCAGGAACCCTCGTGGATCGTCGATACCGGTCTAGGCGAAAGGATGCAGAGAAGAAGTTGATCCCGAAAACTGGGACACGTTGCTGGACAACCTTTGAAGAGGGGACGGTTAGGGGGCAAAGATTTTGAAAATTCCCGCGCAGAGTACCTCCCAGGCTGAAAGGATATCGGTTGTCAGAGATTCCTCTCTGGAGTCGTTACATGTTTGTCGAGCGGTCCCTCGAGTTTCTTGGTCCTTTCTCTCCTTTGTGTTTACTTCTCCCCCTCCTCGCATCTCCCCGGGGAGCTCCTCTCGGACGTGGTATTTCCATAATACGATAATACGAACTCGCGCTTTCCACGAGGACGAGGATCGTCCTGGCATTGGACGAGCCACCGAGAATATAAACGCGGATAAAGATGTTGTACGTATTTATGGAGAACGATAACTCCGCGCTCGACTGGACAGGCCGATCTTCGCCTTTTCGCGCGATAACGTCGGGCTGTTGTGCGGATTTTGTGATTTACGGGACTCGCTCTAAATACGGTCCGGCGATCTTCGAGTATTCAGGGAAAAACGTAGTCGAGTCCGTAACAATGTCCAGCTCGCGTGAAAAGCGCCGTTGGAGGCGGAAAAAAAGCAAATATTATCCAACGCTAGCCGTTACCCTCTTCGCTACGGAACGCGTTACGGAGGGAATCGCGGAGACGTATCGCGAAAACGATAACGATCGTAAAAGAAGAAGCGGAGGATAACGCGGGAACAGTTCCCGAAGATACTTTCGTCGAGCTCTGAGCACCCTCGTTGTCGTTTATCTTTATTTCGTCGAGTCTGCCCCAGGACACGCTTCCGAGGGCATTTGTCCCACTGTACTTGGGGGCTTCTGTCACCGTGGAGGGAACAATTTTTATTTAAATTCTAGTCAAGAATTAATTGGCGATACATTGCAGATCAATCTTTTAAGTCATCGAAACTCGGGTGAAGCACTCGCTGAAATTGGAGAATTCAACGAAGACCCTGTGCGAAAGTTCAATAGATACGTTTGTCGAGCGTGTCCGTTGAACGCCCATAGGCGTGCGACGCACGTGAATTGTTACACGAGGATGAAAAGTAGACCCCCTCTGGCACTGAAGTCTTCCAAAATTTATTCGAGAGGAACTACTGGACGGATCGAGTTGATTGTTTTTTTATTACGAAGGGGATATATTATAGATTATTCGTAAAAGTGTTCGGAATTGTTCACGAGCAAATATAGCCGACAAATTGAATTCCACACATAGCTGCTCTACCTACATGATTCAAGACAATTTTTAAATAGAAGATACAACTTCTCACGACACTCCATACAGGGGATCTCGACCGAAAGAGGTCACATGCACGTTTCCTCTATTTTTGATGACACGAGAAACAGGTACGACACAATTTGAATAATTCCGAAGGAGAAACGTCACGGAAAACAGATGTTCTTTTCACTTCTCATTCCTTCAAGGTCGTTAATATTTTATACATAAAAAAATATACTTTTTGCATAGGTAGTATGCGATGAAAAACTACCAAATAAAAAACTGTCAATTTTCACGGACGCGTACGAGTAGATAATTTTTAAACATAGAAGCCCCTCGCGCGAGACACTTCCGCCATTTGTAATCGTCCCGAGGGCCCCTTCGAAAAGGTTCCCGGGCCAAGTTTCGTGAGCGTGTAAACACGGTCTCCGTTTATCCGCAAAGGTTCCGCGTCCACGACTCAGCCACCGGGGCCCTTTTATTTCGAGGTTTATGACGCACTATGAAGATTAATGGCGGCCATTGTTCGCACCGCGAGCAACCACCTTAGCCTCCCCAGTTCGGAAAAACGACCATCACGAGGAGGGGGGCCGTAGCCGGCCAGAACGAAAGATAGGACGTTGAGCTTAACTCTCTTGTCCCTTCGCGGCATATACGACAAACAAGTCCGTCCCCCACCCCACCGCCGACCACCTTCGTGGATATATCACGGGGTCGAAGATTACAGGACCCTTGAGGAAGCTGCTCCTCAACGATGAATGATCTCTTCGCCTTAATTTCGTGGATAAAGCCAACTGTAATAAATACGCTCCGTTTTATCTTCGATCGTTGACCACTTGAACCGCCGAAGTGACGTGAAAAAAGAAAAGAATTAATTCTTCGGATAAAATATTGTGCCTATCAAAAAACTATCCTCTAACTTTTCTCAAATAAATCGGACTTGAAATTGTCTACTTGGGGCATTTTTTCGAAAGTATTATCAATCATCGATCATTTCGAAGTTCAGCAAAAGATCTTTTTTCAAAGTTTGCGACTATAGAGAGAAGGGGACCAATAAATGGTCTTACCGAGTCCACGAATTTCCTCGACTTCCTCGAGTTAGCAATGTTTGTCACAGTGGTGAGGGTCGTTCAACTTATGCGCTGAATCCATCTTGATCGACCAATGTACGATTTCGTTGGTCCCTTGCCTCCTCCACGTCTTCGTTTTCTTGGGAAAAAAACAACGCCCCCTTTAAGGAAGAAATTGTGTCGCGATACATAGGAAACGGGGAGAAAGTTCCACAGGCACCTGGGAAACTTGAACGATAAAATTCATCGTCCTTTCCCCCTCCAATGCTCCACTCTACCTCCCCCTCCCCCTAGATTCCACTCCGAAGAGACTCGACTCCCTATAGCCCCTGGCCAATCTCCCGGCTTATAGTCGCGATAAATACTAATTAACTCCGGTACGCCCTCTCGGGTGTCCCGGAGATAAGAATTTCCCTTATTCGGTTCTTATATGGTCTTTATATCCGGTACTATCGCCGGATTGTCGTGAAGGGGAGAAGGGAAGGGGATTTAAGACCACGCGAATTCGTACTTTTGTTTCTGTCGCTTTAATCCTCTTAATCCTCGTGGATGAATTAGAAACGAGACGTGGTGCAAAGAAGAACGCAGTTCGGCCGGACACTTTTCTTGTTACAAGTTCGCGCGAAGAAGAGTTACGTATATGTATATACATCGGGACGCTGCGTTAGAGCTTATTACAAATGGAAACGGAAATGAAATGCGCAGAGAAACGTAATGGACCTTCGTCTGCTCGACTCTTACGAATTTTATCGTATGAGGGTGGGGAGGTTCGTTTGTAGATTAAATTGGAACGTTGCAGAATGTGAAAGGCAGGGGTACGACTTCTCTTAACTTTAAAATCGAGATTGAGAAATCATTGCGCCAAATTTCATAATTCGTCGAGGATCGATGCTCGACTACTACGAATTTTATTCTTTGAGGGAGGGAGGTTCGTTCGTAGATTAAATTGGAAAAGAAAATATCCAGAATAAATTTTGTCGCGCAAAATCACCGCGTGATCTTGATCGATAAGCTTCACTGAAAAAATGTCCTTAATACTTACTGATCTTTTTACGAATTAATAAAAAATAACAATTAACCCGGTCGCGGAATTCTCGAAGGGCTGTTTAATTCCCGTTACACCCTCTAGCGAATAGTACCGTTCCCTGGGCGAGTTTACCTAACTGGCCGCGAAGTCCGTGTTCTAATAAACTTTCTGGCCAGAAGCGAGTGTGCACCGAAGTGTGCCAGCTGCACACAAGAGTGCGGGGGCCAGGAATACACGAGGAACGAGCGCCACTTCAGGAAATTGCGAACCCTTTTTAAACAGGCTCTTTCATCGTCGCCGCCCCGCGCCTTTTACTTCCGATCCATTATCCCCCGATGCATTATTCATTATTAAACAACTGCTTACGTTCGTATAAAACGGAACGAAAGATAAAAACGGCCGCGGTCCACCGTGTCACGACCACAATGGACCGCCCCTTCCTCGTCCACGACTATAATGGACCGCCCCTTCCTCGTTCACGACCACTGCGGACCGCCCCTTCCTCGTCCAAGACCACTGTAGGCCACTCCTTCCTCGTCTAAGACCACTATGGACCGCCCCTTCCTCATCCACGACCACTATGGACCGCCCCTTTCACGTCCACGACCACTGTAGGCCACTCCTTCCTCGTCCAAGACCACTATGGACCACCCTTTCCTCGTCCACGACCACTATGGACCGCCCCTTCCTCGTCCACGACTACTATGGACCGCCCCTTCCTCGTCTACGACCACTATGGACCGCCCCTTCCTCGTCCACGACCACTGTGGACCGCCCCTCGTTCGTCCACAACCACGATGAACCTCTTCACCTCCCCTCATCCACGCAGGGGAACGTCGAGAACGTCGGGTCTCGCGACGAGAAATATAACGGATCGTCGTCATGAATTCAGATGAATTCGCGACACCGCAGAACGTCTCGGGGATCTTCGGAAATTATTTAGAGCGTCGCGACGCCTTCCCGCGCTCCAAGAATGGAATTTCCTTGTAACGCGAGTACGTACTGCTCCTCTCCGGCGTGCGAGATTTAAGAGCTGCCACTAAATAAACCCTCTGGGACTCCATTCTCTATTTCCTTGTCTTCTACGTGGGTTTTTCTCTCGGGTGAATGGACGAACTTGTAAACGGGGTTTCACATTCACGGGTGCCTTCGTTTCGGACAATTTCGTTTCATCGTCGTCGTCGGGACGAAGGTGCCTGGCCCTCTCGAAGAAAATTCATTTCCCGCTCGCGTTATTCGGCGCCAGCCGACTCTTCGGCTGCATATGGCGCGACAACGAGGTAACACGACAGATGTTCAGAACTGCGTCATTCGTTTCCGTGCAACTCGACCCGTTAATCGATTCCCCCCGATCCGCCTTAATTTTCTTTCGGCCTGCTCGTCGCTCCATCCGCGCGGCGCAGCATTTCGATTCGATTCGAGGCTGCATCTGTTTGGCCATGTTCACGAGCGTTCGAGATCGATGTCATGGAACAATAACACATTACGCGGGAAAGGAGACGTGTGCAAGTCAGTTTGAAGTACGGAGAAGATCCTAATCTCTGGACGATCATTGAGGATAAGGATTGGAATTTTTCGTCGACGCTCGTGAGAGTTGAGCACGCTTCCTCGAAGTGCGCTTTGGGAGACATAATTCGGGGATCGTGACGTCGTTTACTAGAAATTTCGGAAATTGAAATTTGTTAAATCGTACCAAGTTGCTTTGGCCGATTTTGGAACTTCTATATCAGGAAAACACGATAGTCGAAGAGGTGGCACTATTCCTCGTATTCTTGGAATTCTGACGTCATTTCCTGAAAATTTTCCCAATCAAAATTTCCGAAATTTCACAACAAATTGTTTTACTCGAATACGATACTTTGGTATCAGAAGCACATAATATAGTCAAGGAGATGGCACCATTTCGCGGATTCTTGGCATTGTAATCTCGAAGAATTTTTCCAATTTTAGGAAAAGTTGCAAATGTAAGCTTACACTCGCGAAAAGACACTCGAAATACGTATTTTTGTCAGGAATACCAAAATGTTCGTAGAAAATACGATATCGCTGTTCGCAACGCGAACGTTGTGTCTGTAAGAAACAACGATCCTGCACGTGCTACAGTAACAGCGATCCTGCACGTGCAATAGTAACACCAACCCTGCATATCCCGTAAGTGGAGAGGCGACTCCCTAAGTTCACCGATTTTGGTGGTTAGGTCGAATTCATCGTAAGTTTCCAGAATTTAGCGCTGTTAAACGCAGGGTGCGCTCCGAAACCACCCATCTTTCACGATTTCGGTGCTCCACACGATCCCAAGTATCGCAACGATCGATCCTTAATTACGATCGAGTTTCCAGAGCTTCGTGGCGAGATATATTTGGATCTCCGCTCCGAGAATTCAAATATTCTTGCGTTCTCGATGCTATCTCCGTTCAGATTGGGCAACTGGAATCCAAGTAATGGGGCCACGTATATCGGCGTGGCTTTTTAATGAAAAGGCCGAACGTCTCGTCGAGCCAACGTGACTGACAGCGACAAGATCTTTTCGATACACCCGACCCCCTTGATCGACGAGTCGTAAAGGCGACGAGCGCCATATGGCAATTTCGGACACGCACGTCCCTCGACCAAGGCCGAGTAGTTTTATTTCGGATCGTCTGTCGTGAGGAAATCGACTCCTTACTGGACACGTGGGCGCGGTTGATAATCTTATTACAAGTGGTCAACGAACCCCAAGACGTCGCAAAGCTCGGTGGATTATTATTTTTACACCGATGCACCCTTAGAAAAAGCATTAGAAGATGGCAAAGCTCGTTATTTAATAATACAAATTTTCTCCCATAATGTTTTTGTTTTCAGCAGATACACACCCGACCCACTTACTATACTCACCCTGTGTGTCACGAAGGGGTCGTGAAAGACCCGAGAACCGCGTCAACTAAGCCCCATAATAGCCCTAGAACGAGCCTAGCATCCCCAAAGGCCGGTTTTCAAGCGACGAACTCCAATCAGGTAGACACGGGAGTCCCACTCGAACGCACCTGTTCGTAAATCGATCCCTCGGGGGTCGTGGTGCTCGAAAAGGGATCACGAACGCGTACAATTCGCGGATAGAATCACCGTGCGCCGCGAATGTCGTTGAAATAAACGCGCGCGGTATTTACCGCTAAAACGTGCGGCTGGTGTCGTTTCGAAGTGCACAATACTCGGTGGCGGAAGTGTTGGGCTATATAACGTGGTGTTTATTTCGAACTTCCCGAATCTCGAAAGGAATTTTTCGAATTACGTACACAAAGAAGAGAAATCGCGATGGGGTACGTGGCAGAGGGAAAATCCACTTTCCGGTTGATCGTGGACCTTGCGCGAAAATTGGCTTTTGCCCGCGTGTATCCTGCCGATAAAAGATTCCCGCTCGCGTTCAACTCGCTTCTGTCTTTCCTTATCCGGTTACGAACGCTCCTGATTTTATTCCCCCGGTACCGGGCGAATAAAGCCTCGCTTAATGAAAACTGGTAACGTTTCCCTCTTTCTTCTTCTCGAGAATTTGTTACCCCGGTAATAAGCGTTTAACAAATTCAATCAATGCCCGTGGAGAGATTCCAAGGTCCTTATAATCTTGTTATCATCCTACAGATCACCTAAATAATCCGGTGATCTTGTTACAAATGACACCACTCCAGATAGGTCGGTTTGAAGTTCGATTCGATTCAATTTTTGGTTAAGTTTCTTTACCTAAGTTTCAGACCATCAAATCGGTTGTTTTTTACTTAAATAGTCCGGTATTAATTTTAATTTAGTTAGAAAATAGGGCTCAGAGATTTTGGGTTCAATTTGGTTCAATTTCAGATTAATTTTTTTTCATAGGCCTTTGACTATCATTTTGATTCTTTGCTTATGCAATGTTGTATTAATTTTAATTCGGTAAGGAAATAAAATTTACTCGTTAATCAAGACACGTGTGACAAGTTAGCTCCTATATGTAGCAACTTGTCGCGCGAACTGAAACTCGTTTATGAATGTACAATTGTAGAAGAAATAAGCGACAATCTTAAAGTAATTAAAAATACAGAGGACTTGAAATAACAGTAGCGAAAATTCGGTTACTCCACCCCTGGGATTCGAAGCAGCGCACTCTACGATCGAACTTTCCTAAAAGTGCAAAACCTGGGTGCATTGCAGGGATAATAACGCCATAAAAATCGATAAAACTTTTCGCACTCTCGAGCGGTATTCGCGCGACTAAAGGTCCATTTTCGCGGGACTTTTAACGGGGCGGCTGGAACGAGAACGTTAGAAAAACGTGATATTAAAATTGTACAAAAATATAAAGTCTGGATAAAAAAAATGTAATATAATATAACCTTGCGTGCTTTTCACGTCTCTCCGCTTGGAACTGAAGTGAAAAGCCAAAAAGAAAAATACCTTGAAACCAACATCGGCCATTCGCTAACATCTGGCACTCTTTAGATAATTGTTGCGTTCGTTCCGAAAAGAATTACATCTAGCAAACGAGTAATTCTACGAGCAACCTCAGCACATAAATCGGACTCCGTGTTCCATAAACTTCCAATTTCGTCTAACGGGTGTCCCGCGATCTCACGACTACAACCGAGATTTCTCGAGCGCAACGTCGATGGTTCGAAAGTTCCGTGTATTTTCTCGTTTCTCCGCGAGAAGGGCTCTTCTTTTCCTCGAGATTTCTCGAACGTTTTCCGCATGCTCGACCCTTTGAAACGGTTCCCGAACTTTTCCTACGGCGACGGCGGGGGGCCGAGAGATAAAGTTTCGAAAGCATTTCGATGAAACGGGGTACAGGGGCTTTATCTATCTACGATTCCTGAAAACGCACCGGACGAAAAGAGGAACGAAGAGTTAAGATAGGGAGAAGAGAGAGTCGGTACCGACAAGGGGATAAAAAGTATCGAGAGGAAAGATGAAGGAGATCTCGCGGAATGTCGAGCTCGATGTGTTTCCTTCCTACTCGGATCGCATCGGTCCTTTTCTTCGTCCACCTGTTTATTTCTTCCCTTTTCCATCGGTCGTCCTACCTCCTCGTCCGCCATGTCTCTGTTCCACACGGTCTTTGGTCTTTTATATTCTTCGTGTACCTTCCTGTGCCCCCTGTTCCTTTCCATGCTACCTCCTGTCGGCTGTCTCGTTTCCACGCCTGATACCTGCGGTTTTCCAACCTCCTCTTGCTCCTGGTGGCTCCGCGAACGACCGAGCGGGACGGACGGAGTGTATCTCTTAAAACCAGTTCGACCTATAACAGCGTCTTTGCATCGCATTGGCTCGCGGAGAAACGAGAGCGGCTGAGTTACAGGCGAAACTGCCGCTCGAAACAACTCCACGGGACTTTATCGAGCCACTACGATCGTAACCCCGAAATGGATACGCGAAAATTCACGATGAAAGTTCGAAGGCTTCTTGGCCAACGATTTCACGGGGAAATGGTTCGCAGGTTCACCGGGATCGGGGTCTATTCAGCCTAACGGAATCCTAGTTAGCGCTGTATTTGTATAATATATCGAGATTTTGCTATTGGAATACTTGGCAAAGTTTAACGGCGGGAGTAGTCTGATTTCGCGGAGTCACGACTTTCGATACCGTGACATCGGATGTGACTGCATTTGTGGAAATATTAAATATCGCGTTTTTTAAATGTTTAATCGCTTAATGTTAATTAGTTGAGGGCAGATGAGGTTATCCTGACGAGTGAAAATAATCAAACTTTTCTTTTTTTTTCTCTTGTTTTCTTGACGTTTGAAGTGCGTGGAATGTTACATCGAGACGATATTTCGAAATTCAAACATTTAACAAAGTCCCAGCGACAAGTATGCTTGTTTTACGTTTTTCTCAAAACCGTATTTTTCAAACGACACGAAATCTCCGGAACTAAACATCCGATTTACTTCAAGTTTTATAGAGATCTTCTGCACAGATTACACTACAATGTGGCCTGACTGGGCAAGATGTGAGCCAAACGTTTAACGTCACTGCATTTGTCATCTTGAAAATTTTAAATATCGTGTTTCCTAATGTTTAATTACTCAAGATTGTTGTTTATTCCTTCTACGGTTATATATCTTTCGCAAACAGGGTTTAGCTCACGACAAAAGCTAGCAATTTTCGCAATTCGTTATTATTGCAAATGTCATCGTGACCAACTTACGAATCGAGTCAAGACGTTGGCCAGACGTTTCAATGTATCGTCTAACAATAACCGTTTCCCCGGTATCCGGACCACGTCGATCTTGGCCAAATCGTGACTAAAGCCCCGCAGTCTCGGAACATTTGCTCACGTGCTCCAACAAGCGGGGCATAACACGAGACAGGGCCACGTACGCGCGAAACAAGCCGGGGACGGCCTAGTCGAGGCTTTGGGTACACCGTACACACGGATGTTCACGGACGAGGTTACCTGGCTAGAGAACACGCGTAGATTCGGCCAGAATCTCGGCTAAGTCGCGTACAGAGAATCCCAACGAACAGCCAGAGGATATCGGGTGGGGATAAAGAGAGGAAACGCGGAGCTGGAGAAATTCCCAAGCAGAATGTAATATCCTCGCGCCTCCAGAGTCGGCGTGTCCTTCCATCCGGTGCCTTCCACTCCCGTGGCAAGGTTCAACGAGGTCGAACAAGCTGCCTACCAACTCCCTAAGGCCACATAATATCCTCCTGAGGATTGGACCTCCGAGCGGCCGCTGAACAGCCAAAGGAAGCTCTTCGTGGCGTCGACGAACACCACGGGAATTCTTGACAAAAGATAAGGAGGGGACACGCTAACTGGAGGGGGCATCTCTGTTAATCGGTTTCCCTACTCCTTCCGCGAGATTCAAAATTCTGGATAATGTAGCTGGTCGAAGCACACCGAGACACGGAACTGTGACGATGTAGGGAGGACAGAGGAGTCTTGAACGAGGAGGGAGCACACAGGTAATGAAAGAACTAAATTTGAGATTCTCCTACGTGATATATGACAACATATAGGACAAATTTCTATCGCACAACTACGATTGTATGAAACAACGAAGAACAGACACATATAATAACAAAAGGGTTCGATGGAATATTTATTAATCAGTTTCTCTACTCTTTCCACAAATCCAAACAGCGGTACTCCTCTACCTACATCAAATTCAAAATATTCTACTGGAGAGACAACGGTGTTCGAAACACGTAAAAAATTCACGCCAGAGAACCTCAATTAATATTGCACGACGAACAGGGACGCACTGTGTTCAATTTTCCACGAAAATTATTGGGTTGTTCGGGAAGTCATTTCGTTGTTTCTTTTGGTGAAAATGAAACACGATTTTCTTAAAGTGTGTAAACATTTTATTAAATTGTATATTCTCCACTTTGGAAAACGAAATGACTTTCCGAACAACCTAATAAACCCGAAGTCGACGTACGAAAATTCTTGAGAGACACGAAACCCCGTACGTTGATTACGGTTGAACTTTCTCGTTGATCGATTTTTCCACGTTCTCCGTAATATTCGAAATTCTGCCAGGTGAACATAAAATATCCTGCACGATGGTACCGGGTGACGTCCAACAACGAAGAACAGGGATTCTCGTTGTATTTTAGAGGGAAATTCATTATTCGCCGCGACGAGAGAGCGATCGGTTTCGCTCCACTTTCCGGAAAACTCGAAACCGGCAGCGTCGATGACGACGAACAACCGGCGGAATTGTTGCCCGTGCCCGCTTTATGACTACAATAAACCACGCGAAACTGATACAGCACCGACGACGGCCGTTTGTATTTTCATGTTCGGCCCTGCTATCGGTGGATCAGGCAATTTATACCCGGGTGTTCGTTACTCGGCGCGTACACGCGCGAACTTGTAGGTCTTCGGGCCCCTGGAAATCGATACCACATGGAGGGGGGCATTCTACGGTGCTTTGGCTAATTTTCTCGAGGTCACTAACCAAAATTCAATTTTTCCCCTCCCCCTGGTTCTTCGAAAGTATCGTATTACTCCGGTCAAATGCAACTCGATTTTTGTAAAAAATTCACAAAATTCCGAACTCAAAGACCGTGACGGAGAGGTAGACTTTGAAAGTTTAATCGGAAAAAATTCACGTAATTGAAAATTACGTAATTGGAAAGAATTTACGATGACAAGATAATAATTCTCATGTGAAAATTTGCGAACGAGTTGCTTCGCACTGTTTTTTCTTTCTTGTGTGTTAATTCAAGGTTTACACACTCTATTACACTTTTCTAACCTTTGTGACAAACATATTTGTATTAAAAAAAAAAAAAATATTGTTTGCCGTTAGTCAATATCCCAGGAGGAAAGAATTGTAATCTCGAAAGAAGTCGCATACCTCGTGAAATACGCCGCGAGAAGGTAAGTTGAAAACGGTGGAATTAATTTTTTAATTAAAGTACCGCGAATTGCATCGCGTACTATATACGGAGAAGCTGCCGCAAGACTCTCCGGTGTTTTCTCCGCGTTGATTTAAATTTTCCGTCCAGACGGTCCCTCCCTCCCCGCCCCTTAGAGCGTCTCTGTCGGTGTTTCCGGCCGACGAAGGAACTCCTTTCGTCAACTTGACTGTTTTGTCACGATATCGAGGCTTCCCCATTGAAAACCAATGAACCGGCGACGACGACATGCAGCGTGCGTGCAGCCACGAGTGCACTCGAGACAGAGCGAAGGTGTCACCCCCTTTGTGCTCGCGAGTCGATTTCTAAACAACGTCGTCCTCTTGCCCTCACCCACAGACGTGCACCCTCCCGCGAAGTGCTCTCTTTACGCGACGTGTCCCGTTCCACGATTTCAGGCCGAAAACTCGCGTAAAATCGCGCGACACGTTATTAATTATTAACACTTTCGAAAGTCGAAAGTTCGTCGCGCGGTACCGAGTGACTCGCTTTGATTATCATTGAACGAGCATCGGAAAGAGTTCGCGTGCGCGACGAGTGGTTAACATTTCGCGCGAAGTGTTTATTTTTTTCGTAAAAGTAATCTTGAACATCGAGAAAGAAAGAAATTGGTTACAACATGGAGAAGAGAGTTTTCATTTTCACGATGAAAAAAAATAATCATGCAATATATAAAATTTTAGTATTTTAATTTTTGTGTTAAAGGTTCTGAAAACGGCAGTGATGAATTCTTTGAACTCTTCTGATTCAAACGAGTCCAGATACGACGTAAATCGGACTACTTTTGACCGAGTCGATTCTCCGATGGCAGAGCGTGGGTCAGTTTAGACCCACGCGTGCAAAAAATCTCGATCTCTCCGATTCGCGAGGTGCGATTCGAAAAGCGTTCGTTTCAGAACTGTCGAGGCGATCGATGGAATGATTGAAAATAAGAAGGTAGAGTCGAGTCTGTAGTGACCCATGGTGGTCGAAAACCTCAAAAAGCGTCGATTGACGAAGATTTAATATACGCAATATTACACACGATATACAAAGTGTCTTTCCTTTTCTACCTAATCGAGTTTCGTCGAGCTCTAGACCCCGAGTGAAAGGAATAGGGAACCGAGAAGGGAAGAGGGGGGGGGGGATAAAACGTGGAAAGTTAACCGTGTATTATCGCACTTGGTTCCGATTCTCCGAATTTTTCGTATTTGTCGCGCCATGGGCGTTATTAACGATCGAAAATACGCGGAACAACATTGTAGCTCGGAGTTACGTTGGAAAACAAAGAACCATAAATTTTCGCAGGTGATCGTACCCCCGGTCGACGCCCCTCGCCCCCGGTGCTGGCTGCGAAGATTAAAGGGGAGGTTTTCCGTGGAAATACAAAATTCGTTAATAGAACGTTTTATCGGGAATTCGGGCGAATAATTTTAATTTTCTCCGACTGCTCGCGAAATATTTAAAAGGATTATCCGTTATGAATGGTTAATGGCCCGGACGGGATTTTTCGAACCCCCGTACATCGGCTCCACCCTGCGTTTCTCCACCCTTCGCGCAACATAAAGCGCTTCCAGTTTTCGGGCGTGCGGTAATTCACAATGAATCTCGCCGGGAGCATATTTAATGGGCGGGCTCGCGAAATTTATAGAAGGGCTGCGAAGCGCGAATAAATTTCGCGCAACTTCGAGCGGAAGCGAGGCGGCCTCACGCGGGTCTTGGAATCCCCGAAGAACAAGCAACCACGATCGATAAAAACGCACGGATGTTTATGGCAGCGATTTTACGGACAGAGAATGATGCACTCGATGTCTAATAAACAACGGGGGAAATAATGTACGCGGTGGGGCTACGGATAAAGCAAATCGACACCTCTCTCTTTCTCTCTCTCTCTCTCTCTCTCTCTCTCTCTCTCTCTCTCTCTCTCTCTCTCTCTCTCTCTCTCTCTCTCTCTCTCTCTCTCTCTCTCTCTCTCTCTCTCTCTCTCTCTCTCTCTCTCTCTCTCTCTCTCTCTCTCTCTCTCCTTTTTTTTACCTTCATCTCTCTCTATCCATCGACTTTCCACACCTGCCGCTACCTTTCACCTGCAAACGCTTCTATCCTCGTCCGTGAATTCTTTCACGTCTCATCGGCATTCGACGTTCCACCTCCGAATGCCTGTCGACTCGCGATATTTGCGCCTCCCGTTAACACTCATATTCGCATAAAATTAAACGCCGAGGTCATTAACCACCACTGAAATTCCACAGAGGTATACGTACGTATATACATAGTCGCTGGAAGGAATATAACCAAGGTACTCGAGGCGCGCTCCAGCGGCGTGGAAACCGACACCCCCGAGGCTGCGGATCGAATGTATGCCGGGGTGAAAGAAAGATCGGTCCTGGGAGGAACTGCGAGTCGAATGTTTCATTTGGCCTTATTAGCTAATGAAAATTGCCAAACGACGTTTCGTAAGGACGTGGCGGGTCAAAAATGACCCGAGGACTGTCAATTATCTTTTTTCCTCAAAGACTAATAGTCTTTTTTTTCTCCATAGAATACATCGTGTTTATGGAATTCGACTTACATTGCTCTGGTTCAATACTGTGTTTTTGTTGGATTTTTTTTGTATCGATACTTCTTCCAATCAAAGTGTATTATTACATGGGAAGTTTCATTTCGAGTTTCTTGACGGAAAAACGATCTTTCTTTTCCCCTAGAATACATCTTTTTCGATCCTCCGGTTTCGCTGGATGTTCCAGTATCGATATTCACTCTAATTAAATTGTATTATTGCATCGTAAGTTTCATTTCGAACTGCCTAACCCAAGGATGATCTTTCTTTTTCACATTGAATCCATGGTATTTACGTAACTTTCATTAGACTTTTTATTATGGATATTTTTTCCAATTAGTTGGTGTTTTATTACATCGTAACATTGATCTCTCAGCACGTTACTTCTCATTCTATTGGAAAGTCATTTTGTTTTCCAAAATGGAGAATACATAATTTAATAAAATGTTTATATACTCTAAAAGAATCGTGTTTCATTTTCACCAAAAAAAAACCCAATACATATATATCTCTTATTCTACTTTTTCCATATTTTCCACGCATCGATGGACTTCTATCACGCATACTGTTTCTACCTTTAAATAAATAACAACATTCACTGCAATCGTGTTGCACCGTTACACCGTGAAATTGATATCTTAACGCCTACGTTACTCTTTATTCCATCCACCTTTTCTCCATCCTCCACGTGCCGGTGTACTTTTACTATACAATTACGTGTATTCTTTCTACGCGCGCGTTCGCTCGTTTCTCGCAACATTATTATCATCCATTACGCACATACGAGCAACACCAATGCGCGTTATTCGACTCACAGTGAAAAGCTTTCAAACCGATTAACCGCGTAAGCGAACCCACCGTGTGCACAATTCCGCCACGGGATCTTGACTACCCTTCACCCCGCATTCAAGCGCGCCACGTACCTTCGTTATGTTTCCACGTTTCCGTTTGTACGGCACGTGCCGAAAAATCCCCGATCGTGAAATTTACAGTGATATTCTACACCGGTGGCCACCGAAACTATGAAAACCAAGCAAAAAAAATAAAATAATAAAAAAAAAAGAAACGATTTGCGGGAGTGTTTGCGTATCGCTGGCTGCCAATTAATCCTACCTAGGGCACGCACGTGCAGTTGCATACATAATTTCGGCGCGATGCGTCGAAATCACCGCAGGATTAATCGAGACGCGTATTGTCGCGGACAGGGCGTTGTCTGCGCGCGTCACGCGTCCCAGACACGATCGATTGCGCATTAGATCGATGTATCCGGTGCGAGCTTATAACCGAGGGATTCCGTAAGTCGCGTGCACTTGTACGGATTCGCGAACGAAACACCGAGAGGGGTAGGAGCACGGAAACGGGAGTATTCCTTGACGCGAGTGCGTGTCGTGCGCGTTCACACGCGCCGATTTGTAAGAGGGCACGCACGATTTACAAAATATCGACGTATCGCGCACGAACAATCGAGCGCGAGTACCGTGCTCGAACGCGCGTGAATAGAAGTGGTTCGCGCGAGTAGCTTTTGTCGGGGGGCCTCTCTTTGCCCCGGGGCGAAATAGTTCGAAACAACCGTGGGTAAACTTTACACTCGACTGAAATTATTTCTCCGCTTCCTCCTACCGCAACCTGTTCGATAACGCTACAAAATCGGTCAAAGGGGATTCATCGCGGAGCACTTTACCCCGTATTTTCCACGGTCGATTCGCTTTCTTTTATCTATCTTTTTCTCTCCGTTTCACCTATCTTTTTACTTTTCCGATAGTTAGAGCAATTGTGCACGCGTAGGAGCACGGATGTACTCTTGTTCTCCGAGCTGCGACGCGTATTAAAACAACCCCCCGATTACGTTTCGAGTATTAGGAACAAATATTAAGGGTTGTCGAGACCCGATCGATAAGCGATCGTCCCTTGTGGCACTTGCTCTTTTCTAGTGTATTTCTAGTTTATCCGGAAAAATTTTTGAAAATAGAAGAATCTCAAGGAGGGTCCGATTCTACGTAAAAATGGTGAGTAAACTTTTTCTCCATCTCCACTGATAGATTAAATAATTTCTAATTCGTTACTTGCATTGTACTCGATCTACCTTTTCCCAAAGTATTCATTCCTGGTAATTTTAATTGTACTCTGCGATTGTTCGTAAATGAGGTACAAGTGTATTTTGTCATAATTTCTCTTCATTCCTGCTCAGATGATCCTTTCCTAAATAATTCAAACGCTACAACGTGACACTTAATGCGTATACCTGAACAGCAAAATTTTAACGAATAAAATTTCATTTTAATTATATTCAATAAGTGGATCACGAAAATCTATATCCATAATTAAAATTAATTATTTCATAATTATTATAATAAAATAAAGAACAAAGACCATCGCACGAGAAATAAAACTTTTATGCTACTGTTCGATACTTGTATAATCCGTACGACGATAGAAGTACGTAAATACGCAAACGCAAACGCAACGAAGCAACGTCGGTTAAACAATCGTACCTGTCACCGAATGATTTACCCCCCGGGGTTAAATAATTGTATTCGCTTTCGAACGAGAGCGCTAGAATCCGTTGTCGCGAGGCAGATTCGCGAACCTCCGGCAGGTTCCTCGCTCCTCCCCCGCACGATACACAATCTTCCAAAAGCTCGAAATCATCTCGCCGTTGCCAACGGTCGCTAGCCCGTGCGCGCGTTACAGATACCACGCGGGAATCACAGCGGAATTAATCGAGTCATAATTCGTCGAGGGGGTTGGTTGGTGTATCTTGCAATATGCGTGCACGATACAGGTGCAGAGACGTACTCCGGGGCAGATGTGCATAGCTGGACGTAGCCGGCAGCCCCATCGATATGTACGCGTGCACAGACGCGTACGTGCAGAAATGCATACGCGCGTGCACGGGTCGACGCATATACGCGCGTGCCAGTGCATACGGATACGGGGTTGGCGCGTGTTCCCCTGCTCCTCGATCACGAAAATTTACGAGCACGCAGTGCTCGATGCAATCCGCGGTCGAATATGACGACCGACCCCTGAGAGTTTACGTCGTCCGGGAATTTTCACGTGAATTCGATCGACTGCCCCCACCCCTATTCGCGGAACTACTTTCTCCGAAGAGAATAGTCGCTTCTATGTAAAATCGACCCCCCCTCGATTCCGAAGCTTCTATCCTTTTTGTTGTCCGTTTCTTGGAGCTAGTCTCGCTTAGAAATTTTTATCTGCGAAACTAATAACTTTCTCCGATGAGAATAGTCGCTTCTATGTAAAATCAACCCTCCCTCGATTCAAAGTTTCTATATCCATTGGATATGGATGATATTGGTAGGTTGTCCATTTGTTGAAACTAGTCTAATTTAGAAACTATTAAGTGAAATTGATCGACATACTCCCACCTATCTGCGGAATTACTTTCTAAAAGAATAGTCGCTTCAATGTAAAATCGAGTTTCCATTCGAAGCTTCCTCCACTTACTTTACGAGTGAAACGTTCTGCTTGGATTTTTGTTTATTCTTTAAGGCCAGTCTCGTCTGGAAATTATCACGAGAGTTCGATCAATACGTATCTTATCCCAGAGACGGCGTTCCGAGAGGCTACGTAGTCCCTTTCGTTCACCGTCACCCTCGCAATAACGTCGCTTTATTTTACACTCCTTGCGTTGTCATTTCTCTGGAGAAATAGCGTTACTCGAGTCTCCTCTGGGTTTTCAAATATAACGGAACGCGGTAGCGCTAAGCTAGATCTTCGAATCTGGGGATGATTATCAATAAGCGAGGCACGGCTGGAGAATCTTTTTATCGAGACTGGTCAAACTTGAAGCTGGAAGAGATTAATTAATAGATAGGTGATAATATTATTACATAATTGATTACAATTTTATCAATACCCGAGGCACTATAATATTCCATCTAAAAATTCCGATACGTGTATGGTTTCTTTCATGGGTGTACATTTTTGAAAATGACAGTCGTTTGGATTGCAAAAATAGAATGACAAGAATGACTCATGATCGGAAATTGATTAACGCCCGAGGCACGATATATTCCTCCTAAAAATTCCGATACACGTCTGGTTTATTTCACACATATATGCACATTGTCGAATCATCAAATATTGATCGATACTCGACTCATTATCGTATTATATTCGTCCAAAAACTACATTTCGAATGCGATCATCGTTTCGTTCGCAGTCCAATGATTATTCGACGGGTGAAACAGCGTCGCTTCGCTGTTTTACCTGTCCGAGGAAATTGTTTTCGTCGTTTCACAGCCTTTCCTATATTTCCTGCCCGCTCGTATTCAACGAGAAACGTCGACGCTATTGCGCCAATAATCTCCTACGCCCGGCCCGATATTTGCGCGTCAGAGTGGCATTAAAAAGAATAACGCATCGAGATCGCGGAACAAGTGACTCGCCATTACTCTCGCGATAATCCTTTTTATGAATATCGTGTTCGGCTTTCGTTTTTCGTTCAGGTCCACGTCTTTTCGCGAAATCCGTTTCCATTTTTGAAAGAGGCGGCTCGTAAATCGCGCGCAATTAATTCGAACGACGTCCGAAACGAGTGACGGACTAATTTATTCGACAAAAAGTGGGAAACAGTTCTCGTGAAGCGATTCATTGAAAATAGGACCAACAGAAGAATACGGAGCCATTTTATCGAGCATCTGGAGATGGCAGCTCGCCGGGAGTTAATTCCACGCCTATGTATCTGCAAGGCGGTTCGAGAAACGTGTCTCACGTGGTGCTGGTACGACCGAGAAGGGAGTGATTAAACCACCTCGAAGTAAGCGAAGAGTGGTATGGAAAAATACACTCCATCCTCTCGGCCGTAATTTAGTACGCGGATCAACTTCCCCGATTTATCACATTTTTCGACCCACCTTGTATACAAGTTCGTTGGTTCGCCTCGGTCCCCGCAAGGACTCGAGAAACCTCTTATTAATCTCTTCCATTAACGCCACCTCCACTGCCCCACTATTCCGCTTTGAATGCCGCCTTTGTGAGCGTCCACGAGACACGACTTTCGTCGAGTCTGCGCGAGTCTATCGTGAAAACGACGAAAATTCAACGTTCCCACGGGGAGTCGGATTTCTGGGAAAGCTGGTGGTGAAAATGGTGGAAAAACATCGACGATCGTGGAATTTCGTCGGTGGTTGAAGATCGACGACGTAAAGCGGGAGGAAAATTAATTTACGCGGTCCTCGAGGCGCGAAAAGAAAACATGAATAAAAAAAAAGAGGGCGCCGCGGAGCCGAAACCTCGTTAAGGGTGAACCTCACCACCCCTCACGGGTCCCGGGACGTACTAGTACGTGTGCTACAATTTATTGCATCTTTCTTGCGCGTTAAAGCATACTATGAACCGCATACCTAATGCTCGGTTCCCGAGCTCAGCTGAATCATAAATCGTGCGGCTCTCTCCACCCCCCCCCCCCCCACCAACCCTCTGGTTTCTTACGCGAAGTCGTGTCCCGAGATCGTGCACCTTGAGGAGCAACCACGAGCAACAAGACTCCGGGTACGTACTACCCTCGTGGACAATAATTTCTGTTATTTTTAGCGTTACAACTCCTCCTCCTCCTCCCCTTCCTCTCACGAAAATTGCGGGGGTCGAGCGTGTATCGCGGCTCAAGTTAAAATTTACTTTAGCCGGATTCGTGGCCCCCTGACGACTTTGGTATAGGACAAAAATATCGGTTCGAGAAGTCTTTCTAATTAAATCGCCTCAACACACACCCCCAACCTTCCAATTTTACACATACCTGGTAATGTAATGAAGTTCCTCGACACAGATCCTATTGTGTCTAGAGAGTCCAGTATTCGTGTTGAAAGGAAATTTACTTCACGATGTACTGAGCTTTCGATGGATAAACATCGATGACCTTGAGAAAGTAGAAAATCTTGACAAGTGTTCCTAATTAAATTGTTTCGTTTCTCTCCGCTTTGCATAACCCCGTGCGCACTTCAACGACATACCACGATCGAAATCGTAAGAGTCTTCCTATCTTCGAACAACTTTGCACAGTTTCTAATTAGATGCCCACGTATCTCGCTGTATTCGCTGTGCAACAAAGTTCGCTACGGGCGAAGCGAGTTAACGTAACTCGAGGCAACATCGGCATAGATTTTACGTAATTACCAACTCGACGAAAGCACCCCGTTGAATTCGACGCGAAGCAGAACCGTGCCAACTATTTTCTATCGCGTCGCGATTCCGCGGCTTGTTTACACGACACCTCGTCGAAAACCGTCCGGGACGGGGGGCGGGTGCAGGGAAGGGGATACGCGAAGTTCGAATCGCCACCACGGCTGATCGTGTCGATCGAGAGGGGAGGAGACCGGAAACGGGAGAAACTAACGACAAAACGATGAAACGAGAGAAGTGGTCCTCGTGTAATGGTGGTTCGGTGCATAGGCGATCGAGATAAAGAGCAAATGGAACGTATCTCGGTTAATTCCGACTTGTAATTACTGGAAGAACCGCTGACTCGGCGAGGGGAACACAATACCCCCAATGGAAACGGCGAATGTAATTATTGGTTTGCTGTCGGCCGTATCTATCCGATGGGGCTTATCGCGGATCGAATTAAAACGGTTATGAAACGGTGTGACATCGGCGAATTCGATTCGTGGAAATCCAGGGGAACGTTCGACCTTCGCGGAATCGTGCTAACCGAGGTCTCGATGGAACTTGAAACCGGGGTGGATAATGTCACGGCCCTTTCATATTATCTTAGAAGATAGCCACATAATTTTATCAATCGTTTACGAGTTCTTTAAAAGGATATTAGACAAGTCTGTCAATTTTATTTGTAATTTTACAAGCCTGACG
Organism: Ptiloglossa arizonensis; assembly: GCF_051014685.1. NCBI lineage: Eukaryota > Metazoa > Arthropoda > Insecta > Hymenoptera > Colletidae > Ptiloglossa > Ptiloglossa arizonensis. The sequence goes on from NC_135051.1 coordinate 18,700,583, forward strand.
AAATGTTTATCAATTTTTATGGTTAAATTTTAAAATTGGGAAAAGGAATTTCCGCGAAAAATTATACGGAATAAAAAGAACAAGGAAGTTTCAAGAGGTGCATTAGTGGTACAATCTATTGGTTCAGTTATGTCGGTTTGAAGTTCAATATTCTATAACGACGCTACTACGGATTGTAAAACTTTATTTTTTCAGTTAGGTGATGCCCTCTAGACAAATTAAAATTTTGTAACGAACTTGAATAAATTATAGCTGAACCAAGAGATAGTATTAATGCATCTTGTAAAACTTTCTTGTTTTCTTTTATTTCCGATGGATTTTGCCAATTAATTAACCATAACATTTACAGAGATTAAAATTTATTCATAAAAATCGACAGATTTATAGTTTAACATACCTTTAGAGTATGCAGAGAAAAAAGAATTTCTAAGAACCGAGAACCTTATATTCCTCAGTTCACCAAAGTGACATAACACCTCGACTATCCCAGAACCTCGAAACCGGGGTACGCCATAAAATCCCTCACCAACAATAACGGAAACGGGATTTAAAACTATCATTTCCATCTATGTAATTGAGACATCGTATCTATCATTCGTGTTCGCCAGCGTGCAATTAACCCGACGTTGAACCGCTCGAGCGTGCCGAATCTTGTGGTGTAATTTACGCCGCGAGGCGTCGCGGTGCCTTTAAAATATGGCTCGCGGGACGGAGAAAGCGGTCGAACGCAACACCTTTCCCCGTTCTTGGCCGTTTTTCCGACAGCGTGTACAATTATCGCTGACAAAAATCTCTCCCGTACGCTGTAATCTTACCGCGACACCGAAACCCGAGTCGCTGACGACTCGGACGAAAAATATGTATATACAGAGTGGTAACAGTGTCACTCACCGATTTCACGGATTCGTAGTCCCCCTTTCTGAGCAAATCCATCAGCCTCTGTCGCTCCATTTCTTCCTTCGTCACGTACACCTTGTGTCCCTTGTACCTCGCGTCCTGCAGGTTTTCGTAATCGTCACAGAGAACGTTGTGGTAACCGATCTGTGGTCTCTGACCGACGACATGCTCGATTATTTTCGTCCCGTCTTGTTGCTGTTCACCGTCGGTGGGCAGATCTTGCTCGAACTGTAGATTCTTCACCAACACCTCGTTCACCACCGATCCTCGATCCTCGATCTCCCTCGAGTTGGTTCTCTCGTTCTCGATCGCCTTCTCGGGCTTACCGGTGACCTCGTTGATAATCCCCGCGTCCCGAAACCTGGACTCGATCTGTCCCTCGTCCTCGACCTTGAACTTTGCCGCCTGTCTTTCACTCTCCAGCTCGTCCAGAGGTATCGTAGCCGTGGACAGATTGCTGCTCTCGCGGGTGTGACAGTACTGGCTCCTCTCCTGGTTCCCCGAATCGTATGGTACCTCGAAGTCCTCGAGGATCATGACGATCGGTTCCACGGTGTCTCGTTTTTCCTCCTGTTCGTTGCTCCCCGTGGAACCGGTCGCCGGTGCGGCGCGCTGCTGCTGTTGGCCGGTCTGTGCGTTACGGGGGGAGCAGGACGAGTGAAACGTGACGAACGTTCTGGCAGGTTCGTAGGCAGGTTCCTTCCTCTTCTCCGTGGCTCTCGGTACACCGTTCGGCAATTGTTGTATCGGCCCGCCACCGATCTCCACCTGATACCTCGGAACTGACGTCTCGCTCCTTTGATCGTCCTCCTCGATGGTCTCCAGGTGTTCGTAACGCAGTTCACCGATTCGTTCGTAGGATTCCTCGGCCTCGTCGTCCCCCCCGTGCCGTTTCCGTTCCACCAGCAGAGCAGTTTCCTTGGATGGTGACTCGAGATCGGTACGAGTACCACCCTCGCCGTAAGCGGAAACCTGCGAAGAAGGTCGGAGGAGGATCGATTCGAGGTCGTCTGCGTGTATCACCTGAGGTTGGAGGCTTCGTTCGTAGATTTTCTCCACATGATTTGGCGACGTGTAACGCGTGGATCTCGTCGTTGCGGATTCGTTGTTCGAGACGGTGGTCCTGGACCGCACCGAGTTCTGCTCGTTCAATTGCTGGAGAGCGGCGTACACACGATTGTTAGGCTTGAAAGTTGATTGCTGCGCGGAGACGATCGGTGAACCCTTGTCCTGGATGCACGGGATCTGTTGCTCCTTCCTGGGCAGAACCGGCGGCTTTCGTGCCTCCGGCGGCAAGTTGCCCGCTTGAGGATTCCTCGGTCTCGTGACGCGGGACTCCTGTTGACCTTGGAGGGTCCGAACACGCGCGCCCACGGCACCGTACGCGTTGCCGCTGTTACTCTCCAGCCTCGTCTGATCCCCTTTGACGGTCTCTCTCTTGTACCTGGACTCCCCTCCGCCACCCATCTCACCGGTAATCCTCGCGACGTCTCGCGCGGTCCGCTCGGTGGAGCTCCTCGAGGCTTCCATCGATTTACAGGCGGCATCGGTTGCTTTATCACCGACTCGCGGTGAATCGCCCGTGAGAGTCGGCCGCCTACTTTCTCCGTCCTTATTTGGTGAGATCGACTCCTCGCCTTGGTCGCCAAGGTTGCTCGGGCCCTTCGTGGCCGCGCAGCCGCCTCCTCCTCTCGGTCTCTGGCCCGTCTCTTCCTTAACGAGCGGCCTCGTCGTACCGCCGCTCGCGCTTTGATCGTGGTTCTGCGATCGCTTGAACGACGCTCTCCTGCAGGGGATAACCGACGACGACGACGACGACGCCACCGTCGTCGTCGTCAGTGTTGTCGGGTTACCGATAGCCCCGCTTACCCCAGATATCCTGCCGTGATCGGACTCGTTTCTGGTCTTTACCAAACCCGTCAGCCTGGTCTCGGTGCTGCTGCTCGTGGCTCTGCGACAGTTCTTTTCGGCCTGGTACAACAACTGCTGCGGCTGCTGTTGCTGCTCCCCGATGTTATCCGCTTGACCCTCCTCGTTGCTGGATTCCAATCGGCGGGATCTGAAGCTGGAACTCAACGGGCCCCTTTGAGGTATTCTCGAGCCGGTGGACGGACTGATGTCCCTGGATCTGCCCGCACCGCTGTTTGACGCGCTGAAACCGTAATCATGTTGCTTGCCCCTGCTCTTCAGGGCCAGGTACTCTTTGTAGGTCCCGCGGCTGGTGTTGACGGCCACGTTCACCTTGTCCACCTTGCGCTCCGGTTTCTTTTCCGCTCGACTGAGGTCGTCGTAGCTGGATGACGTACCGTTCAGCTTGTCCCTGCCCTCGTCTATGGACCTGGACCTGGAATCTTGGCGATATCGACGCTGACTCTTCTGCTCGGCACTGCTGTTCGACCGAGTTAACGGTTTCTCGCGGGAGCCTGGGAAATTCTGACTCTGGGCCTGGCTCAGCCACTCGTCCACCCTCTTCTGTACCTCACCTTTGCGGAGCAACACTTCCGGGACTTTGCCGCGACTGGCGTCCACTGTTAACTGAGCTCGTGGCGGCGAATCGTCTTCGGTCGGTGAGGGTGGAATTCGTTTCACGGACTCCTTCTGTCTCTCGCGGGACCTCTGTCTCACCTGGGTTTGCTGGTTCACTTTGAGGACAGGTTGAGACTTCTCACGCACTGGAGAACACTTGGGTTGCATTCTGGGCCCGGTGATTCGCGATTTGTCCTGTTGTTGCTTCTTTTGTTGTTGGTCCATCATCACCGCCTCGAAGTTCGACACGCTGATGTCGCCCACGTCGCTCAGATCCGAGGACCGTCTGTAATCAAGATCCTCGTACTCATCCAGGATGTTGTTCACCGATTGGGTGTCTATCGAGCTGATGCTCTTCGACTTGTTTCTGACCACGCTCTCGTCGCTGCTCGAGTAACCGTGATTCTGTTGTTGCTGCTGCTGTAGTTGCTGACGATCGCGACTCAGTTGTCGTTTTGGACGAGCTTTTGGTTTCTGGTACTTGAGCACCGCATTCTCGTAACGCTGCAGAGGATTCTCCGGGCCTGGGTCGACGCTCTCGTTCTTGTTTCGTCTCGTCGCAGACGACTGTCGAACGTATCGATGTTGGGACTCCTTCTGAACGAACGTGGACCCTTTTTGCGGCAATGAAGCAGCCCCCTCGGTCTCCTGCCCGATTTTCGGCGGTGCTATTGAACGGAAGGTCGCAAAACTCTGCGCGTACCTCGAGCCGAGGCTCGGAGGGACTTCCTTCGTCGACTCCCTCCGCGCGACGTTCGATCGGGTGCGATGATGATGATGATGATGGTCAACGGCCGGCGCCGGGCCATCCTCGTCCACGAATGGAATGTTGTTGCCGGCGGTTAGGGTCTTCAAGATTATTTCATCGCTCATTTTCGACGGGCTCGCATCTTCGTGAATCGTGAATAAGAGGGAGCACTCGATGTCCTCCTGGAACAAATCAAAAACACTGCGTGAGTTAAACGCGTCGATTTTTCAAGAACGCAATCGAGTTTGAAAAGGAAACGCGTGAAATATTGAAATTAGGAGAACAAGATTCGAATCCGATGTCCTTAGGTTGGTAGACGAGTGCTTTAACCACTCGTTGATTCCTTCCATACGTATACATTACAAAAGTACTTGTAAAGGGATTACAATAAAGAATTCAAAAAATTTACAAATAAAACTTCTTTAAAATAGTCAGAAATTTTTCACCAATTTTCTTGGTTCAAATTATTGGAGTGACCTTGCTCAGAGGTATTTCGTACAGTAATGTCTCGTATATTGATCAAATTTGTGACTCGGATTCGCGATTAAATGGTATCCGCAATGCCGCATTGAAGTTGGACCAACATCGATAGAAAACTCTCCATCTGTGCTCCGTATATTAATAATTCCAAGCCCCGATTTGGAAACATTATGCGAGGCACTACTGTACGCTGATTATTACTCTACATCGGTTACACCACTGTATCGAGCTAATCGACGTTAAGCACGATGAAGCGCCAATGCATTACGGATGCAGCATACCTTGCGATTAAAATCCCAAATTCCAAACATACGTTCTCTAAAATACTTGTCAATTTTCCACCGCAACTATTCGTCCAAAAGTGTTAGACCGATGTTGTTCACGGATAGTGATCTCTCGGGTACTTGCTCGGATTCGTGAACGATCTCCGTTGAAATTAAAAACTTCGAGACCACGTTAATTTAAAATACCAGGCAATTTTCCAACAACGATTACATCGTTCGTACTTGTGTAGTACAGAACTGTCTCGGGTATTGATAAAATATGCTGCTCGGATTCGCGATCAGGAGTCATGTCCAATGCATCCCATTCGTTGTCCCCTACGAGCGGCCCTTTTAAGTTGCAACAAAGAATTCTCCACTCGTGCCTCGCATATTGATAATTCTCAGCGTCGATTTTCGAACATTAAGCGAGGCACTACTGCCACTTACTCTTATTAAAATGAAAAATCCTTATTCGTTGTCCTCTTCGAGGGTCTGGGAACATTCTCTACCCGTGCCTCGCATATTGATAATTCGAGGTGCCGACTTTCGAACATTGTACGAGACACTCGGTGTATACCGATTGTTACTCGATACCGATTACACCGGTAAACCGAACTAATGGCAAAGCATCGATGCATTACGATTCGTGTTTTGTGAGTCGAGAATCGTTTCGTAAATATTCGTCGGCGCCGCGGCGTGAAGAAGACGCGTTCGTGCTTCCGTAAAACGGTCCCTCGCTCGGTTTCCTGTTAGACGATGGCTCTATGTTTTACCAATGTCGAAGTATCCGGTAGTTGACCGATATCCGGTTGGAATTAATTCGATTTTCGGGCCTGGGGCGCATTAGGTATCGTAACGGTCAGGCACGCGCTCGTGCGTCGAATCGTTAAAGACCATAACGGTCGTTTGAAATTCAATATGCCTGTCCAGCAGCTGCACGGTGAATATTGACTATCGAGGAGTACATTTGCGCTCGTCATGCATATTTATTTCACCTATAATGCGCCAGATTAATCGTCTTAACGCTCGTTCGTTACGAACATGGGATTCAACGATCTGACAAATTAGCCGACACAACCCCCTGGTCAAATATATTCATCGGACGAGTCGACACGACCGTGACAAAAGCTATTGACGAGTGTATTACGGCCAGAGACGGGGCAAAATTTCGTTCGAATAAAAGATGACGAATCGGACCAACGCGGGACCATTTATCTCGCTTTTCAGTCGAATCAAAATTTTATTCGCACCGCGTGAAATATTTCCATCCGTAATGCAAAATTTGTATTTTTATTCCACAAGCCAATTGTAAATTATACTTTGTATTAAAAAAGATGATCCAATAGAAAGTTATTCGGTTTTCTCCTATTTCATTTCTTCATCGATGTACGAAACTCTTAACATACTTAATTTATTGTCTTGAAAAAATCAAAACAGCAGAAAACTAATTATTGCATCGTACCTCGAACCACCCCCAACACATGAAACGTTTTTCCACCACATTCTACAACTTCACCCAATACACACTTGCCTCGACCTGTACATTCGCAACGTAAACACACACACACACACACTCGTGTCAATATTTTACCCGAACGTAAGCTTTTCTGTTCTACTTGTTTCGCCAATTGTAACAATAATACCGATTCCTCTCGTTGAAAATATATTGCGATAAATTCTCCTCTGAACATCGAACAGTTCCACGTACCAAAACGCTGCAAAATTCTGGCGCTCGAATAAACGTTCTAACAGTATGGCGGAACTTCTGGACCCCGAAACGTGTTGCTACCTCTCGCGATGTTTCTGCAGCGATTAGAGGGATCGTGATCGCAATTGCAGCCGATAGGATCTACGGGAGAATTCTTCCGATAAATATTGGCGAACATCGAATCCACTTCATCGGTTCTCCACTCCCCTTCCACGAGTTTCAATTCACGACGGGGGAACAAGATCACGAGCGGCGTAAATTGAATTAAACCGGCAGCGGGCGCCCCTCGAAAATGTACTTCTCGCGGGTTCTGACGATTCCCACGCGGCTTATGGAACGATCTCCTAGCTGGAATTCTACTTTTAGATCGTTCGCCGAGATACATCGGTCCGGCGGGCCACCGCGTCGCCGCGCGATTCGTGCGTGGTGGGATGGATCCTCTGTGGGGCCCCCCTGCCCCTTTTCGCCGGAAATTGACCCACAATTAAGACGTTGCACACCGAGTAGAAAGCATAAGCGGTGGAAGGCAGCCGTTGCGACCGCTAAACGGCCGACAAAAGCGTTTCATTTTGAGACAATGGCGGTCACGAGCACAATGCTGGACTGCGATAAAAAGAGACCGAAAAAGAAGAAAAACAATATAGAAAAAATAAAGCGAAGAGAGATAGCAACAGAGAGAGAGAGAGAGAGAAACGGTCGAGTGTTTACTCTCCTATGTAATTATCATCTCGAGGAGAAAAATATATTTCGCGCAAAAACACAATTTTTCGGTTCACCCGGTAGGTGTCGCATTCTTGTCGGTAACACTACTTTTTCGAAATAACATTTTCTATATATTGTTATTACAAATTGATGTTACGTGTAAAAAAGATTTCAATGGTTCCCCGATTGCGAATTCGACGTGACAATTGTAGCGGTTACTTACTTGTTTCACACTGTACATTAAATGAGGGAATGTTTCTTCTTTAATTTGTAACTTAGATTCACTTTCGATAAATGTCATATGCTTCCAAGCAGAGGTGTAGTTAGTTGTAAAAACGAGACGATTTATTCCCGACGTGTTTCGCGTACCAATAATCGACCGTTCCGGTTCTCGAACATTAAGCGAGGCATCGCTGTTCTACGCGAGCGCCGATGCTCGCAAACGATACGTAAATTTGTTTACTCCTTTGAAATGTAAATGAAATTTTCCTCTCTTCGCGTTGCAAGGGAAAATCGACCGCAAACTCGCGGAGCGGATCGAAGCGGATTCTCCGTTCGAAAATGTTGCTAATCGACAAAAACACGGGTCGCGAAGTAGCATTCCCCAGATTAACGGGATCGCGAATTTCAGGCGCGCGCGCGAGCGCACACACGATTCGCTGACCCTAATAGCGAACAAGGATGCATCGAGGCGATTTGCCACGATTACCGCGATTACGCTGCGCCGCTCGCGAGATCCAGCGATATCGTCTCATTAACGCGGGCGAAGTTATTAATATTCTCTGCGCCTTCCCTTTCTGCTAACCGACAATTAGAGTAGCGATATTTCCATATTTCGTACGGACAATTTAAAACGGCGATATTTCCATATTTTGTACGGGTAATTAGAACAGCGATACTTGCAGGTTTTTGCTTGGTTTTTTGTCCCCCCCTCCCCGCCCCCGTTGCTCCAGAAATAACGGAAGACCCGATTGAAAGAGGTTAGACACTTCTCGCCGGTACGTAACGGGCACCGACCCTCGGGCTACGGTAAGCTTGGTCATTTTGCCCCAGTAGGATCGTTTTACTCGAGAGTCCCTGAACTGAAAATCGAGAGTCAAAGTGGTGGAAAATTAACAGTTACCGAATGGGCAAAAAAATGTCGCGAATGTATTCGGTGAATAATTTTTATTTCGAAAACTTTTTCCAGCAAAATTTTGTTCCCCTTAAGATATATACATTTTTTTTAAATACCTTGTTCTTAGTGGTTGAAACGTGATAGGGAAATCTTAAAATGGTTGTCACTGTGAAAAAAAATTTTTTTTTCACGTGTACATTACAAAATAAAAACGGTTCGCAATAGTGTAATAATCGAAAACTTCCTTTTGCAAGGAAAGAAATTTTACTACGGGTCAGAATTAAAATGGAGTCCACTTTGGGGAGTTAATCCGCAAAGAACCGCATGGTAACTGGTTGGATTTTGTGATTCGAGGAAGACGATCAACTGGAAGAAAGGAGCCATTACGATCCGATGATACACGACGTTTCAATTCGGCTACGTCGAGTTCGTCATAATCTGGGCCTAGATTGAGGGACCGGATCTCGATTGAGGTCTGCCGGAATCAAAGAGTTAATTCGGGTACGGCTCGACTCTTGGATTACTGGCCACGGTCGAAAGAAAAACCTTCTGTGTCTCTAAAAACGACGAAGTCTCTCTCTCTCTCTTTCTCTCTCTGTCCCTCTCGTCGTGCGCCAGCTTCCCTTGGAATACATTTGCATAAATTTCATAGTGCCCGAACATAAAACCTGAGCCGGAGGATCACGGAGTTTAAAAAGCGGGAGTGAGATAGACTCCAGGGACGAGTGTATCTACAAAACTGAGATTCAGATAGACACCGACACGCGCACCTGGCCTGCTTCTCGCATCGACCCGCCAGAAAATTCCGGGAGTTTCGAGCCCGATACGGTGGTACCTCGCTTAATGTTTGAACATCGAGACCGCTCGATTATCAATACGCGAAACGTCGATAGATAATTTTTCTCCGAACGGGCCACTCGAAGGGAACGTCGAAAGGGAATTATTAATTTTAGTTCGTTTCAAAAAGAATGTTAATTTTATATTTTACTCTTTGGATTGTAACCGAGTCGATTAAAAAGTTGTACACAGTTTATATAGAAAATTAAATACTTTTATCTCCGAACGTAGCAAGAAAACGGGGACCAAAGTATTCGTTCAAAGTCGGTATTTATTCCGCATAAACTTATTTACGATAAGTTAATACTTTTTTGAATGTCTCTTCAAACTTATAATAAACTTTAATCATAGCAGTAAATTATATCAGTATCCGAGACAAGTCTGGTTTATTTCCTCGGTATATATTCTTGGAAACGACGGTCGCTCTATTTAAAGAAATTCACGTTGCGAAGATATCTCTTGATCGTAATTTGATCAATAACCGAGGTACTCACTGTATTCCGTTAAAAAATTCCGATACAAGTCTGGGTTTCTTCATATACTCTTAAAAATTACGGTCTCTCCTCGAAATGAAGAAGTACAGTGGTGTTTTATCAATAACCGAGGTACTACTTCGTCAAAAAGTCTTCAGTTTTCTTTCATACTTACTTACTGTTCAAAATAACGATCACTTGAATCGAAGAAACACAGTAGATGAGAAAAATTCCTTATCTTGAATACGAGCATCAAATTTGACCAATAACCGGACGTTACCGCGATGTAAAAAATTCGAAACCATTTTCTTGCAACATTCGACGACCGATTATTCTCTCCCGAAAACATACCACGCGCGAGTCTATCTCCCTGCATTCTAATCGTCCGTGTTCGATCATCGAGGTCTCGAAGCCCGTGGATCGGGGAACGATCGAGTGGGACCACACACGCTCGTTCACGTTTCTCGTCTCGCGTTTCGCGCGCGCGACGAAAGACGCAACGATCGCGCGTACGCGAATCCTAATTGCACGCGTGGTCGATACACTTTCTTCGCACGGAGGAGCTTCGTAATCGTTGGCGATTCGCCTCGCGCGTCACACTTGTTACATCGTGAACCGCGCCTACGCGCTCGACACTGTGTGGGCCGAGAGGACTTCTTTGCTTCGGTTGCAGTTCGCGCTTTTGCCTCGCATAAGACTTGGACATAAATCGACGAACAGTAGCGCGTGGAACCATTCGGAAGTTTCTTGGTAAGGATACTCGTTGAATTTTCTCCAAAAATTTGCAAGACTCCACAGCTATATCGAAACTTTGTACGCGATTTAAAAGAAGTTAGGTAGCCCTACAGAACATTGGACTCACGATTGGAGAACGTTTTATCTACGGACCGATGTGACCGGGCGAGCAACATTCCGGTGAATATAATTTTACAATTATACAATTATACATAGAATTTAGTTTTTCAGGTGTAATTTTAAACACAATCATTAGACTCGGATTTGATAAAATTATTTCCTATCTCTTGTATTTTCTTACGGTACTAACTTGTACTATGCGCAATAAAAACGCGTTCTTGGTACCATATAGATACATATGTACACTCTTTTCTCTCCTTTATATTCCACCAGAGATTTTCTCCGTTCGACTAATAAAACAAATGAATTTTAAAATTCGCTGTGCCATTCGCAATTGAAATACGAACTTCGTCCAAGTCGGGCGGTGGTTAGGAAAGTTTGAGAGACACTGCTCCGGAGAACTATCTCCTCTTTTAAGAGCTCTACTTTCTTACCGCGCGGTGCACTTCATCTCGGAGAAGATCCACAGTGAGAACCCGAGCGAGACGAATGATTCGTGCCATTTATCGCGCACGCGGCACGAAACGCAAAAAGATTGCGGCGAGATATCGTCGAAATGAATGATAGAAGATTACAAACGAAGAGACACAAAAAAAAGAAAGGCTCTGAAAAGAGACATCACGTGCGAGTACAGAGAGAAAGGGGATACAAACAGAGAATACGTGTGCAAGAAACTATGCCACGAGGGTGCTACCCGATTTATTCGCATCCGGACCACCCGGATTACACAGGGTGTAAATAAAAGCATCCCTATCTATCGAGGAAGCGTTTTTTCCAACGCGTTGTGCCCGACACCGTGGCTTCACGGCCCTTTAAACGGATGCTTCTGGACCGGTGCCAGGATCAGCGGGACGTCTCGAGGAGGGCAGCCAGTGTTCGCGTGGGCGTCTCGAAACCGATTCATCGATGGAAACGTCGAGTGGACCGTGTACGCGGCGATTAAACGAGCCAGGAATGCGAGAGAAGAGCGGCGTGGGCCTCCGACTGTGGCACGGTTTTTTTTAATGGGTTAATAATCATTGCACGCATCAATCGCGAAAACACTCGTACGCGTTAGAGACGCTCGTTAAGCGAGCTCGTTCGAGGGGCTTGTGCACGGTGCTTAAACCTTTTTGACCCCTCAATTGATCGCACGACGAGATCTTTAATCTCGTTTCTGCTCCCTCCCTCCCTACCTATCCCCTCCTCCTTCTCCTCATCTCTCGTTCTGTATCTCCACCGAACTTCCCCCGCGTCACTCCGTTTCTGTTCCGCGATCCTCGACGATCACTCGATCCGCCGTGGGATCCGAATATAAAGAACGCGTTATGCGCAAACTCCGAATCCGTTGAAAAATTATCGAGCAATTTGTCAGGCCCGTTCCACGCTCGGCTGAGATTCTACGTATTGTTTAATCATTCTCCGCTCGGTGTTTAGAACTGCTTGGAATTAAGAACACGTTTTTCTCGCGTTTCGTGGAATATATATTTCCGTCTCGAACAATGGAATTTTATTCGACGAAAAGCTTCGCGAATAATAAAGCACCGGGGCTAGGATGAGACTGTTCGATCAGTCTCTAGGCGTGTTTGGAGATCTACACGACGAGATCACCTTTTTTCACACGCGTCGTCGAATACATTCTCATTTTAAACGATTTGAAATTTTACTAACAAGACGCTTAATAAGTAATAAATAAAATGTCACGTTAGGATGAACAGTAGACGAGTTTCCGACTGTTTGATTCATTTCTACTCGTATTTAGAGACCTACACGTTAAGAGCACTATTTCGTTCACGCATTGTTATTCGTTGAAAATTTTGATAAATAAAATACCATGCTAAGATAAAAATGTAATTGTGCATTTTCTACTTGTGTTTAGACACCTACACGTTGAGAACACATTTTTCTCCAAACGTTGCCCGGTATATTCTCGTCTAAAGCAACGGTTAAGTTTGCTAAATAATAAATCAAATTTTTCACTTTTGTTTAGAAACACCGCGCGTTGAAGACACTTTTTCCCCGCATCTCGTCGAGCACATTTTGGTCTTAAACCCCCATGGGATTTAATTCTCCGAAAAGCTTGATAAATAAAAATAAAACACCCAGCAGGAAAGAAAAATGGGGCGGTGGCGACAAACGACGAAAAACTATCGAACCGGGGACCGCGATTTTGCGGTCCGTGATAAACGAATTTTCGGCGGGTCGAATCAAGATGAAGTCCTTCCTTTCCTGAAAAACCTGTCGGTAAACTCCACTATATCGGCCTGATAATGCCAAACCATTAATCTCTCTAACGGATTGCTACTCATCTATATAGCACGAGATAATGTTACTCCTTGACGTAGCTTAATCGCATACACGCAAACGCACAGGGTGTACCAATAACAATAACATATTTATCGCCCGAGGGGGGAGACACTTGATTTCCTCTTAAACGGTTCATCAAGAATTTCTTATGGAACAGCTGGTAGACGAAGCTTCCATTAATCCGCGCAGCTTTTGTACGAGATAATTGCGAGATTTAGAGGTTGGAAGACCTCTCTACAACCGGGGTAGAGTTAAAGACGAATCTAAGGAGACAAAAGCATTTTGTAGGTACCGACGACGTGCTATGAAAATTTCTCCGAGCGGAGACGTTACTTTTTTAGCTGCTTATTTTATTTCACTTTACTTTGTACCATTTCTCCTACTTATCAATGTAATTATCGTCTTATGCATTTGCTCTTATTTTCTACTTTTCTTCCCGGTTTTCTTATTTTTTCTTTGTTCTGCTATCATATTACTTTCAAGGTTAGGTCGATAACAGCGTATAACCATGCCTCGCTTCTGTACTGGACGTGTATTTGATTTTACTTCCTTCGCTCAATATCCCCATTATTATCCTCACCCCGGTTTAACGTATACAATTTCGATTCGATAAAATTCACGGTTTCTCATCGGTTAAGATTATTCCCGTGAAACACGAAATATTGCATCACGATGCAATTAAAGTACCAAAGCACAATGGAAATTTCCGCGAGTCGATTCGCTCGCTAACGATGCCCGAAATTTTCATACGCGAAAACCGAAATACGAGAGTATCGCGTTTCGAATATCAATCGTTCCGCGAAGCCCCCACAATATAACAGGCGTACTATTACACCTCGGGTAGCCACCGATGGATTTCGACGATAAAACGAACATCGTGTCTCGGCGGTATTAAAACTACGCCACCACGACGGGGCGAGTAGCCTTTTTTATCGACTATTCTCGGTTATCAGTCCCGAGTTAAGGGTTACGTATCTTTGTATCGGTGAAAGAAGGTACCCTTTCGAAAGAATATTCAAGAGAAATTAATCGGTGAATTAATTCAATGTTTGTTTCATTAAAAGGGGAATATACGGTAGATTATTTTAAAAAATTTTTGTAATTCTATATAATCAAATACTGTTTACGATTCAATTTTCGTACACACGTGCCCTGCAATGGTATAAAAGGACATTGTACCTAAAAATTTGCCACTTCACTAGTAAGCGGAAACATGAGAAATTAAAGAGTCGACAAAAGAGGCGAAAGAAAAACTTATCGATTATGTATAAAAAATATTGAAAATTGACAAAGTTAAAATTTCAAACACTACTAGTTTCAAGACCTTCGAACGTGAACTTACGTTCAATTACTTATTCCTGGGCCATACCTTCCAGGAAGTACCTCTTCTTCGAGAAGAGGGTACCTCGATAAAAGTACATGCCCCTAACCGGCTCAAAGAACGAACAGAATTCCTTCGAGCACCGAATGGAAGAATTTAACGCACAGAAGCAACGTTGTTCTAGTTTCTGGGCCAGAACGAATTCTCTCGAACTCGGGGAATCACCGTTTCTTCCCCTACCACTACCACCACAACTACCACCAGGGCTCCCCGATAAATGTATCGCTTCGACCGAGGCAATCTGTATCGTTCGTTTCTATTCTTCTCGACGATGGTGGGCCGATACTCAGCCGAGTACCTTCTGAAAACACTCGATGTGCCCTTTCACAACCCTCGTCCCTCTATCCCCTCCCCCACCCCAAGCGTCCCGCGAGCCGATGGGCTATTCACGGCCCTGACAGGGCTGGCCTTTGAGGTGCATGACCTGTGCAACTGCACCGAGTGAAAGAGCGGGAGGAGAGGGAAACAGAGGGATGGGGAGGGGGAGGGAGAGAAATAGAGGGGAGCAGAGAGCCACGCGTAGAAATGCCCCGTGAAACGATCGCTATTTCTGCTCGTATTGCGTGTACTCCCTTTGATCGTTCCTCGCTGTTTATCATACGCCACGCAGTTTATAGCCGCGCAACGCGCGCACGAATCGCTACGAATTAAGAAAAGGACACTCTGGAAACATTCTCCGACACAGTTTCGTGAGCGAGGAGAGACAGAGAGAGAGAGGAAGAGAAGGAGGGAGAAATGGACCCCTAGGTTTATTAATCCTTCCTACGCCATTCACCGTTAATGGCCCGCGAAGATCGGAAGCCATAGATCCTTCACGGTCCCCGATTAACCCCTTTGCACGCGCCCGGTGCGAGCGAGGTGGAGCCAGGCTGCGTGACGCTGATTGTAAATACTCGCGGAACGGAAATTTTTCCCTTGGCTGTCCCTTCTCGAGACTCTTTTGAGCTTACTCGTTCGGGTGTGGGTGAAAAAGTTCGAGAGATAATTCCGTGAGCGCTGAAACAAAATATCTGACAAATGGATAAGATAATAAATATTAGATACTGCGAGAGGAGCATGGATTTTTTCCAAAGAGTCCTTGGGGGAATTTTTTGTTTGTTCGAACGATAATTAACGCGGGAAAAAATTCTCGATATAAAATATTTAACGAAAATCTTTGAAGCACATGGTCGTCAGCAGGGGGGCCTCGCGATCATCGATTAAGCTGTTTATAGTAAAAATATTTTTGTAGAATCTCTTCTCAGAAGATTTTTAACTCTAACAAGGTTTGAAGCATTGAACATCTTCGAGAAGTAGGTCTGTCGTAGAGTCAAACAAAATGATAAAAGAATTGTATTCGTCGTCGAGTAAAACAGATAAGGGTTCTAATTACAGAGTGAACGAGCATTTGTCCGAATTTCTCGTCTCGTTCGTCGTCCATTGTTCGCGTAAATCTTGGTTACGTGTTTTCTGGAAATCCCTCGGCACCGAGGTACCCTTCGTGGCTTTTTGCTCGGGGATTCGAGGTCTCCAGCGCCACGTGGGGGCCCGATTCGTGGCCCGCAGATGTGGTCCCCGGAGCTCGTGATCCCCGTTCAGTTTTCTTTTTTCTTCGTTTCTCCTTGGGGCTTTTCGCGGCACGTCACGACCCTGCAGGAGTGTCGTTTTTCTTTGCAAATAAACCACGTGCCCCCGGCCCCGACAACACAATGTGTTGCCAACTCGTGCGAGATATTGCACCACCGCGATGCCAGATGAGCTTTTTCTCTCGAGAATCCTCGCCGCGCGCTGTTTATTTATATCTGGCTCGTTATTGCCCTAAAATTCGGTCGTCCTTTACCTTCCACTCCCCTATCCCCCTCCCACGAGTCGTTCTAAGACGCGAATCGGCACGAAGGGAACAGATTTACTTCTGTGAAACGTTTCGAGCGTTTCTTTACCCCGAAACGACTCGCCAGACGCCCCCTAGAAACTTCTATCGTGGGAGGGGCCAAAGATTTAGGCGTTTCCAAGGTCAAGGCTCTCCCACTTTTCGAGTCAAGGCTCTCTCCCCTCTCTGCGCCCCCCTGGTCGCATTCCGGCTGCCTATGGTCCTCGAAACCCTTTTCTGATTAATATTGTCCACGCTCGAATAATCTCACGTTCGACGTAAAATTTAAAACATTACCGTAATTCTTACAAACAGGGACAACGTTCGATCAGATAGTTTAATTTTTAAAAAAACTTTTCCAGTTTTTGCGTCGAGATTAAACGAGCAAATTCTATCAGTATTACAGAGGAATGTGTATTGTTGAAAACAGATAGAACTATTAATTTTACGAAAATATTGAATGACAGTTGATCTATGACAATTGAATTCTTTTTATTACTTAACACTTCGATGAAACTTTTCGTCATTTTCCATGTATAAATACTCTTTATAATAATCCAAGATACAAATCTTTTTTGTCACAATTTATCCGTTTTTTTTCCAAGTAACAAATGTCATTCTCCATGGATCTTCTTGTCAACGGTGTGGAATCTAACACTTTCATACGATATAAAATAAAAAATCGAACAAAGTTTATTTCGTAACAGAACTGTTTGAAAAATATAATTTCAAATATAACCCACGGTTCTTGAATTCCTCTCAAATTTCTAACGTCCATAAAACTGTGCATCTTGAGAATATATACAAAAAGTGACGAAAATGTAACAAAAAAATGGTCAAAAATCATTTTCACTCTAACGTTTCACTCGAGTCATTCCCCTTAGCCACAAAAAAAAGAACACTCCAATACTTCATGAACAATTTTTCCAAATAATGTACCATAAACTCTTTCGATAATTTTCCCGCCAATAGACTTTTTTATTCGGTCGTCCCACAATTACACTTATTACGTTTTCTGAACTCCGAACACTGAACCGTAGATTAAGAGAGGCTGTCACGCGGTGGTATCTCCTCGGCTGTCGCTAAAGCAGTGGAAAGTATCGGCCTTGAGGAAATTTCTGCCAACTTTCTGCCTTCCCCCCTCCCCCCGGCGTTATAAGACCGATAAGTATCGAAACTGAGTAGGAGAGCAACGAAAATCGTCTTCTCGAGTTCTCGCGCGCGATTTCGCGATACGTATACCCGGAGCGTGATAGAAGACGTCAAGACGGGAGGAGGCGTTCGATTCCTCGCATTGGAGAGGAGTCGAGCAACCAGCTCCTCCCCCCTCCCCTTCTCGTCTTTGATCTCACTTTTGTGCCGGATACACTCGTTACGGAGCAGCTCTCTCTTTTCAAAACTAACCGACGGCGCGCTGCT
The DNA here is from genome assembly GCF_051014685.1 of Ptiloglossa arizonensis. Classification (NCBI taxonomy): domain Eukaryota; kingdom Metazoa; phylum Arthropoda; class Insecta; order Hymenoptera; family Colletidae; genus Ptiloglossa; species Ptiloglossa arizonensis. The sequence continues at coordinate 18,718,124 of NC_135051.1, forward strand.
GCAAGTGCATTCACACGGAGATAACCAACACGACTGTCGCCGGCTCGTCCTCGTGGCCATTGTCGAGGCTCGTTCGGTGTATGATAATCGCCGAGAATACGAATCGGCCCCCGTTCAACGTTTCCCCCCGAGCTTTATCGCGCGCTCGAATTATTTTCGACGTTGCTCCGTCCCGAATCCACCGAACGTAAAGTGAAAAATCCACTCACACGACGATCCATCGATGCCAATTAACGTGGCGCGATCAACAAGAGGATATTCAAAGTTTCCAACGCTCCAATTACACCTCCAATTACACCTCGAAGACCCAACGTGGACTGTGGATGCATTCCCCGGCGCGAAAAAAATCTACTCGGTTCCGGAGAGATCAAAGGGACCATAAACAGCCTCGTGTATAAAGACGTCTTGAGAGAACTGACATACACGCAACAGTGGTGGTGGGTGGGAAGGGAAAAAAAATTAGTGGAGGCGAATATTTCAGCGCGATAACGATCCCCGAACGCGACGTCAAAGTCCCAACCGTTTGGTCGCCGAGGACGAAGACGCGTGTGAATTTAAGGGCTTCGTAAATAACGGTGCTTTGGTACGTTTTGGGTAACTGGTCCATTTAATAGCGATTAATTTCTTGGAGGAAGGAAGGAGAAAAAATTCCACCACTTTTTCCACAGTGAAAAGATACTCGGTGTTAGTGTCTAAGTCCGAGCGCGGGAACGAATTTGTCCGCGAGATCGTTGAACGCGTATAAACGTCCCGCGAGATACGTTACGGCGGTAATTACGTTGGGATAACGCGCGGCTAGATTTATCGTCGAACTTAAAAGCAAGTGGGGTAACAAAAAAAAAAAAAAAGAAAAAAAAACGATAAGTTTTCGACCGTTGAAGGTTTGCGCGAGACTCGACGATAACTCATTACTGCGCCCATGAAAACTTTCTTTATTCCGTGCCGGCTCGAGTCTTCCGATCGTACGAGCCGTAGTACGCCCACGCACTGAGTGCTGTCTCGTCATTCGATCCACGTATCGCGCCGGAGGGGACCGCCACGGTTTTCCGTGAATGACAGCGCGGAACGACGCAGAAACAACGAGGGAATGCCCCGAGAGCGTTATCGCGGCACGCAACCGCGGCGAATTATTAAAGGGGGTTATTTCTGGTAATTCGGGTCGAAAAACTCGAATTTCTTTTACTTTTGGTTCATGATTGCGCTAATATATTCAATATGATCGTCTCGGATAAGTTATCTGCGCGTAGAAGAACTGCTGATCATAGTTTTATTTTTATTTTGATTAATAATTACATCGATTGTTCCTGTCTTCTTACGCAAATCAATCTCTATGTGTCAGAACGTGTACTTGGACCTAGTTCTGGTTTCTGTTCCAAAACAGTGAACGAACAGTTTCAGAAGAGTTCAAGAACAATAAACGAATAGTTCCAGAACTGTTCCAGAACAGTTCCGGGACCGTTCCGGGACCGTTCCAGGACAGTTCCAGGACAGTTCCAGGACAGTTCCAGGACAGTTCCAGGACAGTTCCAGGACAGTTCCAGGACAGTTCCAGGACAGTTCCAGGATAATTCCAGAACAGTTCCAGAACAGTTCAAGAACAGTTCAAGAACAGACGATTTCAAAAAAATTGAAATTTTAATGCTGTTCGGTGAAGTTTACTAACGTTGTGGTGGAGATACACCTTTAGACGCGCGAACAAACCGACAATTAGCGTCGAGAGAAACGTCGACGAGATCAGACAATATCTGTGCGTGGAAGCGATAACGTTTTCAGGTGTCGAAATCTCGTTGGGAAAAGCAAAAAAAAGAATACTCTCGGCGAAGTCGTTCGAACCGGTTCTTTGTTTCTGTTCTGGGTGAGTCACGGAACTGGGACGGATCAAATCTCTTCTTTTCGGTACGAAGTCGACGCGCGGAGTCTCGAGTTCTCGTTCGGGGGACCCGAGAGAGAAAAATAGGACGATTCCTGGCCTTGCACGCCCGTGGCTGTAATAATAGAACACTTGTCACGGCGATCGGTGGAGTCGATGCTCCTGGTTAATCATGGTTACTGTACAGGGTGTTTCGTAACACGAGGTATCTACTATGGGAGGAGATTGAAGAGATAGAGCAGAGTCTCCTACAGCTAAACACTCGTAGGACTATTTACATAATATAGCTGCCGTATAGGATTTTGTAATATTTATTATTTTATCAGTATTATTTATTTATTTTAATATCTCATCAGCTCACAGTCCTTTAAATATTTAATCCGTTTATTTAAATCTCAGAAGATTGTCAAAAATTACTTCCATGCTGAAATTAACGCAAAAACTGATGTCGAGGGAAGAGAAGATGTTTCTTATTAAAAAATCAACATAACGTAGTCACATCTAAAATTATAAATATCTAAAGTTTCCTTTCCCCCGAGATACCTTTTACAAGCGCAAGACATAAACCTAAATACTACCGACTGTTCGCAATACATTTTTGACGCTCAGCGAGAGCGTTCTGGCGTAGATAATCCGCAGCGAAAGGGTTAAAACGAGACCCAAAGCGTTCCATGGATCACTCTCGTAGCCGACTACTACTTTCCACGAGATAGGGGGGGGGGGGGGGCGAACATTATCGCGAGCATGTGTAAACGCAAGCGCGTAATGTACATACCTAGATCCCGCAACCCGTCGAGGGTTCACTCCTGCCGACTAGCCCCAGTAATCGACTGCGGCCACGTTATCCTGGGCAATTCCTGGTAGCCTAGCGTTGGCGTAATTTCGTCGTAGCCGGAACGTTAACGGTCGGAGCACGTTGCTAGCCACTCGATGCACCGTGCCATCGATGATCCCTGATTGCGTCCAATGGCACTCGCTATCTGGTTGTCGCTGGAGCTGGCCGCTACCGTGGTCATCCGACGATTTGCGACACCGGGTACGTGCTCGCGTACATTTCTAGCCCTCACCCCGGTTTCAAGAGTGTTCACCGAAAATTCGGTGCAAAAACAGTTCGACCGTTCAACTCTTGGAGTTTAGAGAGACTTTGGGAGAAACAAAAATTGTCACATTCGCTACCGTGACCATCCAACGATATGTGACCCCGTATACTTGTCAATTTGGGTGTGTGTCGGTTTGAAGTATGTTCACCGGGAATTCAAAGCGGAAGACTCGTGATTTAGAAAGAAATTATCGCTATTGTGGCCATCCGACAATATACAGCTCCGGGTACGTATTCGCGTGCGTTTCTCACCCTCACCCCGGTTTCAAGTGCATTCACCTGGAATTCGACGCGAAAGCTGAGAACACAGACTCATGAGGTATCCAAAAGGCTGTTCGATCGTTCTCGTGGGGTTCAGAGAGACTTTAACCAAGAGATTCGTCCTTCATTGGTCGGTTTACACTCGATCGAATCGCGACGCGCACTATAGCGACGGATCACACTATGCTCGGGAAATCACCACTGTTTTCGTAACCACTGTATAATTTTGGATTCACCGCCCAGGGGATTAAATTCCCTTCACAGAGAGGGTTACACACTCCGGTAGTCTCGACCGTTGGCGACGCAGGAATCAATCGCCGTTTCTATTTTTGCAGCCTACTCGACGATCCCTGCCCGAGACACACGCGTTACGAGTCGCGTAGCTGAACGATGGGGGTTCGTGGAACACTCCGGTTCGGTGTTATTTATCGCCACACGGGTCTCGGGAATCTTTTCGTCCGGTGGATCCTCTCAGAGACGATTTTGGAGGATTTTGGCGCGAAAAATTCTCCCTACTTTTCCAAGGGCTGCTTTCAAGGTCTTTTGTCACGGTTTCTCTGAGAACTTGATACAGTAATACACGGTAAACTTTCATTAAAATCTACACGGTTAACTTTTCACGATTCATCCCCAATCCTTTCCTCCTAAGCCCGACAAAACCTGACCCAATAGAAGGAAACATACATATCGTGTAACATTATTTCTGAATCACCCTGTATATTAAATCGATCAAAAGTAGTCTAATTTACGTCATGTTTGGACTCATTTTAACCGGAAGAACGTACTCGTAGCATTTTTCGAGACAATGAGACGAAAATTTAAGTTTTTTACATTATTTATTTATCATAGTGGCATCTTTTTGAACCCTTCTGTTACAACAGTTATAACTGTTCTCTTTCTTTGTCAAGCAATGGTTCTACAAGAAATACTCTAAAACTTCGACTACTGGGTCCCAAATGTTAAAGTTAACCGTGTATTAGTTTAACTAATAGTAACATCGACGATTTATCCAGTTCGAACTTTTCACCACCGCCTAATTGTGAAAGAGACTCCCTATCGTGTCCCATGAAACGAACCGACAGTTCAAACACTCTTATCGGTCGCGAGGCACGGTGGCTATCGCTCGATGGCACGCCAGTACGATGCCTTGTGTAAAACGATCGTCAAGGCATTAATCACCGCGTCACGAGAGCTTCCGGTTTTCGCGCGAAACCGTCGTTGTCTACATCGATCGAGCGGTCCCGCGAGATAATCTCGGGACCCGGCGCGATCGAGGATTCGAGACGGGGACCGACGTGTGGGTTGAAAAACAGTCGAGGCTAATTCGTCGTCGAGGAACCGTGAAGCTGGGGGACCCACGAATCGAGATAATTCATAAAGCGGTGATCGTTCGACGCGCGGAGGGGGTCGAACTTCTTATCCGTGAATGAACTGATAAAAAGAAGGCACGGCCAGGCGATCGAGGGAATATCTGAGTACAAATTTCGAGCGATAGAAACCTTCTATTTCTATCCCATTATTGAGAATTTCCATGGAAAGAGTACATAAAATTTTATCTATCTTTACGAGAGGCAATAAAACAAGCAAAAGGAACCGTCGCGACGAAAAGAAGTTATCCCCTGGAAAATAACGAGTATCTGGACAGAAATGTCGAGAAACCTTGGATTTGTATTCCAGTGTCTGGATAGAAATTTCCAACGATAGAAACCTTCGATTCTAATAGAAAAAAAGAGGTGTTCGTGTTAGAATTTCATCCAACATCGAAGAGAAGCAAGAAAATAAGATCGAAAAAGGTGTCCTGCGTTACTCGAACTACGAAAATAAATTTAATCTTCGGAAGGACAATAAATATCTGGACAGAAATTTCGAACGATGGAACCCGTTCGTTTCGATTCCCTCGATGGGAATTACAACCTCGGATTACGAGATAGGAAAAAGAATAGTGAACGCGTTAAAATTTCGTCCATCTCGAAGCAACGAAATAAGACAGAAAAAGGAGCTCTTGGATGTAGTACGTCGGCGTCGCGACGAAAAGAAGTTAAATCCCCGGAGAACAATGAATTTCGGATCGTATCGCGGGACGGGGGAGGGGGCGGGGATAGGAGCGGGTTGAAAGACGACGAAGGGATTAAACAAGCTTAAGAAGCGGCGGAACGGAGCTTGGATATCCTTCTTAAGAAATTAACCGAGAAGGATCTTGTAAGAGGGGTGTGATCTTAAGGGTATTAAAATAATTGTCCGCCGTCGCCGTCGGGGCTGGGGCTGGCTCGGATATTTTACACGCCTTGGAAATCCACTGCGGAGAATACGGCCGTCACGTTCGTTGATATATGCTCGCGCGTATTCCACGGGAAAGAAAACAGAAACGAGAGGAGAGAAGAAGCTGCTCGAACGAGGAGCGAACGCGACGCCCGGGTACCTCGACTCGCGGAACTTTAAATAACACCGGGTCGTGGGGGTGACCGGGTGCTAAGGGGTGGAGGGAAAAAGTCGTCGTAAATTAACGATGCGCAGGGATAATGGAAAAGGATACCGCGCGGTGCCGCGTTTCGATAAACAACCACCGTCCCGCACCGGTGTGTCACTGAACATTCCGCCCCCGTGTATTACCTCGAGATTTTCCCGCGAGCGTTATCATTTCACGGGACGTTCGCGCGTAAGCGTGAACATTTTTCGCAATTCTTATTTCACTGCACACTCCTTCTTCGTTCACGGTAGACCACTCTCGCGCGGGACGAGTATTTTCGGTGCACGGAGACACGCAGGCGCGATGCGCGGCATCGATCCTCTCGATCGCGCTGGCGCGGCAAGACTGCCGCGTGGATCGGGATCGCGATCGAGGGACGACGTACAGGGGCGGAGCAACCGGTGGTACGATCTTCCTCGGGGCCCTGCCTCGGACACGTCTCGAGTTTCGTTTTACATGGAATTGGATGCATTTTTTTCTTTTTCGACGCTTCGATAGGGGTAAACGTTGGTGGTCGTTCGATGGAGTGTTTTTATCGCATGGATAGTGGTTAGAAAAGTATTTGAAATGGAATTAAAGAGTTATCGGGGGATATTTTCGCAGTTTTTTTTATATCGAATTTTCTTTCTTTTTGGTTAATTTTTCATCCTTCACTTTGGCAGGCGTTTTATTATTAATGAGGAGTATCTGGTGTACGAGTGGTAGTTGAAAAATTATTGAGAGTGTAATTAGAAAGTTGTTGGGGGACTTTCTTGGCAATTTTTCGATATCGAATTTTCTTTCCTTTTTTTAAAACATTGACAAGGCTGGGTTTCTTTTACGAATGATACTTATACTAACACTATAATTGCAGAACGATGAAGAATTTTTTATCAATCATTTAGTTATATTTGATAAATTACTAATAGCAGAAAATTTCATTCAGAAGTGTCATATTTGACACTTGTCAATCGTTCTGTTACATTTATCCTAAATGCAGTGATTGATAAATCGTTACTAGCATAATTAGGTAACGGTTAAGAACATTTTCGTCGACTGTGTATCATTAGTTTAAATTAAGGAACACTCCACGTGAAAAATCAATAACGTTCGTTCTTCTAAAACCCCAACCGCAAATTATATTAACATTAATCATAAAACAAGTATGCCACTATACTATACTATACCATTTGACGGTAACAAATGTTCCACTGGCAAATAGTCCTATACCAATAACTATAAACCATATGTGCCATCCTACGAGCGAAATCTACGACAAGCGCAGTAATGGATGTGCGGAGACATGAAGGGGTGGGAGAAGCAACAATTTTGCGCCAATTCCGAAAACAATTTCCGCGAAGAAAACACAATGCGCTCGCGCGCGCACTATCGCAAACCCGCAACAATTCTCGATACTATTTTCCCGCCCCGTTCACTTCATAAATCGTGCTTCGTGCCTTCAATTTCGCTCTCGAGATATCCCCCCTTCGCTACCCCCCGAGAGAATCGAGAATTTCCGTCCCGCTTGGCGAAAGACGAACAAGATCGAGAGGATCTCGGCGACGACGCGTCGTTCCACGAACCCCCTTCAATTAAATTAATGAAACGTCACGATCCAATTCACCTCGGCGAATAGCGTTTCAAGGAAATTAAACTATCGGCGCTCGAAACGACGCGAACGAGACGTTTTCCACGACTGTCAGTGGGATAGCTACATACCATCGTTGTCATACTCGCCACTGTCGCCATAATTGCCGTCATCGTCGTCATAGTCGTCATAGTCGTCATCTTCGTCGTCATAACTGCCGTCATAAGCGCCGTCATCGTCGTTATAGTCGTCATAGTCGTCATTGCCATTGCCTGCTTCCTCCACAACTCAGAAATAGAGAGAAAAACGAGTTCACCGTCAACGAATAGATGTTTTTCCTTGTTCGTAGAAAACTCATAAATAAGAACGAAGGGATAATCTACCCTACTGTATGACTTCGCGAGCCCCGTGGTCGAAAGATCACCGACTCTGACCTGGCCAGCAAAACAGGGAACGTGGATCCTGATCGAGAGTCACGAGGAACGAAGAGAGGCTCGTGACGAAACGCGAAGTTCCCAGGTAGTCGGGAGGGAATGCGGCGAGGCTGGTTCCGATAGGACGGAGGTGGCCCAGCTGCGTACCACATGGCCACGTAGCCGCAGGTATGCGTGCACCAACACCGACCCACGGACCCCAAGGTGCGCAACACAGCAAGCGTCTCCCTCATTAAGGAACTCGACTGGTCTGGCCCACGGCGTGGTACGATGCTTTTCGCGCGCACGCGCGCAAAACCCCGTCGAAGGGCATCGTATAAGGACGGACGTCGGGCGTCCCCGGCGTTATGATCCCACGTGGCTTCTCTATTTAACCCTAGAGTCCGGGTCCGAAAAAGCTGAGCCTACAAACATTGGTCTGCGACTAATAAAAATGTAACGATGTGTTTCATTTTCATCTAACTTCCAAGTGACTCAATATGCGAGTGTCGAAGAACACTGTTCAAGGATGTTAGAATCTTACGTAACCTTAGTTCTATTTAACCAAATCAAACAAGGCGAAAACAAAGTCTAATTGGAGTTTGAGAAAACCCAGGTGACAAACATTGGTCTCTGACTAATGGAAATATAGCGTTGTGTTACGCTTTGTTCCATTTCCAAGTGACTCATTATGCAAGTGTCATTGATAGTGTCTTCGAAGGCGATACTATAGTGTCACCATTGTTCGGGTATTATGATACTCAGTCACACGTGGTGTCTCCTCAATTTAACCTTAGCAGTCTACTTGAAGTCCGATAGACCTCAAGCGACGAACATTGGTCTATGACTAATAAGAGTATAACAATGTGTCAGGCTGTGTCTACCTTCCAGATGACTGGTTACGCAGGTGTCATTGGTAATGTCCTCCAAGGTCGGAACTCGTCGAGACTGACAATGAATATAGAATGGGACAAAGTTCTCAAGTCGAAGAAACATAAACAGTGGTGGGGATGACTATTGATTGCCAATACGAGGAACAGATTTCATCAGTAACCGAGATACTACTGTGTATCGAAGTGACGAGACAGTGGAGTCCGCTAGATACCAACAGACTATCAACGTGAGTTTCGTAAGTATTATGAAATACTTCTACATATTTGGAATTACACTTAATAATACATTATTGCACGTTCTTTTTCGAAAGCCTCTTTTCTTTACTCTATCATAGCATGAAACCTATCGGTAATCCAAACAAATATACACAATGTTCAACAGTTAAACACCACATGTTACCATAAAACAAGGTATCGGAAACAAATAAATACCCGTAAAACATATTTACTCATTACAATAACTTTCTAAGATCTACGAAGCGCACACATCCCCCTTGTATGTACAAAAATTGCTTTCGAGGTCTTACCAGACAAAACACTCTACCATTCCCAGCCAGACTGTTCCAGGGTTAATCTTGAAATTTCCTCCACGCTGAATTCAACCCTTTCCCTTTCTTTCTTTTTTTTCCCTTGACGTGATCGTTGCCGGATAATTCTTCATAGCAATTCACACCGGAAAATAAACGATCCGCGTCGCAGGTGCGTAGAAAGAGGGTCTTCACGAATTTGTTAACGCAAGCTACGTTTTGTGAATGGACGGTTCTTTTTCTTTTCGTATATATATTTTTTTTTTCCACGATTCCACGCGTTCCTCCGCCCCATCTTTTCGTACACGAACACGTGTCCATTCACCGACACGAACGTGTAGTCCACATCGCGCGTAATAGCCGTACGAGCGGTTTTCCGCCCCCGTGGATCGAATTATATGGGCGCGCGCGCCAAGCGGAGCACGCTTACGCGCTTGAATAATAGAGTTTCGCCCCGACGTCGTCGTCGAGAGCTCGTGTTCCTGCTTCTTAATTAATTTTTGACTTCCTCGTGCTCCGAGCCGGTCGCCCGTACTTAAACACGAGGCTGAACCGCATACGGAATCGCTTTTTCCTACCCGTCGTGAACTTTCGACATTTTTACCCCGGGAAGCTCTAAAGCTACCCTCCCTCCTCTCCACCTTCCTCACCCTACGTGTAACGGGTAATATTTTCCAGGTGACTGGACCACGAAGCGTTCGTAAAAAATGGACGTCCTTCGTCCGGGCTAAATCGCGCGCAAACCACGGACAATGTTCACCGTAGCTACGGGAGCGGAATTGTTTATGGTAGAGGTTAGGGGGTTGACGCGAAGGCAGACGCGGCATTATGCCGCTGCAAACGACAAACCACCGAGAACGAGGAGTTTCCTCGTTCCTCGTGTTACTTCCGCTAAACAAACTCCTCTCCCTTCCAGATACTCCCGGTTGCTTGGTGTTCGGTGCCAGCGCGATACTGCGAAGACTGTTGCTCTTTAACTCGGGGAAAATGCAACGCGAATCTTAAGAATTTACGCTTCCCCACTGGAAATTAGTAACCGGGCTACAGTGTAGTCTCCGATACCGCGTTGCAAAGTTTGTCAACTTTTAAGCGCCGGATTTGAAGTTCGCGCGTTTACGTGTTCGTTGCCCGATACGGGGAACTTTCACGCGCGCACTGATCTTCGTAATTCATAAATTATTGTAGGCACGGACGGAGACTGGAAAGATATTTGTCGATCGGTGTCGAACTTTCGTTTACTTTTTATTCGATGAATTATCGCCAGTGGAATTTGAGAGAACGATTAGGAAGTTTCGATATCGAGTTTTCATTGCTTCTCTTCGTCAATTTTGACGGATCAACTTTTTCTGTGAATTTATCTCAATGATAGTAACCGAATAAATTATTAACGACACAAATGAGAAACAGTTTGAAATTTTTGATCGACCGTTTGGTATCGAATTTCGATTATTTCCTTTACTTTTATGTTCGAAGCTTGCGCATTAGCACGTTGCTTACCCGATACGGGACATTGAAACTTACTCGCGCGAACCGATAGCGTTCGGTGTCCGTAACCCGAGGTTTAACATTTTTAAGCGACAATCATTGTCCGTTTAGATAGACGAAACAGTACACGAGGCATGCGCAGCAATACAAGGAAAGTGCATTTGGAAAAATGCACGAGGATCGTAAACTTTCGAGAACCCGAACTCTTCCGACCTGAATGTAGATCAGTGGACTGCAGTCACATTAACGCTTCAGAAAACCGCGGACAAAAGTTTAATCTCCCCACGAGATTCTATTCTCCTTGTTTCTCTCCCCTCCCGCCCCACCCATTGTAATGCAGAAGTTTTACCCTGAGAAAGTTAAAGTAGTTCGCCACTGCAGCAACAAGAAACGTTGCGTTGCTTCTTTACAAATTAAGACAAAAACCGTGTCCTGGTTACCGGCGCAAGGACGTTTCGTCCACTTGCAACAATGAATTACTTTTACGACGAGAATTGGAGAAAACTAGGTTTACTTTCGATTCTGGGAAACTTCTCGACCGCGTTACAGTTGCGACAAAATCAACTGGCCGGTCAAGGTCACTTGTCGCGCCAGACACCTCTCCTTCTCTTACGCGTTTACTCGCGGGGCGGAGTTAACAGAGCCTGAAGTGGGAGGGGCGAGGCGCTGTGAGGTTGACGTTCTACGCTGACCACTTCGTTTGAACGATGACCGCGCTAGAGGCGGGACAAAATTAACTGGCCACTCACAGTCGTTTTTCTTTGTTCTTACGCGTCCACTCTTGGATCAAAGTGACAGAACTGAGAATATGGGTATTGCAAAATATTATAGAGGTACTATCACTAGTAGATTCGTTCGAAAGGTGACTCTGTTGCAGTCAGGATACAATCAACTGGTTCGAGATCACATCTCCCCACTCCTACGCATCTACTCACCGAAGGGGCGGAGTAACGGAGCCAGGAGTGGGAGAAGCGTAATAGTACCGGCGGTAACTTCCCTCGGCGTCCCTGAGCGACCAATTCATTCGGATCGCACTTCATCTTTCGAGCTATCTCACGGTTACCGAAGGTCTATTGCCGGCTTTCGCGAGAACCAGCCAACGCTGCGTGAATCGTGTCGTTCCAGGCGCTAATGCGAGATTCACGTCGACAGCTGCGCACAACAATCTACCTGCGTAATTCGGGCGAAAGTGAGGGGATGCGGAGGAAACGTTAACCGGCCCATTGGGCGACGCGTCGCGAATGCAAACGCGCTCAGTGGGAATACTGCTCCGAGTATGTGTCGCACACTTCGTGGTTGAACTCCGGTCGAAACCAAACAACGATGTACGTGTAACCTCCGCGAAGAATTCTTCAGGATTTTAAATCGTAACACCACCACTCCTCCCTCACCGAAAGACGTATCGACCGCATATATTTATCAATATCTACATAAATTTGTGGTTTCATCTTTGGTAAATTATAGGGGGAAGGGACGGACGTGTTCGTTCGGTGACGTCGTATTTTCCTGAAACCGGTTCCACGATTGCGATTCCAGACTTTTTTTTTGCCCCAACCGCGGGGCCTTGGCTTGCAGAACGACCAAAACGAACAACTCGCGGGTCGACTAAAACGAACAACTCGCGGGAGACCTCGATGTTGCTCGTTTCACGGTGTTGAACATCGTGGCACTGCTAACCTCGAATCGAGCGCTGACCGACGGTAATCTACGCCCGGATGACGATCGAATGGGAGAGAACAAGTCCATTGGTTAGATTCGCCACCTTTTCCTTTTCACATGGCGGACCGTTACGTAGAGGCTCCGGTGATCGTTGTTGATCCAATTTTATTTCAACTTCAACAACTTCAACTTCAACTTCAACTCTCGGTCCGTTATATCATCAAGAAAGACGCTGATATCGGGAAACGTCCATCGAGCGAGGACACTTCTATGATAACGTGCTGGAAACAGGCAGAAGCGTTTATTTCGAAGACATACAAGAAACCGGGCAGGATGCAGGATGGACGGTATTATAGCCAACGGAAGCTCTCGAACTCGTCAAGGTCAGGATTCTTGTAATTGCTACTTCTATGTCTCGTAACGCGTTCGAGAAATGAACACACGGCCAATTATCCAGTTTCCGTGAGATAACGGTCGCGTACGACGAGCGACTCGATCATCGGTCCGCGGAGAGTTCTTACGAGCGAGATCCTACGCCCTGCATCGCCAACAAGCGACTTTAAAGCGTGCGGCGAATGCAAATCCGTGGGGTTGGAATTACAGGGTTACCGCGTTAAATTTTACGAAACCCGCTCCCGACTCATCGCCGGTGGCGAGCGTCGAATTCCATTCGCAGCGGACGCTCGACGAAGGAACGCCGATAAACAGCGTATTTTGCAATAAATAACCATTGAGGGCATGTGGCCGATCTCCATAGAACAGCCCGGCAACCGACACGAAACTATGAGCGAATCTTGTAACGAAACTCGATTCTGTCTCTTCGAGGTGGCGCCATTTTGTAATTATATTAATAATAATGTTAGGTTGTTCGGAAAGTCATTTCGTTTTTTTTTTTTTTTTTTTTGGTGTGAAAATGAAACACGATTTTTTTAAAGTGTATAAACATTTTATTAAATTATATATTCCCCATTTTGGAAAACGAAATGACTTTCCGAACAACCCAATAATTTATTAAAACAGAATATTACCTGTTTTTTGTAAAACATTTAAAACCTACGATTAATATTTCTCTGGCAACCCCGACACTTGTACCGCTACCGAAGTAAATTTCAAAAACTGAGATCAAAATAGAAAAGAGAGCCGATAAAGTGTATATACGAGTGAGCATTTAACGAGACCTGGAGCGAAACAATTATAAATTCTTTATTACGAGAGTAAATTGCACGAAGAAATTCGTACAATATCTCCGAATGTATACCAATCGGTGCAAAAAGTATCGATTTAATTAAAAAAAAAAAATTTGAAATATTGATCAATTTTCGAACCAAGACACGAAGAAACCCCTTTAAATTTCGCGCTTTTGTGGCTCGCGTAGTAGGTTCTTCGGGCGGCTGTATATTATCATGGCGGCGAGACAATAAGCCGACGAAGGGCTGGGGCGGGCAGAAAAATCGCGCGGAAACGGTGAAGACGCAGTACGGGGTGAAAAATCGTCGGTCGGAGGCGAGGGAGAAACGTAAGACAAAGACGTGCAGCAGGCCCGCCGTCGAGGATATATATTCATGGTGTTCGCAGGCTTTTGTCCCCGTAATCACCATTGTGCCCGCGGATTCCATGCCTGAACCGGGGCACCAGATGTGCGCCATTGCACGGGGAATGCACCGTGGCTTTTATCTGCTCGGCTAATTTCGCGAATACGCTCAACGAGAGTCGGGGAACGTAGTTTCCAATAGTCATCGCGCCACGCCGTTCTAAATAGAGTTATATGCTTATCTCGCCTAGGACTGTACAAGGTGGATAATTTTAATCAATGAGGGGACACACTGTCGAAATTAATCGAATATGATAAAAAGGTTAGATATACGAAGAATACCGATAAAATTCTCAGTCTCTAAAATTATCGAGTAACAAGGATCCGCAATAAGAGTAGATATAGGAGGTAACGAAAAAGAACGGGCATCAATTATATCAATAATATCGATTATCTCTAAAGTGATCTGGGTCTCCGGAAACCGTACATAGAGATACATACATATTCTAAGACACGAATAGTTGCACAATTGTAATTATACAAATACAAATTCTTAGAAGAATATTGACTCTCGACCGTACCAACATGAAAAAAGTGTGATCGAACATAGAAGCGTTAGCGCCATCTATAATGTGATCATATTTCATTCTGGATGTGTCTACGCTCTATTGGAAACGAAACACCTTTCTGCGATTACATTGTGCTTCGTATTAAAATATCAAAATTCTCGGATTGGTACGGTGCTGCCTCATATTCGTGCCGTCGGAAAATTCATCGAGACACGTTCATAAACTAGACGCCCCGTTTATTGGAAGGGTGAAATAATTTCAACGGGCGGACACCATTGCGTGTAACGGTATCTCATGTTGGTACGGCCCTGCGCACGCTAGCCGCGTGTACTCGCGGTATTTATCATTCGAACGTGACTTACCTCCGCCGATGACGACCAACAGGAGGAGGTAACAGTCTCCGCGGCTCATCCTGATGTGTTTCCGGGAGAAACGGCCGCGAACAGGGGCTTTCTTGGTCACGGGTACGATCCTCGATTCCCGAGTTTCACGACACCGCGATCTGAAAATACACGATGCATTAATCGATCGAAAACGAAACCTAACCCCCGCGAGAGAAACGGTTCGTTTGGCGCGCGTGCGAGACGAGATAGTATTCGCGTCGGTATTCCGTAACAGTCTCGTCGAGAAACGATGCAAAAACGGTCTATTCGATCGTATGGTGAATAGAGTCAAGGTTGGATCGAAATACAGAGTGATTTCACTGCATCAGTTAAACGGTTAAAACGTTGACTGTTTACGGGTACGACAGAAGTCAAGGAGACACAGTTCCACACGGATGATTGGAAAGTTTCTTACGTAAAGCGAGTAACATTACCGATTCGCTAACCGATGCGTGGACCTTTTATTCGCGACATTCCCATATTTACGGCACTTCGTTGTATTATACAAGGATGCGCGGTTTGACACACGTGGACCGTTACATTCGAGGCGACACTGCCCCTCTTGCCACCAGAGGGCAACTATCGTACGTCCGTTGCCGCCAATTATTGGCCAAGAATCGTGTCCCGTGGTATCGATTATTGATCGTCAATCTGCACGTCGAATATCCCTGTGTCTAATTACAAGATTCGAGCTCTTGAATAGCCCGACTGATACTAACGAGCTACAGACCGGTAAGTTAATACATTTCCATACGGGAGTAGATATTCGACGAACGTTGTAACGTCGAAATCTCGCGATTTTAATATCGATCGTTTCTACGTGACGAGAACGACGGGAACTAGACTTTTTCAACCGTTAATTTCACCGTCTGTAATATTTCTAACCGCGATAGGATACTTTTGCAAAGAGCTGTGTTACTGCGACTAATCGTTACCAATTGCGAACATTTTACGGAAAAATTATAATATTTAACATACCTGCTTGCGGAGTGCGGTACAACGCCGTTGGGATCCTCGATACCTGCGCCCTTCAGCGGTTACCAAAAGAATGACACTTAAGTCGCGTTTCTAGACAGACCCAAGGTTATTTTTCTATCGTGCGAGTTTACACGAACGTTCGATGTCCGTACTCGATTCGTATCGAAAGCTCGTTGTGAACGATGACGTATCCAATTGGTACGATAGCCCAAAGAAAGCGTGTCGAAGCAAAATAATACGCGATTAAGGGCCGTGAACATTCGAAGATTAATTTTATTCGCTCGTAACAGTCGTATAGGTACCTCGTAAAATCCTCATAACGATCGCGTACGCACACAGGGCTTGTCGAATCGAACAATACATAAATCATAGTATTAAGCGACGAACAAATACTACTGCCGATTGCTTTTTTCTCTAATCTTGATATACTTTCATCCATTTAATAAATTTGATATATTTAATACCGTTATCCGGTGCAAACACTTAGCGATCGTTTAAGCCACTATTCGAGCCACTGCGCGTTTCCATTCTTCCTCGAAAAAGAGTTATCAAGAAATGCGTTTCACGAACCATGGCCACAATCTCGAGACTCTAAATGTATTCGTCGGGCAGAATGACCATCCCCTTCAACAGAACAAAAGAAAGCCGCAGTCCTTTCAAAACTCCGCATAAACGACGCGGGTAGATTCTTCCCTCCTTTCTTCCGTCCTCGAAAGCTTCCTATCGCTTCCAAAATATTAACATCCGTCGTTTCAGGAAGCCGCAAACGACGCTCCCTCGGCCAAGAGGAGCATAGATTTGTTTATTTTCCTTTAGCCGCGCGCTCGAGTAGATGGCCTGTCGGTAGCTTTCCTTCCTTGCAGCCCTTAAACTCGAGCCACTCTGATATAATCGTAGGTATAAATATTTAACCCCCATTTTCAAATGGGGGAGGTAGGATGGCAAGTTCTCGACCCCTACGCTATCGCGTAACCTTGGATATGACTTCACCGGAAACGTCGGCGTTAATCAACGCGTTCCTCGACGAACCGTAATGGCCGCTTCTTTGACCTCACTTCGATCACGAACATCGATCGTTCGTTACATTACATCTACGACCGGAGACCGGTGAGACTTTTTCGCGAATTATAGGCAAGCAGTAACGAGAATATAATGTTTTCCATCCAACCACAGCGATCGTTAGGGTAACGTTTAACCTTAAAGCATTCGTTCGACTATCAATTCCAAGTTTTCCGATCGGAAATATTTCCAATGCACGGAAGTTACGGTTTTTAACTTTATAATACAACGGATACTCCCATTCGAACCCCTATTATCCCAATACTCTAGTATCCGGCGTTCTACTGTTCGGATATTTCGATTGCGATAACAATGATATAGTGGAATGGATTCGGTGCGAGAAAGAGGATGATAGAGATGTCACGCGCATAAATTTTGCGCAAAATGATACGAGGGGATGTGTCTTCCGAAGCATTCGAGGCTTTTTAGAAAGGACTCGGCCGGTTCTGAGCACCGGAAGAATGGAACAGTTACTCGTATTGAAAAACTTTGCGGTCAAAATATTATGGGATAATATAAATATTGAAAGAAAAAATTTGTTCGAATAGACCAAGTTCGATACAAAGAAAGTGATTGTTGTATTAACATAAGATCTCCTCGCGATAAAAATAAAGGAGTTAATTTCTGTGTAGTAGCTTTAACGACCGTATGGGTCTAAAGAGACCCGTGGACCGCACCAGGGATAAACAAGCACAAAATAAATGCGTCATGGTAATTGGTGGTGGAAAACCCAACCGACCCGGAAGTCGTGATCCCTTATCCACGGGTTCTGACATTTCGAACCGTCGCTGCCGCGAGCGGAAAATATTCCTCGCGAAAAGAACACCACGTTGTTCCCTTGCTGAACCGACGCCGACCACCATTGTTCCGTTTCGCGCGCTCTCGCGGCCCCAGCTTCTCTCTACGGTCAGTCGAGTACGGTCAATCTGGAGTGGCCGGAGGCTACCGAATTTACAATGGAGAAAGAACTGCCTTTCTCTTCGGGCGGGCGTTGCACGAACGGGCATCCAAGTCGGACACAGGTGCATGCAGATAACCATGCCCGCACAATGCAGCGTGCACAAGCTGCCAGAACTTAAGGGGTTCTCTCTTTTCTCCCTTCGATGCTGCAACCGCACGTACAGGGTGTAAAGGAAGTAACGGATGCAGCTTCCAGGAACAAACGTGATCCGAACAAGTCGATAGCAACTGTCGAGTATGCACGTACGTGCGTTTGTATTAATACAAACGAGTGGCACCGTTCGTTTTACGTATGCTTAGACTAATTAGGATACCGTGTACGAGACGGACCGATGAACGACAAGAGAGAATCAAATAAGAGAGAGTGGACAACACTAGAGACCTAAGTAGAAAGAGAACACGACAACGTGGAATTAAAAGCAATTTGTATATTAAGTATAACTGCCTAACAAACAATACATTTCAACATAAACCGTGTATAGTGATTTCTACAGTAACTTCTTGCAAAATTCGACCTCGAGTCGATTATTTTTAGAGATTCCACAGGCCCCCTGGAAACTTTTGGGTCATTTAGAAGCTGACCTGGATGAATTGTAATCCTTTCGGAAGGAAGTAATGTAGGTGTATATAGAATCTTCTTTAAGAACGGTTATGCCCCCGTGTCCCCCTAAAATTTATTTAACTCTTTCGAGTAATTGAATTTCAAACGATCGTAAAGAATCCCTTGAAATATTCTAGAGATCATCACCGACCCCTAGATTCGTTCCTTCTTCGTGCAATAAAAATTCTCGAGGGGTACCCTTGTAAATATTCTACTCGGGCCCCAATGTTCGACAGGATTCCTACGATCGTCTCGAATTTTACGCTCGGAATGACTTTCGCGACAGCTTCGGCAACCTAACCTCCGTGACAAATATTTTGTTCACACTCTGTACTCGCGCGCCATCTAGGTTCCGTGAGCGCGCGTGCGAACGAAGAAACCGCAAGTAATTCGCGGAATTTTGCTCCACGAGAAAGCGTTATGGGGATCGCGCGTGATATTCACGAGCTGTAAATAAGACGGTAATGCGATAATTACCGAAACGGGGCACCGATGATTTCACGAGGGCGTGGAAGTAGAACGTACCAATGTACTCGGGTACCAATGGTCGCTCGTGGTCCGACGAATGTGTGCGTTTCCACGAACAA
Source organism: Ptiloglossa arizonensis (assembly GCF_051014685.1). Taxonomy (NCBI): domain Eukaryota; kingdom Metazoa; phylum Arthropoda; class Insecta; order Hymenoptera; family Colletidae; genus Ptiloglossa; species Ptiloglossa arizonensis. Next base: position 18,737,033 of record NC_135051.1, read on the forward strand.
ATGAAGCTGCCTTTACATTAACGAAACGTAATTGTAAAGCGAGCCGTGGGTATATTACTCCGGGTGATGAAAAATTAATAAATTCCGCCGACGCGCACGCGCGCGCCCTCTCGCGCACGGTTTATGAAGTAGACCGGGAAACAATAAACAGAGCCATATTTGTTCGGAAAAAATATTTACAATGCAAATTCCCCACGAAATTCCCGTACTTCCGGGTAATATCGTTTAAAAATTCTCGCTGCCTGGAAAATTGGAGGGAGGGGAGGGGAGGGGGGCAATAAAACGTTGCAAATTCGATCGTGCCGTTGCACGGTTTGTTTTCGAACAAAATGCGAGAGGGAGCAGGTTGTCCCCGCACTTACAACCGTTCATTACACGATATCAACGCGAACAGTCGCGATAAAAATTGTACAAAATTGTGAAGAATAATTGCCAGGGGGCGCGCCAAATAATTGAGGACGGAGCCCGAGGGGGCGTTTCGAGACTCTGGCATTCATGAAATTTTCGTGAATTTTTTTCAAATAAACACGATAAAAATATTATACCACGTGGATATATTTATATATTGTTCGAATGACTGTACGATGTGAATTCGAAGGAAAAAGAATCTGCGTACATTATTTTATAGGTGAGTCACGATTCCATCGATTGCGCTTATTAAAAATACAAATGGAAAGGAAATTATTCAAATTATAAATGTTTCCCTAATTAAAATTTCACTTCTCACCCTCAGAAATTTCACTCCGTTTTCCCTTCTCGATGCAACGGAACCCAATAATTGTAACTACCAATTTTCAAAGTTCCAGAAATACAAAAACACCTCCGAAACGTCTACGATCATTTTCGGAAGTTTACATTCGAGACTCTGAATTTCTGAAAAATCCAAAGAAGCAAGAAAATCTTTCTTTTTTTCTCCATTCCTCAGACTGGTATACCCGCCTTAACGAAGTTCGACGAGTCTCGACTAATTAATCGGACTCGTAGTTACACGGTTCTGGTTTTTTTCGACAACGATGCCCCGTGTATCGGGACGACACCGTTAAGGAAATGTGATTCTCGAGCTGAAAATGGAGTTAAAAGCGGGTAGGTGGACAACGTTGGAAGGATAACAACTGACGTCTGGTTCGTCGGTTCGCATAACAATGTCCCAGCACTGTAAAATCCCGGTTACGAGGTTGCGACGGGGAACGAAAATAAACGAGTACAACGGGGGACGGTAAGAGAGAGAAAGAGAGAAAGAGAGAGAGAGAGGTGGGGGCAAAGGGGGATCCCATGTCGAGAAACGTACGCGTTTCGACGTACGAGGAAACCGGTAGCCATGGCTACCTGTCGCCGAGAAATTGCGCGTTTATGCAGATGTTCCTAGACACCGGAAAAAAAGGGCGACGCGACGAGGATGCCAGCGTACGGGCGACGCGGTATATGGTTTTTATCGATTCCTTCCGGCCGTCCAACGATCGACCGACCCTGTCGGGTAAAGTGAAAATTTCCTCGACAACCGTGCTGAAAGACCCAGCTGCGAGATGTTCCAGTCGTGTACACGGGGACCTGGAGAACGCGCGTCCCGTGTTGCGAATTTTCAAACGTTCGAACACGGGTGTCGGACACGATTATTAAATTTGCAAACGCACGTTTCACGCATCGATCTATCCAGGGACGTTTTAACGCATGGACGAACACAACGTGGGTCCCTCGAACCCCAATCAGGCCCCGAAGTGCGATCGGTGTAACGCGACTGGTGATTGGAAATAGAAGCGACTTCTGAAGTAAAATAATTTCTAAATTATAAGTGTTTCGATTGTGATTTATAAAAATTGTTGAGTGACACCACCGCGCTTGAATTATTTGAATTTGATGGGGGGTCGAATGGGAGATGAATTTCTTTTGCTAGAGATTGACTTGGCGTATAGTAATTCGCAGCTTCCGGGTCTGTGAATGTTGAGAAATTTTTATCATTTAAACGAGAGTATTATTGTAATCGTAACTATTAATTATTATTAGGATTAGATATTGTTGCAAGTTTTGGAAGTGGACCTACCTAGTTCTCCGATTCGTTCCTGGATGTATCCTTTTATCGAGGTTTCTCACCAACGAAATTGAAAAATTGTTTCTAGGTTATGTAACACGTGTCGAAGCGCGCGATTTAAACGCGAAATATTCCGCGGACGAACACGGTTTTCAAATTCTCCAACGTGGAAAGAACATATTCGATCGTTGACACCATTTTCCGTGCCTGTGTATCCCATTTCTCTCGCGTATGAAATTGAAAAATTATTTCCAGGTCGTGTGAAATAAATTACCGTGTAACTGTACCTACCGAGACACGGATTAAACACTCTACCTCGCACACTGAGACGAATTTAGGTCCGTGGAAAGGAATCTTAAGACATCGGGACACCTGTCGTTAGAATACGCGATAAATAAGACGCTGTCTATGCATTTCGAAAACTCACGAGGTAACGTAAGTCGAAGCGCGCGACGAATTCTAACCTCGAAAAATCCCGCAATCGGTTTTCAAGTTTCTCCGCGTGTTGAAAAGATCGTGCAGGATCGGAAAGGGGATTTACACCCGGCGATGTATCCTTTCGAGGTGTGTTCCACGCGAAAGAAACCGAAAAATCGCTATCAAGTTACGGCGAAACAAATCGAAGCGCGCGCGCGCGCGCGGTGAACTCGAGCGCCAAACGCGATTAAAAATGCCGTCGAGAGAACAACACACGTTGCATCCGGGGATTCATATTTTCAAAACAATGCCCCGTATCCCGTTTCGACAACTGCGCGGCGAATCCGTCCGAATTTACACACACGTACACCCATATACATAGATATATAATACACTTTATTTCTACAGTTATTGCGGTTTAAAGATTCACGAGAGAAAAAACATCCATTGGGAGAGGACACTTCGCGCGCCCGAAACGATGTAACACCCTGAAAGAATAACGAGATATCAAGGGGGAGGGGGATGAACCACGCTTCGTCCTTTTTCTGTTCTTCGAAATGAACACACTTATCCGATACAGTGAGTGTAACTTCACCACGGAGGTGGTGGTGTCGGTGCCCGATTTGTCGTTGAAAAATTATTCGTGATAAAAAGGGGCCTGAGGGGAGCCAAACGAACCGAAAAGAAGCTCATCTCGTTAACAGAATCGGGATCAGCTCGCGATTTTGTCGTCGCCGTAGGGGGGAGCACCCTCGCTGGAATCTCGCGATTCGAATATTCCCCCGGGCGGTAACGAGCGTTTATTTATTTATTTATTTATTTATTTATTTCTTTCTTTTTTTTTTATCTCCTCCGCGGAACAAGCAGCGCGCCGCGCGAGAAATACGCCCACGTTTCGGTATGAATATTTACATTCCCGGCGTCGCGTATAAATAGTACTCGGGCGGGAAAAATAGGTTAAAGCGGACGGGGGACGGTGGGTGGTGGCGGACGATGGGGGCACACACACCCCCCCTGACGTAGATATCAGCCGGAAGCGTCCACAAATTCTCTCTGTCCGTGTCTCGCGGGCGGAACCGCATTGCGTATAATTTCCCCGTCGAGCCTCTGGCCCCAACCGGCGGCGAATCGCATATTTCCCTCGGACCAGGGTGGTGGATTTTTTTCGACGCGTCGGGACTCGAAAATTGCCTCCTCTCGCGGCACGATTCTCATCAGTCGGACGAGCTCTGCTCCGTTAGTATCTGACAATTTCGCTGGAAAACGGTCGCCACGTTGTTACGAATAATTTCCAGAATAAACCATACGGGGGGCGGGGAAGGGGGGGTTAAGACAGGTAGGGAACCATCGAGGTGGACGTTGGTTCAACAGAAACGGTGGCTCACTTTGTATCTGCTGTGGTTTTGCAAGGATTCCTGGGATTTCTTCAGTTCGTCTATTACGTATCTCGTGTCCTCCGCCTCCATCTTGGAATTTATACCGTCCCCGTACGTGCTGACGCATACCATCGCGGCTGGCTCGTCCTTTTCGGACATCGGGCTCGGCTGGATACGGGATTTATCGTGTACGAGCGAGCCACCCGAGGAATATGAAAGACTCGTTTCCAGAATCGGGCTCTTTTTCGACCCGTGCGAGCTCTTCGGGGGCCTGGGCCGCGCTGGTTTCGCGCAGTACCAATGGCAGGCCGCGAACGGGTACACGATGAAGAAAATCAGGTTCAGAAAGAACTCTAATTTTCTGCGGTGATAGTAAAACGTAATGGTAGAAAATTCTTTTTTTGTTTGCAGAGTAAACTTTTCGGCGAAGTTTCTGCGAGGGTACAAAAGTGTATTGACGAAGAATCCTTATCTTTTTGGAGAGTAAATTTTTTGGCTAATTTTCTACTGGGATATTAAAGTATATCAATAGGGAATTATTTTTTTTGTAGAGTAGAATTTTTGACTAATTTTCTGCTGAAGTATTAAAGTGTATCAATAGGGAATTATTATTTTGGAGAGTAGGTTTTCGGAGTAATTTTCTGTGGAGACGCGAAAGCGTATTGATGAGAAATCCCTATTTTTTGTAGAACAGTTTTCTTGATTATTTTTCTGCAGAGACCATGAGATTAAAGTGTATTGTTAGGGGAACTCTATTTTCTTTTTGGAAAACAGTTGCTTCGACTCACCTGCTGCAAACTCTGATGGTCTTGCGACCTGTGTCAGGGTGCACGGGGACCCCGTATTTGTCGAAAACAACGGTCCTCGACTTCAAATCCTTCTCGTAATAGTGGGGAAATTTGTGGGTTACAAGTATGGTGTCCAGTCCCCAACGACGAGCCGAGGGCACACACAGACCCATTAGCCACTTAAGGAAGCCTGAAACGAAGGATACGGGGTTCGAAATTCTATGGGAAAATTTGAAAAATCATTTCACTTTCAAGAATCTACGCAAAAGATAACTTTTCTTTCATTATTTTCTTCCACTTTATACTCTTTTTTGGAAAAAAGAATCTGTCCTCGTGGTACTTTTCTGAAAACTAATCTTTCAGATGAAACTTCCGTTATAAAAGTTCCTCACAAAGTGGTTTCAGAATTGTCAAAAAAAATTTCGTTAAATAAAACCCAAAATTCATTTTTCACTATATATAATACAATACAAGTATCGACCAGAAAAGCAAACTTGTCAAAAATGGCACTTGAGTAACATTCTAAGCGGTTAGGAACTTTTCCTCTACCGAAAAAAGAAAGATATCTGTTGTACCGATGCTTCTATTTTCGTTCTTTATACTTCTATTATATAAGTTTCATTTTCCCAGTCTCGTCGAGAAAACCCTCCGGAGAAAAGTTTCGTAACGTATATCCGAATTTATTTTCGATTTGAAAATTTTTTCCGTACCCATGAAAAGCAGGAGTAACAGTATAGGTATCCAGAATAGACACACAATGGCGATGAGGTTCCACCAAGCGAAAGATTGGACCGACGACGTCGGGACTGGTCCTTGGAAACCAGCGCGGTGATAATCTTCCGGTAACATCGGTTCGCAACTGATTCCCTGGGCGTTGGCCACGCACGAACACACGCAATGCCGCACGCAGGAGCAACGATCTATTTTCCGTACTTTTATTTCTCTGCTGGCTACCGGTTCTCCGTCCTGATTCAACAGCTCCGCTAAGAAATAAACGGTGGCGAACGATTTATTCGCGCTCCTAGCGAGGCAAAACGCCACGAGGCCGTGGAAAATTTCATCGATCGAATTATAGTTACCAGTGCACGAGAATTCGTTCAACGGGAGCCTGCCGTTGATATTCAAACTCAGTTTACGATCTCGATGGGGTAAAATGATCTTCGACGGGGTATGGAGGTTCCGCCACGAAACCGGAAGTCCCTTCGGACAGTCCACAATTCGTACCCGATAGGAGGCCGAAGATGTACCTTTGTTCGTAATCAGCGCCGTGATCACTGTGTCATCGATCGCACTGTTGTCTGAGCGTATCTCCGTGAGTCGGCCCAAGTGGCTGAAATTGCCGCGAAAGTTCACTCGCCCTCGGTTAAAAGAAAAAAAAAATAGGAACACTGCTATCGGGGAAACTTTTTCGCGAATCACAGAAAAGAAGGTGTGAATGGAAAGGGTAACAACGATCGTTAAATAAATAGAAAAGAATTTGTTGTTTAGAGATAGAGAAATCGTATGACGGTTGATTTTGAACGTACAAACTCCCGTTAAATAAATGGAAAAGGTGGACACGCTTTTTTTTTAGAGATAGAGAGATCGTAAAGTGAATTTCGAGTATAAAAATGTCCATTAAATAAATAGAAAAGGCAAATATTTCACTCTGTGAAGAAAGAATAATCACGGCGAAAGTAAACGAGAAAGAAGTAGTGCACAAAGTATAGATGTTCGATTTTGAGAATACAAAAATTAACACTTTTACTCTTTGGTTTATTTTTATAATAATAGTATCGATAAATTTTCGAGGTTCTTCCGATTAAAACGAGTCCAAACACGACGTAAATCGGACGAACATCATTCGTGATAAATTTAAATATCCAAATTTCGAAAATAATAGGATGATAGTAAAATTTCTCCATTGTATGCCCTGTTTGGGCTCGTTTCAACCGGGAGAACCTCGCCAATCTGTCGACACTATTCTTACGATGCGAAGATAGTATGAAAAATGTAGAAATTTAAATTTGTGTCGATTTGAAAAATGTAGAAACTTAAATTTTTGCGATTTGACAATTTATCGTAACGCGTGCCTCGAACTCTATCGTTACCGCTTGGCAGATCATTTCTTTCTCGCATACTCTCGCTGCCTCTGTTCATAGTCTTGCGCTCGGGCTCGAAACACCGAGTAATGGGGGGAATGGTTCGGCCCATTAAAATTCAGACTCTGGCATAATCTAAACGAGTATTATCCAGCGATTTTCACTCTTCGCTATTCGTGGGATCGTTCCGTGATCGTTTCATGAAAAGCACTCGAACGGAGAATCGGTCGGAAATCCAGTGGAAACATATCCTGGAAACGATCATCACCTCTGGAGAACTCACCCTGCTCTGTGGAGGGCACTGTTGTCGTCTCTGAGCTCGACGTCGATCACAGACACGTGCGCCGAATGGTGCTCTAAAGCGAGGAACTCGCGGCTTCCGGTTCCGTTCACGTTGTACTTGATGGCCTCGCTCGGCACCCAGGCGAAATTGCTCAAGAAGTAGCAACCAGCTCGCCCGTTCGCTCGTGCTTCCTACCGACACGTGACATTAGATCGAACGTGTACCTTTCGATAGTACTCGCCCCGGTTTCTTGAAACATTCGAGTAATATCGGCTGAAAATCGTGCTTGCACCCCTCTCTCCGCTCCCTGTACGTTATCATCTTCACGGGAGTGGGGGAACTTGGCGCAGAATCGACGTTTACAATGCGCATTTAAATGCAAATTATTTAAATCGCGGAATTGCAACCCGAGCCACCCGGTTCGTGTATTACCCGCGCGAACTCGCGAATCCGGTATTACAACGATGGCTGTTTACGCAAATACTTTACAAACATTGTCCATAAAATATAATATCGCTTATTGAAATGCATGACGAATAGGCGGATCGCGACGCCACTTCGCGCCGCGATAATTTCAATCGTGTTTATTTAGATGAAATTACGCGGCCGCGCGCGCACGCTTAGTATGCGCGCGCTACAACGAATCTCCGCTCGCACGGGGTGGCGAGGTGAAGTGGTCTCGCTCGCACGCGCAATATTTCACGAGCGAACGTATTAAATTCGTGACTAACAAATCGTACCAACGGAGTAACAGATAATACGGTTTGTTGCTTTGGAACGCCTCTCACGTCTCTCGCGGCGAGCTTTCCAAATGTGAATTGGTGAGTTGAAGCTACACCTATTCAATGTTTCAATGCGTATTGTTTAACGCGTTTCGCTAAATATTCGCGCGAACAGGTAGTCGAAGTGGGAGGGGGGACTTGGCGCGCGAGTGCAACAGGGAATTATAGAGAAGCTGCGAGCGCGCGCGCGAACACGGTACAAAAAGGTACGCGTGTGTAACGAGTGTTTCGGTGCTTTGAGCGCTCGTGGATCGAGTGATTCGTTCGCTAAATTTCTGTGTAACGCGTATGTTGTCGGTAGGAGTGATTTGGGAACTGTCGGATACGGGTTAAAATTGCGCGCGTGTCGTCGGTAACTTTTGACGAATCATCGTGGGAAACATGTTTCGGCAGCGTGTAGAAAATGTCCGAGTTTAACTTTCGATCCATGGTTCGCGAACGTGTGATATTTGTAACAATTGAATTTGCAAATATCATTATACAAGAAGCAAAAATATTGTGTAACAGATACGTTGGCGTAGGTATTCGATAAATGTTACTTCTTTTAGAATAATGTTGTTTATAATTTTCAAATCCTGTTTTTATCGTCTATACGGTAATAACATTTATAAGAAGGCAATTGGGAGAGTTTGATAAGTTTGAATCTATTAGTGTAAGTTTGAGGGGACGAATTTGTAATAAAAAAATATTTCAAATATATCTCGCACATTCCTTCTTTCACTTCAATTTAAATATCACTCCTAATGGAACAACCTAGCTACGTAATGAACACGCTTGGGTATTTATGTACCTAATTGTATACATCATCGGGTGTTTGGGTAACCAAACCCTGAAGAATATTATTATCGAATGCCAGAATATTCATATAGTACATTAATTCAAATCAAAACAAAGCAATGTACACTAGTGTCTCGGTTATTGATAAAATTTCACGTTTGGATTCGTGATAGGTCATCCCCATTACTTCGTCCCATTGTATCCCCCTATTCGTTCCTCGCTACCCGTGCTTCGCGTATTGATAATCGAGCGGTCCGGAGCTTCGAACATTAAGCGAGGCGCTACTGTGCAACGAACTTCAAAATGTTACATCATCGTCACGTGACGCGATACACTCGAAGACATCGTCCGCCGTGTAACAAGGAAATTATTATTCGCCATTGGGAAACACCAGAGGGAGGAGTAAAACGAAACGGTATTAAAACAGGCTTCGTCGTTGCTGCATTTATTGCACTTGTCATACGTACCATGTCGTGTCTCCAATAGGCCAGGGGCTGATTTTTCAAACAGGTTCCCCTGACACGTTCACACCGATCCGGTTGTCGAACGAATGCCGTGAATCCCACACCGGCTTTGTCGCACTCATTTGCATTCTCGTTGATCTCGTCTGCTTGCACCACTAGGTATTCACCTGACCATCCTGCGTAACACGATTAATTCTCTGTTTTACGTTGCAACGGTTCTCAAACGCGTCGTAAAAATTCAAATCGTTTGGTTATTTATCGCTTTGTGTCTGTTCGCTTTTGTTTTTGGGAACCTTTGACGTCCGTGTGCTCGGATCTTTCCCCGGTGAGGGTAGACGGCACCAATAAACGATCACTTCGTGGATTCAAATTGCATCCACCGTTCGGTTTGAGTTTGAAATCCTTGTAGACGATGGCCATCGTGTCCTCCTTGTTTCTATACCGTTTATCCAATGTGCCCAATCTGATGGGATAAACACGTCCTGTGTAGCGTGAATTTGGTGACTCCAAAGGTCTCGTGCATACTTCATATCCGATTTGTCGTCGGTGCGTCTTACCTGATCGTGGTACCGTTCGTCAGATCTTTCCACGAGATTGAACCATCGAGCGCTGTGTGTTTCTCGTAAACCTCGAGATGAACCTTGTGATCGATCACGGGTTCCTCCAGTCGATACACCGAGTACCTGAAACGTAACACGTTGAACATTACGAGTTTAATTGAATTGACGTGTCGATAAACAGTACAAGTCCAAGAACCACGTTCCAAGTAGTTGAGAATAAAACAAGTTATTGCGCTCGTTGAACTCGAGGGACTGCACGAAACATCATAGTAAAGAGTGTAGGGTACTGTCCGTCTACGAGAAGAAAGCTGAGTGTTCACACACCCACTCTATTTTCCAGTCTACCTCCCACCATCGCGCGCTATTGGCCGAGGGCGGTGACGAAGGTCGACAACGGCCAATAGCGAAAGTACGTGCGATGATGGGAGGAGCTAGTGGGTCGTACACTAGAGTTGTGATACGTATACTCATTAGTCTTCTTCGGGCGGACAGTACCTATTTTGCACAGTTCTTAATCCCAATGTTCTATGCACCTTGTGTACAATTTGAAAATTGTTTGAAAGCTACTTTAGGAGTAGGTTCTAAAGGATGAGGTACCCTGGAAGACAAACCATAAGTCACTGAAGCGTAAACAGTGGGCAGACTCCAGTCTTCCTGGCGAGTCTGTTTTCGAACGCGCACGATCCGAGCAATCTTGACCACCACGAATCTGAGGCTTTCTATACTCGTCCTCGCATCTCGTTTTCCCTTTGTCCTCCCGATAGGATGAGACTTTGTCGAGATTTCGTTCACCGACGTAACGCTCGCTGGACGTCCTAATTTCCTCCTTCTCTGCCACCATGAGTAAGTTCCTCGTCAAGGGCCAAATCTTTCTCTTTGTTTTCGGTTTCTTCTTGTACTTCTTCTTCGGTTTCTTCTTCGTCTTCTTTGTTTTCTTCAATTTCTTCTTGCGCGCTACTTTAGGTTTCGCGTATCTACGAGTCAGCACAGTAGCGTCTGTCTTTATTACGTGCCTCTTCGTTTTTGCATTATGTATATTGTTCTCAGAGAGGTCTTTGTTGCTCCTAAAGGGGTACTTGGTGTTCTCGGGGTACCTTTCGAGGAATCGATCCTCGGCGACCTTGCCAAAGTCCCCCTTTGTCGATACTCCTCGTTCGATCAGGTTTCTTTGGTTCTTTTCCACTCCCAACTGAGTATCATGTTTGTGTTGTCCGCTCGAATCGACGCAACACGGTTTCAGTTTATTCGATTCGTCGAGCTTACTCGACACGTCGCGCTTCAGGTTGTCCCCCCAGATCACCGAGCTGATTATGTCTTTGATCAGATTCGTGTTGTCCACCTTCGATGGGCTGTCCAACTCGTCCTTTAAGACCACCGGCTCTTCGTTGTCCTTCAGTGGGCTCTTGCCCCCCTTGTCGCCATTCGTACCCTCCCCCATTACGATCACTTCCTCTCCCGCTGGCGTCTGTTCGAGTTTCTCAGACTCCGTGAGTTCTTTCATGCTCCACAGAGTCCGATTATCAGGCACTATGATGAACTTCTTTAAATGTATCAGAGTGCGACCGGTGTTGTTGCTCGAGTTCTCGTTCGCGAGTTGCTCCAATTTGTTCACGAACTCTGACACCGCCAACATGTTCTTCTTCTTGATCAATTCTTTGCTCCCTGTATCGATAACGTTCATCCTATCGTAACGAAGCCCCGTGTCCTTAGAGGGCAGCATCGTTCCTTGATAAACCTTTTCGTACCTGAAAATCAATTTTGGGCGATCGATTCCCATATCATAATCAATTTCCATATTAGTTGTTTATAGGTAATTGCAAGCAATCAAAATCAAAATTTGTAATTAAAATATGTTTATAATATATATTTTAAGAAAGGAACGTTAATGATTTCCTTCAAAACATTTGTACTTGTACTTGGAAAGATTGTTTGAAAACATTAGGTATAATTTAAAAATAATTATTTTACAACTATCGTGTTATTATTGCCGCTTTTGTGTTCTATACGTTTCGATTATCTTAAAGAACACTATTATTGTTATCATTATACCGGGGTAAAGAGCCTTTGGTAACCCTACATGAAGAACGCATATCTGGGAATCGGGGTACGAATACAAAAACTAAAATATAAATAAAAATATTTTTACGTAAAAATTTTCCACGTATTATTATCCTAATCCAAAAACTAACCACCCACCTGTTCCCTGGCTGCGTCGTTATCTCCACAGCGTGCGTATACATCTCTGTGGTGTTCAAATACATATCTAGCGCCCCAGTAGTCATCATACTGCCCCCCTTTGTCTGAATGTTTCGGTCGTCCGCGGCCATCGCACCTGCGTAGGTCGCCATGTTCTCGCCCACTGTGGTCACCACGGGTATATTCATCGTCACCGTGGTCATGTTCATCCTGTAACACTGTACAGGATGGGACATTCCGGAAATATTCGAGAAATCTATGGAGATTTTCGGCAGGTCGAGCAAGAGCTCTTTCGTCATTCTCTTCGCACTGTCTTCATCCACAGAAGAGGGGGCACGATTTTGATGGGGCACACCCTGCTCGACAACCACTGACCCCAACTTGCTCTCAACTTCCGTCTCCTTCGATACGTAGGCCTCGGAATTTTTCTTCGAACGATGTAAATTTTCATCAGATTCCCCGTAGGGGGCCTCATCCGCTGACAAATCCTCCACAGAGCCCCCCTCTTCGTTCCCTGAACCTGCATATCCGTTGGTCTTCGGGGAGTTTTTCTTCGAACGAAGCAATCTCCGTTGACGATTCTCCGACATCCCGTTCTCGAGTTCATTCCGTCCCCTTATTCGAAGCGGGCTCGAATAATATTCTTTTGCACTCGATTGATCGCCAACGTCATCGACCAGATCGAGGGGGGCATTCGTCGACCCCTGGGCCCCGAAAACATCCGGCAGAAAATTAGGATCCTCAACACCGGCGGGGACCATGGAGTCTAATGAGTCGACAAGGGGGGCCCCCGACTCTGGGGGGAACTGATCACCGTATACCATTGACTTAGCGTCGCTGTCAATGTGCTTTTTGACAACGTTGGGCGCTGCATCGAACCTGATTGACACTGGTCGTCCATTTTCGTCGTTCTCCAAGTGAACCTTCCCTGTAAGCGAGATATCGAAATCTTTGCCCACGTTCCTCAGAGCTTTGTGTCTCGAGGTGGCCTCGGTCTTGATCTTCAGCTTCTCCGCCAACTTGTCGAAATCAGTGGGCTCTGAATCGTCCAATCCACGATCGTAGGAACCCTCTTGGAAGATCTTCGAATTCTCAGGATCCTCCTGGAGACTCTCACCTAAAGTGGGAGCACCCTCGTAATTCCCCAACGATTCCTCAGGTTTATCAACCACGTCAGGCTGCCTGTCCTCGAGCAACACTCCGTCGTCGTAGTCCTGTTGCTCGGGCATACGTTCATCTTCCTGGGAAGAGTCCTGTGTGAGAGTTAGCAATTGTTTCTTGCTACGATTCTTATCCTCTTTCTTCGACTTAGACCTTATGGCGGCTCTCTTTTGAGTGTTCTCGCGAACCGACTTGAGATCCTCCTGTTCGTAATCGGCGTCGTCGTTGTCCTTGACGTTTTGATCCCCGTCCTTCTTGTCTTTGGTCGAGCGACGGTCGTGTTTGACCCCCTTCGATCTCTGAACAGCCAGCAAACGTCTGCCATGATTCGTCTTCTCGCAGTTGGCATCATCCTCTTTCGCTCGACGTACTTCGTCTTTCTTACAGGGGGGTAGTATTCTTCCTAAAGGATCTTTCGGAGCTCTCCCAGAAGAACCTTTGGATCGGTGCTTCACTCTAACAGGGGATTCGTTAACCCTTTGTTCTGACGACGGATCCTCTAATCTGTTCTTCAGTGGGAAATGGTTAGATTCGCGGCCAAGGGTATCCGAGACATACTGTTCTTCAACGTTGTGCCTGTGCCCCCTTTCACGAGGCACACGGTACTCCGAATGATACTTATCCTTCACTCCAGGTTCATCCTCACCGTTTACCTTCATATGCAGGTAGTTCCGTTCCTCAGAGAGGAAGCTGTTGCTCCCGCCTGTCTGTTTGTTCACTAGGTTGACGTTTCTCGTCTCCAGTGATATTTGCATCGCCGATTTTGGCTGTGACGTAGGCTCCCTCACCTGGTGATCCCGGAATTTACATCCATGTAGACTCCTTTCGCCCCTGGGAGCTTTATGGTACATCGATGAATCCCTTTTAATCATCGAAAGCGACATTCGTCTCTTCTTTCTACCTGGAAAGCCTACGGCGGGTCTAGCCTTCCGTCGGCTGGCCCTGGTGGTGACAGGCAATCTCACCAGGTCCAGGACATTTCTCGCAGCTGTGGTTTTCTCCTCCGGGAAGGTTATCCCCTCGATACGAATCTCGTTTTCTAACTTGGATGATGTCTGCCTGCCATAATCCACGATGGGTTTGATCAATGGTCGGAAAGTTCGATCGGTGATCACCGTCGTAAGAACACTTCCATCGATAGCTTTTTCTAGAGTGCTGGTCTTCTGTATCACATAGGTCGACTCTACTGGAATAGGGGTGGTATCCGTGGCACGAAGGGTTCTGTGCACTGGCACAAATTTAGGAACCTCTAGCATAGCTTTCGCCTCGATTTTCACCTCATCCGTACTCGACAGACCTGGGTATCTCGTAATCGTATCTGGAGTATCCCATTCCAATGGAGTCTCAGTGGCGAGCTTAAAAACATCCACTACGATAAGAGCATGGGTCCTCTCTGACTCCGATACCTGTGTTCCCACTTTCGCTTCAACGGTCAGGAGGTCATAGTTGGAGTAGTAGGGAGTCCAAGTCATAGTTATCCCCTGCGCCACGGGTTTTGAGATCGTTTGAACCCCCTGGTCGATCATCGTTGACATTTGAAAAGACGAAACGACCTTCTCGACATTGGTCATCGTAGACATTGTTGAGGTTTTGTTCGTGTCGATCTTCGTCGAGAATTGGTCTGTTTGATTCCCCAACTGGTCCCCGGTGTTCTCCTGCTCCTGTCCAAGGTGTCCCTCATAAACATCCTCGTTCCCAACGGATCGATCGGTGTCGACACGGTGTTGCGAAACTTTTTCATTAAACTCGTCCGCTTTTTCGCAGTGGGCCGCCGGCTCGGTGATTTCGTTCGTCTCGACGGGGGCTTCGCTATTTCGTTGTTGCGAGGCGACGTCGTTCGCTTCGTTAAATGTATTCCGTGCCTCCGTGACATCTTGGAAATTCCTCTCCATTTTATCCGCCGTCCCCCAACTCGTCCTGTTCGAAATTACTCCGTTACCCATCGCAGCCTCCTTCAGCGCGTTACTTATGCAACTGAACTTCTCCTCGATCTGTTTATCCACGTTGTCCTGCGAATTGGCTCCATTCTGGGGAATCGAATTGCGACCATTTTCTTCCCACCTCTGCCCAATCGCCTCCATCGTCCGGGACGTTTGATCCTTCCGGGAACTGTGCTCCTTCGACCCTGGCGCTAGATTGGAACTAACTTTCGGTAACCTGGAATCGAGGATCAAAGTTGTAATTTTTCAGAGTATGCTAAAGTCTTCATAGTTGGCAGTTAGGTGACTCTATAGATGGTGTCCCCATTTTTCCAGCAATTCTCCACTGATCTGGTCGATCGTGTAATCGGGTAGACTCTAACATTCCAAACTCCCTTTACGCGTAAATAAATCGGAACTTTTTCGAAATGGAATATCTCCAATTCCGTTTGTTGACACTACGAGTTACAGCCATCCATGCAGACTTTACCGTGATGCGTTGAAAATTTATTTTATAATCGCGCGACGTTGTCTCGGAACGATTTAGCTGTCCATTCAGTTCTCGATGTTACTTTGATGAAGTCAAAGAGGTTACGATATTACGTCATTGCGCATTAACTCGAGAACTTTTTCGTTGATTTTTGAATCATTATATCCACTCGGTATAGAAGAGGAACTTGGAATAACCACGATGGCAGATGAAACGATAAAAATCCTTTCGTATCGTGCTAACTGGCATTCTTTTCATAAGGAATTCGTTTCCCTCGTGGAAAGAATGCCAGTGTATGGGTAGCTAAAGATGACGTGCTTTTCTTGTGGAAAGAATGTCATCTTTAGCTAGTTATTGCATTGTTATTCCTGAGATAATTTTATCTAATATTTAATAGTACAATCTCTTTACTAGTTATTATTATTAGTTGTCAAAACGAATACCTTCTCAATAAACCAAATATAAAAAAGGTCTTAGTTGTACATTCATAAATTAAGAACATGAAAGAAGTTTCAACTCCTACCTGGAGTAGTCTACACCATGAACCAGGATGCTTTGAAGATGTTACAAATTACAATTAATACTCTCCCAATAAAATAATTGCAAGTGAAAAAAAGTCTCGATTCACGCTTAGAAATTAATATTTTTGAAATAACGAACTTTCAAGGAGTTCGAATCCCTTACTTGGGGTAGTCCATGTACACCTGGATGTTGCCTCTGTGACGCTTTGAGGAATATTCCCCGTCGTCACCGACTCTCTTGCTCCTCTTTCGACGCCCCCGTCCCCTCGACCTCCGTTGCGCCAATCGCGTGCCCCTCCCCTGTCGAATTTGTCCGCTGGAAGCCGCAAAGTGTCTCTTCCCTCGATACTTGTTTACCCCATACCCCACGGAGTCGTTCTCTCTGTAGGAGAAGTCTTTCAATGTCCTCTTCTGCGGCGTGTAATTCTCGACGATCAAAATATTCTTCAACGACACCTTTTCCTCGGTGGCTGGGACCTCCCGCCCCCCATCCTCTAACCTCTTGCCACCCTCGTTACCGTTCGATTGAAAATATCCGGGTACCCCAGCTTCGAGTTTCTCGTTAAAACTCTCGACTATAATATCCGGTTGGGAGAACGTACCTTCCATTAT
Organism: Ptiloglossa arizonensis; assembly: GCF_051014685.1. Lineage (NCBI taxonomy): Eukaryota > Metazoa > Arthropoda > Insecta > Hymenoptera > Colletidae > Ptiloglossa > Ptiloglossa arizonensis. The sequence goes on from NC_135051.1 coordinate 18,753,486, forward strand.
CCTATTCAAATTACCTCCCCCTATGACCCCCGTTCCTGTCCCCCGTTCCGCCACGGGCGCAGATCCGCGCCAACACAATACAGCTGTCGACAAATTTTTTAAAGGTTCGTTTAAATGCATAGCAGGCGGAATCACGGAAGAACCAATCGCCCCCCTAGCAATGGTGGGGTACGCTTTGTTCCCCTTCTTGGCAAGCCTCACGAAGGGACCCTTGTCCCCCCCAGGGGGGGTTAGCTTGCTCCCTGTAACATTCTTGTCGAAAATCTTCTTGGAGACGTGCTTCGTCGATCGATACGGATCCTTCGATCGAATTAACAGGGGCAGATTCCACTCTTCCAATTTCTTGCCCCCCAGGGGGGCTTTCGGCCATGAAGCACGCAATTCGTCTTCTCTCAACGATTTTTGAATCTCTTTCCTGGAGCTCATCGACTTGAACACTCGATCGACTTCCTTCTTCCTGTCGGGGGGCTCGTGATGCCCGGTAATTTCATCAAATATCAAATTTTTCACAATAGGGAGTCCAGGGAGACTCGTATTCTGCTCTGATTCGAATCGACGGACCCCCTTGTCCGCACTATTTTCCCAATCTCTGGCGTTCACACTTTCCACTCCATCTCTACCCCTCTCGTTAACACTTTTCCCTCCATCATTGACCCCCTCTATATTTTTCGCTCGATTTCCGCCCCCCTCGAATTTTTCTTTCTCTGGAATCTGATGTTCCTCTCTAGACGTTGTTTCCTCCTCGATCGGTGCCCTTTCGGACACTTGGGGGGTCGTCAACGAATCGTCCCCCCGTTTCTTCGAATATTTCTCCTCGACGACGGAACTCGTTGCTCGCGACGTGACTTCACCGGCGTCTGAGGGGGCAGGGGGGCCGTCCACGCGTCCCCCTTCTTTATTTCCTCGTCTCGTGGCCAAGGCCCCCTCTGCCGGTCTTTTCCTCGCGTCTGGCTTTTGATGCGCGTCGATGGTACCCCCCTCGATCATTCGTCCTCTGTCGGGATTCGTGTCCGGTTTGTTTGTCTTCTTTCTCGATCCAGATTCGTTTTCTTTGCTCTGGCGCCGCGCCATCGAATCGTCGTCGCAACTCGTGCATTTGATCCCGGTCCGTAACCTGTTGCAAGGTTTGTTTGTACCGTCGTCGCGGCCCGACTTGGCTTCGGGGACGAAACTTTCGTAGAAGTAGTTCGAACCGTCGGACTGACGTCTGGCGTTTACCCTCGGATCACAGGAACAACAGAAACCCTGGAATCGTTTGCTACGAGTTATTTACGGTCCTTGAGGACCCTACCCGCCCCATCCTTAACCACCCATCGGCAATGGAAACATTTTCCCACTAGGGACAGTCTATTGTTTGCCGGATCCAGATTTCAGCGAGTCTCTCTGGGTCATTGTTTCGATCGAGTTTACTCCAGTGTCCACGCGAACGATTCGTTCTTCCCCCGACTCGAGTTTATGGTTTCGATCGTGAAGCAATAGTTATTGGACTCGATTGTACGCGAAATCGTTGAGTGCAAGGTGTCTCGGTTAAGTGTGATCACCAAAACGACTGTGAAAATACTTTCGAGGACAGATTTAAACTGCTGTGAATTATAATACGTAAGTAGAAGGGGTTGATTTGTATAGTTAGGTGATTCTGAGACACCCTGTACCTCGTCGAATTTCTTTGAAGGGAATGTTTTCATACAAAAAAATATTTTCAACAACCTTCTTTCGATATGAGAAAGTATTTCAAAACAGTACAAAAAAATTGTCGAAACGAATTGTTGAACTTCTAGAGCATGGAAGATACAATAATTTCGGTTTCATTGAAAAATATTTTCCTGTTTCGTTACCTGACTGAACGGGACCGGTTCTCCATGGATGAATGTTTGCCCGCAAGTTGGACTCTTGGTGTTAACATTGCAGCCCGTGTAATTCGGGCTCTCGTTGTTGATCACCTCTTCCCTTGCCTCTGCGTTAACAACCTTGTTCAAAATCGCGCGATCAATAAGTTTACCCGCGTAATCTCGTCGATTACTCTGTCGGTACATTATCATCGATGGATAACACAGAGACCAGACTTTATCGAAGCTCGACAATGCAAGAGACCTATATTACTCTCCGTCGATGTAGTACCTCGGAACAATAAGTTACCAACAGAGATGTCGGTATAGTAGGTCAATGATTTTCTGAATAACCTAGGGGTACACATCTACTGTTATACTCACACTTTGAAATTTTAAACCGTACATTTGCAACACAGTCTCCTGACGGATTTTGATCACGTACGGATTTTGTAGAGGAATTTTTCTCGAGTTGACTGGATCCACCACGTGATCGATTATCACATATTTTTCTTGCGTTTCGGTCTAACGGTAATATTTCTTTCATTATTCGGAAAAATGATTCCAAGTAGAAGTGTCGATTTATTTTTTAAATGGAAGAATGCATCTTTTTGTTTTCATTTTAATTTTAGAAATTTATCCGACGTTACCTCGAGTCTTAATACTATCTATTGTTACGCGATAATTTTTTAACATTATACAATCGATGAATAAATACATTTTCTTATTAAAACAAAACCTTCTGTCCACGTAAAATATTCTTGACACTTGCACTCTAAGTAAATAATTGCAAATATTCAAATCGAAACCTAGGAACAAAAAAAAATTTTCGAAAGAGTCACCTTTCCGATATTGTTGAGCTTCATACTGATAACAATTTTTTGCGTGCAATTTCTGATTGTCCCTCGATTGCGATCCCATCCAGTGTTCGAATTACCCGAGTGGTCCAGCCTCCTGCGCGTTAACAAAATGTTAACAAAAAAAAAAAAAATGGGGAGCAATAATCGCATTCAATGATGAGAAAAGTTACGTTTTTCTCCCGGTGCAAGGTGACAGCACCGCTTTGACTTCGATCGCCGGTTGACCATAGCCGCTATAGTCATCGCGAAATTCCTCGTTCCTGGTGGATTTTGACGAGCACTCGGGATTCCTGGCTGGGTGGAGCCGCGGAACGTACTCGAACTCGGACACGTACGGGAATCGTTCCGTGCTTATCCTGGGATAAGAGACGAGTGTCATCTGCACAGATCGATCGGGCAATAAATGAATGGGTGTCTAGAAGAAAGACGTATGTTACGTTTCTACGCTCTCTAAAGAATCGATAGACGCCAGTGTCAAGAACAATGATTTCTGTACCCAATTTTGGTCCTCGAAGTTAATACACGTTTTTCTCATTATTGAATTATTTATTTTTCAAAACGAAAGAAGAATGCGCTTGTTATAGCAACCATTTCTTTGGACCTGGTTAAGCGGTCCTTGGGTCGTTTTTGACCCACGCGTCCTCGTAAATATAATTTTTCGAATTGTATCGTGTTTGGGCTTATTTTGATTGGAAAAACTTGGCAAATACGTTGGAAAAGGTTTCATTGAAAAAGAAAAAGGATAAAATAAAAAAGAAAACTCCAATCTCGACTCGAATTCGCATCAAAAATGAAAATCAGTACCTTCTTTAGGTAAATGTCAAAGTTGTGTCCTGAATTTTTAGCAATTATTCAACGTTTACCGTAATAGTCAGTCTATTTTTAATTAATTTCATATAGAGTATTTTATGACCGAGTGATTACGTTAACGACGACCAATTGAGAAAATTATACATGATTTCAATAACCGGATTCTACTGTATTATAATAGATGCAATTGATCGATCCGGTATAAGTCGTCTAATTATAAAGTTTGGAATTTGAGTTACATATGTACACAGATTCGAGACGTTTTTGCTCTAATGATTTTTCATACGTAATATACGCTCTTCTTCTGGACACCCATTCAAATAAGGAACGTTTACGAGGGAGAGGCGTTTGTTTTCGAAATAGACGACGAAACAGACGCGTTTTCTCATGGTTGGCGTTACCCAGAGGATCAGGAGGTGCCGTACAGCCGGTGACATATTGGATCATCCGCCAGGGGACTCATTCTCGGACGTAGGCCTCGAATTTCGGACGTTTGGTCGCGTAACGATAATTCTCAAGCATGTAAAATTGAAACGCTGAAGAATGGTAGCAGGATGAAATTGAAAAATTCAACGACGTTGAAAATATATAATAAATTGAATTGCGTTTTCGTTGTGTGTATTGTACGTTAGGGTTAGAAGCAGAGGAACGTCGAAACTCTCGTTTGTCTCTGTCAAGATCGATACGAATTATCGTTAGTAATATTGATTTTGACCAGATGCAAATTCATGGATGATGAAATCATTGTTTCATACAGTGAAAGCCAAACACAAGTATTATTCATCGTTTAACTACTTATAATTATTGCTGTGAGTAGGTGTGGATAATAAAGAAATCATTATTAAAAAGAAAGATAAAAATAGAATCGCGAAACCTAATCCTTATTGGTTTCAAATGCATGACAATGGAAGTACCGTTTAACAGTCTTATGTAAATGTTACTCACCGTTTAATTATTTGTAATTATTACTGTAAGTAAGTGAAAATAATGAGGCACTACTTAAGAAAAAACATTGAAAACACAGGGGAGGGGAGATGTTAAAAAAGTTTCTTGATCGCTCGAGAAGTTATCACAGCCTACAATATAAATAAAACGTTCCATTAATTTTTCATTACAAAAGCTCTACTCTACAAAAGAAGCACAAGATATTTTTCTCAATTCGGAAACTAAAAATTTCAAATATTCCTTCTCGTCGATTAGAAAAATATACATTCGTTCCGGGATAAATCACGACCTCGTATATAAACCATATTTATTTGCCATATGAGTTATCAGCCATTTACATTTACAACGGTGTTTAAATAACGTGATTTTTATGCTTTCGATTCGACTCGGGATGTCGTTGGGGCGTGATCGACGATGATCACATATACATCGTTTGTGTATTCCGATGGAAACGATCATTTATTTATTTATTTATTTATTTTTTTTTATTTATTCACTTCTGTTCGGCTCGACCATCGCGTACCAACGCCCCAGGAGCGGTCGCACGAGTCGCTTAAGTACTGCTTAAGAATATCACAGATCGCGATCCTTTTGCGTAAACGCACTAAAATTGTAACAACCTTCGCTAGCCGTCGGCTCACGACGATGAAAATGTCCGCGGAAATTTATTTGGGGAGACATGAGCGTCGCGACGAACAGCACACAGACGACGACGTTCGTTAGATCGGTATTCGTAAATCGAGTAGGCGAAAAAACGGTGCAGTGATAGGTGCAATTAATACGTGCGAGGAAATGTGGATAAAAGGAACGCACGCTTTACGTACCGTTAGGGTCGATCTATTTTACCACCAATCGGATTTGGCCTTGGTTAAATAATCTACCAACAATTGTTAACGTCGAGTTCGCGCTAAATCCGAACGTGCGATTACGACGACTCGAAATCTGCATCTTCGTAAGTGCAGCCTCAACCGTGTCGAATGACTAGGAAATCGAGAAACGAAAAGTGTTTCGGTTGTCGCGAGGAGTGAGCTGCTCGCCGGGAGACAAACTACGGGGTCAGAGACGGACGAAATTCTTATTTGGATCAACATTTTTAACAACAAATAACGGTTGTTCGTTCGGTAGAAACTGAGATTATGAATTGCAAAATAATCAATGCGAGAAACACCGCCTTCCCTGGATAGGTCAAAACTAAAGTTGATTTTTCGGGATTTTTTTCCGATCGTATGGAATACAGCAGACAAATTTGGAGATTGTGTACGGAAAGTGTACACTTTGTACAATGTTTCTGCTGACTTTTATTGCAAAATATCCATCGACATTGAAAATGTAAGCGTTCTTATGATACGCTACCTGAATTTTTTTAACTTCATGGTGGGGTTGATATCTGAGGTTATAGTAGTGGGAGTTGAATGAAATTAGAATTTTTAGAAAGTGGATGAATGTCGCTATTCATACACCTATTTTTGAAATATATCGATTTGCTTAGGAATGACGAGATTTTAACGAAAGGAATTGTAAATTTTGTGAAAGAAATCGGTGGTTTTTATAGTTTTCTCCGAAAGTGTTACATATCGAGAAAAAGTCTGTATACTAGACAATGGAGATTGTTATTTTGAGTACATGGTTCGAGTTTCAACTCGATCGGATAAGTAGTTCTCGAGAAAAGTTACCCACAAGTTCGTTTGAGGCTCTGTAGTACTAGAAGCGGCCGCATCGGGGCGACACACTCCGCGAAAAGCACTCTACCTTCATCAATACTTTGAATTTCATCTTAATACTTTAGATAAGTGTTCTTAAAACTTTAATTTGAAAAAAGAAAAGAAGTCCGATTTTTTATGATCGAAAATGTGCTGTTTCTTTCAGATCGAATAACTATATGGTATCGTCAAGAATTATTCGAACAAATTTTGCCCGTCCCGGACCGAAACCCGATTTTCCATTGAGAACCGAGCGTAAACGGTGTCACGAATAAAAGCCAAAAGCGTGAGTGGAAGAAGTGTCCTGTACGGAGAAGAACCGAGCGAAATACAAGCGAATAAAAGCGCGCGCTAATCGACACCGACGCGAGCTGAGCTACCACGCGATGAATTGGTCGGCCTGAAGTGCATTCATGCAGGTCCAGGTCAACCAAACTAAACTGAAGAGTGTGAAGAAGGGGTGGGGATACACGTTATTTACAAGACTAACAAGAGCGAAGACAATCGGTGCGCGAGAAACTAAATAGATCCGCTTCGTAAATGTTTGCAGTTCGCGTTCGCCAACCCCGTCCACACAATGTCACTCTTCCCTTCTCGACCTTCATCTCTCGCCCTTCACTCAACCTCCCCTTCTCCTCCCCGCGAAACGCTTGTTGCAGGCTCGAGAGAGCCTCGATCCTTCGATCCTCGTCGTCCAGATGATTCTGGAAGTTAAAATTATCCTTCGAGTTCGACGAGAAGAAGGTAACACATCGTACCCTAAAATTACACTCAATTCTTCGCTAATCGATCGCTTCGACTTCGATCTCGAATCCTCTGTTATTATCTCGTCCCTACTCGAGCCTCGCTAAAAAATCAGAGATGGGCAAAATTTTTTATCGAACGTTGAATAAAACCAAAGTTCAACTATACTCTCTGTTCGTGTATTGCACTCCTGTTGTATTGTTTTTGAGGTTAGATTAATAACACTTCATAGCTGTGACAGTATACTTACTTAATTTTACTCTCTATAATGTACATTTTCTTTTTAATGTATACAATTATAATACGATGGAAACACTGGTATTATTGTTATTATTGTTGTTAATTGATGAAGTTTATTCAATTGGACAGTGACATTCTTATTTCGCTCACCGTGAAATATTTTATTTTACGATTTAAATTCTAATAACAAAAATTTGTCGTTTCTTCGTTACTCGAAACTTTTACCTCGATAAACGTATTGCCCATCTCTGTAAAAAACACTTCGCTCGCTAATTCCATCAGCATGCCAGTATATCTATCGACTCGTCACAAACTAAACGATCGAAGCGCTTTTGTAATTTATTCTGCGTGTGTACGTGTAGTTTTACTCCTTGCGTCTTCTTTTTCTTTTATTTTTTTCTCCGTTTTACTCTTTTTTCCTATATATCAATTTTTCCCTCTCTTTCTCTCTCTCTCTCTCTCACTCAATCCCTCTCTTTGTGTCTATTCCTCCTGTATAATTTATTGCTTTCACTATTATAAGTCTAAGATTCTCTAAAGCGTCGTAGGGAGAGATATTAACGTTAATGGCGTGTTTAAACGAGTGTTGGAGATCGGCAGCCTCGCGGTCGCCCTTCAGGCTCTCGAAACACCGCAACAAGCTTTATCGATCGATCGATCCTTCGTCGTCGCGATCGAGCGGCCGATTCCTCCTGCGTGTCGATTTTTCTTGCATTCGGCTCGATGGATCTTAATCTTCGATCGTCCACTATAGAATCCCTACAAAGTAAAGGGACAAGTTGTTATATTTGTTGCCGATTCCCTACCGATTTCTTACCGATCTCTTACAGATCTCTTACTAATTTTCTACCGATTTCTCACCAATTTTCTTACCAATTTTCTACGAACTTTTCTACCGATTTTCTTTTACAAATTTTCTGCCGATTTTGTACGCGTTTATAAAATCAAAACGGTATTGGTGTCTTATCGAGTACCTAAATCGATTCCCTCCGACGCAGGATCGCTCGACAAATGCTGAAAAATTGGTCAATCCTCGTCGCCATTGGTCTCCAACCGCAAGACGCCGCTTTTCCGAGCCGAATCCCAATGATCGAGAACTGATGTTTTGTGGATGAAGTCTGACGTAAATCGACGAACGATTGTCCGTGCCTGATCATCACCAGGTGGTACACTTGTTTGGTGGGTTCATTTTGGTTCCGATTGGACAACGGAACGCATCCGCGAATGCTTGAGAGTTCATCATTATACCGTTGACCCTAAACGAATTTCAGAATCACTACAAATTTTACTTACAAATTTAATAACATTGAAATATGTCCCCTTCGAAATCATTCAACTTTTATATCAAACATTCTTCACTGAGAATAGGTAGTAGTAACGTAATCAACACTATGTATGTTTTTTTTTTTTCGGTAATCGAAAAACAAAATCGAAGATGAAGAGTTACCTTTCAGGCTGAGGCGTGTGATAATCGAGTTCAACGGAGAGAATGTAGGCCTCGGCAGTCATATTAGAACAATAAGTCTGAAACACAAGCGTATCAGTCACTCGATAGCACGGAATCCCTAGTGGTAGAGCGTGATTGAAGATTTTTCCTCGGACAGGAAAAATCGTGTATTTACCTGGGCGGCGCTTATGAAGAAAAGCTGGCTAGCACGGAGTCCCTCGAATCCGGGAAGACTTCGATCCTTCCCGTTCGTCAGAGTGTGCCAGGTTTTATAAGAAATTTGCAAGGCTCCGATATCTGCGACGTTTTCGTTCCTCGTCACGTTCCAGTCGAACTGAAAAAAAAAAAAATAATTCCTTCACAAATACACCCAAACATCGTCTACGAATGTTCTACACAATATAAGCATCTACTGAGATCGAGACTTTATTACCAAGATACATATAAATTAATAATTCAATACCCAATGTATAAATTTCATGACAACCAGAGATGGGTATAATTCTTATCTTGATGAAATAGTCGAACAACAAATAAAAGATAAACAATTTTTAGGGATAGTTATATTTTAAGGATATTTCAAAGATAATCTATATTCCTTCGCTGCTAATGCAGGTTTGTGAGTTGCCATAACATCGATAATTGTCGTCGTGCAAGTTATTGGAAAATTGTTATTGAAATAATTATTCCCCACCTGTACAGCGACGTCGTTTCCATAAAATTGAACCTTCCTCCAGAAGCTCCTGGCGTACAGTCTCGCGACACACTCGATTCTCGCCTCAAGCCTCTTCCAGGACTCAGGGGTGATCCAGAGCCATTGATCGACGTTCAAGTCGGGATCCAGTGGCAGTCGACGTCGATGTAAATCGAAAGCATGAAGGATCTCGTGGCCTATCACCGATCCCAAGGTCGCGTGAGCTGCATACGCAGGTCCATCGTCCCAGGACCACGACCAAGCTGTCATCATCGCCAGCGGGATACCTAAAATTAACGAAATATTTCAATACTGGTCACATTAGCATGCCTGAATCGCGTATGTACAACTTTTACCGATTGTATTCGTCGATGACTCGTAGTAAGCGGTCACGCTGTAAGGATGACGACGTCTGTGAACATACGGTTTGAAGTTAAAGGACGCCATTTTATGGAATTCTAGGCCAAACAGTTGCAAATATTGCTCTCCAATTCCGTGAACCCATTATTCGACGATTTCTTCCATAAAGGGATTACAACTGTAAATCCCTCCCTTTGCAAAGATTTTTATGTTTGGATGGAATGAATCTAGAAGTCGAATGGTGATATTTTGTAAAATATTTTAACAATTTAATTTAAAAGAAAATATTCAACAGAATATTATCATCCGATCCGTAGATTCATCCTTCTCAATATAGTAAAAATCTGCGGAGGCACGAATGTAGAATTCCCTACTATTTTGTTTTAAATTCCCTTGAAAATTTAAGCTTTTATAATTATTTAAAAATTCTCCATGAAAGCTCGGTATTTTTGTAATTAATTATTTAAAATTTCTTCTCCTGTGCTTAAGTTTTTGTCATTCGTGTTTTAAATTCCCCTTTGTAAGCTCCCTTGGTAATTAATTTTTAAAAAATTCCGGGTACAAAGTTTTCGTCTTTTTTTCGTAAAAGAGGGGATTAAGACGGTCCTCACTTCTCGGTCACGTTCCTCCGCAGCACCTTGTCGTCTACCGTGCGAATCTGTCGGAACCGTTTCAACACGCTGCGAAAGAAGTCGTCCGGATCGATCTTCACCTGCCGGAAATAGATCGTCGGTTACGACAAGCGGAAGTTTCATTGTAAACTATATGCGCGCGTCACATGCAAAGAACCTCACCTCGGCCATTTCGCGGGCCAGCAGAGTTTCGTTGTAGAAACCAGGCCACACGTGAAATCTTCCCCGCAATGAGTTCAGCTTCAGCAACGCCTGAGTTCTCGTCTCCTCGTCTAGCCAGGATTTAACCAAGATACGCTCGGCCACTGTCTCCTTCACGCGCTCGAAGAGTCCTGCCACCTGTTTCCGACAGGAAGGAGCTATTCAAATTGTTTATTTCATCGGTAAGAACAAGTTGGTCATCGTGTTCACTTTTCAATAAATTGAAGCCTGAATACAGATTGCAGTTGAAAAACATGTCTGTCCAGATTAACCCTTTGTTAAAACATATACTTCCAGGACTTCTTAAAACGTTTTAACGAAGGATGGTAGCGAATTCGTTTCTGAATCTTATGTATCTTGAGTTGAGAGCCACATGACAACTGATCAACGAGGAGATCGCACGAGACACATCAAGAGTACGTCTCACGAGTTTCTTACGATGCAAGTTTTACATAGAAACTTTTACGTTTCTCATTTTATCTTTGCGAGAGTGTCATTAATGGATTGATGAAATTTTTCTGATGAAAATGAGTCAAAACACGACGATATTCCGACAATTTTCGATTATAATCAAATAAAATGTAAAAATATTTTCAAAAATGTATAAAAGGCATAATAAAAATTGTCCGAATAGGGTCGTATTTGGACTCGTTTTCATCGGGAGAATCTCGCCGATCTATCCATAATACTTTCGCGAAGAAGCAACGACAAATTCGCGTCAGTGAAGTTCGCTTGCATCGCTCTGAAGTTCGGTCGTTCAACTTTTAAATCCACAATCATTCAAGCTGGAGAATATAAACAACGAAAATGATTCGAAATGTTTTATCGAGGCTTGTATCGACGTTTTAACGAGGAGTTACCGTACTTCCTACTTAGTTTTGTTCCTCCATCGTCTTACCCTGTTGGCCAGCGTCTCCAGATACTGTGGACTGTACTGCTGCACGTACAGAGCGCCCACGATTTCGCTGAAAACGTTTTTCGTCAATTTGAAGCAAGACAGCTCCCAGTTCTTACTGGCGGTCACGTTCACGATGTCGTGCAGCGTATCCACCGCGTAAAGTAACAGCAATCCGTTGTGAATAATCCTTAACAGTAAAAATACCTCCGTGAGTATTCTTTCCTATCAATTTTTCCCCCTCTGTGATAAATTCTATATTAATGTCGTTCGAGAGCCACGTTAGTTCGTAAAACGAATAACCACTTTCAGATTAAGAAAGCGAAGTTCGAGAACCATTATCCCTCGGTTAGATATCCGTATTATGGTAAAGGGCAGTATTTCATCCGAAGGATAATAGCCCCGAGGCTATAATAATGAACAGCTGCCCCCGAAAGCATAACGAATTAGCGCTATCGATTCCTCGCGTCGCTAGGTTCCGTCGAACGAAAACTGCGAATTCATTTATAGAAAGCTCGAAATTCGTGACTCCGTTGGAAAAATGCGAGAAAATTCTTTTTCATCGGGAAATTGAAACGTAACGTTTCGATGGGGTGGAATTCAGCCGAGCTAAGCACAGTACCATTTCACGGCACGGATAATTTCGTAGACGCCGAAATTCTGTTTCCAGGCAGCGTTGCATTAACCACGTAGCGCAGATGGAATGAAATTTCTCGACGAAGGGTAATGGACGAATTAGGCGTCGATTTACGATGCGTGCCGGGGCTGGTGCATTAAAATTTACGACCGTGCTACGTTTATTAACCGCAACCTGTCACGATCTATACTGCGTACGGACTTCTGTACTTGTTAATGTTTGACAAGATGGTGGCCCATGTGTTGACCAATCCTTCGAGTGCGTAAATATTAACCAAAGTTGATTTGAATATCGATCGAGAATACATTACGAAAAATGTATAGGGTGAACGCCTTTAACCGCGCACCGACAATTCAATTTTCTGTATTTTACAAAATTTTCATTCCGTAAAATATTCTACGTTACTTTGTTACTTAGAATAGTATGAGGCGCCATCGAGGAGCTAGAGTTTGTGGCAATGCTTGATGGGAGGAGAGCTATGGATCAAGTTTCTCCCATCATAGGAATCTTTTCTATGTGGTCGATCTATACATTTCCATACTTAGAATACATTTTCTAATTGATCTTCCTATTAAACTGCTCGAGAATCCTGTTAGACTTTCGTATTCAAAAATACATTATTTCGATCTATCTGGAGGATTCGTTTGAACGAATCACGATGTATTGAAAACGGAATCGGTGAGTACACGAATGGAAGACGAAAGTTGAAAATTGGATAGCCAGGGTTTGAAGCTGTGTATCGAGTGTTTGAAATTGTACGACGGAACGTGAAGTTCGAGAGTTTCGAAAAATTGAAAAATTGAAAACCGAAAACTAATCTCAACTTTCTCTATTTTCTTTTCCGTCTGTGAATTGTTAGTTTGTCTTCTTGTCTGTATATTTTACCATGAAATTATCGAACGTTAGAAAACTATAATTGTTAAATTTTTAAATCGCGGTAGTAGACAAGTAGAATTAATTTCACCACCATTTTTCTAATTTTCGACAAGGATTCCCTACGAACGGTTATAATTAACAAATTTTCAACGTTCAAATTTTCAATGTTAATTCTCTCATCGTTATTATAATTTATAGCAAAAATTATCCCACGAGACTATTCAAATTAGAATAGTCGCAATTAATAGACTAATAAATAAAATAAAAAATTGATTTGTAACAAATATCTCACCGTCGTGCGAAAACTAGGTAATTATAATTAACACATTTGCAATGTTACAATCGAACGACGACACTATCCGAGTGGAACTATTTCACAACTGCGTGGAGGCGCAGAGCTGACCGAGATTAACTGGAACAGCCTTCTGGTACCGGAAATGGAACAAGTCCGAGCATTAACTACGATATGTACATGGTTGAGCACAGATTGGCGGCAGGATGCGAACGTCTCGGTCTCGTTATATGGAATACCTTCGGCAGTAATTATCGCGGTGGCTGGTTGTATTCATCCGCTAGTTGCGTCTGTCTGTCTACAGAAGATAATGGCAAGCAACGCGCGCAGCTTGCCAAGAGTGGCATTTTGGAATCCCGAATGTTTGCTCGTCTATCAGTCTATTCTGTCAATATTACGGCTAACTGGTTACAAAGTCGATAGTTCGCGGCCATCGAGACGCGATTGTGCCATTTCACCGAAAGATCTATAAACATCGTTTGGCTCTCAGCACTTTTCAAATAATCGCGCCGTTGCGACAAATTCCTCTTGACAGTGTCTCTCAATCGTGTCAATTAGAGAAAGGAAGAAAAATGAGAAAGAAAAATGATTCTTCCTGTAATTTTAACACCGTTGGTGTTCTTATGGAACTGAACAATTGTAAAAGTAATTCACTGCCATTGTAAAATAATTTAAAATTTTCAAATGTAGAATCTGTACCCCAGTACTTTAGAAATAATCATAGAATTGCAACAAATTCTCCTTAGGATTTTACAACTGTCACACGAGAAACAGAAATTATTCTTTTTATAATATCAACCATTTTTAGTACTCTTTTCTTATTAGATTACGATTCAGGAAATTACGACAAATTCTAATCGTCCGTAGTTCTCAACCGTGTAGAAATTTTTTACTAGTATCTAAACTCGTGTGCAGTTACCATGGAGGCATTTGTTACACAGATTAGTATAAACCCAACGCTAAAAATTATTACCGCGTGACTATAACAAGAAAGAAAAATTGTATCCTCTGCAACCACTATTATTCGTTATAATACCCTCTGGAATTCCCAGCTTCTGGCGAAACCTACACCCGAGTACTTTGGGCACGTTCAGAAAATCACGACAAATTCTCGTTGTCAGTGTTTCTCAACCGTGCGAACGAAAAATTAACCTTTTTGCAAGCTCAACTTGCCCCTCGAATTTTAAACGAATTTCCCTACCATTATAAATGCACTTTGAAATCACCCCATCCCCTCGAGTTTCAAGTGGAAACTACAACGCGACAACCAAAGAAATTCTCTTCGAATTTTACCTGGAGAAGGATGCATTTCTCACATTCGTCGACCGAATAACGCAAAGTTAAGGTATCCAAGCCTGTCCACCCTCCCTCACCTCCCTGTACACCCTCTCGAGCAAACGCCACATCGAAGAACCTCTTTCACGAGCCACAATTTCTCCCCTCATTCTCCTTAAAATCGTGAATGGCTGCAATTGGAGTAGCTCAATCGAGGAATCAATTTACGCCTCGAACACTCGGTTCGCTAATTAAATTCGACTCCTCCCACCATCCCCTCCCACTACTCTTTTTTTCTTTGGACGATAATGAGTCGATTCGATGTTGCTACAGTTTTGCGAGAAACGGTTCCTGATCGCCCCTGAGGAAAGTTGCATCGTTGTTTGATAAACATTCCGGGCTTCAACTTTTACTTCGTCTAATTACAAGCTACTCCCTTCATTGCCCTCCCCCTTCCTCTGTAGAACATTTATTTTCCAGCGACGGTGGACTTTACTCGAAGAAATACGTTTCTATCGTTCTATTAATTACATCGTTGTCGTGAACATTTTAAACAATTAAAATGTGAAACGATGGTTCACGACTTTAATATTTCCACGAGGAATGATTACTGTTGCGCAATTATTCGAAATAAAAATTTGAAAAGAATTTGGAGTCACGCGAGGATACAGATTCGAGACCTTCCCCGTTTACAAGGCAGAGGTACTCGCATATCATTGCGAAGAGATTCTGAGCTGAAACTTTCATCTTGTTTAAATGCGAGAAAGAGGACCCCCCCCCCCCCCCCCCCACCAATGTTGAACAGTGCACGAGAAAGTATGTTTCTGTCGTTTTATAAATTAAATTGTCGACCTCGGTTCTTTTCGTGAAATTTGTTTCGTTGGTTAATGTTGTTTGGAATAACAGAGGGGAGCAAGAGGGAGACAGCAATTTCACCACGCGGTGCAAATATCGAATACGAGCGGATCGACGCTCGACGGTGTACAACATTGTTGTTCGTGGACAGGGCGTTGTTTGCACGCACCCCCGAGGGTGCATTATGCAAATTCGGCGCTATCGTCGATGGTGGTGGGGGAGGGAATCCATCGAGTCGTGCGACGACTTTGCGCAATCTGTCTCGTGCGCCATGAAATTCGATCGAGCGTGGCGAGAAGTTCGTTTAATGCAATCGGTACGTTTCGGTAATCGACGCTCGAGAAGTTTGTTCGAGCATGACGCGTCGCGTCGTTTATACGGCATCCTGAGTTCCGACTACAGTGACAAAAACTCAGGGTGGTTGCGTTACCAACCGCGATAGATGATCGTCGAAGCGAAACGATCCATGAGGAACCTATCGCGCGAGAAATCGCGTCTCTTTTATTTGTCTATTTGCTCGACGTTTTCGTTTCCGTGTAAAAATACGAGATGAAATTTGTTTGGGGGCGGGGGAGGAAGATAGTTGTAGAAATCGTATTACTTAAGATATTTTGAATTATATTTTAAATTATATTTTGAATTCTATTTTGAGATATATTATTGAATATTGTATGATTTTGAAAACAAAATAATTGTCTTTCAAAACGATATTAGTGTAGTTAATCTTTTCTTGAAGAATAAAATAATTTGTCACGAACATCTTCCAAGTCTCTGAAAATATTTCATTCGAAAATGAAAATAAATGAAGAAACAATACAACGTAAACTATTAAATAAACATTTATAGTATGGGGTTAAAGAAAACAAATTTTCTTACAAATGAAAAAACTATACAACGTATGATGTTGAAAGAAAACGTATTCGTTAATTTTGTAATATAAATATGAAAAAGGACATTTGACATAAATGTGTACACATATTTATGATTACAGCACGCAGTCGGGACAATAATGAATCTTTGTCTTGTCGATGGTAATCGATTTTGACGAACCTTCAAGATGTTGACTATAATTATAGGTCCGTTGTTGTCTCCCTCGGTTTAATTTTCCCTTCAAGTATACTTTTTTCGCAACACCATTTAAGTATCCCTCCACTTTAGACCTTCCATTCGGGCGTCGTAAAAACTTATAAAAAGTTCCATTTAAACGAGTCGGGCATTCTCCTGGGCCCCCTCTCGTGAGAACAACGACGTAAAGAATCGGTTGTCTTCCTTCCTGAACCGGCTCAGATAAGTTAACGATCCCTGTTTTTCCTCCGCGATAAAGTTCCCCGTGGTTGCTATTGTAAAACGCTCACGAATAAGTTCCTCGTCTGCTCGCGAAAGTAACAATAATTGGTTCCCATCTTCCTCTTTCAAGCCCGTTTAGATAAGCCTCCTGTTCGCAAATTCTCCGCGGCGCCACTGCTGGCGCTGCGATCGCTACCCATTCGTTTAACCTCCTCGTACCCCGGATTCATGTTCCAAATCGTCCGGAATCGTATTATTATTTTTCCAAGCCACTCATTGTCGTGGAAACGATACGCCCCTATCCAAGGACACCTAACCTAACCCAAGTCGCTACTTCCAATCAATCGCTGTTCGAATTGGCGCCAAATTGAATATCACGTTTCGAATTAACATTCTCCGACGTCTGATCACCTGTGTTTCAAGGTGTCACGTAAATGGACGACACTGTGTGTGTGCATCTCTGGACAAACACTTGTCCCGAGGTTTTCCGCTGAAACTGTGCCCTCCTCTCTGCTCCTCCCCCCGCCCATTCCCCTGACCCGTGACGAGCATCAGCTTTTAATTCAACAAACGAGAAATTACGATAACAGAACGACTCGCTAATTGACTGAGCTACGGTCGACTTAATTGTGTTTTCATCGCGAAAGACCCCTCCAAACCCACCTCCCAGCCCCCCCTTCCATCCGCGTTCGCTTGTTGTTCCACGATTCGCCCTCGATTATTGAACAAACAAATATTCCATCGATATCGGTGCTTCCCAATTTCGGTGCAATTCGATATATTAATCCTTCGAACGTGCAATTCTCGCGAATCGTGAGGGTCTGGGGGGCAGTAGAGGGGGAATGGGTGGGGGGTGATAGGGTGTTTCGACGACAGGTCGAGGCGCGACGCTCGCAATCAAGACCGCATTTTTCACGATCTTCTCATACCCCCTCTCTCGTCGAGGATTAAACAATCGTTCGGAAAATCGAACGAAACGGAATCGGGGAACCGCCCCCCTACCCCCAGTAACGACCGACGATGTATTTTTCCCCCCGATTGCTGCGTTCGCAGTTGCTTGAAATTATCGTTGGCAATTAGAGACGGTGGAAACTCGACATTTAAATTATCCAAACAGGGAATAAACGAACGTACGAAATTGTTATTTGCGTAGAAATTTTGACCGATGATTTTAACCAATTAGATATTACGTTACGGAATGAAATATCTTGAGATGATTTTTTTTTTAATTTATCCGCACAATCAAATAAAACGGACGGAGGTGAATTCGAGGCGTGAAAACGATAGAAACAAGTTCACATTAATCGTTCTTTTTTCATTCGGAGCTGGAGTAATGTGTGCGTAAATTTATCACTGTGTCGACGATAGAGAAAAAGTTCGAGAAATAAATCTTACAATAATTACTGAACTTTTTTATCTTCTTTAAGATAATTTGAGATGGAAAAAAATGTCGCTTTAATAATAATAATATTATGTCTATATTGTACAAAGATTTCAAAATATACCGAGTAAAGGAAAAAAAAGAAACCGATAATGTGACGTTAATGTGCAGAGATGGAAATAAGAATAAAAAGAAAAATAAAGTAATAATGGAATAAAAGTAAAAATAAAAATGACAACAGAGGTTATAATTGTATCTTCGGTGCATACGTAGCTGTTAACGTAACCTCGAAAGTAGTACATCAAGAATGCATACTTTGCAATAAAAAAGAATATACATAAAATAGTGAAAAAAGAAGAAGAAAACGAAAAGAAGAGTCACATTTAAGAATATTAATAATTTAATATTCCACCAATATAGTTCCACTACCGATTCGTCTTCCCTCTGGCCACGAAACGAATCACGGAATAATCCGTGGCTCGTCGACACAAAGGCAACGCTTTCGATAACAATATTTCTGACGCTCGCGACGAGACTAACGAAGACAAATGCGGCCCAAAGCGTAATTAAACTCTTCCGGTCAGGCGACTACGTTTCAGTTTCATTAATATCCATTCATTAGCCGATTCGTGCTGTCCGATATTTATTCCCGTGAGCGACGATCCACTAGTTTCCCGAACAAGAGCGTTATCGGAGCTCGTTTTAACGAAGACGCAAAGCGAATTAACGGCTGCCTCGTCCCTCTCCTCCTACTCCTCCAAATCTGCTGAAATATTTTTCGGAATGGAAGACACTTTAAACGAATCTCCGACGTCAGTCGATATTCAAATATTTCCCCGGGTGTCGAAGCTTCGAGTGAATCGGAAAACTCGAAACGAATATTTTAATTCTCGTTAAGAAAAAAGCAGTAGGTTCAGTTTTTAATGACGAGATCTACATTTTTCATGGCCCTCTGAACATTAATTCTAAAATTGAAAATGTATGCGAAACGCGAAGAGTGTGATTAACTTATAGCACGTTGGTATATTCCAAGTGAAAAATACAAGCACCTTGGTTACTCGGAGCGATTCTAATACACGGTTGATAATTTAAAAAAAAAGAAAAAATCTCGGAACGTTTGGAAAATAAATATTTTCACTCGTCGAAAATAAATTTTACACCGAGATTACTTCGTGTTTTTCCACTATGTATTCTACACTTGCGTCGAGAATATTTTATATTTTTCTACTATGAATTTTACACTAAATGGTTCGCAATGGTAATACCGTGGAATAAAAGGTAGAACGCTATCGAACTAAATATATGAAATTTCCCCAGCAGTTGTAAATCGACGTAGGTTCCAATAATAATGGAATTTTTTTCTTTAATCCCCCGGGCGCCGGTTTATGAAAAGCTAATGGACTCGAAAATTGCTTTCGAAAGTGTTCCTTCCCCCACTCTCGTGGAACGAAAATCTGGGATCCCATTTGGATCGAATATTTATACTCCCGAGGCTAACGGAGGCTCATTCGTGTTCAGATTACACGAGTAAAAGCAACATTTTGCTAAACCCTCGTTCCCCTTTTTTCGAAAACATTCGATTACCAACTTTTCATCGCCGTTGGCACGAGATACCGTGTTACCAATGAATCAATTAGATACGCAATCGAGAGAAACGCTCTCTGTTCGCTCGGGAAGCAACCAATTACGAATTAGAGGGGGGGGGGGGGGGCGTGCTTGTGAGTTTCGACTTGTTATAGCCTCGATATTAGAGATGGTTTCGTGGAAAAATGGCGGTCGTAAAAATCGCTTGGATAGAACGACAGTTATTGTACATCGTTATTTTTTATATCGCCAAACGACTCGTTCGGTTAATAAACGAGCGACTATAATAATGATTGTTCCCCCTCTTACCCGGTGGCAAAAACAGGAGGTTAAAATTTTTATTCTCTCTTCTTAGAAACAGCTACGAGTGGTATTTCTCGCGAAAGCGAGCAGTCGAATGGTCGCGCGTGCTCGCGTGCGCAATTTGCCCTTGCTTTAATTAACGCAATCGATCCGCGAGTATTTCCGTTGCGTGAAAGCGGACCTCCAGCGAACAGATTTATTCCGCCGCGCCGGAAACGCGATATCGCGGTCTGTCTTGCGCCCCGCGAGATTAAAACCTTTCAAGCGAGGGGGATTCAAAGCGTCGAAATGAAAACGGTTCCAACATTGAAAAATTCACTGCTGCTCGAAGCTTCGACCGTGAAGCTTGGAATTTACACTTGGAGAGAACCATCTGTGCGGAACTCGACCCACTGTGTTCATGCGCCGTGTTCGTGGAACGCCTATGAGCGTGTCACGCACGCAATCCATTGATCGGAACGTCACATTTATCGTGTACCAGAAAGGACTCTTTTATTAATTTATTGTAAAAAAACTGCTCGATAAGGCAGTCGTAACAATTTAATCGTAACAAATTAAATTCAAAGTAAACTTGTTTCAGTAGTAATTGAAAATCTGAGGAGCTAAAGAATCGAAAGAATGGCTCTGATAGGTCGAAAATAATCTTATCACGTCTTATTACTGAAGATCGTTATATTATTGTCGTCAATACGATTTTAGCGGAATTATTTTTACACTATTTTTATCCAGAATTTATGTTAGCCAATTTTTGAAATTCTTTTATCAAGCCCCCCCCCCCCCCCCCGAAATTTCACAGATTTCTCCATAAGGATACATTATTTATTCTGTTTACGATACCTCGAGTATCCCACGAGCCCCATTAAGAACCATATATAGCCAGAATGGTCGGCCATTGATCCAGAAACCATGATTAAGCTCCGGTGGACTCGGCGCGATCGGCGGCCTTAATATTCCGCGAATCGAGCTTAATGTCGCGGAAGAACGATGAAGAATCGAAAATTCATCCTCCTGTGGTAGATACGTGTCCCCCCCCCCCCCCCCTCACCACCTCACGATCGCAGTAAATTATTTCCCGGGGTCCGGACCTAAATTCATTCTTATCGTGAAACCACGAAAAAAGGACCATTCCGAAAATGTGTGTCAGCTGTTTTGTTCCACGGGGAAGGGGACGGGAGGGGAGGGGGTCTGGTGATTGAAACCGACCAACTAGAAATTGATTTCAGAAGAGTGATCCAGGCACCGACACCTCTCCACGTCCAAAATATACTTCATCCTTCGAGGAATTCTCAAGGGAATGTAGGTTGCCACGTATTGGATAAAAAAAAGGCAATCCTCGTTGTCACGAATGTCCAGCAGCCAGTTTGAGGGGTGGGGGAGAGGAGAGAATTTTTCTTCGTGATTCATCGAACCGTAAAGTCTCACTTACCTTCTGGAGAAGCGATTCAGCAGTTTCCCGAGGCTACGGAAGTAACGAGGCGCGGTGACGTAGACGTAGACCAGCTGATCCTCGAACAGCTGAACAGATCGACCCCGGTTGCGGCTATGATTGTAGAGATCGGCAGTGGTAGCGCCCAAAGTGGCGTTCAGCAGCGTCCCCCACCTTATCTAACCCAGGAACGAAGCAAATCATTTTCTCTACCGTCCACGAGGGAACGAGAGCGCCACAACGTGCCTCCTCCCTCTCGATGTTAATCGTGGGTCACGTTAACGTCTCTACTCACATAACCGAAGCTCTCTTGGAGATAGGACATGTTGAATGGAACGTACACCCTCTGATCGACGTCCACCCAGTTGTAAAGATCCTTGTGCTTCGGATAGATCTGCCGCGTGAAAAGGGTGGGTTATTGAATGTGTCATAGCTGGCGCGAAAAGGGACGAACGGTGGTGTCGTTGGTGGCTCTTGATACAGGAAATAGGAGCACGGTAATATCTTTAACGAAGATCTAATTCGTATTACGGACTCGAGAACGGAATTTTACAACACTGCTTTTGCGGCTACGAGTTATGGATTTCATATGTGGCTGATCGAGTTTCAAACGCGGTGCCGAGAAGGTGATGTAAATGTTAACACGTAGTAGAAGTTTTTGTGCTCTTCGTTGTATCATCGTGAAAGTGTTATCAGTAGATTGGCGAGATTCTCTGGCTGAAAATGAGTCCAAACACGGCCATATTCGGAGGATTTTTGAGTATGCCTCGTATACATTTTTGAAAAAAAATTTTTACAAATTATTTAAGTATAATCGAACATTATCCGAACATGGTCGTGTTTGGGCTCATTTTCATCGTGATAATCTTGCCAATCTATTGATGATACTCCCACGAAGATATAAAGCAACATTTTTTATTGCATTTTCACTTGCTATTCTCTTTGAGCGTCCTGTTCGAGTTGGAGCAGTTGCGGAAAAGAATTTTCTACCGATAAAGTATAAAAATTACTCCACCGAATTATTGACGACATTTTTAATCACCTTGCTGACGGACAAACAGAATTGCAACAGCAGGTCGGTCTCCGACGTTCGATCCTTCGGGTCCATCGTTTTCGGGAGCAGACCTTCGACGATCTTTTGAATCCTACGCGATCGTTGCTCCTCCATCTTGTTCTGAAAGTAACAAACAAACGATTAACCTCCGCGGCGAACAATGGTTTCTAGTAATAAGCCTCGCTCAAAAACTCAGCATCCGACACTCTTATCTCGTGAAGGACTTTTGGCAAGCGGCCAGCCATTCGACCAACCGATCGACCGCAGGAAGTTACACTTCGGGGAAGTCGTGCCGCAGGCGTTGCTCTTAACCTGTCGTAAAATTGATTATGATTGCCGGAGGAACAATGTGTCGAAAAGAGCACCAATGCATGCTACACTTTCTCCCTCTTCTGAATTTACGTTCCAATCTTTTTCTCACAGATTCAGTCAAAAATTACAGGTTTCTGGAATAACAATCCTCAAAAATACATTGGTCCTATTATTTCCAAAGCCCGGGCCACCGTGAAACCAACAGAACTCGAAAAAATGACACCTCGATCAACCACGTGCAGTGCCATTTTTCATGCACGTGGTTTGTGCTATACACAAACGAAAAAATATATTCTCACTCTTCAGGATAGAGGTAAACATTGTACAAAAGGAAAAGTCCATGTTTGCATTCGTTTGCCTGAAATTAATTCCCAAACAGGACCTTGACTTAAAAATGGACGCCCCTCCAATTGCGAATAAATATGGAGACCCTCAAGGGGCCGGGTTCAAGAGATTCCAGCAAACGTTCATTAATCCAGCGCGATAATGGCGATCAAACTTTCATGCGCGAGTTTTCCAGGCGGAGGCCGCGATTGCTCGAGCGTAAATAATTTCGAAAGAGATCGATGGACGCTCCTCGCCGGTGTCGTGGCGCGTAACCCTCATCGAGCGTCCCGAAACAACAACGAGGGAAGGTCGAAACCGATTTAGCCATTCTGGCGATAAGCCGTCTATCGGCCTGCATTCGGAGGACTCCCCTAGCCCTATCTTGAACACCCCCTCCCCCTCTCCCGGAAGTTTTCCGCTCCAGGAGGGCATCAGCCCACCCGCGGGAATACGCCGCCGGATGAACTCCTCGAAACGCTCCTGTATAACTATCGAGCGCTCTTTTTTATCCCCCCCCCCCCCCCCCCACCTCCTTTCGACGGAAATTTCCGCCGCGCTTCCCCGGAGACCGGAAATGGAATTCGAAATACATCCTTCTCTCGACTCCGTCCAGACAATTTTTGCCACAGTACTTTTCGAAAAGTCTGAAAAATTTTTTCTTTTCAAAAAAAAGTGCAACAATTTCTATCTATAGGAAGAAAGGGACGATATTTTGAACATTTCCATGCATCTTCACTACAATACTCACAGAGTATACAATACTCACAGTTATCATTTTTTCCAGATACCATTTATTTCTTCGCACCATTTCGCCACTTCGACCGCAACTTTTCCTCATCTCGAGCGTTTCTAGAGGTAAAAATCGAGCCCCCCTCCACCCTTATTTATTTTTGAAATTCCCATGAGTCATCGTCGGTTAACCATTATCGTTAACATCCCCTGGCAAACCACTCGAACGCGATTCTGGATTTTGCCTCGACGATCGCAACCAGCTCGACCGATCCGAGCGCATCAAGTCCCTTTATCATCGACATTTACGACACAAACCGCCATTGGCGGCTTAAAGCGGACATTATTAACGGTTCAACGAATTAAAAGGAGCACTGGAGTCGATGGGCATCGTTATCGAAGTCGTTAACGTAGCACAAAGGCGGCGAGGATTCCATTTCCTCTTCCAGTGGTTGTGTCATCGCGTACGAGTCGATTTGTCCAACCCTACTCCAACCCCATCGCCCTCGACATCGTTCAATCGTGGGTGCTCACTTTCCCTTCTTTTATCCCTGAAAAATCACGCAACCTAATTTTCCAAGAATCCGCGACGCGGTGATCAAACATCGAGTGTTCTCGCCCCCCCCCCCTTCCACTGTTCCACGGACCCCCTCACTCGTCAGTCGGTAAATAAATGGAGTCGCGAAGAGGAAACCTCGTCAAGCCGCCGTACGGAGTAGCCCGAATGGTATGGTAACTAAAGCAATATCCGCTCGCTCGTGTTTTATTCGCGGAGGCAACGGCCCGGAGGAATTGGGAAACGCGAGAGACGAGAGAATGCCTAAGAATCTGGAGAAACCGGGGATTAAACGCAAGAAATACCGGTGCAGTGGGAAAAATTTGACGGCAGGACGGGGAGAAAGAGAAAGAGAGAGAGTCTCCCCGGATCTCAATTAGGAGCAACTACTGTTGGATATTCCCGAGCCACTTTGCGTCAACGTGGGAATTACCAAAAGGTGGAACTTACAGCTACCTTGGGTTGAATAATAACCGGGACCATCGTCGGGTTTATTGCGCGTGAGAACGAGGAATAAGAAGAGAAACGAATTTTACGTACCACCCTGGAGAATATTTGAGCGCGAATGTATAACTCGGCGAGTTGGAAAAGATTCTCGGGGGGCGTGGTTTAATTGCGGCGTGGGGAAGGGGCGTATCGTAAGAAATACCGGTGCCGTAAGAAAAATTTGGTACCGGGAAAGAGAGTCTCACTGGATCTCAATTAAGCGCTGCTACGTTGGGTTACTCCCATCGAGCCTCTTTGCGTCAACGTGGGGATTAACGAAAGGTGGAACTTGCAGCTGTCCTCTGTTGAATAATAATCGAGACGATCGTCGGCTTTGTTACGCACGAGAACTGAGAAATAAGGCTACGAAGGAATTCCGCGGGACCTAGAAGAATATTTGAACAAGAATGTATAGCTCGACGAGTTGAAAAAAGTCCTCAAGAGGCGTGGTCTAAATGTAGCACAAGTGAGTGGTGGGAATGAGACCGAGCGATTAAGTATGCTTTCGTTTTTCACTGCTGAAACTCGAGACGACAAGTCGACGAGTTAAAAACGATCCTGGAGGGACGTGGCTTAAACGAAGTGGGGATGAGGCTGAGCGATGGGGCGTACTCTCGCTTCTCATTACTGAAACTTGAGACGACAAGTCGACGAGTTAAAAAACATCCTCGAGGGGCGTGGCTCAAATGGGTGGGGATAAGACTGAGCGATAGGGCGTACCTTCACTTCTATCTCCGAATAAGTCGATACAACTTCGCGTTAAAAAAGTATCCACGAAAAGAATAAGCCACGACTCAATGGAGTAAAAGTTGTTTGTTGAAGAATTCGAATAAGAGATTCCTAAAGCCCCTGCACGATACGACGAATTCAGGATGACGTTTTGTGAAACGGATACGCCTACGCGAACGAGGGGGAATGAATGAGGCGGATTCGATTACTCGTCTCGGTGACCGGCCAGATTTTTTGCAGAGACCTCTCCCTCCCTTCTCAAGTGTTCAATGGACTTTAAAAGGCTCCCAGCTTGCGGCTTGCGGTACTGGTGCAAAGTTATACGAAAGTACGACTTAAGGACACTCCCCCCCCCCCCCCATCGAGGCAAATTTACATCGATCGATCGAGCAAGTATACTGTACGTAAAAAAGAAATTTAAGGGAATCTGGACAGCGTCAAGTAACTTAATCGGAACGTCTGATCCAACACGTTTGTGGCGATACAGAATGTATTGCAGAGAGAAGAAAAGAACAGTTTCATATTGAAGGGAATGTAGTACTACGTATAAGTAGAATACCACCAGCACGTCTGATCTAACACGTCTCGTAACCACTTGCAAAAGCGATTATTCTTTCTCCCTACAATACTCGATTTCTGAAAAGAATCGTCGAGAAACAATTACTCGACACTGTGCCAAATCACCGAAATACTCGAAAAAAAATTCTCTGCACCCCTTTGTGTCCATTAGAGTGCGGATAAATGATTATAGACATCGCAAAATATTTTTCCGCGTTCATGGTTCGTCGAAGAGGGGGTAGAGGGAGATGTCATAATTTTCAGAACCGCGAAAGGATCTAATTAATTAGGTGAATCCGATTACCCTCCATCTACGGCCACTTTATTTGCACCCCGGGGCTTAACAGAGCCGATTCGCCGACTTGGGGGCGTTGCGGGCTGGAAAAAAAACTCGTCGCGTTTCATTCCGCAGGGTCGCGTAAAATGCAGTAGGCGGCTTGTGGGCCAGAATATAAAAACGTTAAAACGTGAATTTATTAAATCCGCGACCGGTCACCGCAACAAAGCCGAAACGCCGCGTGGTTACGCCATCGTTTCCAGGCATTAAGCAGAGTGGAGGAGAGTGTTTGCAAAAGAACCGAGCTTCGTAATTAACGAGCGAAACAGGGGAGACCTGGGCTTGAAAATTGTGTCGAGTCGATCCTCGCGACGCTGATCGTTTGTAAAATAAACATCTAAACGTTCACCTTTTTAAATTAAGCGTCACGGTTGCGAGGCTGCATCTCGAGACCCATTACGCGATACCATGCACGAGAACGAGCGTACAAAATGAATGTATTGCTGGGAGAAAGAAAGATCAAATTCGGAAGGAATTTCATACCTGGTCGGTCCGTCTGACCATATACCGCACACATTCTACTTGATCTTGGATCTTCGCACCTCGACGCATTACGCGTGCTTGTATTATTCATGGCTGGTGTGGGTGGTTAAAAAATAATTATTTTACATTCGACAGTTCACTGAACAATTATATGAATTATCCAACAACCAATTCTGATCGTTCTTTTGATGAAACAATAACAATTCCTTCCTTACTGTACAATGGCTTTGAGAGGAAGAATTACTGTTATGCAATTTTTTTATTTACACAAAGTTAATCACTTTTATAATACCCGTCTGTGTCTCCTCTTTCATTATATGATCTGTCCAATTTTCGGACAAATATAGCATCAACAATTCCTCTCTTATCGTTACACGAGAGCTTGTGGCTACTTCGATTCAGAAATGTACTATTATTAGAATTTTATTTTTTATATTTACACACAGCTAATTACTTTTGTAATATCCTGTCCCCAGACGGGCGACGAATTAAGAAGCAACAAACAAAAAATTAATTTTTACCAAAGGATCGCTAATAACGTAACAAAGTGACGCGTCACCGTAGCAGCGGTTACACCTGACACTCCCAGGATCGTTAATTTAAATTTCAATTCGATTTCCATGTTCGTCCGCCTCATAGGGTGGGGGACGAGGGATTGAAGAAACCGAGGAAGGGTTAAAGAACCACATAGTGGGAGGCAGGTGACGTCTGGTGGTCCCATGATCGCTTAACCAATGGCACAAAGTACTTGGCGGAATTTCGGTCGTTAATTAGAGTGGCGCTGACGTAACCAGGAGACCATGTGCCAGGAATGAACGTGTGGAATCAGAAATCGGGCCGCGGCTCGAGAATAAATCGGTGATGAATCATTCTCAACGGTGCTCGTCGCGAACAGACGTGCTCCTCGTGGTCGGCTCGAGTCCTCCTCGATCGACGACGAGGTTTGCTTCGAAAGGACGCGATGGAGACCGTAATATCTCCTTCAAGGACCACGTCACGCGAACACTATACTCCTTGGACCCAGGTCGACAATGCAAATTAACCTGTACGGAATTAATTTTATATTCGATGCTGGTCGTGTGGGGAATAACGATCGTTGACAACGAGAAATTATATCACGGAATACGAGCGATTTGATATTTATATATGTTGAACATCACGTGATCTTTCCAGAGGGCACCACCTTTGCAATTAGAAACAGATATTTTTACTTGAAAAATTTTATATTTCAAGAGTTCCGTCTTGAAACGATGAAGTGATATTTCCAAACAAGGCGATATTTCAGAATAAATAATTTAGTTTCCAGAAATTTTAACTTTATTCAATTTCAACAAACGTATAAATTGTATATATGTTTCCTGAAACGAATCGTCCACGCTATGGAACGCTCTAATTAATTCTTTACTCAATCACTGTACCATCCATCTATCGTAAACGTACAAGTCAATAAACGCTTGCAAATATTTATACAAATAATCCTGACTAATTTTCCTCGATGCAAAATATTAGACTTTCGCGACTAAAACGTTTTCATTACATTTTCCCTCCCCAAAATAAACGCGAATGTTGTTTCGGAAGAGGAGAGAGGATTCGTCGAAACTGCACCAACGTCACGAACGATAGACAGATTTCCCGCGATAAATCAGAGGGAAAACTGCTTACGCAGATTCATAGCGGGCCGGGAAAGCTTTTAATCCATCGCATATCAGCCGCTTTCGAACGAAAGCAAAATGTGCACAGTGCGCAGACGTTCGAAAGTTTATCCAACGTTTCGTGACTTTCGATGGTTTCTTTTAATTGAAAATATGAATAAACCCGGCGCCGAAAGTAACACGATTCCCGAATAAGAAATCCTCCACGCGTTAAAATTGTTCGTGTCTGACAACGGACGGACCGGAACCACTTGTTCCAGTGTGAAATTCTTAACACAGGAATTACCGACGATAAACGTATCGTATTCTTATGAGACTACGTACACAACTTTAAAATCAAGAAGGGGGAAGGTAAATTAATTTATGAATATAACTACTCCTTTATTTTAACAATTGAGAATTGTCTTCTTGCAGAAAACAATGTAAGTGAGAAAAATTTTCTTTTTAAGCAGAAAGTGCCAATCTATCATATGGAAAGTTTTTCAAGAAAGATTTGTACTTATTATCTTTGTGCAGGACACTGTAATTTTTTCAAGGTCAACTTAAAATCTCCTTAACATCTCGGAGAATATAAGAGAAAATTTTTTTTTAAATTCGATCATCGAGGTCCCTCGAGTACAATATATATTTCGTGCTAAACGTTTTTTAATCAAATCAATCTAATATAACAAGATACTCTAGGCAGAAATTTCTGTTTACCCACCTTGTACACTTCTGCTAATATGATACCATAAAACCAATAGAAATTAATTAAACAGAATCGATAATTAGCTAATAGCTTCTAAAGGGAGTGTACTAAATGATGCACAGTGAAGAACCCTCTAAATCGAAACCTACCATAAATAATTTTCGTTTCGCACGTTTTATTTATTTCCTCTCTGTAAATGATACATACACCAATTCGACAATACTAAACTGCGCAAAACACCTCCGGTATTTTCGTACTTTGTAACATTTAAGCGCCATTCTCTCGCGTTTTCACGACGCGACGCATTTACGAGGAAATTTTCATTGAGTAAACGTGCCCGACGTATTAAACAAAAGCCCGGGTCCATTTGACGCGGAGTTCGTTAATCAAAAGCGATAAAACTCGGTGAGTCCGGTTAATAGGGCGAGGAACGTTTTCGCGCGACTTGGTTCGATAAATCGATCGAATCCAATGAAACTCGATCGAAAATACAAAAAAAAACTGCGATTTCGATAGGTTGAATCGATTTTCCGTGGTGAACCGAGGAGGAAATTTGTGATTTTTTTCGGTCGGACGAAAAAAAAAAAAGAAAAACAGAAAAAAAGCATCACGAATTAATTATCAGTCCCTGGTGCATCACCAGAGGGGGTGTCGGGACGCTCTGGACGTCGCGCGTCCATTCGAGAGCGATTCGCGTCGATGACGTCGAATTTTGGAAAACAACGACGAATCGAGTGACGTTTTCGAGGACACCCGTGGGAGTGACTCGACACTGTCCAAGTCGGGAAACGCAACGACATTAGTATTCATCGCGCGGGTTAATATCGATAGCCACACGGTACTGACCGGAATTCAAACGCGGCATTTATTAAATTTAATCGAAACCTTGTATCTAAATTAACGATCGTTGGCCGTGATACGAACGCTGAAACGGGAACACGAAATACGGACGGAAGTTTCAGTGGCTCCCGGAGCCTCGCCAGGAGATAAGCATGGAAAATCTCCTTTCTGCTTTCGAACAATCTACTTACGCGGTCGCTTGTTAATTTACTTCTCATTCGGGATGTATCGTGTACGTAGACAATACAGACGTGTACGTAGTAATTATTTTGCGAGTGATCACCTGAAAAGTATACGTTATTTTATACCTAATAATAAATATATATCATGATCTTGAAAAAGAAGTTGAAAGAAATGAGAAAACCTTGAGAAAATATTTGTTCTCCGTGGTATAGTTCTTCCAAAACTGAACGAATTGTGTCACAAGTGGGTTTTTCATGTAGCTATAAACAGAAGACATTTTTAAGCTCTGTATACAAAATGTTTCTTTCATCTAGACATAGTTGAAGAAATCATACAGGTTTTCAAAATAATTAATATAAAATTAATGACCTTGAAAAAGAAATTGAAAAAGTGAAAAGATACTTACATACTTAACAGTATTATTTTATCTACACACGGTGGAAGAAGTCACGAAGAACCGAAGATATTGAAAACAATTATTATAAAATTAATGATTTGGTACACAATCAACTTATATAACAATTATTAATATGCAGATAACAATTATTTATAAACGGACAGTACATCCAGGAATCGAACAAAAACCCTTTGATACTTGTTCAAACAATTTTAAAATTTGAAACAAACGACCTGAAACTATTCAACGTTGGTCAACACATCAGCCCTTCAAATTTATAGGGCGCTCATAAATCACGAAAAATCCTCTCAATGCTTTCTTTCAGCTAGATGGAAGAACTGGATACACGGCATGGTTCCATTGTAAACTGGACGATAAATACAAGAGTTCGAGGAAGATCGCTCGGTACTTAACCGTTCTCGTCAAAAGGGTCACCGAAAAACGATGTTCCTGAAACCCTCTCACGCAAGTTATAACCAGAATCAAGTTGGAAACGGACGAGATGAATCGACATAGTGAACCTTTTCCCTTTTCACGTTACGCGTTCATTCTCCGTTGGAAGTTCTCGAACGCGAGATTGTTCAAATGAATTACTTCTCATTGTTTACATGGAAAAAAAATATTCTGCGGTCTATATAACTAGCACACATGGAAGAATTTTTTTAAAGTAAATTTCCCTAATAATCTCACATTTAAAAGACTCTAGGTACAAATAAATTCTTACTGTTTACATAAAAAAGAAAATATTATTTTCACGAGCGCGAAATTTATATAGCTAACATTCGGGAAAGAATTTTTTTTTAATTAATCATATGCGTAATCTCACTTTTAAAACACTCATAGTAACATTAGATGATTAAAATTCTTCTCTCTCACTACCTAGCACGTGTAGAAGAATTTTAACAAAATTAGTGTTTACACGAAGAACAAATATTATTTTCTACACGTATATATACTGGACACACACCGAAGAATTTCAAAAAAGAAATTAATCACCCGAATAAACTCGAGTTTACATACCCTCTACGTAAAATTCAATTACGCCTCACTATTCATAATAGATAAAGAATATTATACCTGCGAGAGATTTACACGCTCACGGCACGAATTCATGAATCGTATAATTCGCCAAACTTGGACGATAATAATGGAATAAGACCTTTTCTCAAGGTTCTTCGCGCCATTTGCTACTTTTTTGATTATTAATCCGTAATTGTTGCTCCGTTTCGCGAATAATCCAGCTAGTTGTTGAATCTTCTAAGAACCACGGAATTTATTTGTCTCTGAATTTTATTATTAATTTCATAATTCATCGTGGTCGAAGACTGCATCAATATACATGTATACTGTCCTCGAGTAGGGGATTGTATTTTCACGGTCGTATTTTCGATAGACTCGAAATAATTTTTTAATATGTAAATGAAGAATAAAGGAAAAATCTTTTCTACATCACCGCCCCATGTTACAAACCCTGCTCGGGGATCCCACGCGTAAAATAAAATATCTTCTTGGTATGTAGATAAAAAATAAAAGGGGAATCTTTTGAAGATCCCCGCCCCAAGTTGCAAACCAGAAAAAAGTTCGAAACGAACGAGGGTGAATCGGCACGCGAGTCTTTTTCTCTTTTCATGCTCGCGGGGCGGTTTGATTTCCCATTCGAGCTTCTCGAACGCGAGGCAGTTCGAGAGGGGATCGTTGTAATACCAGCGGAAAGCAGCGATTTGCCGCGCTCGCGATCGAAAAACTAGGCCAGCCAGCTAGCCAGCAAACGACTATTTATTCCCTGACTCTTTATTACGAGACCCCGAAATTTCTCTATTGCTAATGCAACGTTCATTCGGACGGTGCAGCGAGCGGACAATGGCTGGCGCCATGACACTTTAAATGACACGTTCCCATTGGGTCAGTTGTGTAAAGATCACGTTGGTTCTGCCAATACACCATCAACGGAAACAAAAGACGCTTTCAGAGGAGTCGAGGAACTCGATGCCAAATTACAAAAAGATCGTAATCATTTATTAATGTCGCGCGAATAACGGAGAGAGATTCAACGATCGACGAACGAACACCTCGGTTCGATTTTCGCGCCCTCTGGCTAAAAAATGGCGGACAATCGCTTCGGGGAAGTCCAGTAACACGAACGTTTGCTATCTAGACACCTCTGACGTTTACTATCTGGACAGCTCTGACGAGGATAGACGTGGATGATCATTATTCTTGAATTCGGAGAAAGTAGTGGAATTGGAGACTTTAAATTTGTGCTGGATAATAGCTCTGACGAGGATGGACGTGGAGTATCATTTTTCTTGAATTCGGAGAATGTAGTGCAATTGAAAACTTTAAATTTGTGCTGGATTTTTTAGTTGTTCATTCTAAGATAGAGAGCTACTATAGATGAAGTAGAAACTTGTGAAGGGGTGTTTCTTTGGAATATTGTTAAGTTCATTAAGCAGAGACAATTTCTCTTGTATGCGGGGAGAGTGACATTGGAGACTTTAAACTCGTGTGGAATTTTCTTTGTTGTTTTTCAAGGGTGGAGAGTTACTGTGGACAAAGTAGAAGATTATGAAGGTGTGCACCCGTTGAATGTTGTTAGGATTATTGTCCAAAGAGAAGAGAACATGCGCAAAGATAGAAGGGAAGATTTTTTCTTTTTGGTGTTTCTGAATAAAGTAGAAAGGAATATGTTAGATACATATTCTACAACACCTTTTTCCGGGTTCTCATTCGTGTAACTTCGTAATACAAAATGTCACGTATATCTGGAATTGGAACATTCAAGATATACCGTGCAAAAGAAAAAATGCAAATAATTTTTTTCCATAGCATTTAAATAAATCCCAAACCAAGGGGTAGATACAGAAAACGGTTGGGGCTATCTTTCTACAATGTATTTTTTTTTTTTTCTCCCAAATCCGGCGTCCCGGGTAAAACGGTATTCGGTGCTTTATAGGGGCCGTATAATTTTTTCGCTTTCTCGGCGGTTAAACTGCAAATATATTTAGCCGTTTGCTGCACCGGAAATAGAAACATCTTTTTAAGTTTCTCGTAAAAGAATCCTCCCGTCCTTTCGACGTGCCCCCATTTAAACTAAATACTTATCCAACTCGCAACTTTGCTTTAGCGATCCCCGTTTAATTGCAACGGCGAAAAATTTATTTTCCCTGTTGGCCGCGACGTGTTGCTCTGGTTCTCGCGCTCGCATGCGCGCACAGTCGAGAGATGAAATTTGTTTCTCCTCTCCCCACAAATAATGTTCACAGTAATGCGTTTCGTCGGGAAACTTCGTCCCGCGAAATGGGTGACGTTTGCTCTTTAATGTAGATCATTCGACGGCCAGCGCCATCGGTTGAATCAATTACGTAAATTAAATTCCGTACCGGAAACGCGCAGAAACATTCCACCTGGATGTTTTAACGAGGGGAAAGGAGCATTATATTCCAGGGATATTTTCGAATTAGAACTATTTAATCTGTCGTTGTTCATTGCTGTATAAATAACGATATTTTGTGTCTCGATTGCGAGTCACTGCTCCTGTTCTCTTGCTTGTTCTCGATTACGTTTCGAGGCACAGAGTTAATTAGGAAGGGATAATCAGGTTGAAACAAAATTGGAGATAATTCTTTAAGCGTTTCATGAATCTCTCTAAAGATTCCTGAAGCTTTACATCGACGCTCGAGAAAGTTACGAAATTGTGAAACATTTTCATAATATGCTTCTAAGGGGGAAGTAATCGCATTGGGAGAAATTGGAAATTATTTCTTAAACATTTCATTAATCCGCCTAAAAATTCCTAAAGCTTTACCTCGATGTTCGAGAAAGTCACGAAGTCGGGAGAACATTTGTCAAAACTTTCAAGACAAGAGGTAGACTTGCACGTAACAAGTAAGCAACATATACCGAAGGTTTGTAACATAAAGATAAATTGCGAAAGATAATCTGTCTCATCCTCCACCCCTCGTGCATCCTTAATTACCCAAAACCTGCTGCTAACCTCGGTATATTTCTCGCCTCGTTAATTGTTCATCGTGCGAGATGCATTGCCCTGGTCTCCGAAGAGAAACGAGGGCCGTGCAACGTAAACAAAATTTCATCAACGTCCTAAATGCCTCGTAAAACGCGAATCGGATAAATGCTTGGCTGGCACGCGATTAGGCCAACCGGTTGACAGCAACATTTTCATCTCCTGACAGAAGTCACGTGCCCATTTATCGAAGATAAACATAATCTCCGCTCTCTTTTATCCGGTCGAGTGGACGATAAATCTGAAATTACGCTTCTTCTCGCGGATTCTCTTTATTCATTCCCCTCTTCCTCTTGATAGTGGAGGGAGGAGGGGTTTTCCACGTCGACGAGGACGCCGACGATGTCGATTTGGTGCCAACCGAAGTGAAAACGGTCGATGACTGGCGTCGGGACGGGCGAATATGCGTTATTGGAGCTTTATTACGACAGTTTGCAAGGAAATAGATTTCTCTGCTCCCCAACCCTTCTGTATTCTCACCAGACACATCTTACGCCATCTATCTCGGTTCCCCTCTTCCTCTTCCTTGAGAATCGGTTCCCCTTCCCTCTCATGCTTCCAAGAACCCCACTCTTCGTTTACCGATTCGTATGGTGCAATCGAGCAGAAGATCTTCCTCGAGTTTCGCAATTTCGCAGATCCAGTGACTATACGCAACTTTTTCCGCCCCCTGTCCCTTTGGGTAGATACGACCCCCTCTGCTTCCCTTGAATTCGTCGCTAATTCACCGAGAGAGTCCACGGATTGCGATAGGGATTTTTTCGAGTTGGATTCTCGGGTACTCTTTTTCGATAGGGGGACCTCCTTTCGTTATTCTTCCATGAGCATCACTTTTGGTTCACCGATTTGTACTACGAAATCGAGTGGAAAATCTTCGTCGAGTTGAGAAATTTTGCAAATCCAACGTTCGAGACTTTGTCTAACTACCTTCTGAGTGGATATACAACCCTTCTATGGGTGCACGTGTGCCCCCTTCTTACTCTGAATTTGTCACTTCGTCAATAATTTGCTAGATGTTCGCTATAAGAGTCCAGAGCTCATCGCAATAAAGATTGTTACGAACTGGAATCCTGTTTTCTTCTTTTCGATTTGGAGGGGGGGGGGGGGGGGGCTCTTAACTTTTCACAAGCACTATTCTTCGTTTACCAGTTCGTTTTGTGAAATCGAGCGGAAAATTTCCAGTGAGTTTCACAGTTTTACGAATCTAATCTTTACGACCTTTTCCAGCCCTCCTTTTCTAGAGAGGTGCCCCCCCCCCTTTCCTTCGAATTCATTTCAATTCGTTTTGTCATTAACTAATTAGAAATGTTCACGTATCACCATAGGAGTTCTTTCGTGTTAGATTCCTGTTTCTTTCTCCTTGAAGGAGAGACCCCCCTTCCTTTCGATTTCACGAACTGGTGAACGTCCTCGATGATAGTCGTTTCTCAACAGTCTTCAGCACCACAGACCAATGAATCGAGTATTTGAAACACTTGGCTGCATCTTCGTGAAAGATCTGTGACATCCTGAAGGTGAAGGTGAGGGGGGACAAAAGGAATCCCTCGACACTCGATAAAGAGGCCAACGTATCTTTTGTGAGACGATATTCTCCACCTTCCTTTTTTTAAGCCTCGTTGACACTTGTTCTCGTAAGCTTCCCTGCTATTCCTTTCATTCGTGCACGGGCTAGTGGATTCCCAGGATCCTGGAGAACGATTCCAAACGTTTGCTCGGGTCAAAACAATGGATCCCAGTCGGGCTTAAACACCTTGCAGACGCTTTCTTGGCGTCAATTTTCTACCACCGTCATTAGTTCGTTACGCTCGAGAGATCTCGAGTAACTGTGGGACCGTTTCAAGTTTCGATAGGGAACAGTTGTCTTCGTCCTAACTTCGAATTCGCAAGCAAAACTGTCCAGCAGGCTCATCTTTTATAAATTGAACAATTTAAATGTTATATAAAGGTGCACGTTGCGTTGATAATCGTTGCTATGAAATGCAGTTGTACTTAGATCATCGAAACTTTACACTTGGAAAACCACTGACTCATATTTAGACAGATTCTAGTTTCGATAATATACAGACTTCACGTTGTACAGGTAACTACCTTGAAAAATATCTCCATATTGATTATTATTTAATTACAATTTTAAACATTGCTCAATGTAAACATACACGTACTTCTTATCATGAGAAACCACCCCTAAGAACGGAGTGTACTTGGTACAGTATTGGCAGCAATGAACACCATGCTATTCAGCCGCATATAGAGAACCATTTGAAAGTACTTCGACAGGCGAATGCCAATAAAAATAAAAACATTAGTCGGGCAAAATATTGTTGTCGAAGAAATACGAAAGAAAAGTTGGAACGCGTGCCCTTCGCGCCTCGGCACCTCCCATCGAAATAAATTGCCCCGGTTATTGCGTTATTTGGCATAATGCCTTGGCCTACGTTCCTACGTTAACCGAACTCGAACGCCACCGGAAGCGATCTTAGCAAATCACTTGTAGCATTACCTCGTTCCCCGCGAGTATTAATTCTAAGCTAAGTGTTGTACCGCGAGACAGTTACGATGCACCGTGGTGAACTATACTTGTAACTTGGCCCCAACTTCTTCCGCGAACTTCGCCCGCAACACGGCTCGTTGATAACGTCGAACACCGTGGATGCTGTTCGACGATATTAATGTCTTCTGACCCCGGTCCCCGGCCCCCGGCTACCGATCGTATCGTAAAAATCATACGACTGATTCCTGGACCGAGAAACGGAGACCTGGTTCCAATTCGTCGAAACTACAAATTAATTAAGAAAGTACGAATCACCCTGTTTCGCTTGCCAAAAAGGAGGGACGACAAAGAGGTCAAGCCCCCCTCTTTAACATAAAATTCAATAATAGCGTAACAACTTCGGAGTTTCGTCGCTAAAAATAATCCCCCGGACTATTTCTGACCATACAACCGCATTTCAACTTGTCTGACCATAAACACGCATTTGCACTTATCTGACCATATACGGGGGTCTTACTACGTGTCTAACCATAGACGGGTCATGCTACTCGAGCACTGTAACAACCTAGAATTCAAACAGCAGCCACTTTGTTAATACTAAACCCAGACTACTGCCACAATAATCAAATTGAAATTTCATCCTTCCACTTTTTTCCCATTATGGCCTATTTGAATGTGGTCGATACAAAAGTAAGGAAATCGCCACTTGAAAAGGGGATTGTCAAATTCTAACCGTTGTTTGCCTTCGAGGTAACGTTTGGCTCATAAAAAAATTCGATATATCGAAATTCCGGCACCCCAAATTCCATGTATCGAAAACTGCGGTGGTATGATCAGAAAATTAGATATTAGAATAAGAGTTAGTAAATTATTGATCACATTGTCGCATAGCGAAGTCATTTGCCTTTCAAACAAGCGCAAGAGCAATAAAGTGAGATGATTTTTAATGCATTTATAACCATTTAACAAGGCCCTTGCTTTTTCAGTCTTCGTCTTTCGTTCGTCACTAGAGGTCAAGTAGAACGACCCCCGCCTACCGTCAGACAAGTAGCATTACACCGTTTATGATCAGACAAGTAGTATTGCTCCGTATATGGCCAGACAAGTAGTATAACTCCCGTTTGCGATCATATAAGTAGTGTAACCCTGTCTATGGTCAGACGAGTGGTCTGCGCACTGTAATGGCTATAACATCGTTAAAAATCATCGCATTTTAATGTTTTTGCGCTCGTTTGAAAGGCAAATGCGCTATCCGGCAATCTGACTAATAACTTACTCTTTTTTAACCCTTAGCGCGACCGAGGTATCTTTTCCAAACAAGAATTACCAAGAAGGGGAGTACTTTAAACATTTAAACATTTGCACCATTGTTTCTTATTATTCGACGATAATTGACGGTATTCGCGCTACAGATCTCGCATTACCAATGTAATGTTTCGATGCAAGAATATTAAATGAAAAGCATTTTAAACATTTAAACAATTGACATTATTTTTTTAAACATTCGCTATCTTTTTCCTTCACTCAATGTCGACATACTTGAGGATAATTATGTTTCTCAGAATCCTAACAGTATAACTGTTAGAATAAATATATGGATAAGACAAAGTGGGAAAACGGAGTAGCCCCCCTCCTCCTTTAGTACTTAGAAGGTTAAAACAAAGTGGATTTCATCGAGTGACCACCAGCGAGAATCGAGAACAAGTCGACGCATTTGCGAAAACAACGAAATCTCCGAGGACCTTGATACCCCCCCCCCCCCCCCGGACGTCACCAATCTTCCATCGTCCGCCGTCGTTATTTTTCAACAAACGAGGAAACATTGACCCAAATGGCTCCAGCGAGGAACTTGGGAAGGTCACTTGACGCTATAAATATTATATTCTTGTATATGCTGGTACACGAGGGATGCCACGGCTCCATGAATTATAGGCGACTGCGAGTTCCTGGCGAGGAACAGCCGCCGAGGGGACAGGCAGACAAATGCGCCCGTCGGTCGAGGCTGCTGAAACTTTTCTCTGAAACGACGAGTAGTTTATCGTTTTTCCTCCCTCTCCTTCAGTCGCACTATTTGAGAGGATTCCGATGCTCGGTATAGGAGTCTCGAAGAAGGAACCCTACCAGTCGATTGAGAGTTGCACACGATAAAAGAAATTGAAGCATTGTACGGTGCACTTGACTACCTGGACTATTACCTTTGATCCTATCGATCCGAAGATCATGAACTAAAAATACCTACTCCTTAGGAGCCATCGATATCAGGGATGTTTGAATTCGAATAGCTGGTTCTCTCATCGTATAAGGATTATCGGGTAGAGGAAACTCTGGATCTTTGATAGTTACAAGGATGATTATTCCTTGGATTATTTTTGGAGAGGGTCAATGCATGCATGTAAAGTTCCGCGTTGTTGTGCTTATGGGTCTAGAGGCTTTTGTCTAGCACCTCATTCATCAGAATGATTACGAAGAAAAATGAAAAATGATTTACTTCCTTCTTAGTTACCTCTATCAGATGGTTTGACTCGGGGTAACTAGACTCTACAGGAGATAGTAGATTCTAACCTGCAGCAACTGTAAGGATGTTTACTCGTGGATCGTTTCTGCTACTGGAGTTCAACACAGTGAAGAGGAAAACTGTACGCAAACAGAAAGGGAGGGAATAGAACAACCGCCATAAAGACGGAAATCGCTGCGCCCTTTGTCTTAATTCACTCTCTTGTTTCCGGCTCTACGAGCTGGCATACATATAAATCAGCGTTTGCAGCGGGTCGTCGCGATAAATTTCAATTTAACCGCTTGAAAAATTCACCTCGATCTGCGAGACCCTGTTCGAGCAACTCTCGAACACAGGAACACTTGTTATCCAGTTGTTTGCCAGATTCGGCCCGGATCGGGGTAGGGAGTCAATTTATCGAGATCACGGCTGACATTCGTGTGATAACGAATCGTTCGCGAAATTGATATTGGTTGAA
This sequence comes from Ptiloglossa arizonensis, assembly GCF_051014685.1. Classification (NCBI taxonomy): domain Eukaryota; kingdom Metazoa; phylum Arthropoda; class Insecta; order Hymenoptera; family Colletidae; genus Ptiloglossa; species Ptiloglossa arizonensis. The sequence goes on from NC_135051.1 coordinate 18,793,574, forward strand.
TGAATCAAAGAACATGCGCGTAATCTCGCATTTAAGGATCTCATTTGTAAAACAAAATGACTTCTCGGTATTCACACGAAACAAAAATATTTTTCTAAGCCGCCATACACTTTATTTGCTCTTTCTAATTTTACTGAGCTTTTTATACAAGAAAAATATGTTTTCTAATCCCTTCATATCGTTACTTAATTAATTATTGTTAAATCAACATCGTAAATTTATAAAAAAAAAATATTTCCCCATGAAGGGTGAATCCATGTAAAAAAAGAAATCAAAAATATACAGTGACATTTTTTCGTAGAAAACACCATATTCGAACAAACACATTTCGATGATTTGCTTACGCCAATGCTCACCTGCGCCAGACGTATCTTCGACATCGATTTACTCGAAAACAGAGCTTCGTACGAAAAAATGTCATTCTATGTTTTCGACTTATTTTTTCATGTAGATACACCCTGTGTACCACCAACCCGTGCTTACTCTGTATAACAATGAATAATACATGTTCGATAGCCAGAAGCACGAGTTGCGTTTATTTTTGTGCGACCTATCGTTGGTCTGCTGCGTTCTAAAAGAAATTAAAATACGAAGAAATTAAAAATATTTAAAAATTACAGATTGCATGGTGTGGTCTCTTCCTCAAATTACCCTGCAAAGTCCCCGTACACGCTTATGGGAGACATTCACAACTATATTCGCGGTGGATCGCGTGAAAATTTCCCCCGACTAATTATTTGTCATCCGAAAGGCGATTATAAGCGTAACCGACGAAAGTTTCAAACGACGGGACAACTCATGAGTTCACCCGCATCGTTCGGGCGCCTCGTGTGTACACGTAGCGAACCGATAACGAAATCGTTCGTCGGCCCAGCATAAACTGCTTCCAAAACTTTTCGCGTGGCGCACGAGCTTCCGCTTCCCGTCGCATCAAAGACATCCTGTTTTGCTCGGTGCTCCTCGTCAAACAACGCTTCGATCGTGTGGAACAGTAAATAGCCTTTGAACGCGACCAAGAATTTATCGAGTCTCGTGGCAAAATATTCACCCGCGAACTCGAGTACCGTCACAATGTTTCGAAATTCCCACTGAGGGGATTATGGAAAACGAGCCCCGGTGACATTTATACAGGGTATCCAAACAGAACGGGAGAAATCGAAACAAGGAAATTGCTTTCGCCAACAGAACTGGAAAAGTGCTTTGTTACTGTGATCCTTATTTTCAATTTTTAACTGTAGGCAAGCATAGGCGTAGAACTAATTTTATTTCTCGTAAACTACGAAGATCTATATTTTAATTCATTTCGTCTATTTTATATATTTGCCCTATATTTAACCTATTTTAGCAAGGCACCGAAAATACATGAAGCAAGAGAGAGGTCGAAATTTTGATTCCTGACAAAAATTTTAATTCTAAAATAAACTATTTCACAATGAATCAAAATTTAACCATCCAATAAGATGTATGAAAAATAAATTTTATTATTGACATCTGACGCCAAGTGTGTCCAATATATTTTTAATTCGGATCTACAGGCTCTTATAAGTGATTTTACTAGCGCCGAGTAGTAGTAAGATACTCAGGTAAAAAATTATTGAATTTTATTTATTGAAAAAATAAATACAACTAACCTAACCTTGAATAGTTAAAATTTGAATTGCAATTTTGTTCCATCCCTCTGCAGAACTTGGACCATTTCAACAAGTCGTAAGAATTTGCGCGCATAAACGAGTAAAACAAAGATGTACACACGTATAAACCGTAACGAGTTGCTTGGTCCTACTTACCTGGAGCTTACAAGGTTCCAGACCGGAGTTGACAAGACTTAGAAAATTTTATCGAGTTGCAAACGCGGACGGAAGTTCGAGAACATCCTCGGTCCCAGTCGCTCCAACGCGTCGCTAAAATATTCCAAATTTCGTCTCGTCTACCTAAATAATCCAAGTCTCACATCTGCTTTAACGCAGAGCTGCACGAACCCGGTACAGCTTCCGTCCAAACTCGACTACGTAATTCACGTTTCGGTTAAAATAAGTTTCGCGATTCGCGTGACGACTTTAAAAAAGAGAAACGAGGCGTGGCTGCAGCAATCGATGCAGCGACGTATAATTTACGTTCGAGTTACAAAGCTTCCGTAGCGAGCCGTATATTATTCCGTGGTTGTGATTTAAAGCATCGTGCCGAGCGCGATCGTATTTCCGCGGCACGAGCTCGTCCCGAATTAAAGACACCGGCGTTGTGCTTTATTTCTGACAAAAGACGCGTATCTTGCGCGGGAGGTACCGTGGCGTATGTTTTATTACAGGCGTATATTTTTATCCACGCGACGCAATAACTCTTTTCCGCTCGATCGTTTCACCGCGCGTCGTATTGTCGCGTAAAATCCCCCCCAGACCCACCCCCTAGTCGCTTCAAGTTTTCTCGTTACGCGCCTCGCGGTTATTTCTGCATCACTTTTTCGTCGGCGATCCATCAGCGTCGAGGAATCTTGTCGAAGGCGTGGAAAACATAGTGAAACGTGGAATCGATCTTTCGAGTGTTCTAGAGGGCGGAAAGAAGTTCTAGGGATGGGGGATTACGAGTCGTGTTGGATCGGAGATTTTGGACTCTCTGCAGGGACAATATGAACAGTACGCACACAAGAAAATTGCATTTGAACTCACGGAGGGTTCTATCCGTCCAGGGGTCATCTCGCGCATACGGAATGCATATATGTGCTTTTTAGATATCTAAGGAACTAACGAAACTAGTAGAGACTCAAGGTATAATCTTCTCGTGCACGTACTACACATATTGCCCCCACGAAGACTAAAACATTTCAATTAACAAGACTCGTAATTTTTTATATAGGACCAGTCATAACTTCAGGTGCAATCTTCTCCCTTACGTACTGAGTTACTCGTGCTTCTATACTCTCCTTAACTTTGGACTGATTTTCTTGATCTCTAAAATATCAAAAGGAAAAAGAAAAATTTTCATAATTTTTGTCGATTAAAGAGTTTGATCCAAGACAACTTTGAACTTCTTTCTAACATTTAACGGTCAAGGTAAAACTAGTCGTATAGATCACTATCTCTTCTTACGACGATGAACGTACGGATGTAAAAGGTTACGGTATCGCGAATACTTTGTCATGAATCATTTGTAATCCTCTTTCAACCATCCACAAACTTTCACCGTTTCGTGGTATTATAGGGAACTGGAAAGAAGATCCCTGGAAGAAATTGCGAGTCGTGATGGGCCACAAATTTTTAGTCGTTCTTCGTGAGTCTAATATGTATAGTACGTGCACGAAAAGATTGCATTCGAAGTTTTAGCGTATCCCATTCGTTCAAGGTCAATTTTTAAGGCGCAAAAGGAATGTGTATTAGTCTCGTACACTACTGCACGAATAGAAGTCTCCATAACTCCAGATGCAATCTTTTCACGCGCGTACTGTACTACTCACTCGTACTAACGAGTTCTCCTTAATCAAGCAATGATTTTTCTTTATCCAGGCCACACCAAACAGCAAAAAAAGAATTCCAAATACAAAACAAAACCCTAAATAACTTCTATTATACTTACAATTAAGAAGCAGATCTCTAACAAAAATTGCAAATCGTTCTAGGTTAAACATTCTACTTACAAAGCAGAGCTCAACAAAAATTGTGGATCGTACTAGGTCAGACATTCTACTCGACCATCTTGAGACCCATCGCAACAAAATGGCGCACATGCACCATATTCTCCTTAATTCAAATCTCTTCTCCGATATATTCTCTGTCTCCTCGTACCCCGTAGAAATGTACTTAATAGATACACCTGACAAAGTATCGTCCAAGGAAACGCATCGAGAACCATCACAGAGTACCCTTTCGTTTTTACGACGTTTCTTTCCAGATGCCGCGTTTAAATAACCAGAGATAACGACGAGCATCCTACAGACGAGCTCTACTCGACAGTACGGGCAACCTAATTACGTTCCCAACGTGCCATCGATCACTGTGTGGGCTAGCATTCCACGAATACTTCTCGATCGAATCGACGCGATCGCGGTTAATATCGAGATTGAGATTTCGACGGATCGACAAGTGGGTCGAGTGTGTCCCCGACGCGTCTCTAACGCTAGAGAGAGAGAGAGAGAGAGAGAGAGAGAGAGAGAGAGAGAGAGAGAGAGAGAGAGAGATCCAGCCCTGTGCTTCTTCGTGGGACGCGTTTACATCCCAGTGGAAAATGAGAAAAATCTGCATCGACTATTCCACCGATCCCCGGGCCGGATTTCGTGTTGGCTCGGTTTTCGTTTTCTCGTCATCCATGTTCGTTCGACGTACGTAAACCGGCTGACGTTCAATTTACATGGCGACGCGTGCTCCAGTATGGAAATTGCGCAGCCTTGTTAGGGGAAATTCCGTCGAACCTTCGTAACGCGTACGTTTCGGGCGCGAGTTAATATTTTAAACGAATTAAATTTCATTGCAATCTACGAAACGTCCCTCGAGATAAAGTCACAATGGATGTGGGATGATTCCTCGTGGAAAAAATGTATCGAAAATGGAGAACAAAATTTTTCTCGTTTTTCGAAAATATAATTCGTTCCGGTCGCGTGAATTCAGACTAACATTTTTCAACTGCAGCTGTACGAGGTGTTTCGACAATTCATGTGTACACTTTAGGGTGGGTGAATCTGCATACACCGAAGAAAATATTCAAAGTGTCGGAAACCATCAATATACTGTGCGGGGCTGAGAAGATGACTTTTGGAAGGAATTGAGTATCGTATTAAATCGTTTCAGTTAACCTTCGAACACCTGTTGGGTTTATTCATACAGTATTATATTATTTATTTTAGGCATGCATATATATGTAGTGTGCGGAGCTGAGAAGATGACATCTGGAAAAAAGAAACATCTTGTATTGAATCAGATGTTTCCAGCTGCTATCTAAACACGATCTGAAAAAAATGATGTCAAATAAATTTGAAACATAACTCGAAAACTAAGGTATATAGGTCATGTGTTCGTATGATATTTTTTACTTATCTTAGTGTGTAGATTCCCTCAAGTATAAACATGTCTTTTCGAAACACCATGTATAATCCAGAATATGTTAATTGACGAGTTCTTGAGAAGACAAAACACGCACGGGGCCCGATTAATAATAATTTCGATCGCGTTGTTCGAATTCGATTTGCACTAAGTGAACACAGTTCCAATTTTCGAGCAAGATTACAATTATCCTCTCTCTGCGTCCGACAGTGTCGGTGATGAACGAAATCGCGACGATGCTAGACGCGCCTCATTGAAACTGGGTATTCGATAGCTTATTTGTACTATCGAGCATGGTTTGAGCGAACTGTGGTCTCAGCGTGATTGAACAGTCAGTGTATAATCGCGAGCTGCGATGCATCCGATCGTTTCGTAAATCTCTATTGATATTTCTGTTTATGTAAATTGTATCCGATGTACGTATAGATACACAAAATGCATATACGCTATATATTAATATTGTATGGTCTTTTTTATTGTTACTTCTTTATCCTTGTGTGTTTTACCACTTACGATGACAGATGATATTTTACTTTATTCGCAAAAGAAAAATTGTAACAGCTTCGGGATATATGGCGCTATAAATTTTGCCAACTCTCTCACCAGAGTATATCTATGTCTACATTCTTTACTAAAAAATATGAACCTTGTTTTTTTTTTTTTTTTAGAAATAAAGTAAAATATTTTTGCTCTCGTAAGTGTCAAAATACAATAATAACTGGATCACGATTGTGTTGAGAAAATGTAGAAAGTTTGTACAAAAATGTAAGTGCCTGAAATCCACCGAAAGTAGCGTTCACATTTATTTCAACACCCGGAGGATTGAATCCACAGCAGTAATGAATGTCTTATACGTTGAATTAACTGGACTACATTTCTGTGAACTTACAAGCCGAAAGTTTGCACAGTTAAATACGCGAAGACTTGCGAAACGATCTAATATAACATAGCATCGAACTTTCCTACGTTTCAGACATCGAAGAGGCCACCGACGTCGACTGTCGGTACACCAGAGAAGTACTACTAATTGACGCTCTGTGTGCAACGACACTGTCTCCATTACTGGTTAATGCGAACTCCTTTGAGATCAGTTTCACCGGTTGTACGCGCAAGAGGATCTCCTTTCGCCGCCAAAATGATGCTGATCTACTTTCTGAACGCGTAGAGCTCTCAAACTTTGTCTAATTTCGCGAGACATTGAGTATGAATTCACGATTGCCGAGGATTTAACGCTCGTAACTTCATCGATCCGAAAATCACGAAGTGTAATAACATCTGCTCCTTAGTATCCATTACCAGGTGGTTTGACTCGGAAAAACAGAATCTATCATTGTTTTCGAATCATCAAGAACAGGATACAGAGGACTCTAGACCACAGCCCTTAGTAGCTACAAGAATATTTACTCTGTAGCACTCATAGATCTAGAGGCCTCTGTCTATCATCTTGTTCGTTAAGAGATCATGAGCAAAAATTGAAATATAACTATCTCCCAATAGTCACCTCTATTAGGGAGTTGGACTCGGGATAACTAAACCTCTCATCATATTCGAGTTATAGAGTATGGATGATCCTAGAGTGCAGCCTCCTGCATTTACTAGGATATTTGCCCTTGGGTCATCCTTGTTGCTGGAGTTGAAACAACTCTTGGAAATCTAGAGGCTTTTAGCTATTGCCTCATTGATCAGAAAATCATAAACTAAACCTATATATCACATAGTATCTTCCACTACCAAGGAGTTTGACTCAATGTAACTAGACTACCTCTCATCGTACGAGACCCTATACTCTCCAACAGTTGCAGAGACGCTTTCATTTTTACTACTAGAGTTTGACACACATTTATCAGGGACACGACTCGCATAATTTCGCAAGACAGCACAAATTGAGCATCGAGTGTAAAGACAGGAGCTGAAGGGAGAGATTTCGTTTATTAACAGTACTTGGATTTACGATGGCGTTGTTGTCGATGTCTTCGACGAGCCAGAAGGCGAAACGTATTATCGAGCAATTCCGGAAAAATCGTGGCACGTAGACAGTCGCTGCGACCCGCTCGTTCGACCACGCTGATAGCGTGATATATTACGGCCACGCTGCGTCACGTGGTTTCGAAAAATACGGCCGAGGTCACGAGCGAAATACATCTACCGGGGTTTTAGAGAAATCTGTTCGGACGATTGTCCCCTCAATCCCGAAAAAGAATGTCTATCGAAACTTTGGATCGTTTGGGATCCAACAGTGCACAGCGATTTTCATATATACTGTTCGCGAGTGAAAAAATTGCATCTGGAGTTGTGACAGGTCCTATTCTTTCAAAGGTCATCTCAAGAATGTACACATTTATTTTCTTCGAACCCGATATCCCCTTGAATGCATAGAACCCATTATACCTCCAAATGCAATCTTCTCGAACGCATACTGAACATAGTGTGCTCCTGGAAAAAAAATTGAATGGTATCACTTTTGAGAGTTTTCGATTTTAAAATCTGATGGCTCAGTATTAACTTTAGCAAAAATTCCCTAATTACACTTGTTGAACGTATGTATACACACGTATAAATTTAATGTTATTTTAAGTACATTCTCTGTACTTAAAATTGATAGGGTTAATTCAGGAATTGGACGAGACTATCTATAAAAATGGACTTTAATTTATTGTTTTCATGCTTGTCGACACTAGACAACTACCAAACCTTGCAGAAAAAAATGAATAATGAATGATATGTACCTTGATCACGGTGTAAGCTCGACTTTCTTCGTGGACCGATCTCTTCTGCCGCGTTTCCATTATCGAGTACGTCTTCATCCATCGTAGTCCTTCGGTCTGCAAGCCGAGACAGTAAATTTGTAGCATGCCTTCCACAATGTTCGTGTAGCCACAAAATTTCCTATTCTACTCGGTTTCCATTTCCATCGTGTTCCAAACGATAACGCAATGCACCCGGAACATGGCACGAGAAATCCTGATACTCGATATCGAATTTAGAGTTCGTAAATAAACGAAAAGATTCGATTTCGAAATTCTTTCGCAATCTTCTCTGCTTTGTTTAAAGGAGACACCACTATTTCCATTTCGTGAAATATAACATTTCGATAAAATCGTTTTTTCTAAATTCGAAGTACTCTCTACGGAAAATACCAATCCGATTGACTCGAAATTGGAACGGTAGATACACAATAACATTTTCTATTATTACACATAAGGATTTTTCTTTTTCTCTTTAATAGTATTGAAGAAACTTTAAAAAGTATCGATCCTCTAAATTTAATTTTTCTTTTCAATCGTGGCATTTTAAAAAGATCAATATTGGAAAAAGAAACTGCTCACACAACGATAGCAATGTTCATGTATTTTCCAAAAATTCCAATTTCATCAGATTCTTGCATCCAGAGCCATAGAAACTCGCCGTAACGTACGCCTAGGAAATTCGTATAGCGTGTCACAAGAACGTTTATATCTCCTACATACGTTAACATATTTTAATGAAAATTTGCAGAAGTATAGTTCAAAATACGTACTTTCGATGAGCGTAAGAATATTTATACCAGATGTTTCGTGTTGTCGGAAAAAAATGTTCAAAAATCAACTTTCTTTCGATTTCGGAAAGTGGTATTCTTTGGGAAAATAAATTTTCTTTGCGTTCGATTTCGTGGTAAGCGTTCAACCGTAAGTTTCTGCATGCACCAGGAGAAAACGCGTTAAAAGGGGTAAGTCGCGTAACGATTCGGCAAACAAGGGTGGAGGGTGCCAAGTATCGAGCCACACGCGTTACACACAGGCGTCTCTTTTATCGCCGCGTACATTTGCACGCATCCGCGCGTTTTACCATGCACTGTATGAAACCCGCTTACGCGAGGCTCTTAAAATGGAACGGATTTCGCATTGCAGGGTCACGCGTCGTCGTCGATTGCTCGAGCAAAAAATTAACCGAGCTAATTTCCTTCCTTTATCGTGGTCTCCGTTTAACAACACAGATTACTCTATATATTTTTTTAATTTTCTTTTTAAAGGGATGAAAATGAAAAAATTAAGCCCAACGAAGTCCTTTCGAGCTGTTTACTTTCCTCCGATTTTGCCCTGTGATTATACTATTCCTGAAAGAAAGACTCGTTACTTGCAGTCACTAGAATTCTTTGAGGAAATTTTATTCGCAAAATAAGCGAACTTTGCGGAACGTGCACACGCAAAAACCGATTACCACATCGTGAACCTTTTGATATTTATTCTGCTTCTTTGAAAAGTTTACGTTTCCTCAAGTAGTACTTGGATGCTCGGTTTCATATTTTAACGTAGAGTTCCTTTGAAGTGGTATTCGAAAGTCTTGAACAAACACGCCTGGAATTTTGTAACTGTCAGTTAAAAATTATTGAAAAGTTTCTCATTTTTTTTTAATCGTGTTCTTTCTGTTTATTAATGATTTAACAATGTTAATCGTTTAACATTTTTACAAAAAAGTATTAAATGACACTGTAAATAATCTCCAAACTTGAACTAGTATTAATTCATATATATCTTGACTCTCGATGAGACTTATTTCCTCCAGTAGGGATTTTATGGTCACTTTATTCCATTAATATAATTATTGTCAAAAATGTTAATTTCTACTACGAGGAAATCACGTTTGTTTCTTTTCTACACCTCCAAACGTAATTTACTCTCTACAAAAATTACTTCTCTATCCTAACATACGATTTTTACTAAAACGTTTGTAGCCCGTACAAATAACTAAATGAATACTAAATAAACCCAAAACACCTACTAGAGTCAGATTTATATATTTTTTTTCTCCACAGAGGGCTTCTGAATACTAGTTTGTATCTACATATTTCTTCGGGCATTCTTTCAACAGCTGATTTCAGCTTAAAGAGTGAGTTGATTCACCGAGTTTAGTTTAGGTAGCCGGCCATTTTGCACCAGTTCCCTGTGGTTGCTCAAGGAGCGTCAACGATGCGCTCCTACCGAGTAATCGCGGTATCAATTAGCAGGGAATCGATTTTGTTAACGATTCGTAACACAAGCGCGATACAGACCGTATTAAACCGACCCTCGATGCGAGCATCTCCATTAATCATAGAGATCAAGCCACAGATCAGTGACAGTGCAGGAAATAGTTGCTGACAGGGTTATTTTAACTACCAGCGAAATGTAATGTGTACGGCTCGCAAGAAGTCACCTACAAGAACACAGAGACAAGAAGATCTATATATACCTGTGTGTATCTGGATATGCCACTTTCTTTGTTTTTTATGCTTTTGGCTAATCTTTACAATTGTATGGCTTATATTTACAATTATATGACCTATCTTTAAAAGTGTATGACCTATCTTGACAATTGTACGACCTGTCTTTACAATTGTATTGAATAAAATGTACTTGTAACCTTTCGAGTGACTTCTTGTGAACCGTACACAGTACGCGAGCTGCACAAGGTGTGAAATATTTTTTACTACTTGGAACGCGACGAAAATTTTTTTCCAATTAATTGGTCGAAGTAATCGATCGTTAGAGCGGGGACAACTCCAATTACCGTTGCGTTATCTCGTTAAGATCTTCCGGAAGAGGACGCAAGGGTGATCGCGTTTCGTGCTCCTCCCACTCTGATAGTAATTCTACGCAATTCAATCGCTTCCGTGCATTATCATAATCGATCCTTCGTTAGCATAATGAAACGATACCACCCGCGTTACGAAATGGAACGCTCGAGCGACATGCTACGCGTAATCTCTGCGACGAGACGACTATAGCGAGCTCACAGTAACGTTAAGGCAATTCAAATTCCATCCTCTGGAAACTCAACTGGGTTCAAACTGACCCGTAACTTGAGCTCGTACAAATCTTATCACTCTAGACACGATTATATTGACTATAGTTGTCAGAATTATACGAGCGGAAAGAATTATTAAATTGCAAAAGTTACACTGTGACTGGTACTTTGAATTTTAAAAAAATATTGAAAATTGTTGAAATGGCAATGGTTTGAAATAAAATTTCACTTTTCGCGTACCTATAATTTTGATTTCTTTTTTTTTTTATTCGATACAACAAAATATGAAAAATCATGACCAATATTTCCGAATAATAAAGAACATTTGTTGAATACGATTTTTCTGTTTTTGTGTGTTTTCGTTATTGGTAGATTTGAAAATATGCTCTTAAAATTGTTTGTACAAATTTCACGAAATAACGAATGATAGCCATTTCATGGAAATGGTCAAATATTTCATTGTTAAAAAAAATGATATCCTGCTAGTGTAGCAAATAAACGAAGGAACACACAAGATTCGGGAAATAAGGAAAACAAATTGTAATTAACTGCATGCAGTCGCGAGTTGAAAACTTCAAAAACGTTTTTCTCGAAATTGTGTTTCTTTGCAGCGTTGCTGGAATATCTCAAATACTACCATTCCGATCGATTTAAAATTTGGCACGTACGTTCGGCAAATGTTCCTGTATTACTTTAACCTCGGAAATGTTGGTTCTCCGTTATTACGTTTTATTAGATTGAAAGGAGACGACTGAAACTTCTGCATGAAAAGTGAAACTTAACTTTAAAGCATTGCCATTTCAATAATTCTGCCAGAGATAAGAAATTGCCATTTCTTCTACATTTTCTTTATATTCGGGTTTCCACTAATGGAGCAACCCTTATAATTTAATGATACATTCTCCTTTCCTATTTCTGACAAGTACGATTATTACAGCTCTTAGGTGATAGATTCTACAGCTTTGTTTCTCTGCTGCAGAACCAAATGCACTCTAAAAAAATTCACATAACAACTTCAATCATATACAAACGAGCCTGCAAAATTTTCTATTTAAATCTCTACCAATTCTCTTAAAAAAAATTCGTGAAAATTTCAAAAAATCTCTAGCGTCCTCAAGGTCAGAATGTCCCCCCTCAAAATAATTTAGAGCACCCCTCCCCTGATAAAATCTCGTGATCGTTCTCATATTTCATATCGAGTTAAATATAATTATACAATACTCAGAGCTTCCTCACATTTTACCTACAAATATTCCTGTAAAATATTTATAATCGTTCGTGCCCCCTTCGACGACTGTATTCTCGGAGAAAATAAAAATATTGAGGAGAAAGTGTGAGGAGAGGGGGAAAACAGATTAAGAAAAATTGCAAGGTCAAGTCCTCGGAGAGAGGAAGATGGAAAATTAGGGAGATAGTTGGTCGGTGTCAGCCAAGGATTTTGGCAGCGGACCAAGCGACCCCCTCGACTATTTCGACTTTCGCCTGGATTCACGCTGCCTAGAATTCTCGGCTCCAGTCTGTCCTATCCTTCTGACGTATCCTTGCCCCCCTCTTGTATCCAGGATCCAGCTAACGGAGCCGTGAACGCCTTTCTCCGCGTCCCGACTACTGGCCGAGTTCCCGAGCCCCCCTTGTTCCACGATTTATGGCATTTTCCCCCTCTAAGCTTATCGTTCCTCGTATCGCTTCCTCTGCACCCGTGTTGCGCGAGTTTCTAGGAAATATTACGAGCATGGCGAACGTTCACGGTAAACACGTCGAGTTTCAATTTCTGGAGAACTTTATTCTCACGGGGTCCAATTAAATTTAGGGGGGCAGGTCCGAAGAACTTTCTTAGGAAGAAAATCGGGGGGCTTTTGGAATATTTTCTGTCTCTGGGAAGGAACGACAGGAGCAGAGGGGAAATTACTCGATATCTAGCTTGTACAGTGTAGTTTTAAAAAACGTAACGAAATATGAATATTTTACTTAATGGTATGAATGATTTTAGGGGCATCGTGGATCTAGTAGATAGAGATCTTAATTGCGGGTTAGTGTATTGTGCCACTATTAAGAAAAAATTGAGAAAATATCATTACTTTGCCCAGAAATACAAAAATTATCTTTTTTTCAGTTCGAAAATATTCAATACTTTCAAATGTAAAATACATTTAAATTTCAAACCGATGGGTTGCGTAACCTTTACGAACGTGTCTGAAACATATCGTGTCAAGGAAAACTGCTTTAAAAACTCAACGTACAGTGTTCGAGCTTATAGCGAATTCGCTTTGAAGCTTTGTAACATCACCAATGTTTCGAATTCTATCGTAACCTCTTCGCACTACTCTCTTTAAGACTGTCCCCTCGAGTCTCGATTACATCGGGGTCCATCGATCGAGAATCGCTAATATCCTATCTTGGAGCTTATAGAAAATTCGTTTCAAAGCCTCATAAAGTCACCGGTTTTAATAATTCCCTTCCAATCTTTTCACGACAATTCCTTAAAGATTTCGAAAAAGTTGAGAAAAAAATAATTTTTCATCCTAACGAAATTACCCCCTCGTGTCCCAATTAAATCGTGGTTAATCGGTCCAGAAATCCCATTGTTCATTCTCGACAAGTTCCTCGCGTAATTGAAACTCACGGATTGTCGATATCGAATTCGCAAAGCTCTCAACGAAATCAAACACATTGTGCGTGCCTCGTGCGCCATATTGAAACAAATACTCCGCCTACAATTATCGCGTATACGAACACAAAATACGACAAGATCGAGGTCGTGGTGGAAAATAATGGATACTGTACGATAAAAGCTTGAGAATATTTACGCTTTCGATGCCCTTTGCAATTTTTTATCGTCGAAAAGGCACGCAAGTACTCTTAACGAGGGATCTCGCGTTCGTTTCCCCGTGTAAACAGATTCGGTGCCGAAGGGTGTACACTTTTTGTCCCGAGCGCAGACTCTTCCGTTTCAAAACTGTTTGCAAACGCGCGAAACGGCGTGTTTAAATATTTGACACGAATTCTGGTCCCTCGTGGACGAATAAAATTTATTGTGCATGGTTCACGGCTTCGATTTTACTTTAAACGCTCCCATCCTCGAGCGGGTAACGCGAACACGGTTTTGCACGATCTCCGTACACGAAAAACACCGGAAGTCGCGGACCAACGAGGCGTGAAATAAGTTGGCACGCTCCCTCTGTGATTATTAGCACGAAACGAGTCGCGCCAATCGGATATTCGAGAGCTTGGCTACCGGAATTTTCAGCCATCTGCACCCCTAACGAAACCCTTCGTTGCCAAACTAACGTTCGATTCGATATATTTGGTTAAGGAATCGAGTTCTCGCGTAGGCACAATTTCGGAGCCACGAGCTCGAAATAAAATAACACGCAAGGACATGTGTTCCGTGGAAACTTTCACGAGGTTAGTTTTCAGAAAAATTTCCAAGGGGTTGAAGATATGAACTTTGATAGATTTAAAAAAAAATTAATCACATAGAATGCACCTAAAGGTGATTATTCGTTTCAAAAATCGTGCTAGATTATTGTACTCTAAGTAACTGGGTCTTACATTCTCCGAGCAAACTCTGGCTATACTCGACGAAGACTAATAGGCTCGAACCGATTGAATGACAAATGATCCCGAGATGTCTCCTCCCAATTCAACATCGATTTTCCTTCGTGAAATCGAATAACCTTTACGACTGTCCCGATGAAAAATCGAAAGAAAATCCTTGACACCGGACGAGGCTACCTTTTCATCCCTAACTCTGTATTTAATTCTGGCACTACGAAATTATATTTTAACAAATTAATTTCGCGATTGATAAAAATAAAACACTCTTATTTTTACATACTTAAATGGAACAAATGATAGGATATAAAATAACCCTCCTTTCTAGGTGGGTTTTCTCCTCAAAATATTTAAACTTAACTTTTTCAGTAGATTGACTAAACCCTAAAATAAATGCACAAAATTAAAGGGTACAAAGTATCCCCCCTTACTAATTGGGGTTCAATCCTCCCCCCTAATATTCTTAAACTCAACACATTCAACGATAATCACATTTTTCACAATATTAACCGAACTGTAAATAAAACAATTATACAAAATAAAACACAAACACAAAATACTCCTGTTAATGCAACGGTTAATCCTCCACGCAGCCCCTCTTTAACCTGTCTACTAACATACGAGTCAAAGTGTCGTCACGACGTGAACTCTTTTGTCGAGCTCGAGTATTAAAATCCTCTCTCACCTTTATAACAATCGCGAGGAACCAGCCGGACAAAGGGGTCCAGGATGGGAAACGTACATCCAAGACACCTCTGTGCCCCCATGGAGCAGCGATGCTACGACCAATTGTCCGAGCACACCCTTTCCACCCTTAACTGTTATCCTCTTGACTTTTATTAAAAATTTCCGTCGGCCAGAAATTATCCCCAGGGTACTAGAAAGCACCCCCTACACCCTCCTTAATTCTTTATTCCGTAATTAATTCCCTCAACACGACAGCTTGTCTACCGTGGAACGGATTGTTCCATCCGAGGAGAATACTGCACCAACGAGAATATTTCGTATAAATTTTCTCGCTTCAGAAATACGAAGAACTTACCCTAACACCAGCAACTGTTCTTCGTGAAGCCTCGTGTACGTTCTTATGGTTTTTCGAGCGTGTTTTCGACTCGCGGTCAATTTGCTCTCAACGATACAGAGTTCCATGAGTGGACCGGCTCGAGAACCCTGGCTCGTCGATCGAAGATCAAGGCCTTGTTTGGAATGCTCAGCAGGAAAACTACTCGAAAAACCCTCGACTTGGCGAAGGAGCATTCAAAGACACCCTCGAAGCGTCTCGAGTCGACGATTCACCGAGAAACGAAGATCTTTCTTCGGGAATTTGTACCCCTGGCACGCACGTAAATCCATTTAGGAGAAAATCTGGTTGCCGACGTTGCACGGACTCCGACCCCAGACGCGTTTAATTATCTACTTTACTTTCGACGATACGGGACGATTTTGTCGCGATGGACTTCGGGACGCGAGATTAAAATAAACGAGACGAACACCGCCACGAGAAATCTCTTCAATTTATAGTCCGTAGAGATACGAAGGTCTCGAAATGATGGATCGAGAGGTAATTTAAAAAAATAACACCACTTTGGAGCGGATGACTTTAGAATTAATTTACCAATAGAAATTATTTTCGAGAAACGACCGGGTAATATTTTATCGTATTAAAACACGTGATATTTTATCAATAAATTTCGGTTTGCGAATAAATAACGGTGAATTATATAACGCGACCCGAAAAGACACTTTTCTCACCTACCGTAAAGTATCTTCATGTATTATAATTTATCGTAATTCGTGCGCGAATACAAATTTTTTATTAAAATTTTGTAGATTTATACTACGATGTGTATGCACTCCATTGGTGGAAAAATATACCATAAAATTTGATCCCGGTCTTCGAGAAAAATTTCTAAAGGAATCTTACCTTCCTTCCCTGTTGAAGTGTCGCTAACCCCTGGAAATATACGTTTTGTTCAAGACTACATTTGTCTCGTTTATTTTAGACATGGGAGTGGGTTCAGACTTTCCAAAAGTTCGCCAATATTTCTTCTTGCCGATGCACATAGTTTTTCCTCTCCCGTATCTCCCTCTCGGGCCATTTTCACTGTTCGGAGAACCATTCGACTCGTACTCCGGGCATGAAACATCTCTCCCAAGCGTCGTCGTTCGAAAATAAAAGAGATTAGGTGTCCCCTTTCCGATTAGACGCCCCATAAATTTCACGCAGACGTTGAACGTCGTATCCAGCTACGGTAATCAAATCTCGAGGCGCCGAACTATTTCAAGCAACGACGCGTCTACGTCGCGAATCGAGTTCGTCGATCTATCGCGACAGTATCACAGGGACCCTAACGAGCAACTCGATCTCACGCGCGCTCACGCCAATCAGCTCGGCACTCTTTAATCTCAAAAAGCATCGTCCTCGTTCCGGTCCAATAAACTTCTCCCTCGTCGTTGGTGCAATTTCATCTCCTCGGCCTTGTAATTAGCATCTGAAATTTACTGGTTAATCCGATTCCAGTCGGATCGTCCCCGACGAAAATTTCGTCGCCAAATTGCACACAACCCTCCCCCTTTTCGATTCTGAAATCTTGCACGTTTTTTCCTTTTCCAAGGATAACCCTGTCTGTAATTGACAGCAGCGAAGGTGCTTCGAAAAAATCTTTTCTTTCAGAAAAGTCGAAGCTTTCAAGGAAACTGAAGCTTTTGAAAATTGAAGCTTTCGGGAGTGGTCTATGTTTTTGAGAAAATTTAAACTCTTAAAAATATGTAAGCTTTCGACTGAGATCTAAGTTTTCGAAAAAATTAAAGCTTTTGTAAAAATGGAAGCCTTCGAGAGAGATCTGAATTTTCTGGAAAATCGAAACTTACAAAAAGAACAGAACTTTCAAGGGAGACTTAAACTATCGAGAAAAGCCGAAGCTTTCTAAAAAATTGAAGCTTCTGAAAAAATTGAAGCTTTCGGAGATCTACACGCGTGAAACGAAAACCAAGAATGTTTCTGTCCGTCGCTCAACTAGAGGATTCGAACCAGACTATAAATTATGTATCCCGCAGCCAGCCCGAATGTTCACCGACGGAAGCTGGAAGTGGACCGCGAGTTTACCGAACACGATCATCGCGAGACGTGATGGCGGTTGGAAATGGTTAAAAGAACGAGGAGAATAATTAATACTCGGCACGTTCCTCTCCTTGAAATGGTGCCCGATACTTTCGTGGCTACTGGGAATCGAACTTCCATCGCTCTCGGCTGGAAAGTTGCGAACTTTCGCGTCCGTTCGATGCGTCCAGGTTCTTTCTTCCTCGTATCGACACTTTGTTAAATTTTGAAAAGCAAGATTAATCACGGGGATGGGGGGGAACGTGACACAGCTGTTTGATATTCAGAATCTTCCTGAAGCGGGTGCTCCAAAATACGTGTGGATCTAGTACAGTTAGGTAAATCGACTCAAATTTGAATGCTTTTTTAAAATTGTGACTGTTGAACTGGAAGTCGAAATAGAATAAACTTTTCGAGCCTTAACGGTGTTATAGCCATTATAGTAGCGCAGACTACTTGTCTGACCATAGACGGGGACTACATATTAGTTGTCTGACCGTAGAAAGGGGTTATACTACTTGTCTGACCATAGACGGGGTAACACTACTTGTCCGACTATGGACAAGGGTGATGCTGCTTGTCTGACCATAGACAGAACAATACTACTTGTCTGGTCACAGGCCGGAGCCATACTACTTGTCTGATCATAGACAGGGGTAATACTACTTATCTGGCCATGGACGGGGATTATACTACTTGTCTGACCATACTACCTTAATTTCGATATATCGAATTTTTTATGGGCCAAACGTCACCTCGAAGGCGAGCAACTGTAAGAATTTGACAACCCCCACATCAAGCGGCAATTTCTTTACTTATGTATCGACTACAATCAAATAGGCTACAATGAGAAGACAGTCGAAGGATTAAACTTTAATTTCATTATTATGGCAATAGTCTTATTAACAAAATGGTTGCTGTCTGAATTGTACGTTGCTACAGTTCTCGAATAGTATGACCTGCCTATGGTCAGACACATAGTATGATCACCGTATATAGTCGGACAAGTAGTAGGACACCCGTATATGGCTAGACAAGTGGTATTACATTCGTCTATGGTCAGGCAAGTGGAAATGCGAGTGTATAGTCAGACAATTATGGATGTATGGTCAAACAAGTAGGCATGCGTGTGTATGATCAGACAAGTTGAAATGCGGTTTTATGGTCAGAAATTTGACCCTAATCGACAATCCAGCAAAGACTCGCTAACGTTTCCGATCGACAAGAGGAAAAACTACCCGTACCCTCTCCATGGAGCCATCTCCCCCCTTGGTGCACCATATGCACCGGTTTAAGCCCGCGAATCCGCCAATAATCCCCGGTATTAAGCGTACTCCCCGTATGAATAACGAAGACGTTTTTGCTCGCTCGTCGTGCCGCGCCAAGCTGTTGCAGGCGTGGTATCTACGCGCGAGGGTAAAAATGAAAAAAGTAAAAAAAGTCGGGGCACGCTCTCGAGCGTAACAGCTGGCTGAATCTTCCTCTGTACACACATATACACACACATACACACTAACGAGCGCGTACAGGATTTACGCGCGACGTCCAAACTCGGCCGTGGGTTTGCTCGAGGAATTAGCCGGGGTCTCCGCAGCTCGAACGCGCTATCAATTAACCGGGTACCCCACAATCTCGGAGAAGCATTCATCCCCTAAGTCTCGATAGCATCGAAACGAACAACCATAATCCCCCTCGTTAATTCTTCGAGAAATCGACAAACAAGATTCTGGCTCGACCGCGATTCTCGAAGATTTACTATGCACTTCTCCTCGCGATATAAACGATGCCATGAGAATTAATAATAATAGTTACAGGGGGTACTAAGGAGTTGAGGGGGTTGGATTATAAACCTCTCTGGGGTGACTAAAGCCTGATAATAGTCGTGAGCGTTGTAACTGAATTTACTGTTCCTTGAAGGGACAAGGGAGTAGGGGGGAGGCAAAGAGGGGCTCGAGAAAACGGGTTTCGCAACACACTTACCAGGTTCTCGGCGAAGAACGCGTTCTCCTGATGTTTCGTAGGCAGATCCAGGAAGACCGACGACCTGGTGCGATCGTAAAGATCCACGTCCACGTAGAAGTCGAAGAGAGGGGCGCCGTTCACTCTCAACAACCTCGAGACCAATGGCGTAATGTCGGCTGGCGCGATGCTCCTCGGTGGTAGATAGCCCCCGAGTTCACGTAAAAGCTCGTAAACTGAAACAAGCGATCGTAAACAAGTTTTTAACGAGATTCTCTGGTTCGAAACGTGTCCGGGGGTGACTCGAGACCCTTCTGCCCCCTCTTGGAATTGCCCCCCTCCTTTTTAAACAAAGAAAGAAGGGAACAGAGGAAAAAACAGCTTGGAGAACCGCTCGAACAAGGAATCGAGAGGGGAGCAGAGGGGGCACCGAGGTGAAGGGGGTGCGAATTTTCGTTCGTAAAAATTGATGCTTTGACGTGCGTGAACAATGAAAGAGCTCACCAACGTTCATCCCCGGAGAACAAAGTTCGTATCACCGATACGGTGTTTTACTTTCTTATCAAGGATGCCCCCCTGCCCCCCAATTCTTTTTTGGCTCTCGTTCTTTCGCGATGCAACGATATACTGTAAATAAAACCTCTCGAGTACCTGTCGAGTGCTTCTATGTTTGTGCGTATCTTCCTCCATGTTTCCGCATGCTCGATCCATTGTAAAGATCAGTGAGACTTTTATCGAGGTTTACAATTTTCGATTTGGCGCGTCCTTCAACCGGGGAATTCCCTTCTGATTGATGATTTTCGAGTATCAGACGCGACGTGACCATGCTTCGAACTGCTATTTGACAATCGTCGAGTATCTCCCCTCCCTTTCATCCTCTGATGTTATAAATTCCATCGCCGTGGAGATTATCGAACGGACGCGACTTTGAGCAATTATGTGTATCGAGTACACACCGTAAGCTTCGCAGGGTCTTTCGGCAAACAGCTCTAATTGCAATTTAACTGCATTTTCACGTAAGTAATCGTCGTCCGTGTATTTTGTCCGAGTTGAGAAATGGATCGAGGAGAAGTCTAGGAAGTTCCAAAGTACGGAAACACTTCGTTCTCGTGAGGGAAGGAGAACGAAGCAAATCGTGAAGCACGGGAAAGTGCTCCATTTCTTGGGGAACTTTTTTTCAAAAATAGATGTTGACAGAAAGATTCGTTTTGGTTCGAAAAATTAATAAATAATTTATCTGAATTAATAAAATCCGATCATTGACTTTACGTAACCCTAACCTCAAAAACAGATGCGTATTCGCGTAGTTGAAAGCTGGACAAATGACTCTTAAATCGAGAGTACCCCACACAGTACATACATACATATTCCCCCCTAATAAAATCCTAAGATTATTCGTACTCGATACAAATGTTATACACCGAATAAATAAAAGAGAAAATAATTCGTTATTTATTTTAATTTTCAAAAAACCACAAGAATCGATATTCACCAGGAATACAGCGGTTCGGGACGCGCAATGAAAAAATTAAGACGCCCAGAACGAGGTATAGGTCGCGACGAGAACAATAACAAGGATGTAACAAATAAATCATCCGCGAAGCAATTTTGTCCACCCTGAATAAAAAGTGGAATTCAATTTAAACTTCCTCGGCGAGTTTCCGTGAAACAATCAGTTCCTGGATCACCGGGAGAGCGGTCGCACAAAACTTACGATCCGTGGCGCGAATTCCGCGCGTTTCGTGCGCCCCCTCGCGACTGGCAATAAAATTTCTCCATTCTGACGGTCTATTGTTCGTCGAGTTAGGCGGTTAGATAGTCCGTCGTCGTTCGTTTCCCCGCCTTTCTAGCTCGATTCGCCGTTAACGTGCACCACGCTCGAATAAATCCACGCTGAACGATGTATCGTGCCCCACAACCCACCCCCCGGGTAAATAAACCAACCATCGGTGGTAATAAAAAGCGAAAGGAAAAGAAATCTCGGCCCCCACTATCGCGTGTCACTCCCGATAATCATCACGATACAATAGGGCCGCTTATAACATCCTCGGTGGTTGGCTTCTCGCGTTCACTGTAATTTATAATACAATTTATTTTCCAACGTGCGAATCGAAACGGACGTGTTCAACGAAATCACGTTTTCCTGCTCCGGAAGGGTGGTTTTGCTCGAAGCAAGAGTTGGAAAGGTTACACGAATGCGTGTTAGGCGAAATAAAGACCGTCCGAGCCGAGAATTATCGGTACGGATAACCTTCGAGAGATTTAAGGCAGTGGCTTGTTTTATGAGGGACCTCCCTAATAAAAAAAAAAGATCTGTACTCAAGATTGTTCGAAGTGATGTGAGAAAAATATACTTGTGCTGTCTTAACAATCGAACGATTAATTTCTCGATAGGAATACGTTGTTTTATATAAATAATACCCTGCCCCCACGCCCCAATAAAACTAAAAATTTTACACCCTTGATTGATTCGAAGTGACGTAAGAAAATTATACTTCTACAGAGATGTTTGAGTTAACCACAATTTTCTGTATTAAACATTTTTCTCCGTGCTCTCCCTACTTTGTAAAGCATCCCTCCAGAGATCCAGTGCCCCCTCTGCACTATAAAGAACATTGATCTAATCCCACACCGTTCCGAATACAAGTGATTTCTTTCGTTCGAGTCTCGGGGAAATGGTTTTCCGATCGAGAAAATTTGTCCCCTCGACATAAACAATTTTCTCCGTCGGACATTTTCACATACCATAAATTATTAAATAAATTTCTTCCAAACGACCCACGGTGGAAATTTTAATTTTATCGTGCCAGCGATGCTTCGCAAAATTATTATTCTCGCGACGAGGCTCTAGGACATCGATCCCAAATTTTCTCAAAAACTCACCCGTTCCCCCTCCCCTCGAAATCTTTTGTCCCAACCACAATATCAGGACGTGTCATGCAAAATTACGCGAGCTTCTCGTCCGAAACGTTGGCGGGGAATTTCGATTAGATGCACCCCAGCACGCGGAACATCCCAAGCGCCATTAATGGGTGGTAGAAGGGGGGCGGTAGATAAGGCCGCCGCGGGGACAGAGGTACGGGGGATATATCCGTGTTCTCGAAATCCGCAAGTTCGCCGTTAAGTAAAGCTTCGCGTGATTTCAATCGCGCCGAACAATCGCGCGGTCGTGTTATATATACGAAATCGACATCAACCACACAGCGTCGTCCACCCCCCTCCCCCTCTCCTCTACAACCCCCACCACCGACCTGCCAACCCTACCCTCCCTCTCTTTCCGTCCTTACATCTATATGCTTGCATGACGCAAGTTGTACGCGCTTGTCGGATTGCTTTCGATCGGCCCCCTACCCCGCCCCCTTCCTCCGTGTCCCCCGAAATTCTTGCTTTTATTTCGCTCGAGGTTGCATCTTCCTCTCGTGGAGACTAAGGGGAGAATGGGAGAATCGGCGCCAAATCGCGCGCGACTATTTACTCGAGGACGCGTCGTGGAGATGTCTCATTGGTTGATAACCGTCGTCGGGACGTTTGAAAAGGAAGGGAGGGAGGGGGAGACGCATCGAGAATTAATCCACCAACGGTGTGTGTACACGACTTAACGGTTCAAACCCTCAAAAAAGAGACTTCATGGCTTGTTAGTAAAATTGATAATATTTTTTCTCGTTTTTGGAATTTTCAAGAGTGGAGGGAGGGAGTCTCTTCTACCAGGGAACTTGCGAATTTATCGATGAGGTAGAGCTTAAAGCCCTGTATTTTTAACGGAAGGTTCCAGAATCATAGGTGTTTCGATACAGACGATTAAATTGATTTTGAAAATTTAGTCGTTTTTAAGATATAATTGAAATGTACGGGGACTTGGGGAGCCGAAATATTTTTTCGCGATAAATTTGTCGACTTTGGATTTATATACTCTAACTGAAATTATTCAAGGAACAACACCGAACAATTGAGTTACGAATATGGAAAATTAATTGAACGAGAACTTAGACTAATACCAGGAGGTCGAAGAATAAGATTCAATTATACACATATACGAAAATTTGAAATAATTATATTGCATTCTTGCTTGTTTGGTATTCATTTTTGTGTAAATTTTTCTTTAGATATGCACTTGATTCGTTTATAATTATTAAGCAAAAATGTATTTGTTTCGATTGTTTCGGTACTCGATTTATTTTTCGAAATGTTCGTACTTTAAAATTGCACGTTTGCACACCTTTGTGTCGATTCTAATCAACGCTGGTGGTAATTACAGGACTTAACGAGATACCGTGCCGCGTATACGACTCGTCCAGAGCGACTCGTAAACTAGGCAGTTCGAAAACGCGTGAACTCTGGAACGCCGAGAGAGCCGCACGATGGAAACAATCCGGAAGTTCCATTTCCGCTACCCACAGTCTTCCCCGACTTCCTCGGCACGGGAATTCGATCGAGATACGACCAACCATGGCTTCGAAATTAACCATGACCGACTGGATTAATTCGCGCGCCTTCGACACCCTCCGATCATTAGATAACGACACGACACTCCTATTCGAATTTATTTGGAAAATTCAATTATCGTTAGACAAGGAAACAGAACATAGGGACAAACACGTTCGTAGAACATGAACAATTTATTTCCTCGTGAACAAACGTGCTACCAAAGTTTGCGAAATAGAATATACTGGAAGTAATTAAGAAGAATGCATATTGCACTCTTTCCAAAAGCATCCTATAGTATCCAAGATACATTATACTCGCACACTAGTCGTATAAACTACCACTGATAAATTGTTCAACGACCGATGTAAAGTGTCCGAAGAGCCAAATTTTTCCACTCGATTTACCCTCCCCTCCCCTCTAAAACACGAACGAAGTAGAGGCATATTATTCCCTTGTTCCCCATTAAGTGATCTCCATTCTAGCCCCCAATTCGTGACCAAACCAAACACGAAGAATCAATTCGCTGGAACGAGCGGAAAAGTAAGAAACTGAAGTACTTTCGATCGCACCACAAAAATGAACTTTCATCGCCAGGGTCTCTCGAGAGACAGATGCGCGTGAAATCAATTGTACAGCATAAAACGTGGAAAATACAAAAAGGTTCACACAAACGCCCACACATACGCGCGCGCGCGCGCGCATACCAGACGAGACTCTTGCAAGCCTTCTACACTTCAATCCCACCGTTCCCTCTCGTGACGAGGAGACGTGAACTTCCGGGCTTTCAACGAAAAGTGCGCTCTTCCGCGACAAGAACGACTTTAACGAAGACTCACGACGATCGCATCTGCCCTCGTGCGTGGTATCTTCCGCTCGTGTCACGAGACCGAGAAATTTACGAAAAAAAGTCGAACTGAAACTACACGGTCGCTTGCGAATCCATGCAGAAACGACCCCTCCACCATCGATCCTCCCTTGCCAACGATTCGGAGTGCTCGAGCGACCGGAACGACCGGGTCGTGGCTTCGAATAGGCCGCGCAAAAGTCACGGAAGTGTCGACCGATCGGGATCGTCCTTGACACGGTTTCGAGTCGAGCGTTAACATCGGTGGGGGTTTGAAAAAAAAGAAAAAAAAAGAGAAAAAAAAGAAAAAAAAAGAAAAAAGAAGAAAAAAAAGAAAAAAAGACCGTCCCGGTAGTTCTAACCCCTCTAATGCGCCCCACCGGTGTGCGTCTATACATAGACTCGCGCTTCGGTGCTTTACTTTTTCTTTCGACGTGGAACAATGGCTGAGCGTCTGGCGTCGGCCGCGGAATCGGGAATAGCTTCGTCGAGTGGCTGCTTATCGACGCCGGCATCGATTTTTGCAACGATTGATCGACACTCGTTGGAATTGTTCGCAAGCCAGGTGTTGTAAAATGTAAACTTTACGAGCAGTAGTTTCGTGTTGCGTATTTTTTTTTTTAGAAGAGTCGAAGTTGTTATTCCAGGGAGTAGAAAAATCGAAGAGGTAAATTTTCGGAGACTTTAAGCCGCTCGAGGAAAATTGTGGAAACAGAATTTGAAATTGAGGGAGGTGTGTGTGTTTTTTTTTATTAATTTGGAAAGGGAATTTATAGTTATAATTTTTAGGCGATAGTATTTTTAAGGAAGTGACCTTGACTCGCTTGAAATATTGTATGCAGAAAGAAAGAAATCGATTTCTCCTTTTCCTGCATTTTCTAGCAGTTTTGGGGATATAAACACGCTAGTTGGTAAAATCTGTAGAAATGCTACACATATGTTCGAATATGCATGCAAAATTTGAAATCGACAGGTGTGATATTTTTCTTCGGAATTATTCGCAAAGGTATTCCACATTCGCTCTTTCCAGACTACCCCCTACGTGGAATGGTATTACCACGAGTAAACAGAATATACATAATTGCGCGATTTTTATCTACTCGAAGCCTTTATGAAGACTGGCTATCTCTCTTTCAAGATTGGTTTTTCTTTCTTCGTCGAATACACGAGTGACTGAATTCAATCTTCGCGAAATCTCGTCCGAATGAAAACTTCTGACCAGCGAGGATAAACAAATTTTACTTCCTTGTGTACTTGATAGAAATCACGATTAAAAGGCAAAGAATTTTGCATTTCTTATTTACACAATCAAAATTACAATTTAAAAGTAAACAACTTTTAATTCCTTACATCGTAAAAATTACTATTTAAAAATAAACAACTTTTGATTCCTTACACCATCAAAATTACTATTTAAAAATAAACAATTCTGAATTCCTTGCACCGTAAAAAATTCCCATTTAAAAAAAAACAACTTTGGATTCCCCGCACGGTGAAAATTCCCATTTAAAAATAAACAACGCTCTTTAAACTCCCAATGTATGCCACAAAATTAAATTACCTAATTGCACAATTATTCAAAGAAATAAATCCCACAAAGTATATATTAGCTGCGTTCTCCGTCATTCGAATAAAATCTCGCACCATCTACGAGGCTCGATATCTTCCGATTGGTCGAGTTGTGGTAGTAACAAATTTGATATTTAAATAGAGATCTTGTTCCCACCGCGATATATTCGATTAAATATCGTTTGGGTAAGGTGAGCGTTCGGCCAAGTTCTCGCACGGATTGAATGCAACAGAGCAAACAAAGTCCGAACCCCGAATCCGAGCATAGTTTCTACGGGCGCGGGGGTAAACGGGGGGGGGGGGAGGGGGTTAGTTTCTCGACTAGCGGGGAAGTAAATCATCCCCGGGACGCAGCCCGGGGCCAAATTGCCCAACCTTGACACCCTTGGCGATCTTTCGACTCGTGCTCTCGCGACGCGCTCGTTCTCGTCGTTTTCTTCTTCGGGGCTGGTACCCCAGCTGCGCCCGCGGCGCAATTAATCTTCCCGTTAATTGGCGAGTGGGTCGTCCGTTGCATGAAACGCCGAGTACAGGTGCCACGCGGGTAATAATCGATTCCTCGCATTCCCCCTGCTACCCTCTTTTTTATTAAGCGCGACCTAACTAGCTCAACGACGATTATTATCAATCGTCGAACTAGCTCAGTTACGAGAGGGTCGTTGAATTAAATAAAGGAACAAATTGAACATTCAGCGGCTACTAAACCAGATTAGAAAATCACACGATTGTGATTATTGTTAATCTATGTTAATCACAGTGATCTATGTATAGAATTGGTCAGATCGTCCTTTCTGGATAAATTGTAAAGTTTCTTGGAAATAGTAAAAGAAATAACGTTATTCACTTTTAACGGGGACCCCTTGATTGGTAAATGCGTAATTTTGTTCGAAAGTTGTAATTAAAAGAAAAATTATTTTATAGGTTGTAATCAGTAAATATTGGGGAACGAATGAAAATTGTGAAGTCTCTTGAGGGCAAGAATCAAAATTATCGAATTAAAAAATAATATTCTATCTGACGGGGAATCCCTCAATCTTAAAACTTTATCTTAAAAAGTTTCGACGAGGATTGAAAGAAACTACTTTACCCTTTGTAGCAGCTAGACATTGTCACAGAAAAATCGAAATTGACGTTAGATGAGAAACACCTGCTACCTAATAACACCCGCGCAAACACGCGACAACTATACATCACTGTTCCCCAACCGTACACTCGTTTAAAAGGTACCCCGGTGGAAAATACTACGAGTACAATAATCTTGAGAAAAGACCGTTGAAACCGAGTCAACCAAACCAGGGAAGAGGGTGAACGTTCGACTCGGAGCGTGCTACAATTGGGACGGAAGAGAACGATGACTGATAACGGGTAACCAAGTAAAACGATACGAAATCCACCCTTGCCCCTTTTTGTCTCGAAATGGAAAATTGCTACTTTTAAAAGCGCGGAGTTTGCCAAAGGAAGTTCTAAAATGGGCACCTTGGAGAGGTAGAGAGGATAGAGAGGGGGAGTATAGAGGAAGAGATATTTACTTATACAGTGATCAAAGTTTGCGCGAATCCACGGCGACCTTCCGCGGGATCGAATACCGAAGACGCGGTACGCGGGCTGTCGAGCTCACTGGTGGGGGGTCTCCAGTTCGGGAAACTAGGTCAGATTGTGGCCACGGTGGCGCGACGCACGCGAGCCAACGTTTGTCGTTTCCCTTCGCCGCGCGCGCGATGCGTGTGCGCCTTTTTAAACAAGCGGCGTGTCGCGTTATCGGCGTCGCACGCACGCGATCTACCCCCACTCCGCGCACCAAGCACGGTCTCCGCGCGACCCACCGAGTGGGGGCACGAAGGAGTGGGGGAAGGCGGAGAAAGCTTTCAGGCCGGTTTCAAGGACCCACCGATGCGAGGCGTGACGTCATTGGATGCGCATTAACGCGCGTTCGCCTGCATAATTACGCACCGAGGGGCGGCCCGCGTGCTACCAGCCATTTCGAGCAACCGCCTGTTAAACCGCCTGCGGATCGCTCTCGCGGACCGACCGACATCCCACGCGAGTCTCCCCTCCAGGTGAAGAGAAAAAAAAAGAAAAATTGCCTGAACGTTCACGCCGACCAAAGGGTCGTTTGAATATCAAAACGTTGTAACAACCTCCCAGCCGGGCCTTTCTACGCCTCGACACCCTCGATCACGGGTATGGGGGTGTATGATTATTTTTCGAGTGACGGTGCCATTGACGTAGGAGATTTAATTCCGGGGGAAGTGGATGCTTTAATCGAGGACAATTTTTTGGTTCATTTGGCCGTGGATGATCTCTTCCCACGGATGGTTTAATTTGTGTTTGATACGTTTAAATACGGCACTTTTAAATTTTTACCACAAGGTAGATACTTAGGAGATGTTTTTCCAGAGCGAGGAGGAAGGGTTGAGTACTTTTCGAGATATTTAATACGGGGGAATAGGATGTACTCTGGTTGATGATTATCATTAACTTGAACGTTTCATTTTTAGTTCGAATTTTGGCCGTAGCTTGTATTTGGAGAGAAAAAAAATTTTAACGAGGAAAACTTTTTATTTAGTTGCTGGTGCGAGATCTCTCGCAATGATTGCTTTAATTTATCTTTAATCAATTTTAACGTTCTACCGTCGAATTTGGGCTACGAGGTGGCTACTATTTCGCGAGTGAACAAATTTAAATAGAGGAAAATTTTTAGTTTATTCGTTTGTAGACGATCTCTCCCCGAGGTCGTTTTAATTTGTCCCTAATAAATTTCAACGTTCCACTTTCGGTTCAAATTTTGGCCACCGGATAGCTAATATTTCGAGAGAAAAAAAATTTTAACCAAATATAATTTTTAATTTATTCTCTAGTGTGAGATTTTTCCCTATGGTCGCTTTAATTCTTCTTTAATAAATTCCAACGTTCCACGTACAAATTTTGATCACCGCTAAGCTTGTTAAGCCAAACGCCGATTTATTTTTGTAACGATTATATCTTTAATATGAACACTTTGAAACGTTTGGAAATATTTTGAATAACTTCATGGTCGTAAAAAAACCCCCACCTTCTTTTATTAAAATTATAATACAAAAATTCAATTGTATGCTAACTAACGAAATCTAATTATTATATCCTGTACAAGTCTTGTATGTATTAGAGCACATGAAACTCTTAAGAAACCAACTTGAAGTGTTCGAATTCCCCTATAGATTAAAGCAATTTCCCGCAAATTCCCACGGAAATAAGAATTTCTCGCGGAGCATCTCACTTTCGTCCCTTTCCAGCTAGGGTATACTTTCTGCTACTTACATAGAAGTTAAATTTCAACGTTTCGCAACTTTCAACACTTCCACGATTTATCAAGACGATCCCGTTAAATCTTCACAGCTTCTGAAAATTCCAAGTGGAACTTCTACCAATCGCGAAACATTCGAAATGAATTTAAACTTCCCGAAGGAATCGGCCAGAAAAAAAAATTGAGAGAAACCAATGTTATAATTTAGTTACCGGTAAAAAAAAAGTATTATTGTTAGAAAATATAAGCATCATTAGAATGTGAATTTCAAAGTAAAATTTCTCAACAACAAAACTCTATTTTTACTCCTTGTTGGTTTAATTTCCAAAGTACCACAATTTTTATAACAATTACCAAAGTAACTCGTACGTTTAATTTAGTTAACACCGCTTTAGTCTCAATTGCACGTGAAAATAAATTCGATACTCCGAAATCATGAACAAAAATGTCAAATCTACGATCAAGAGCAAAATGGAGCGGAATAGTCGCTTTGAAGATCCTGTGGATTCGAGGAACTACTTCTATCCCCGCTTTAAAGTATTTCCGTCTGTGTAATTTATAACTCGACGAAATTATTTTTATCAGTTTCTCCAATGTCGATGGTTCGTCCAAGGCAACCTCGATTTAGTAAACGAAGGTCGTTTCGAGGATCGGGTACAGGTTTGAACCGATCAAGAGGTTTGCAAACGCATCGTTGCTGGACACGCAGTGCCCATCGACCCACCGGCGTGATAACCACTAATTGTCCCGCGATTAATTACGCGCCTGTCCACGCGCAACCGCCCCACGACCAGGGGCTAATCCGCCGCTGACATTATTATCCCCGTGATTGTCGGTAACGTTCGTATCGGTGCTTGTATCGGTATCGTTTCGACAGTACCGATTAGGAGTCGTTTACATGAGCACCACTACCGGTTTATTCGTTCGATGACGACGCATTGTCCCCGTGGATGGATCGAGTCATCAAATCGTTCGAGAGCACCATCCACTTACATTACACTCACTATGTACACTCTATACTCTTATGACACGGTTTAAGCCTGGGTATTAACCACGGGGATCATTTGAAAAGTAATATCGTTAAGGTAATGTGTAATCTTGAAGAGTTAATTGTGAAGAAGGTAGTGGAAGGAGGAAGAAGGTTAGAGTAGGTTGAGTAGATTAAAAACGAGAAAAAAATAGCAAAAATAAAAAGCAGGGGAACCTTGTGCGTGAAAAATTATGGACAATATAGATTAATAACAAAATATGATACAATATAAGGAGGTAATAAAAAAAGAGAGTAAAGATTTATTGTAAGTATAATAAAATTAATTCTAGGTATGTTTCTACTCGAAATTAGGTCTGAGGGTCATCAAACTCTAGCACAATCGCCTTGTTATAAAATTTCTGAGTTACCTTAGACAGAAAGTTCCCTCGATTTTTAAGGATTAATTGGTCTTCGCGTTGGAGTATGTTATTGAACAAGAGATTAACACGGAAAGAGCACATCGAAACCTAAAGTAGTACCACTATTCGAAAGGAGCAAAATAACAATTCCATTAGTTTCTTCGATAGAACTTAAATCTAGAAAGAGAACTCATCTTGCACAGATCTACTTGAAATCCCGTATGGACCTATGGGATCCAACTGTGGTGCCAGCAATTTCACCACTGAGATCCTTCAACGATTTCAATCTAAAACATCGAGTTTCTAATGTTCCCTGGAGCGCGACTAAAGAAATAATTCATCGCGATTTAAAGATACTCGCGCTGAAAGAAGAAATTTCGAAGTGCGGCTACAGCTCGCGCTTAACCGATCATCTTGAATCCCTCAGGCACCCAGCTGATAGACAATGGACCGTAAGTTCATAGATCGAACACATACCCGCTAGAATTTTTACGTATAAAATGTCACGAGGAGCCAATTTATGCAAACAAACAAAAAATTCTAGAATTGTGTTTAAAAAAAATTGCAATTGCACTTTTCAACTGCACCAATGCATCTCTGAAAAAAAAACATGCACCAGTACGATAGAACGCGTTGAACAGCGTAGAATTTTCCTCTACGATTTTTTTCTAACTCCACTCGGGACAGAGTTATAGCCCGTTCCAGTTTCCCGGATACACCCTGTACAACTGTCGTTACACTAAACCGTAAATAACAAGTAATTACTCACCCTGTCGTCGGTAACGGTACGACCCAAATTACTCGTAACTCTTCCCGTGAAAATTGATTGCAATTAATTAAAAAACAACGAATAAAAAAAAAAATAAAAAAAAAAAATGTTTTCGGATGGCGCGTGCGCGTGTCGCGGGCTATTGTTGTTAATTTTTCCACGACACGATTGTCAATCAAGGCGTGTATTTTTAATGTTTTTGATACGACAAACACGTGACAGGGAATACACGCTGCACGATGAAAAATGAATTTTCCCGATTGTGGGGGGGGGGGGGGGGGAGAATTTTCCAGCGGAGCGTGGAAATTTCAATAAATCACGTCGAACGACCATCCGTAATGCGATACAAGTTTATTCAGTTTGGAAATGGGATACTTCGAAGCTCACGATTTTGTTTTGTCCTACCCCCCTCCCCTTCCCGTTTTCAATCTTTGTTAGCTTCTTTTCCAGTAATTACGGAAGCTCCGCAACGCAATTTGTTAAGTTTTTACCCAACTCCGTGAAAGCGAGACTGTTTATAGCGAGTGCTTATTTTTGTTTCAACAAGTACCATCGAGAAAGAGATAAAATTTTAATACCATTTTCGAGGATTTGTTTTGTTTGATTATCGACCAATCTGCGCTATAGAAACAAAATTAAGCGGATGGCAAAACAAACAAAACGAGACCGGGTGCGGTAAAGCGTTGTTGTATCGAGCTCGGGACGTCGATCAAAATTTAATATTGTTTATCCGTGAAAACGTTCTATCAGGTGATCCGATTGTTAATAAAATACGTCAGTTTCCAAACTCTCTGATCGTTGACGGTATTACTGTACAATTGATAACGAATTCGGTCGTTGTTAATTCATATATCCGCATTTCGTTCTACGCTCAGAATTATTCCGGATCGAATGGCGAACGTGAAAACATAAATAAAGTATTGAATTTTAATATTTATAAAAATTGTATTATATTATTAATTTCGAGAAGAACCAAACGGGAGCACCGTGCACAAGATTAATAGGTCGACAGATTACAGTGTTATCAAACATTCTGTCACCTAAAAAATTAATCGTCATTGCAAATAGACGGTCATGAAGATAAAATCGATCCAAGAATTAAAAGAAACGACCTACCCTCACTCCAAAAAAAAAAAAAAAAAAAAAAATGGTTTCCGACCCAATGTTCAAATTTACGCGGCAACAGCTCCCCCCCCCCCCCTGCGGCGTGTCAAAAGGCTATCGAAACGTTAATAAATAAGTAAACAAATAAATCGTCAACGCATCTAAAATCGAAGAGTCGCGACGACAAACACGCGATTCAATCGATGCCCGACCATAAATTCCAGCGGTTCGCGCCTCCGACCGAGAGCGAGCGTAAATCGTCAGGGGGGTAGGGGGGTGGTGGAGTAGATGACGAAGGGGTCGATCTCTGGTGAGAAAGAGAAGAAAAATCGTTTCGGGCCGACCAGCGGTGTCACCGAATGCAAATCGTCGCGATAATACAGGCGCAGGACCGACCGCGAGCAAACTATCCACCCCCGTCCCCCCACACCCCCGAAACCACCCACTCGATGGCGGGAGGGTTGCACATGGTCCGAGAGTGCTTGCTCGCCGAACATCATCCGCGAATCAACCCCGCAAAACCGACCCCCTTCCATGTGTGTGCATGTCTGTGTAGGTTTGTGTGTTTGTATATGTTTGGGTACGTTTGCGTGTGTCGACGAAAAAGCCAGCGCCTGTGGTCTTTCGACGGCGACAAGCCGATCGATCGCTATCGTCCGATTTTCATACACACGTACACACACGTACACACTCACTCACTCACACATGCACGATGTCACTCTCGCGAATACACTCCTTCTTTTTCCTTTTTTTTTTTTGAATTTCAATTATGGTAAAGAATTTTTTGTCCAAACGATCGCTGTCAACGAATGGCGCGCAAGAATTCTTTTTGAAAACTGTGCCATCGTGACAGTAGCGTCCCCTACGTGACCGAAATTCAC
Source organism: Ptiloglossa arizonensis (assembly GCF_051014685.1). Lineage (NCBI taxonomy): Eukaryota > Metazoa > Arthropoda > Insecta > Hymenoptera > Colletidae > Ptiloglossa > Ptiloglossa arizonensis. The sequence continues at coordinate 18,827,242 of NC_135051.1, forward strand.
GGCGTTCAATTAAATCCCCACTGACACGCAGTTCGGGCATTAAAATCGAGATCCGTCATTCCACGGCGAGCTACGCCGGACAATCGGATAACATGTTGCGTTTGGCGTTTAACGGCGGCGAGAAGGGTGCGGGGGTGTCGGTTGTCACGGACAGAAACGACTAGTCAAGAGCGAGGGTGGGGATTGAAGCGATCCGGGGACCGAATGGTATCGATGTTTTGCTACCTCTGTATTATCCGTTGGTCCGAACCATGAACTCTCGAGGCAACCTCTCCTCTTTTGGGGGGAATTGATCGGGGAGTCGATTTACAATTTCTCGAGGGGGTTCCCGAGGGGGCACTTGTCGAGGCGGTACGAAGCTGATACATTTGGGAATTCTTTACAACGGTATGTAACGACCAATATAAATATTCCACGAGTGTGTTTAAAATGTACATTTTGGAGAATATTTTGTGTATATTTTTATTTTAAAAAATGTTGATTTACGTGGAACGTGTAAGCGTCCTTATGGCGCGCTATCCGAATTTAACGGCACCGGGGGGAGATGGGACATCCCTGGGCATAATTTCTCTTTTTTTTTTAATCGAAAAAATTCCAACAAAAGAAATGTGCTCTAAGCAACGTCACCTGAGATTTATTCCTCTGCATATTTTATGTACGTTATTATCTTCACTGTATATTTGCGTACACGTGCGTTGTTTTCTCTTCACGTTACGTACCTACATTGTACCTTCGAGGTTAGGTCCAAAGAACAGAGGCTCACTATTCTGCGCACACTTGTCTTCTCTGTTTCATATCGACCGGTGAATGAACATTGTGCGACGAAAACATTGAAAAAATTAAATCACCGGAGAAACAAAGTTTTCCCACTACGAACACATCGCCCCTGTACCTCTCTATTTCCATAACTAGATAGCTGGACGGGCGAACAACGTCGACCGAGATACATAGTCGTGGACGAAACGAGTCACCGTGGAGATTTTTTTCCACCCATCGTGCTTTTTGTTCAACGCGTTAGAATCCCCACGAACCCCGCATCCAACTTCCAAGGTTCGCGTTATCGTGACAACGGCCTTGAAGCGCGCTTCCTGTCTGTCGTGGCGAAATAAAGCTTCACAACGCTTCTGCACCACCCAGACGAGGGGCACAGGGGGGAGATGGTCCTACGAGCAAAGTTTTCGCACGAAACGCGAACATAATCGATATATGAATTAACCGAGTATGTATCGTAAATTTCTCGATCTTTCATCTCTCTCGATCACAAAATCTATAAGTGTGTACAACCCAATGATATCTTTGTACATTATATATTATATATAACTCATCGATTTCTTTATGTAGTATATTATTTGTAGTATATTATTTGTAGTATATTATTTACAGTATATATTTTATATACATCCGATTATATAATCCATCAATTCCTTTTCTGGAAGAAACCGACGTGGAATTGAACGATAAATTTAAAAGGGTGTCGAGCACGCGGGCCCTTACAGTAAGAGGATTCTCCTTCTTTCGAAGATGGACCCTGAGGACGAAATACACAGTCTACTGTTCCCTTTGTGACCAACATCGACCGTGGAATCAACCAGGTTTACTTTCTCGATGGTGGTTTACAATCTTTTGTCACCGAGTGGATCTCAATATTAAAGTCCGTGAGGAAAAGAGGGGAATGGGGGGGAATGGTTAGGGGATCGTGTTGTAAACATCGTCGCACTTGGCCTATTTCGAGCGAGGCTCTGCGCGAGCTTTCGAGGCACCTCGATGATCCTGGATCGTTAACAAGCCGTTAATAGGCTCTTAATACCAGAAGCTGTCGCGATGAACTCCTGGATCCTCTACTCCGCCACTTCTAATCGTATGAAAGTTTTTCGACGATACCCGTTTGACGAAACGAAGTCACGTTACCATCGGCCGATCCAACGACGAGCACGATCGAGGCGACGTTTCGGCGCCAATACCCTGATTGATTAATCACATTGTCGGCCGTACGATAGCGGGGCTCCGCATTGGCCAACGTCGGTTCGTTTCTATTCTTAGACCGCCTACATTGACTTTCTGGGTTAGAGCAGCGCGCCGGTTGTATTGCAACGACACTGAAAGTCCGGTGCCGCGGACCCCCCCCCCCCCCCCCCCCCCCCGTTGGTTCTCTTACCACCAATACCTTTCTTCTTCTCCAGTATCCCTCCGATATTTTTTCCTTTGCCTCTCGCTGTCTTTGAAATCTTCGCGTTAACTCGTCCCGATGAGATAAATTTTTAGTACCCCCTCTGACTCCCTCTGTCCTTCTCTGCCGAGCTCTTTTTTCTTTTGTATTCTCCTCTCGATATTTTTATTCCATGTTTAGTATCTTCGAATACCTTGAATTGACGCATTCGACGAAATTATTTCTCAACCCCCTCTTTCATCTCCCGCGTGCCCCCCCTTTTTTTGTACTCTCCCACGATATATCGAATACTTTCTTTTCTTTAATTTCCTTCGATATTTTTTTCTCTTGTCTTTGAAATCCTAGCGTTAACTCGTTGGGCGAAATAAATCCTCAGTCTCCCGTTCCACTTTCGGCGTACCCCCTCGGTCTTCTCCGCTCCCCTTCCGTATGACGAATATTTTTTTCCTCCATTCGTCTCTCTTCGTTTTTCAAATCCTCAACGACGACGGACAAGCGACAAAAACTCAACTGTGGCGCCGACGAGCGATTAAACAACCGACTATGATTACTCACAAGTGCAATCAGCAATGAATGTTTTATCTCTGGAGCGTCGACGTATTAAATTCGATATGGTTTCCGCGTGTGCAGTACGCAATGGTACCGTAATATCCCCAGAGATTTTCTGGCTTTTTAATTCAAACCTACCCAGGACAGCTTCGGCGCATAATTCTATTCTCTGGCAAGAGTTCCACGGAACATTACGCGACGAACTGAATAGTGTTAATCAGAACATAATTAACGCGATTAATTTTTTGTAATTTCGTAGATTTTTCTAGATCAATGTCACCTTCATACGAAGTATCGATACAGCATTATTAAATTAACAGCTTCGCGCAAATATAATATATTGTACCATAAAATAAACATATTATTACTATCACTATCATTATTATTCTTATTAAATTATTGCACATCAGTATTTCAGCTTTCGGGTATTCGACATTCTTGAAGCGCTTTCGTTAAATTAGTAAATTTACAAATATTTAATAACAGAGACACCAAAAATCGCGCATCAATTTTTTTTCCAACGGAATACATTAAACAGTAATAAATAGCCAGAAAAAAAACGTACGCTTCGAGGGTTTAACTTCTCCGACGAGATAAATTCTCAGACCACCCCCTCTTCCAGTACGATTAACCCCCTCGCGAAATTAATATCTCGCGAGAAATTGCCAGGTATACCCCCTCCAAAGAAGAAATTGCTCGAAAATCCCGTAAAATGTCGCCGAGATCTATTTTAAAGATTTAACGCGTCCGTGTATGTGTACATACACACGTGTGCGCTCGCGAGGGATGGTTGACATTTGGAAAAATGAGCAGTAGAGCGTATAACCGTGTGACGGAGAGAGCTTAAGAGAATTGACCGGCAAAGTGCACTCGTGTATGTCACGGGAAGAGATCTCTCTCTCTCTCTCTCTCTCTCTCTCTCTCTCTCTCTCTCTCTCTCTCTCCTCTCTCCTTTTGTTGCTTATTTGTCGACTTGTCTACGCAGGCTCATCGACGTGTGTAAGTGCCCGCCGATATTCCCGATACACCTTTCGCTGTACCCCTTCTACGGAAAAATATCCAACTGGGAACCAAAATGGCCGTCCACGACCCTTCGATGGGAAGATACTCGATAATTCTCGATCGTCGAACATTTTGTCTCTCGTCTCGACAACGATCCTCCAACCCCCCTTTACGGACCTTCAACGATCCTCCAGCCCCCTCCACGAACCTCAACGATCCTCTAATCCCCCTCCTCCACAAAGAAGGCACCCCTTCTCGTATAATTTCTTTTCTTTTTCGACGCCCTTTCATCCGTTACTCGTCGTTTCCACCGTGATTCTTTTCTTCTGTCGCCCATCCTCAACCGTCACCACCGTCGATTCCATCATCACCACCCCCTCTTAAGGGTTGTTTCGTTCTCTGCGAGCATCCGGCGCCACTCTTTTCGCTCGCGATGAAACGTCTTCCCACTGACGGCACAATAGGGGAGGAGGGAGAAACGAGCGAGGCATTAAACAAGGGGGTTGCACCGTGCTGGAATGTACCCCTCTTTTCTTTCCAACCCCTCGTCCGTGAAGCTTCTCCACCCGCGAATCGCTTCGACAAATTCTTCGTTACTATTTGCACGATGGAGTCGCGCGACCCCGGGAGAAACCATTGTCGAGCTTGTTGCCCCCCTTCTCGATTGTGGAGTCGACGAGAAATGAATGGAGCTCTTTCTCTGTCCCCCCTCGGTCGGTTTCTGCGTCTTCGTAGGAAGCTAGATCCGTCTTGGGAATCGCGAGGGAGTTTTTCAGACACGCCTCGCGTCGTCGTTTGAATGCGATTTGGTAAATGCGTTTTGCTACTGTGACGAAAAATACACATACGTGTCGTCGTCGTCGTCGTCGTCGTTGTTGCTGAACGATGCCAGGTTTCGTTTTCGGACGATTGGGGGCAGAACGGGGAGCGACGAAGTGGCACAAGTCGATGATTTCCGCCGTAGGGCGATACGTCGTTCTACTTACGTTGGACAGACGTCGTGTCACAATTACTGCCCGTTTTGTAACGAATGGGAACGTTGTTTACTTTTGTGGAATTCTGGTTTGGATTTTTCAACCGACGCTCTTGTCAGCCATGGAAGTACATCGAGTTGTCGAAATTTTTCTTGGGTTTGGAATTTTCAAATGGTGGATTTTTTATGTTTTTATTGACTGTTCTTGTCGAAAAGAAATATATAAAATAATTAAAGTTAATAGGGAGATAATGAGTGTTTAGAATTTTGTAATCTTTTTTTTAAGGTTCTATCGGTTGTAATTGTATTGATAACATATACCGAGTTACGAAATTTTTGTTGATAGATACTTGAAATTTTTTTGTCATATTTAGAATTTTCTGCATCAACAAAGTTATTAAAATTGTATAGTTAAGTACCAGACAACTCGAATTTTGCCATGATTTTAAAAATAATCGACTATCCTTCCTTCAAGGGAGGTATTGGATAGATCAATGTTTTTAATAATTTTTTTAATTTTCTATCGACTACTCTTGCACCAACACAATTATGAAAATTTAATGAACTCGGGAAGGAAAATAAAACGGAATATTATTTCTCCATTTTTTGTCCTCCCTGTCCTCTTCATTCTTACTTCATAAAAGGAAGTTTCAGCTAAAAATGAAACATTAAAATATTGAATGGAAGTCTGACAAATTGTGTTCCCCAAGTAGCGTGAAGTAGATGCGCATAACTATCGTTGAACGTGCACTTTTCCACTGCTTTCGTATTCGGTGTACGCAGAAGCCAAGTGATACGAGTCAACGATTCTCGACGCCTTGATCTATCCATGCTGGAAACTTTTTATCACAGTTGAGATCGAATTTCGATTTATACTGGCTCGATATTACGCTGCACGTTGACACTGCACGTAACAAATATTCCTATCAAAACCCATCACATTGACGAATACGTTAAAATACATTTTCTTTTATTGTACCATTATTTTATTTAATTTTAAATCGATAGAATGGGAGAAATTTTGTTAACCTGCAACCTGAGTAAAATTCTCCACATTCCTATGCATGAAAAACTGATCGAAAAGAAATAAATTCTACGAGATAATGCGAAGTTATAAACACGAGCATTTCTAAATTCGAATAAAGAAGCAGACCTACACTGTCCTAAATCGACGACACATTTGTCGAATCGCGTAAATTTTGCAGTGATCACGAGTAATGTCGCTCACGAATAATTCCTGTTTATTACGATTAACTATGAAACTAGTTCGCCCATTAATTTGTCTATACACAAACGTTCGAAATTAGAACGCTCGATGAAGGAGGGAGGGAGATGAATTAGAATATGCATTCGTATCGTTACATCGATCAAATTCAACGTAAACTCGTTAACAAAAAATAATATTTACGATTTCCGTAATTTCGAGCATGGAATCTAACGTCAATAGTATTCCTCGCGTATTTGTATCGTTACATCGATCAAATTCAACGTAAATTGCTAGATAAATAATATTTACGATTTCCGTAACGTGGAACATGAAATCTAGCGTCAACCTCGCTCCTCGTGTCTTTATACCGTAACATCGATTTAATTCCATGTAAATTACAAAAGAACACAATGTTCACTAATTTATACAGGATGTGCCAAATAAGGTGTTCCAAACTGTTTCTCTATATTTAATAAAAATATCGACCTTGGCCAGAAAGTAACATCTATTTAAAAAAAAAAGAATACTTGGGAGCCCCATTGTCCCTCCTCGTAATTATTTCGAAACAATTTGTTGCATGTTCGAAGATCAGTTCCACCCTGTACCATTTAATTATAGTGGAATTAAAGTCGATATCTTCGTTGGATTCTGAGAAAAGTCTTCTTACAGAAAACAGCTTGCGATACTTTTATTTAACGTACACCCTGTATATCTGATACTATCGCACTGTACGCTCGTAATATTTCCCCGTTTTCGTGTCCATCTTTCTTACACGTCTGGTGAGGAGATGTTCGAAGAACGCCCGCAGCTAAAAATTCCCGAAAAATATCGAAAACCATCCCCCCGTTGACGCGAACAAAGCTCCGACAAAAGAAGCTCGTCGTCGACCACAGGGCGGACAAGCGCGAAACAAATCGCTCACAGGGATCCACCATCACCAACCCTTCTCAACAAAATATTTATTTCGAGCGGAAACCACCCCGGGCGCGACATAAATCGCTTAAAACATCGCCACCACGTTACGTTGTTCGTAAATGTACATACGTATACACGGCGTTTCAAAATATACGAACATAATTTCGGGGGAAAATTTAATAAAAACAATGTGACCCTGTTTCCTAGTTACAGCCGTTCTTGCCTTTCAGTGATTCTTATGAAAAATTGTGTTAAAAAAATTTTTTTCAAGCTTTTCAAGCTTTTTTGACATTTTTTCCTATATTAACGTGCTGAATTTATCCCTGAAAATTACTCCCACGTATTTCGAAACACCTTGAAAACAGGATGAGTCGTTCAACCGTACCACCTAAATTTACTTGTAAACTATATATTGTATGAAATGTTATTTGAAATAAAAGTTGTTCGACATCGAAGGAAACGTAGAACGCGATCATCAATTCTTCGTGCTACCTCATTTTTCATCGAGAAGACCGCCTCAGTTCTTCCTAATCGTAATGTGTAACATTTAAAGAGGGAGTAACATTTAAAGTGTACCGAATGAGCTGAGTAAAAACTTGGTATCGTACGACGTCAACAATGAACAGTTAAAGATATATAGTATTGAGTTATATATTGAGCACTCTAGTGAAATACTATGAAAAACGTTTATCGTTCATAGACAAGCTCCGTGGATTATCTTGATATCAAAAAACTAATTATTGCATTGTCCGCGATTCTCCGGACACCGGACAACTTTCGTTCGAAAGATTTTTTACAAACAATTTACACGTAAATTCGCGTGATACGGTTAAATAACTCACCTTGTGTACACGTAACGCGTCGATCTATCGTCGGTGTAACGCGATAACGTTCTCGGGACACGATTCGAGTTCGATCCGCGTCAAAGTAGCTCGTTTCATCGGCCCGCTACGCGTTTCGTGATTTCCTCCGTGCGTATGAATAATCGATCGTCCACCAGGGGAGAGAGGGAGAGAGGAGACACCCCCTCGGGGCAACCCGAGGAACAGAGAGAGACGGAGACACGCAGCGGGTTGGAAAAGAGGACGAAGAATGGAGCATCCGCGTCGACGATTGAATATATGAATGAACGCTGCGACGGATGCATTATGGCTACGTTGCAACGTGTCCCGCGTGCGACGCGGAACAAAATGCACACGTGCAACACGTGCATCTTCGACGACAGACGCTACTTTACCTGGAAACGGTGGAGTGGGTTTCGTTTCTAAGAAAATTTACATACGGGCCAATTTCGAATGCTGTGGGCAGATATCTCGCTGGTGTAGACGGGATGTTGTTACGTTTACGAGTGAATCTTACTGAGGGATGGAAGTGAAGCGGTGCAATTTCTACGGTTACGTGTGAAACGAAGTAATAATAACATAGTAGTAAAGTAATAATAACGTGGTAGTAATATTGTATAATAGTAAGAATAATAATAGTATAATAGTAATTTGTAAAGTTTTGGCTGAAAATTTATGAAAAAGAACAATTTCTCAGATTGCGAGCTAACAATAAATTACACATACTACTCGACTATCGTACGAGGTGACTCGAAAGTCAATTACTCAAATTTTCACGGTATAATTTCGCGCCGATTTTAAAACCATATTTAAAAAATTATACTTCGCGTAAAAACGACCTGGGGGAAACAAGAAACGTTTAAACTGGTATAAAGATAGTCAACGAGGAGGGTTGCCCGTGTTACGCAAATTTTTCTACGTAGCAAGAGTGCTGAGGAAACTTCGTCCCGCGCCAGTGCAAATGAAGCGCGAGCACCTGTCTCTAAAATTGTACCTCAACGATCGTTCCTCCGATTTTATTTGCCCGCATTTAATCAATCTCGATGTATCTCGTCCAAGAGCCAGGTACAACGAGTTGCAGGATACTCGCCGCGAAACCGAGCCGGCATTGTTTGGAATACAAAAGTAGACGAGAAAGGCTCGTCAATGAAAGTTTCGACGTTGCACGCGACGAGTGTTCAATTATGTCCGCATACAGGCTATTCCAGTTCGGATATTCGCGAGTTACCTCCGTAGGCGATGTTATCGTTCGTTCATCGCGTTAAACTTTTCACCCCTCGAGGGAGCAAACCACGTTGGACCAGAGGGGGGAGGAGAGGATCGGAGGTGAAATATAGTAAAGTCTCCGTATACAGTTTCTCAGTATACCAACAACGTATTTTACGCCGAGAAAACGCTTCGATTTCTTTACACGAATGAAGCGTTGAATCGTGCATTGGATCATCCGATTTTACGTCTGACCATGTACGAGAAAATGTACTTGTGTAACGAAGATAGAGAGTGTCTAGTATGATGAATTAAATATATGTCATCTGGATTGTGGAGAATGTACACCTCTGTGTATAAGTATCAAGACAGCTTACATTTTTCGTAGATAAGCGCTGGAAAAAGTATTTTCATGAGGGTAGATATATTTGTCGTTTAACTTATATATTATTTTTAAGAAATTAATCTATCACTTTATATATAATAAAAGAAATTTCAATCTTTCCCTTCAAAAAGGTGACATAAATCATTAATATTTGGTTCGGAAAGGTCCACGTGCAATAGTTATCCAATTATTTTACGATGTAAAATATACAATTGGGAAATATTCTTTCGAGCGCTTCGATAAGTTAATAACCATTTTAAATTATCTGTGGAAATGTTTTCATACTTCCAAATGGTGTAGTACCATATCTAAGGGGAATCTACACAGCGTCGAGAAATTTTTGCCCGGTCTGATCTAACACGGTTCGTAACTCCTTCCGTAAGTCAACTTCTTAACTTCGCACAGTACATGGATCGTACAAGGTACATCGTACGTAATAAGTTTCATCTTTAAACGATTTCAAATCCTTCCGGGTAATATATTTTCAGCTCTCTGTAGTATAAACTAGTCACGTGATTAATAATTACGGCCGTGTGATAAAATAAAACTCGCATTTAATTCCGATAAACGCAACAGTCTCTCTGTGGATAATAATACGACGAATCGTCGGGTGGATACGAGTTTCATTTTCACTCGCGATCGCGTGCAAATCTCGCGGATAAACCGACGACAATGCGTCGCAACGCCCGCGGGGGAACAGCGTCGTTAGCGGCGACGACCCCGACGTAATATCCCCGCAACAACGCGGCATTTGTCTCTCTTGCTATCGTGCCGAGTATCGTTTTCATATGCAAAGCCGCGCTCTAGACGTTTCTCGAACCAGACACGACGAGACTACTAGAGGACGGGGAGGGGTGGGGATCGTCGACTTACCGGGTGTAAAATTGACGGATTTCTCCTTGAATTCCAAGCAGTCGCTGTAAAACTGGCCCAGGTTCTCGAACACACCGACCATCTGACCCGTCTTGTTCGCCAGGAGCTCTGAAAAACACATTTTGAAAACAATTAGTGTGGAACGAAGATTGAACTTATTTTTGAAAATAACTTAAGCAATTTTTATTGGTGTATTTCATTTCTTATTTTTGAAGAAATATTTTCTCGAGAATTATCGACCAGGCTATCTATCAATTCCCGTGTCATTTTTTACCCAGCTGCCTTTAGAGAATTAAATTTTTTTTTAAACTTTATTTCAATTTTCAAATTTATCACTCCATTCTTTGCTACCCATATAGTAATCTCTATTTCATGGTTTGTATAATTTTGTTACATTTCTATAATATTATATTAGTTTCAAGGTTAGATTAATAGTGGGTATAGCTGTACCTGGCCTTCGTACCGTATATTTATTTCTAGCTTTGCACATTATTTTCTTATCGTCGTCACCTTTGTTCAGTTTTCATTTTTTAGTCAATAATGATCTTCAAAGCGTATACAATCCAGCTACGACAAGAACGTGTTATTACTACCGGAAGTGCTCAACTTCTTTCGAACACGTATAATTGTATCCGAGTAGATTAGAACCTAGAAAGAAACTTTCCATTTATTCTCGTTCTCCCTTTGCTTTCGAAGTGTTTTCCTTCCACCGAATCGCTACATGTAGACATAATTTACCACCGTGACAAATTTGAAATTACTTTTCCATTGAGAAACATAAATATTAAATGTATCGTTCGAAAATTTGTACAATTTTCCACCTGCGAAATGATTAAAAATACATCTTAGAAAAATATCACCGGATGAAACGCACCCCTAAGTATCACCCCGAGAACGATATTTCACAATCGAAATCCAGGTGGCTGAAATTCGTATCCACTTTGAAGAATCGTTTCCATTCGAACAAAGGACCTCTCTGCGGGACTCGTCGATTAATTCGAAAGAATATTCATGGAACTAGCAAAAAAAAAAAATAATACTGCCGGAAGATTTTGTTCGTACATTTATTTATCGTCTCATTATCCCGCGGACAATGCAGACGGTATACGGTGAAAAAACCGAGGCACGAGTTTCGTCCCCGTGTTTGGAATGCACTCCTTAAAGACGTTAAATAAGTCACGCGCTTTTGTACTCGGCGCGCGTCCACCCACATTTTCGTCCGGCACACGCGCGTCAAATATTCCGCGAACGTCGAAACGCGAAAATGTTGCCCGCCTCGCGGAAATATTCGGAGGCTACCAGCGCGCATAAATCACGGATTCGTGCCTCTGTAAAAATATCGACGCGAAAACGTCGCCGTGCCAAATATATCGCGACTCCCGCCGCCATCACCCCCTCTACCCTCTCTTCTGGTTTCATGCCTTAAAATGGCAAGGGTTCGTTCGGACGCGCGACTAAAAGCGAACCAAAGGGGTGACACTTCACCGAAATAGGTCCGATGAAAATTCCCCTCGCGTTCAACCGTAGACGGACACACGGCCGGCTGTTAAAATACCAGTGAAAGGAAGGGGAAGGGAGGGGAGATTTGAAGTTATTTAAGGGGATACACCACCCCGACGACCTATGGGAATAGATAAATTTCAAGTATTATATTTTCTTTACCGAGATACATCCCCGTTTAAAAGTAACAAGAGTTCTATTAATACTTTGTAAAGACTTAAAAAAGAATAACGGAAATTGATGGAATATTGAACTTAAGATTTCTCTGAAGTATGTGCAATAATTTGGACAAAAGTGCACCAATATCGTTAATAATAATTTGATGTTCTTTTTAATTAATTTTTTTTATAACTACTTGTTCAATATCGTTTTACAGTTACGTTTGTAACGTTGGACACTTCTCTTTGTCAACATTTCGAATACGTTTTATTATTGTTAAAATAATCGAACCACCAAATATTTTTCGGAGGGCTGTTTAGGCAGTAAAGTAATTTGAATGGTTCGCGACTGTGTAATTAAAATTTGTTTAAATAGTCTCATAACTCAATTTAGTTCAAATTGAGCAATGTTACAATTTTAAAATTACAAAATAGCAAAGTTGTACAACTCGTCTATCACGGATCGTTTCTCGAGAAGCTGTTCAAAGTATCGACGATTTTTCGATTGCCACGTGAACAGTAATAAAATGCGGAAAGGAAATGTTTAGATTATTTTTGGAGCAGACGACAGATTTTTGTGTGCCCCCTTAAGAGTCCATTTGTTATTTTATCGGGGTGTCGAGGTTGCACCAGCCGTGGTAAGAATGAAAATTTACACCGCGTAAGAAGCAGAAACCGGGACCGTAAAGGAGGATCGTATAACGGGAGCTGCGGAATTTCTTTCCGCGGGCCGAATAAATTGCGGTTGCCGCAACGTCGGGGGAAAAAGGGGTGACGGAGTAACTGAATTGCAACTTTGACGCGCTCGGTGTATCGCGATCTATCTCGCTTTAATTTTACCTTCTCCGTGCGCAAGGTGTCTGTAGACTACTCGCTTATTCCACTTGAAGCCTCTTCTAATCTTTGCTGTGTATTTTCAACGAACCTATTTTACCGAACAAAACTAAATGTAATACCAGCGATCGTAAATCTTCGATTTCCGTTCCGTCCTCGTGGAATATTAGTAACATCGTAGAAACAACGAATGGACGAAAGAAAGATACAACTCGTCTGACGACTTCTCGCTTGTTCTACTTACAATCTTTTCTGTAGGTTTCTGTGTACGTTTAATATTATTTTATTAGACGAAGATAAGAACGATATTAGCAATGATAAATCTTCGAGTTTAGTTCCATTCTTGTAGAATTATTATTTTTATTTATAGTAAAAATATTTGTAAATATTATTGCGATAATAATTAAAAAAAAAAAAAGAATCGTGGGAACGACGAATGGAAGAAAAAAGAAATGTGACTCGTCTGACGACTTCTCGCTTCTTCTACTTACAGTCTCTTCTGTAGGTTTCTTTGTGTGTATTCCTTGAAGTTATTTCATTGGAAAAAGATAAGAACGATACTTGCGATCGTAAATCTTCAATTTCAGTTCCACTTTCGCAAAAAAATAATAGTGAGTCGAAGATAAAACGAAGAGGAATAGGTCTGTAGGTGTCTGGCTTATTCTACTTGATGTGTATTTTCGTCGGGCTTATTTCACAGGACGAAGATAATGGCGATACTAGCTACCGTAAATCTTCGATTTCTGTTGCACTATTTCGAAATATTAGTAACATCGTGGAAACAACGAATGGAAGAGAAAAAAAATACAACCCGTCTAGGCACTTCTCACTTATTCTACTTGTAGTCTCTTCTGGAGTTCGTTCTATGACTTCTTCAAACTTATTTTCTCGGACGATGATAACGACAATAGTAGCGTTCGTAAATCTTTGATTTCTGTTCCACTTTCGCGTGTTATTAATAGCAAATCGAAGACGAAAGGAAAAGGGCCGACGTAGTGGTAGAATTTTTGCTCATTCCACTTGTAGCTCCTTCTAGCATTCCCTGCGTTTATTCTACGAACTTATTTAATGGATCAATGTAACGATGATCGTGTCAACTTTCGTGGAAAAAAAATCACCAGTCCAAGACGAAAGAAAGAGACTTTTCTCCTACTTATAATTTCTCCCAAGTTTCTCTGCATTATTTTAACCTATTTACTGGTTTCATAATAATCGTGTTCCTTGTCGTTGTGATTCTTCAACTTCTGTTCTGCTTTACCGAAACAAGGGACATTAAGTTCGATTTAAAAATACTCGAGTGTCGTTGAAACGAATAAAAGAAGAGGGAGTTTCGACTTCTCCCAGCCTCTTGTCCGTAGACTTCGCGCTCACTCTACTTACACACTCTACTTGCTACTCAACTCGTTCTTCGAACCTGTTTGCTTGTTTCGAAATAACGATGCTGCCAGCTGTCGTGATTCTTCGATTTCATTTCCATTTTACGAACTCGTGGGAGATTATAAACCGATTCGAAGAATCATTGATTATCCTCAAATCGAATCAACAAGAAAGATGTGAACCTTTTCCCATCGTAATTATTCGATTTCTGTGCCATTTGATAAAGTTGTAGTAGGTTACAGGTGGTCTCGAAATATCGTCGAGCGTCTTTAAAACAATTTAAAGAGAGAAAAATCCTTTTCGAAAATATCAATACAGTCACCTATTCTAATTCTACGATTATCCATTTTATAGTACCCAGGATGCTATAAATCGACTCCAAAAATCCTCGAGTGTCCTTAGAACGTATAAAAAGAGAAAGAAGAGAGGACTCTCGACACTTACTTTCTGTTTTTCAAAATAACAATTCACCTGTCACAATGCTTCGATACGTACCTTTCAATTTACAAAATCGTTCAACATTATTTGTTGAAATTCTCGAGTATCCATAGAACGAATGCTACGAAACTCGTTCTTTTCTCGAAATGAAAATCCAACTAAAATCCTCGATTTCTGTTTCATTCTGTACGTTCGCTCGCGGATGGACTCGAAAAATCCTCGAGCTTCGTCGAAACGAATCGAAGAAAGGAAGAGGAGTCCAAGGATTAGGTTCACGTCGCAAGCCACCGCCGTTTTTCCAGCCTTCGAGGTCGTTCGACGAACGCCACCCGTATATGGAGCATTGTGTCGAGTCATAGGACAACGTGCATGACACACTTCCGTGTGCACGTATATCGATTAACATGAAATATTTATAGTACGGCGAAGCCAGGCGGCCGATCCGGCCTTCCGTGGGGCCTTTGCTGACCTCCTGTGGGACGTCCTCGACTTCCACATTCTCCTATTCGTTTCTCCACTTTGTGTGCTTTTATTACTTTACGCTTTGCATTGCACATATTCGCCGCGCGATCGTTACTGTCCTCACTGTGTGGGGTCCTTGACCATTTTTCCACGGGTTTCTGTAAATTTCGCCCTTCGATCGATACGTCTTCCTCATCTTTCGATCGATACAGTTCGAATGGTTTCGATCGGGACCGAGGACTCGTCTCTCGATAGAAAATCGATATTACGTCTGCGTTGTTCGTTGGTTCACGGTGTGTCGTTCTTCTCGTCGAGTGAGCGACCATAAAAGGAATTAAGATTTAATGTAATCAAGCTTGACGTCGGAGAGGTCGCCCCCGGTGTATAATTTAACGAAGGGAGTGCACCCGTTGGATCTTCGACATTTTAGCAGGTACTTGAAATAGCACCGAAGCAAGGAACTGTCGAGTCTCGAGTGTTTGGTGTCACGGTTGACGAGACGTTGAAAAAGTAATCTCTAGGGGCGAATGTACGATGGTGGTTCATACTCGGATGGGGTAGAGATGAGAGAAGAAAAGACTCGTACCTTCGGAGTGAAACTAAAGTCTCGAATGGTCTATCCGAGAAGATTCCCAAACGGTTTAAGAATTCTGTGATAATTGTATCTATAGGTCTACCAGTCTTGTGGGAGACATATTTTAGAGAACGAGTAATATCTAGCATAGTGTAATTCTGTCAGAACGAAACCCATGGGTTATATTGATAAAACGATATCAATAATCCATATTAAATATTGCTTTTTATTTCTTTTAGTGTAGTAAAAACATATAATTTTCATTCTATTCCATGTATTCAAAATATTTCTTTTGTATTTACTGTATTGGAAATATTTTTCTTTGTCTATAACCCGTATTAAAAATATTTATTTTGTATTGTATTGAAAAGACGTACGATATAAGTATTGTAGAAAATTACTCTCTACGGATGCAAGGTGAGAGTGAGGCCTAACCTTAATCCTAAACTTACGCGACGACCATGAAGATAACGGTAATTCCGAGCGAAGCGGAATCAAAGGGTTCCTCGACGTTTTCACTCTCCCCCTGCGTGGTACTTTTCACCACCAGGGGCAAGAAAACCCTTAAATACATTGAAGTACGTGACAATAGGGATTTTCAACCGAGTACTCGCTGTACAAACACGAAAATCGTCCACGCGAAGTCGCGAAACTTGTACCGTGCAAATATCGTTCCTCTTGAATATTCCTTTTTTTTTTTATTAATAATAAATCTTCGTTCAGTTCCTCCGGGAATACTTTCACCTACGTAACTAAGCTATCACTTACGCTACACTTCAACGCAAGAACTGTACAATTTTCTGTACGATTGAGTTTAGCTGAGTTCAAAGTACAAAAAAAATTGAAGCTCGCGATACTTTACAATACACCAGATGAAAAACAAGCGTTCTTTGCCCTTGAAATTTGTTACGCTCCAGTTTTCTTCACGCTCGAATTTTCTTGCGCTAGAGTCTTTCTAGATTCAAAGTTCGCGACGACTAACAAAGATTCAAACCCACAAAAACTACTACGCGACCCATCAAGAGAAGAACAAAGAACGTTCTCCACGCTCGAGTTTCTTCACGCTTGGAATCTTTTACGCTTCCAATTATCTACGCTCGACATTTTCCACGCTTGAATTTCCCACCGATTCAAAGTTTGCGACAACTAACAAAGATTCAAGCTCACGAAAATTACTATGCAACCCACCAAGAGAGGAATAAAGAACGTTCTTTACGCCCAAGTTTCTTTATGCTTGAAATTTTTCCACATTCAAAGTTCGCGACAACCAACTAATAACCAAGCTCGCAAACTATACTTTGCAACGCACCAAGAGAAAAATAAAGAACGTTTTCCACGCTCGAGTTTCTTTATGCTTGAAATTTGTCACGCTTGAAATTCTTCACGTTTGAATTTTTCCAGATTCTAAGTTCGCGACAACCAATGAATATCCAAACTCGCAAGAAATACTTCCGAACGCACCAAGGTAAGGAAAAGGAACGCACATGAAATTCTTCACGCTCGAGTTTCTTCGCGCTCAAATTTTTCTAGATTCTCAGTTCGCGAAGAGCAACAACCACGCAAGAGCGAAGCTACCAAAGAGTACTTCCATCATCGTCCAAGAAACCGAAAAGAACGTTTCGTTGGCATTTTTCGCGCGACTGAGGATCCACGAAGAGGCAATACTCTTTATCGACCGGCGCACGTGACGAGCACGCGAATGCTCGATACAGGACCGTCCACGGTCCGTGTTTAATCAATCAATCCGATTCGTCGACTATTCGAGCCCGCATCGGTGCTTCCGATTTTCCACCGCAATGGAAATAATTCCGTGTTCGTCGTGTGATCGCGAATCGCGCAAAGGTTGTGGGCTATTTCGAGCGAGTCGACTACAACGTGACCTCCTCGCGTGATAACAAAAAAAAAATGTAAGAGAAACCTCCACGGAATCCCATTCTCGAGCATCGACCCCTCCGAAGACCCGGAGCTCGTAGTTGTTAACAATCGCGACCCGCGGAGAACAACACGGTACAACACGAAACAACGAAGACGAAAATCGTTCACGGAGAGCTGAGCTCGCCTTTTACCGCTCACCTCGGCGTGTCTAATTTCCCAACGAACGCAAAACAGCACAATGCCAAACCGTTGACTGGATTTCCCTGGCTAGAAATCCCCTGGAAAATCCTCGGGGGAAATTCGAGGCCGTGGTGAAAAAAAAGAGCGGGCTGCGAGTTCAGCCGAAAATTAGCAAAATTCTGCGGTGGAAAAAATTGTAAAAACTAGAGGCGGGAAGCGAATCGACCAGCGCTGAAAGAAAATGGTTTTTTACAATTTTACGTAGGATGTCCCCAATTCTGACCGCTCGAGGATCCGTGTATCTTGGAAAGTTGAGAAAAATTGAGGAATAGGGTATTTTTTAAGTCGAAGGGTCGAAGAATGGAGAATTCTGCTTGGACGTGGATTGTTGTTATTGTTATTGGCGAAAGAATTGTTTAGAACGAATGTTAAGACAGTCTGGAGATTGAATTTATTATAGTCAACCTTCATAATTAGTATACCAAAACACGTGTCATCGTTGCCCCCCTCCCCTTTGCCCCTCCGCGAAACAGCGATCGACTCGTTCCAATTCGTTTCTCCGCGTCGTTCTTATTTCGAGACCGTGCGACAGAACCGGAAACAGGCGAGACGATGGAAAGACAGGGGAGAAGCTGGGTCGTGAATAAAGCGGCCGGATGCGCAAAATGGGTCGAAATCGCTATCTGCAAACTCGTTGCGCGTCGTGTTTCGCGAGGGCGAGTTTCGTCGGCCACTCGTCGCGAGGCACCGAGACGGAACCAAAGTACCGCGCCGGAAGTCCCTGGGCGGCTGGTTCTTTCGCTGATGTTTCGTGCCCCCGTCCCCTGCTCCCCTGTCATCCCCCATTTGGTCGTCACTTTCACGTCCAACAGTTCCGCGCGAATGGAAGACCGAAAAAAAATTTTTTTCGGCGCCCATCATCTGCACGGCACAGAGGAAACGAAGCTTTTGTCGAGGCACGAGCTTCCAGCTCGACTCTGTTTTCAAATCCTCCGCTATACCTACCCTTCCAGAGCCCCCCCTTTGTACCCCCCATCTCACCGTTTCCCCTCTACTCTTCACGTTTTCACTTTTTCCATTCATTTTCCCCATCCCTAACAACTTCTATCTTTCTGCTTTCGTTCAAAGAGACATTCTCGGGGGGCGTTGCCCCCCTTCCCAACACCCCCTACCCCGGGCCCTCACTTTCGACCTCTCTTGACGCTTTCGCGAAAAGAACGCGATCGTTTCAACGACACGTGTGCAATTTTCTATCATCGTCCCTCTACTGTTGATAGAGGAAAAAATGGGGTTCAAGGGGACAGAGGGGGCCGTTTCGTGAGAAAGGTTTTCCATTCTCGACTTTCCCCGATCGTTGCGGAAAGTTTCTCTGCGATCGGATAATCGTTAAAACGTTCCGCTTAAGAAGCTTTTAAAATCGTGGATCTTTCCATTTTCACCCCCCCCCCCCCTCCTCCAATCGAACTGCACCCCTGCTCAGTGTGAATTCAATTTGCGCGCGAAAGAAAAATTACTAAATCGGAAGAGCAGACAGCGAGTGAGTGAAATAAGGAACGATGGGCTCTCGTTCAAAGAAATATTTCTGGGGGGCGTACCCACTCCCCCAGGCCTCCCATTCTCGATCTTTCTTAATTTTACGGCGAAAAGTTTCACGAAAGTCATTCGAACGAGACGCGTGTACTCTTCTGTCGTTATCCACGCAGATAAAGAAAAGAGGGAGAGGGGCAAAGGAGGGGGCAGTTTCGTGAGAAAAAGTTTTCCATTCTCGACTTTACTTGGTGGTTGCGGAAAGTTTCTTTGCGATTGGATAATCGTTAAGACGTTCCGCTTAAGAAGCTTCCAAATCGTGGATCCTTCTACTCTAGCCCACCCCGCCCCCCTTCTCCGTGTGAATCCAATTTGCGTGCGAAAGAAAAATTGCGGAACAAACCCGGACGAGTGGACAGCTAGGGGGCGAAGTAGGGGACGAGTTCGTCGAAAAGTTGCTGCTCGTTTCGCGACGAATCCGAGAAAGATTCGTCGAGAAGTTCGTCGACGACGATGGCAGCCTCGGGACGGACAACTCCTCGCGGCACTCCGGGTGAATTGATTAAAACTGAAGTTCGTGAAATACTTGTAGAAAGTCCCACACCCTCCGACCTGCTATCCCATCCCCCGTCGAGATTCGTCCCCCCACCCCACACCCTCGTGAGACGTCGATTGTCGAAATCTCATCGGACACCTTGCCCCCGAGACTTTTGTGCACGGCGCGCGACTAACAGAATCTATCTGTATGGATTTAGTATCGTCTTCCGCCCCGTGGGACGGATCTAACTCTCTCCTGAAACAGTGGATCGCAGTGACTGGCAGAATCAAATTATCTAGAGAAATATAATAATTTGATTTGTCAAATTATAATTGTGCAGTTTGGAAAAGTTATACTTTGATACTGGATTTGTCCAATCTCTTTTAAGAATTTTCATTCTCCCCTCAATTACATATCCACAATATAACCTAGAGAATCTCCGTTTAAAAATTCCACCCTGTGTATAGTCTTTTTCAAGGGAACCTTAATAAATTTACGGAACAATTTTCGAAATTTCGTAGACTTGAATAAAAAATTAAGAAACCGTCTGAAAACGATACGTTCTTCGTCCACGATTGAAAACGATTGATCGGAGGCGTAATACGTTCGTCTTCGTTGCCAGAACACCGACTACGAAGCCTTAAACAGCAGAATTTACGTAAGAAGAAACAAGGGGGTCGCAAACTTAATTAATTCAGCGAGTTTAATGGGTCAAGTTCGCCCCGATGTAAGCTGGACACGCGTCACGTGTATTTCCTCGCTCGATATCGAATCTCTATCGTCGATCTGTCCGTCGAACGCTCGATTTGCAACCAATGACGTCGCGAACTCGACCTAATAAAAATGAATAGGATCCACCCTGACCCACGTAGTGGATTCTTGCTGGTGCACCCCTCGGTTACAATCTTTTCGTTCACGAAATACGGCCAGGTCGATTCGGTATTGTTCACCGTGTCCGGAAAAGTTTAACGAACCTGTCCGTGTTCGTTTTTCTTTCCACCTGAAACTATTCCTTCTGATTAAGCGGGAAAGTTGGTTCGTTTATTCGCCGCTTTCGTACTCCCTGTCCGTGTTACCGGTGTGTGCAGAGCGAGAGATCCACCACGGTGTACACCGATACACGTCTATTGAGACCATCCCACCGACTAACCGCAAATTCGATAATCTCTCAGGGCCCCCACCGAAATTAGCTTTATCGTAGCAGCTCCGGTGATCTATTTCGGTCTCGTCTAGACGCCGTATTTTTGTACCTAATTACTCCCGTACCTCCCGTAGAAACGACTCACGGAGAAAGGGCGAGCATCGATAAGAAACGAAATGAAACTGGAATTCTATCATTCGCGACGTTTCGTGATTCAGCTTTCCCAATCTCCGTCCTGAATCCATTAAGCACCCGATATCCCGTGTGCAGGATGCTCTCGAGACGCGTTTAATAGGGTTAGGGTTCGAGGGGGGACGATGTGACGGGTATGGGGAGTTTCTTCGTACAAAAATGAATAAAATATGTGCTACGAAATATTTCGGCACAAGGCTTCGCTTTCGAAGAAATCCGGTTTGAATATTCGCGGGCCACGAATGGAGTTACGTTAACGCGTCTGACCACTTGTCTCGGTGTTTCTATGTGGTATATTGATGGTTGTGCGATATTATCCGTTTCAATCGGGTCCAACTAGTCAATAGATAGTAAGATCGACGGAAAACAGATAATACGGTACTATAGTTACTGTTCGTGAATACTACCACAAGTGGATACAGTGAGCCACGGTCAGCCTGGTTGTGATCGATCGCGCGCCCCAAGAATTTTCAAGATCGATTTACTCGAGAACAAGACCTCGCACACAAAAATTATGCTCCACATTTTCGATGTATTTTTACACGTGGAATCGCTCCTCTGCAAAGTGTATCGTTTTAGTTCTTGTTCTTTCAAACATCGAGACTTTTTTAATCGGGACTAATCGGTCGGAAAATTGGGAAATCGACAAAGTACCATTGTCGACGTTCGGGAACACCGACGTAAGTAGAAACAGAAACCAATGGTCAGACACGATCGTAAAAAGCGTGCCACAAGAAGTTTCGAGATCGATTTCCTCGAAAACTCTGTTCTGCGTTTTCCAGTTACTTTTATAGAAGGAACCACTCTGTGCCGGATAGTACCGTTGTGTATCGACCAAGTAGAAACAGAAAGTAATGGCCAGACACTTTGGCTGAGTAGTAATCAGTCACGCCCGTGCCCCAACAATCTTCGAGATCAATTTTCTCGCAAACAAAGGGTCGTATGAAAAAATGTTGTCGCACATTTTCCACTCAGTTTTACACGAGGAATCTCCCCATAACCCCACTGCGTCGAACTTCGTCACGCGTGGATCGTAATTAGAGCGAATTATTCTCGGTGCTACGCCTTCAACGCGAATAAAAGAGAAATTAAGTAACGAGAATAACCGTATGTCCGGGACAAACGGTTCCGGGGGCGCCTAATTTGTGAAAAATGGCCTCTGGATGGGAACGTTTACGTGCAGCCGGGGGCGCTTTAAGCGGAGTTTTCACGGTAACGTTCCCGTTAAGTCGAGGACAGATCCGGACAACGACGGTACCGCGCATTCCTCTCATTTTCCGCGCGACGAACTCGCACACGTATCCGTGCACTCGCGTAAAGGAAAAAAGGTGATGAAAAGGGGGGAGAGCAACTCGCGGAGGGGGAGGGTGCTCCCCGTGACGTTAAAATTGGGCCACGTTGACGATGGTACGAGCTCGCCGTGCTTCGGACGCTTTCGAGCTCTCCCGAGTACCCACGGAATTTAAACGTCTCCGCGTTGGTCGTTACGTTGGTTTTTATCGCGGAAACCGCATTAATATTCGCCGCGACGACGAGCCACCCGTGTGTATTACCCGTTAGACCTCCCGTTTTCCACGAGAATTCTATTTAAGTAACCAAAAATTAGGATCACCGTCCGAGTTCGCGAACCATGGTAATTTCCTCTTACACGCGCGTTCCATTTGTTGATCGTTATCCGGGGGGAACGAGAGTTTTAAGCAAAATTCGCGCGACGACGACGACGACGACGTCAGCACTCGGGGTGAAATTTCCTTTACGATCGTGAAGGCGACTCGTGGGTTCAACTTTCGTGGAATATGGTCCACGAGTATAGTCCATGAATCCCTGTTATCGAAACTTCGGTACTGAAGGAGTGGGGAAAAAAGAAAAAAACGGAACAATACGAAAGGGGCGAAAAAGGGACGAGAAACTCCGGTGTTTCGAATATAGTCGCCATTGTCGTGTTAGATGTTATCTGAACGTGTAACATTTTACTCGCGGAACAGTTGTAACGACAAATTATGTACCGAGATGCACGGATACGGCTCGCACTCGGTTAAAACTGTAATTAGTTCGTTGAATGCACGTCCGACGATGCTTTTATAAGTATACGTGGCGGACTAGATCATTCATTCGCAATGATCGCGCCATTGTCGGAGGTCTTGGATAAAATTGGATCGTTACGATAGGGACCACTATCGTCGCGTATCTTATTTACGTGACACGATCAATTCCAACCCTGAATTTCATACAACACTTCCCCGAGGGTCAAGTCCCTCACCACGTTCCCTTTTATACCATGTGCAAGGTTTGCGATTGTTTTTCTCGGATTGCAACCCGTCCGATTCCATCTTTCACCTGACAATATTCCCAACCCTTTATTGGAATTTTTTACATATACATCCTTTTATTATAAGTTTTACACGTGGATTTTTTTTTATTAGAATCTTTATATATAGATACTTTTATTATAATTAATTTACATGTACGTATATATTTTTATTAGAATTTTTATACATGGATGTTTTTTATTAGAATTTTTATATCTACTTGGTATCTGTTTTGTCTCGACACAAAATGAAGGTATCGAAAATAAATTCTTAAGAATATTTTTCAGTACGGATCAGAACATTGTTGTTATTCGAATCTTTATATATTCTCTTCGTTAAAATTATTTTCTGTTGTGAAATATTTTTTCACTCTTACTTTCGTACTTTCTCTAGGATCGACAACGATCATCTCGAGTCTCCGTTTTACACGGTTCGTGTACGGTGCAATAAAGATATTATTTATTATTCGTAGCATAAATTTCACTTATAACGCTTCGGGAGCTAGAAACTCGACTGAAACGCGATACAAAAAGCCGATTGTCAGACAGCGAAGAGGGTCGCGGAAATCTGAAGAGAAATGACTGTGGGCTACCCTTGGGTGCAAACAGGCCACTGTTTGGTAACTCAGCTTGGGGCAACGAAGAGAACTCCGCTAATTAGCCTCTCGTTCGATGGTCCTTGGAACTCGCCTCGTCCTAAAGTCTTAATACTTCTCAACAATAATTTCTCGAATTACCAGACGCTGTCACATTTCCTTCCCCCTCCACTTTCTTTCGGGATGGGTCTGTTTCAAAATCATGTAACGTTGAAACTTTGAAAATTGTACTCTTTTGGAGGTTAGATAACCTATAAAATCCCTCCTCTTTACTAAGCGAAGCAAAGACTGGTGCTAATCCCAGCTAGCTTACAAAGGAGTTCAAGATCGAACCAGCTTGAAATCGAAAATTATCAAGAGCAAAATTGTATAGGTTAGGTGACACCTAGAATCCCTTCTCTCTTTGTCAAACAAAACAAAGACTTGTGTTAATCCCAGCTAGCTTGCCAAGAGGATCAAGATCGAACGAGCTCAACATCGAGCGCGACCTCGTTGGTCTGGTCACCAATCTGCATCGTCAATAGGGATTGTCCGATCCATCGATGCTCAAGCGAGGGGGGTGTAGCGTGCATCGGTTTGCTAATTGTCCTGACGCGTGTCCGGATACGAGTCAAGGAACTGCTCAACACCGTGGCAGAGGATCCTCTGTGTTACCCTGTGTTTGTCGAAGCGCGAACGTTATTGATGGGGACACCTAACTACTCGCCGGTATCCACGGAGGCTCTCAAAATGGCTATCGGGGACTTCGATCGTCCCGCGGTTCCAACTCGAGGCGAGTAATTTGCCTGCAATCGACTGGCGTGAAATATTTAACCTACAGGTGAAACTCTATCGCTCGTCATTGCGCTCGTGGATAAAGTTAGACGCTGAGAGACGGGAACGAAGCAAACAGAAATGTTTGAAAAACGAGAATTTGCCACCAATCGAATGAAATGGAATATCTAATAGGCAAAGTTAAATATCTATCGTTCGTAGATATTGTAAAAGAGAAGGGGGCGAGACAGTATAGAGAGAAATGTTTAAAAGTCACGATTTGCCACCAATCAACACCGTGCGATACTTAACCTGTAAGCAAAACTCTATCGCTCCCGATTACGCTCGTGGTTAAAGTCGAACCTCGAAAAAACATTAAGCATCGAAAAAACGGACAAAAAAAATATTTAAAAACCGATAATTTGCCATCGATCGACTGCCACGGAATATTCACCCCACCCGATGGATAAAGTTAGACACTGAACAAGAACGGGGGAGATTGATAAAATCCAGGGAAAACTGTTTAAAAAACGATACAACTGGGAAATAAAGACTCGAAGCTTTCAACTTCGCTGTACGCCTATCGTTTTATTTCATGTTATGTACATCGGAGGGGGGAGAGGGTGCGTTGTTAAAATTCCTACCCTGTATCTTTTCGTTCGGGAGTCGTTTCGAGGCGTTAGCGCGATAATACTACGATGTAAAATCTGCTGCTCTCCACGATATAAAACCTACTGTTCTCCACAATGTATCCTACCTTTTTTCTCCTCCTTTTCGAAAACACGATATCCACGAATGTTTCAAAGGGATCTTCCAGTTCCAAAAAGCAGCACTTTTTGCCATCCGCAAAACTAGAATACCCCCTTAAAACCCCCGAGAAGAAATAGCAATACCATAAATTTGTAACACAGATTTTTTCTACTTTTGTAGAAACTAGATTCAATTTTGAAGCGTGGCCATCTCTTTCATTCCGAAAGAAGCAGGGATTTTAAATCCTCGTTTCACACTCGGGTTCGACTTCACTTGGGGTTACGTAAAATCAACCACTAACCCCCTCTGGGTTTCTCCTTTACCCTCGTAAGGGGTGTGGGGAGGCTGTTTCGAATAATTAGGAACTTGTTCAAGGCGGCCGGGACAATAATCTTCGTGCAAGGTCTCGAGGCGTTTCGCAAGCCTTGTAGTCACTTTACAGCCATCAAGATCGCATTACGAGTCCACTTTTTCTCGTCTTCAATCGGATAAGTGTACCATGGGTAATTTCCAAGCATGACGTCTTAATTGCAAGGTCGTTAGGTGACATTCCGCTAATTAGCCGCCGCTGGAAGCTCTCACAGAGACGAGGGCAACGGAGGGAAGATTAACCCCGGCCTGGACTTAAAAAAGTTTGCTTTCTACCAGCTTTTAATATCATCCCTCCCTCCCACCCCATTTCGTGAAACGCATTACGCCGTCTCCATTTTACACGTCAACGTGCATTAACACGACGTTACCCTCAAATAATACGCATCCTGGTGCTGGTATGTTAACGTTTCGCTGGTAACCGGCCGTAAAAAGCTCGCCGTTATAGCCCGCGAGGTATTTAAATAAGAACGACCGAATATACCGACTTGAATTAAAAATAGGGTATTAAAAAGTATGGTATTAAAAATTGTACCGTGGATCGAAGGTATTTCGATTCGTGTGCTCTCGAATTAGTCACGGCGAGTCTAGTGTAGTTTCAAATGTACGTTTTAATAAAACATTACGCGCGAAGGATGGACGTGTGTTTGTTAATATTTGAAACAGTCATCCGGTACTTGTATAAAAAGTGGTAGAATTAAGTGGTCCAAGGATCAGGATCAGGTCCGAAAGTATTGTAATTTATATTTTCTCGAATACGTTACGGCGAGTGTAGCGTAGTTTTAGATGTGCATTTTAATAAAATTATTGTGTGCGTTTATAGGTAATGTTAATTAATATTTGTATTTCTGTTAAATATCTAAATAACAATACTTATGAAGAAACGAAGAAAAGTGGAATCGACGTTGGTCCAAGCGTCGAACATGTTTAAATTTAAATTCTTTTACGTTAATTATTGGGAGTATATTAATTTTCATAATTTCGAACGTAAATTTTAATCAAAACCTACGTGCAAATGGCAAATTTATTAGTATTCGTATCGCTTGATGTATTCTTTCTCTTTTTCTCTCTAATTGAAATCTAGAGACAAAAATACGTATGCGTTTTCTTAAATTATAAAGGTGGTTGGAATGTTTTAGAAAACACTTGTTCGCGGAAAAACATACGTCTTGGTAAAAAATGCTTTACTCGAACCCGCATTCATAATTAACGGAGGTCTTCCGGTGTCCTAATTTAAACGAAACCATGTAGTGTTCTTGCAAGGGAGAATAATGCATGAATTTTGTTTAAATAAAAAAGAAACGGTTCAGAAAATGCTTGTCGATGAAAAACACGCGTCCCGGTAAGAAATACTTTATTTCTACTCGCATTCGCGAGTGCAACGGAGATATTCGGGTATCCCAATTTAAATGGAACCACGTAGCATCCTATAAAATCGTGTAGCAGTCGTCCATAAAATGCTTGTTTATGAAAAACATGTGCCTTATTTTTATTCGAACTCGCGTTTCAAAGCAACGGAGATCCCATTCAAGTGTCCCAATTTAAATTGAACCGTGTAGCATGCTTTAAAATCGTAAAATTCAGAAAATGCCAGCCGATGAAAACATGCCAAGATATATTTTATTTTCACGTGCATTCATGCACGACAGAGGTATTCAGGTGCTCTAATTTAAACGGAACCGTATAGTATACCTTGAAATCGTAAAGTTCGTAAAATGCTTCTCGTCGAGAATATGTATCTTGTTGGGGAGTATTTTATATTTTAACTGTTGTTCGCGAAATATCGTTCGTTCGACGAATGCGTCAATTTCTGAAAATTTTACCGAGACTTTAAAGTCTCGTTTACACAATGACAGATTGCGAGTCAATCTTAATGACACGAGACGAGTCGGTTTCAAAGTAAACACGATAAATGGATTAATGAATACAATAAATCAGCGATAAATTACGCTTAATTCCCAACAAGATTAATCTACCGTTATGCACGATATTCGTTTGCAAGTTGCAACGTATGCATCGTTTGATCGACTGCCAGTTTAACGCAGCCGTTTGTTATTTTACATTCGCGAAGCAGACACGTGGAAGATTTATCACGGAACGTTGCACAATTCCGGAACGTGCATTTATGGTAGAAACTTACATCGTAAATAATTTTTTGGACACCCTGTATTATCGAAACACATTTGGCACCGAAAGTTAAACCAGTTCCAGTTTCTCGTCTTACGAGACGAGCTCGGGTCGATTTTAATCAACGTGTTACTTAAATACCATACTTCGCTAATTAGAAAAAAAAGTGGGAAAATGTTGAGTCTGCTCGTGAAGGAAATAAATATTTAAAAATAAAAAGTACAGGAACGTTGGTCGTGAACAAAGTAAAGAAAGGATCATAAGGTGGGAGGAAAAGAAAATCGAGGAAAAAGATGGGGATTTATGATCGTTTGTGTTTGACATGTCTCGAGGTTGGAGTGTATAAATTCACTGTTTCGAAAAGGTCCCTAAGTGTTGGAAAATGTCCCTTATAAGAACTAAAATCTTGTCGGTACTCCAAGTCTGAACCAAATATTGTTAAACTGAGAACAACATGTACCCCATTTACATAGTCTCTTTTTTTTTAATGTACTTGTCTCTAAATTAAATATTATTAAATCGAGACCGATCAATCTGTATACTTCGACCCAATTTAAATAGTTTCTTCTTTCCTTCTCCTTAAATACCTTCTATTCGTGTTATTCGTACCATTTTTAAAAGTCTGTACTTATTGTACCAAGTTTATAATATTTTATTATTATTTAAATGCGTTCTCGTTTCACTTTCACGTTACTACCAACGTCTCAAGATCGATGAAACGGAGCATTTAAACGTTCCACCGTGTATCTGGTGAAACAAGTCGAACCAGATAATAAACAAAACGTTTCGTGAAGGATATCACCGTGAACGAAAAGCTTCGTAGAAGATCGCCCATGGTGGACAGTTCGAAGGAAATTGGCCAAGCAAATCCCGAGCTGGCATCGAGGCTGATCCACGAGCAAGATGAATCGAACGAAAAAAGGGTGTCTCTGCACGGTGGACGTTGGCCAACGAGATCACCCTGTGCTGGGAGACGAAAAAAAATCCTGGCGCCAAATGTCCCTGCCAGAAACAAAGACGACTGGATTTTTAACCCCTTGCCAACCCGCCTCTTGCTTGCCTCTGACTTCTCTCAGTAGCCATTTTTCTTCTTCTCGCTCGCCAACATAATATACGACTTTAGTGAATTTTTTTTTTTTTTTTTTTTTTTCATTTAAAAAAGACACGAACTATCAATCCTTCTGTACACACTTTCAAGACGGTTTAACGACAAATTTTTTACGATAATTTTAAACGAAAGACGAACATTCTTCCAGACGGTGAAAATGGATTTTGCAAGAAGAAACTATTTTTCGCTCCCGATTTTTTTCACGGATGTGTTTCTTTTTTTTTATTTTATCCCACGGGAGAAAAGTAACGGAAGTCTTTACCCGTTCGGGTGTAGCGCGTTGAGCGCTAATCTGGAGCATTAATCTTCGTTCGGGCGGGTTTTCGCAACCAATGCCCGCGGTCGTACGTACCGATTCAGGAGGTCGAGTGACTGGCACCCGCGCGAAAAAGTGAGCACGAGAAGCGATGAATTATTACGCGAGGCGTCCATGTGTCACCACTTTTCGGAACGCAGCGTGTTTTTCATAGACTCCAGGCCTCTGTAAATCTTCATCTCTGCCAACCCTTTTCTCCCTTTCATTCGACCTACGTCGTAAAGGGGAAACGTTCAACAACAGACTCGGTGTTAACCATCCTCGATGCGAGAGGAAATTTGGAAATAGTGTTCAAAGACGAACCGTTAACAAAAGTCTTTCCTCGTCCATCGTGAGACCACTGTGAGGAGTGTCATTTGTGCAAGGATAAGATCGTGGTAGCATAATATTTAGCGTGAAGTAATCGAGGGAAGAATCGTTTAATATTTTATTTAAGTTTGCAAACTTTTGTAATTTGACTCCGGAAGATCAAGACTGATCCTTCGGAGATTCGTGAAATCAAACCTGACACGAATCAAGTGTGACCCAGACCTGGCCAAGATCTAGCAGTGACCTGACCCAGATCTAATCTAGACCTGAACTAGGCCTGACACTGACCTAATCCAAACTCAATCTAGACCCAACGCAGACCTGTGACATAAACCTGACACAAAATTAATTCAGACCTGATCCAGACCTGACATTGAACTGATCCAGACCTAATCCAAATATTAAAATGAAACTTCAAGAACCTGAGACTTCTCTAGACATCCTGATCCTAGAAATTTAACTTCATAACCTAATCCAGATCTTGACTCAGGCCTGATCCTTGCACAGACCTTACCCAGACTTTTGAAGTACGTTTCTGATAGCCTAATGCTACTTCCTCATCAACATAAAGCTACCCAAACCTTCGACGACCTCGACCCAACCCAGACCTACCCCAACGATTTAAAACATGACTTCATCGCTCCCAAGATCGCTCTTTTACCAACTCGAAAGTATCCTCGATCCTCAGAAATTCTAACCAGAGAACAGAGAAAAGCCTTCGACCTCGTAGACTTAGTTTTTAATAAACTTTCTCGTTCAGTCTTGCCGCGAAACGAACAAATACTCCTCCTGTAGCCGGGGTAGAGAATCCGCCACTTCGACGAATGTACGAAAATTTGAACGACTTCTAGGAACGAGTTGCTCCGCGAAACTTTCCAACGGAAACGACACGCGAACTTCCCTCTCGATTAGGGAGCCGCAGCTGTTGCTCGCGCGGAAATTATTTACCCACGTTCGACAATCATCTCCCCCCCCCCCCCCCCCCGGAAAGATACGTCATTCGTTGAACTTATCAACGATCGTCACCCAACCTACCTGATACGACCAGTACGCTTTCCCACCCGTTGTGCAACGAACAAACGTATACGAAAGAACTTTTTTCCAGGCTGTTTCGGCAGGGTGGACGCGCCGCGACGAGTTGTTTTTCAACCTCTGCGCCAGCGCACCGTGACGTATGCACGTCCAGTACTTTTAATCGCGTATGACCTACTTACACCACTAAACCCCCCCTCGTCTGGCTCGTCTTCTGTTTACTCGGACGTCGTTGCAGCTGAATACACCGGGAATTTCGATAACTCGAGCCGAACTGAACGTCTCCGGCTGTTTTGTACCCTTCTTTCTTCCTTCGTGTTTGCAAAACTGTGACACGTGAAAATTTAGCGTACGTAACGCGTCACTGAGAAGATTTTATCAGGTTCAACGTTGTTTCGTACTACCTTTGTTACAGAGGGTGAGGAGTGTCGTCACGATAAATGTGAAATGGGATGTCGAACGCTACGGAGAATTTTGCAACTGTTCTGGTTCGTTGTTTTATACTTCTCTAGTCAGAGATGGCTACCGTTTCAAAATTTAACGAAAGTTTGTATGTCTAACCACCTGGAGCATCTAATAAACGTTTCAAAGTACAATTGCCTAGATTCGTTACTTCGTACTTCTCTAGTCGAGGGTGAGCACTGTTTCAAAATTTGCTGAAGAATTGTGCACCTAAACACTCGAAGAATCTAATAAATGTGAAGTAAAGAGTAAAGAGATTTTTGCAACTGTCTATTTTATATCTCTCTAGTCAGGGGTTGTTACTGTTCGAAAAATTTAGCGAAAAATAATGTGTTTTGAAAAAAGGTCTAAAAAATGCATATCAAACATTGAGGAGAATCTAAAAATACCATACTTTACTTCTTATACAGGATAAGTGCTTTTCTGAAATTTACCATAGGATTATATGCCTGAACACTTGAGAACTATCATAGCACGTCACATACTGCAGAGACATTAATAACTACCTAGATCCAACATCGTTCTAAGCTATCCTACTCGTACAGGGTCACTTCTGTCACAAAATTTATCTTTAAATTATGCGTCTAAACACTTCGAGAAAACCTCTAATAAATATAAAATAATAGCTAACCAGATTCGATGCTATTCCTACCATTAGAGGTTAGATGTCTCTCATCGAGGAGGAACTTAAATCGAATAAAATCCTCGAATCGCGAGAAAAACTTAACGTCGCCTGAGAAGATCTTGGAAATGGTCCGCAAGCATCCAGCGTTCCATTAACCCTGGAATAGCGAAACGATTCTCCATAATTTGAAACGTTCCACCGTCCGCGGAATTTTTTCGACGGGAAGTAAATTTCGCGAAACGACTTCGAACTCAGCCCGTAACACGATCCATCGAAGCGACGAAACGCGACGTAATAACGTAAGATTGCGAGAGTATAAAGCCGCGAACGACTCAGTCGTTTAACTCCTCTTAATTGCCAATATTTCCCAGGCTACTTCGATCCGGCTTACCGTTAATATTATCGAGCCCCTGCCTCCCCCCTCACCTATAATTTTCTTCCTCTCTCTGTCTCTCACCTTTGATTTTCTTCCTCTCTCTCACCTTCACTTTTCTTCCTCTCTCTCGCCTTTAATTTTCTTCCCCTCACTCGCACCATCAATTTTTTCCTCTCTCTCTCACCTTCAATTTTTTTCTTCTCTGTCTCTCTCACCTTCGATTTTCTTCCTCTCTCTCTCACCTTCAATTTTTTCCTCTCTCTCTCCTCTCACCTTCGATTTCCTTCCTCTCTCTCAACTTTAATTTTCTTCCTCTCTCACTCACCTTAGATTTTCTTCCTCTCCCACTCACCTTGAATTTTCTTCCTCTGACTCTGTCTCTCTTTGGCTGAAAACCCCGTAAAAGACTGATTAACTTCGGCTCGGCTATTCGCTTATCCGTGGCTCGTTAACGGGACCGTCAAAAAAAGAAAAGTGCGACGGTTGGAGCAACAGATTGCGGAAAGGGCCCGGGGAAACGACATGAAAAGACGAGCTGAAATTTCCTCCGGGCGATCTTCCCCGTCAAAAAGGACGGATTACTCAAAGGCGGTAGGGGAGTTTCTCCGAACGAAATTTTCAAAAGCGACCTTTTGATCCCACCATCATCACGTTCCTGGATGAGAGGCGGAGGGGACTGTCGAGGACGCGCCGCGAATTGATTAAGGTCACGACGCGAAAACCAAGAAGACCAAGATGACAGAGAGAGTGAAAACGATAAAAACAAAATGGACGTCGATGGGGTGGACGATGCGTTCTCGAAAATATCGCGACACATTAAATTGGATTCGATAAATCTAACGACCATCTAACTGTTATCTCTATTCCAATCACGGGGTAATTCTCTCGTCTTTGTTTCGATATTCTTCGAGGGACTTCACATCGAGTCGACAGTAACGAAGTGACAAGGAGAGGTAGATGACCTCCATCGATTGCAATAAAATTATTCCAAATGCTTACTTTTTATGGAATTGATTAAGCACCAAACCTATCAATGATAAAACTTCACGTCCATTGAACCGTCCCGAATATCTCAATGGAAAAAGTTAGGTTAACGACAGTGTATGGCCACACCTCACCTTTGTAGGTGTATTTTAATTACTCAATTTCAATATTCCCTCTTTCTTCTATTAATATTTCGTACAATCTTGGTACAATAACGATTCATTATTATTAATATAATTTGCAGCTTCTATCGGATCAATTACATTTACTCTGCGTATCGACAGCCCTCAGATTCATTAACCTCGAAACTTAGACGTTCCACCGGTGTCGTTATTAGTCAGAAAGTCCCTCGTCTGATGGATAGTGCGAATCCAGCTCGTAAATACGAGACCCCGAACACGAGATTTATCGTCATTATAATGGATAACGGTGAGGCTCGTGTCGGCCATTAATTACCGCACGAGTATCAAAATGTGCTGCAACTGCGACAAACAACATCTACATAAGGCTACGTTCGTTGCCAGTTAATGTCGGTTATTCCATTTCGCGTAAGTACTTCTCCGATACCAACAATTTCCAATTTTGTCGGGACATTTGTACTCGATTATTCCTCGAGCTTTAAAAAACATCGTGTAGCATTAACCAATCGCAGTGCCGACAGTTTGAGCAACCATAGAATAGGCAAGGCGTGGGTCCAAAGGGAGCCGTAACTTAACGTTGCTTGCACAAATTTTTCCAATAAAATTACTATTATCTTATCGCACCGTTCTTAATTTTCAAGAAAATTCGTTAACTTATTTTATCGTGCCTTTTTTAATTTCCAAAAAAAGTTGTCGTCTTATTTTATCGTATCTAATTTCTAAGGAAAGTTGTACTAGCGGTATAATTGAGCCATAAAAGAGTTTCTCTGGGTCCGAGAAGACCCACACGTGGTATAAGAGGTAAGAAACTTTAAAACATTTCGATCGAAACCGCGCGAAGAGAGGTTAGGTAATTTTCCCGCGCTTTCCAATTAATTATCCCGCGTTCCAAAGTCGTTGAATTTTCTTTGATATAAAACCTCCAGCGTTTGTCGTTTTCTCTTTCTCTTTTTTAATTAATTTCACCCCTGTCGCAGCGTTCGCGGTCCGAAATCCAGGTCCATCGATCGCATTAATTGTAGATTCGCTCGTTGTTAACAACGTGGGGCAATATTTTGAATCGAACTATTTTTGGCTCGGCGTAAAAAAATGTAAAACAACCCCTCGAGTGGCTCACGGATTCACGACACGTGTAGAGAAGGGAGATTCGAGAAAATATTTTCCATTGTGAGGGTGGCTCGATATATCTTAATCGAAAAAAAATGTTTGCTCACTGTGAAGGTGATCGTCGATCCTCGCCTGAAGCATGTTGAAGCTCGAGCTCGGCTGATAAGGTTGCTGATCGCGAATACCGCCGCACGCGAACTGATAAAAGTCTTTGCAAGGATCCACCCCCTTCTTCATGAACGCCACCATCCGTTTCGAGGCTTCCTCGCAGGCTTTCGAGTCGCAAACACCCTCCGGACCGTCCCGTTCCCTGATACAGGCTTCGTCCTGGAATTGGAAATTGTTTTCTGTCAGGATCGATTCTCCCTTTCTTATGCAAAATCCTCTTAACCGATCGCGTCGGTGGCTGGTTAAGGTGATTTAATTATGCTTAAACTTCCGAATCTTCCCACGTGGAATTTTTCGATTACTTTCAAGGGTACGAAACTCTTTACGGAAGCGGTTATAAATCCTAAAATGGAAAAAATTCTGGATATAAATAATCGAGTCTGTGCTTTATAATAGTATTGTAATAAAAAGACACTTATCACTGGAGACACAGGAAGCGTTTGTCAAACATGCGAGGCTCTGAGTATTTCTTTTTTTTTTCCACCAATTGTCGAAAGATAGAAATTTCTCTATATAATAATGAAAATTAGAAAAAAGTATTTATTAAATATCCAAAACTACAAATTTTCTTTTTTATCTAATCGGTTGGTTATCGAACTAGTTGTCAAAGGTTTTGGATCTAAACAATTAGGTACACCGTGGTTTTTCAATAAGAAGAAAATATTTGTCGCGAAATCCAGAGAACTTTTATTGACTATTTAACAATTATGGCTCCGTACAGACCACCTTTGGAATATTTTAAAATTGAATTATTAAGAAATTCTTTCTTTATGAACTTACAATATTTCAAGGTTTATATCAACTTCAAAAACATTACGTGTAGCAGCACCGACTAAAATTCAGAAATTATTTACAAATCCCTCCCTGTACATTCACGATATTCAAGATCTCCTTCAACCTCGCTACTATCCATAATAATCGAAGCGGAGAAATTCGGGGATTTTAACATTATTTGGCGACCCCCCTTCCGCGTTTTCTTCAGCCAGAAAAAAAGTTGCCCACCAAATATTCCCAATAACAAATGCATTCCTCGACGAGCGCATTGAAAGCATTGTCCGCGGGTTTCTTTCCGCAATTCATCTTCCCAACGGCCATCTCGCGAGTTCGACTTTAAAATGGCCGAAGAAACGAATGTTTTTCTTATAGCTCGTTCAATGCGCACTAGGTATAAGGTCGGCCAGGGTCTCCTTTCCGCTATTCCAGTGCAATGCGTCACAGACCACCGGAACTCTTTCGGGGCGAAATCAGGAATCATACGTCTTCCTTGAAAGAGACGAATGGCGCCGCGCGGACTCCCAAACTTTTCCAAACACAAACACAGGAGAAAAAATACGTGCCACGAAGGGAAAAGATTCATCCACTCCCCCTCGCAACAGTGAAAAGTGACGCGTTGGCAGAAAAAGAACAGGTCGATTGTTTAAGTTTTGAACTTCGAGAAGCACAAGCACCAAAAAGAAGCCTATCAAGGCCTAAAATTTGCATTATCGTCGATCTCTTCCACAGTAGTCTTTCTTGAAAGAGATTAACGACCTCCTGCAATCTCCCAAACTTCGCCAAATGCAAATGTGAGAAAAGAGATATGTATCTCGAAGAAAAAAGATTCACTCGTTCCAAGTTGGACCGAAGACACAAGACGATTATTTAGTTTTTAATCTCTTCGAGAAGTACAACAGACGGGGGGAGGGAGGCTATCGAAGCTCAACGATTTGAAATTCGTGGGAAAGAATCTAGTCAATTATTTACATTTTAATTTTCAATTTTGTCTTGTCATCCATTATTCTCTACCCGAGTGGATAATCTTCTTTGAAAGAGACAAATAGTGCTGCAAGGACTTCCATGGTTCTCCAAACGCAATTAAAAGAAAAATACGTTGCAGGGAGAAAAAAATTGATCAACGCTCGATCATCTAATTTTTAATCTCCAAAGTCCAACGTCTAAGGAGGACAGTCGAAGCTCGACGGTTTTGCGTTGTCATCGATCGCTCTCTGCCGAAGCAGATAGTCTTTCTGACAGAGACGAATGATCCTCGACGAAATCGCTACGCGCCAAAGGGGAGGGGGCTGCTTTCCACCAATTGGATCATCGCGGGGCCAACTAGATACGAGAGAAGTGAAATTAATTTCGACGCGATCTCCGTGCTCGTCGTTTTCTCTTATCGGTATTAAATCCTCGGACCGATAGGAGGCAACGAGAAGGAAACATCGAGAGTAGATATCCATCAGGTCCAAAGTGCTGTAGAATAACCGACATATAATAGGGATGGGGAGGAGGAGTTAATTCGTTGAATTCATCGAGACAGCTTCCGACTCGTGTTACAGCTGAGAAAAGAAATTCAATTTCGTAATAATCGTGCAAACTTCTCGAGAAAATTGTATACAGGGTGGTTGTGGAAATCAAGCTACATTCTAGGCCATCGATAGAGAGCATCGATGTATTTTCAATGCACAATTTTCTTTTTTTTTTTAGCCGAACCACGTGTACTCTTTTACGTAAACGAATTCCTATTGAAATTTTCCGCATAAAAGCATGGGAAGCATGTTTTGTCGAAAAATCAATACTTAACGAGATATTTCGTGTTCCAGTTTGGAAGAAATGTCGGATGGAATATATTTAGTCTCCTATTAATTCCCTCCTCGATGCATAGTTGAGCTGCACAAAAACGGTTACCGAAA
Organism: Ptiloglossa arizonensis; assembly: GCF_051014685.1. Taxonomy (NCBI): domain Eukaryota; kingdom Metazoa; phylum Arthropoda; class Insecta; order Hymenoptera; family Colletidae; genus Ptiloglossa; species Ptiloglossa arizonensis. Next base: position 18,864,359 of record NC_135051.1, read on the forward strand.
ATAAATTGTCTATAGACAATCGTGTGCGAGAGGGAAAAATTGACGATAAAAATAGTGTGCGAGAACATCGAACTATTCGGTGAAAAATACATTTATATATCGATAACGGGTTAGAAACCTCGCGTAATAAATTCGAAAGGTTGAAATAGAAAAAATACTTCTGCGATGCCTCTGGATAAATTTTAAAAATTCAGAAAGCTATGGGGGAGCTCCCTTCTCCATGGGTGCCCCAATTAATTCGAAGTCCAATCACTCGAAGATTAATTACACCAACCACGACATTCTTCAAGAAAAGAAAAAATATTTCTCCTATACTTCTAGCCAAATTAAAAAATTAATAAAACTCTAGGGGCCCCCTCTTCTAAGGAAACTTTAAAGCAAATTAATGCGAGGCTGGATGGCTTAAAGATTAATTACCCGAATCCATTTTTTAAGAACAGAAAAAATATTTTTCCAATACTCCTAAATAAATTAATAAAATTCCAGGGGGGCCCCCCTTCTCCATGGTTATCCAAATATATTCGACATTCGATTACCCGAAAATTAATTATACGAATCACGCCACTTTTCAAGAACAGAGCAAATATTTTTCCAATGCTTTCGAATAAATTACAAAATCAACAGACCGCCTTGGGGGGTCCATCGTTACTCCTGTTCCCCTCAAACTTTCCAAAATCACCGCCATACAATCAAACCAACCACCCTGCTCGAAAGAAAAAAAAACGTTTCCACCCTTAAAGAAAAATCTCGTCTACAAAATCGTCCGATTAGTATCCCCCACCTCCGCTCATAAACATCATGGAACACGCATTATCAGCCAATAAAATAGGGGGAGCTCCCCAAAAAGCACAACCTTCCAGCCCGTAAAATCCCCTGACTTAGAGTTTCGCAAGCATTTTTACACACACACCCCCTCCTATCTCACACCACCAACTCGTGGGGAGCTGTCCGCTCAATTACGGGGCGGCTTGCATACTATGCGGGTGAACTTGCGAAACTCGCGTGCGTTCGGCGCTCCTCGTGTTAATGGAAGTTCCTCCGCGACGTCGACCCTGATCAGGCATTCGTCCCGAACGATCTCTGGGGCGATGGAAATAGAATCGACGACCTGCACAGCCTCCCTCGAGACGAGCCTTCGCCATCAACGTCGGGAATTTATTCGGATTTACAAGTCTCGCGGAGACGGAGAGCATACCACGATTTCGCATTAAAGTAAATTAGAATTTTTTAACGAAGAAGAGAGAAAGGTACGGTGTAAAATGAGCGGAGGGGAGGAGGAAGACCAACATGGTAATTTTCCACCAAGTTTCCATCGATGCTCGCGTTTCCTCGCCGAGTGGGGAAAAAAAAAGAAGAAGAAGCTCGGTTTCCAACGAAAATTAAATTACTCGAGTTTTCAATTTATATTCCGAGCACGGCCTACCGCGCTCTATCTAAATCACATCGAGCAGAAGACAGGGAACCTCGTTTCCAACACCACACCCCCCTCTCTGGTGCATTTACCCCCTCTTCGGCCCAGTACCCCGCTTGTTGCACGCACTTCGAGGCAAGGTAGGAGATCGAAGAGCGGGAGCGAGAAACCAACTCGAAATTGCGCTCAGGTCGCTCGTAAGACAGTGTTCTGTGATAAGAGGGGGCAGTGAGAGGGTAGGAGCAGACGATGCAAATGAAATTTTATCGCGAGCTCCACGTCGAAGGGATTTTCACTTCGCCTTTGATGAACACTGTCTCTCGCGACTTCGTTTCACGCTCGTATTTTATTCCCCCGCTGGGTTCTCGCAATTCGAAGGTAAATATTGTGGAAAGCAATGACGAGGGTACACAGATTCGTCGAGACCCAATCGATGAACGATTTTAAAACGGGTTCGTTCGCCTTTCAACAATATTCTCCAATTACGGAGAACGGTACTGTTACTGGTGTCGGAGAATATCTAATATTATGATGTGAAACTGAACGATATGTGCATCAGAGTGTCAGTGTGACATGGTATGTAATTTGTATCGAACATGGCGAGAGGAAGCCAAGGGAAGAGAAAGTGTGGTTAGTTTAACCGATCCATTTGCAAACTATTATATCGATTTGTAGAATTTTTATAGACCGTTTGGCAAGATTTCACACTTGTTTATTCATTTTTCATTTTTCTGACCGACAAATCCGACAAATTCTCAGAACTACACGTTAGGTTTAAGAACAGTGCAAAAGTTTTTCAAGCTTGAACCATTTTTTTCAATATCTCAAAATGTGGTTGTTGCATTGTTCTTCGTTTCGTCGGTTATATTATTGAAGAATAAATTTCGAAATTAAATCAGTGCCAGGAAATTTTCATCCTTGTTACGAACGTCAAAGCTCTTCGTGTACATTTTCCATATGAAATTTTTTCATAAAAATTGTCAGAGTAAGGAGCAAAGTGATCGAAAATCAAAGAGATTGAAAAAAGACGGGACAAATTTCGTCGACGTGGAAGAACAAAGGTCAGGATGAAGGACACAGCCCTGATCTCCGATATAGGGTTGACATTTGCCTCGAAACCTTACCTCGGATCGGTATGGCTTCGTCGTTCGTGCAGCACGTGCTACTCTAACGACAGTAGAGTAGCGATCCACGCTGACCAAACGACCGAAGACTTTTATTTCAAATCCAGCGTGACTGTATATTGGATATTGAATAAACCATCGAAACCTCTAAGTATTCTCGATACATCCACGCTTAACTCTCTGCTTAACCCCTGACAATCCAATGAATGGGTCACTTTAGACCCGGTAGATTCACACCGCCAAATTTATGTTCACGTTGAAAGAACAATGGAATCTTCGACAAGTATACTAAGAATATTTTCGATTCGACAAACCGCCATTTTATCGAACTTCGATTTTTTCTTTAATACAGTGATACTCTTTAAAACTACGGATAGTCTTTGAATGAGTAAAAAATAAAACTGGAAAATATTCTTGACTGAATTTATGCGTGAAACGATACGATCACCTAATTGAAATAATTAGAAAATTTTAACGTTCCAAAGTGTCAGCAGCATAACGTAAAGGGAGTTAAGTTTTTCGAGCTCTACCCCGGAAGATTTAAACGTCGATCCAATTGGAATTCCCTCTGGCTATACTCTCGACCTCAGCTGTAATCACTGCAAACTTATTAACAGGCCAAAACCGATAGGAAGACGTGACCGAAAAGAGCCGTTTAATTGATCGCGGATTACCTCCAAGCCTCTCTACCCGATTAATCGTTCGGACTGATCCTTCAAATCGACTTTTAACGCTCGAAAGAAGGATTACGAACTTCGCGTCGATCGCGAAAAGGAGAGTGGCTTTTTTCAAACGACTCGAATCGAGTCCGATGCGCTTCAACCTTTTCGCTGCTGAATTGATCGATGAGGATTCAATCTCTGAGATGAATTCGCTTCACGATTTGTTGTTTCAATTATTATATTCATAAGTGTATGCAAACGTTAAATAGAAAACTAAGAAATATTACAGAAACGAAGGAATATCACAAAGTTTACGTATATTAACCTTGTTTATGTTCCGCACTCGGATCTAAGATATTTTTATACAGAGAGTCTTGGCTGAAGGCCATCTGTATAAAAAATATATGTTTTTCTAGTAAAAGTATTAGTAGCCTTGAAAAAGACGACAAAAATTGGAAGAAGTTTGAAAAAGAAATGTTAGTACCATGGTATTCTTCTTTTAAAACCATTTGGATAATCTTCGTTATTAAAAATAAAGAAGACATTTAAATGGCCCCCTTTATCTGAGACACATTCTATATTGGTCGTTGAAGTGACGACGCGATCGACAAGTCCCGCCCACCGTGGCGCGTAGAGGGAGTAACGGGACCGCGATATGAAGAGGCGTTGGGACTTGAGCCCAAAGTCGAGTTATCAGCGCACCAAGTACCGATGAGTGTTACGCAGTGCGTTTACAATATGCCAATATCTATCGAGGACAAATTGAGACGCTAGAAGTTCTAGTGGTCACCGTCTAGTGGTTAATTCCTCCAATAATTGGGCTCAATTACAACTTCAACATTTTAAGCAGCTCTCAAAAATACCGCGTTCTGAGCGTCCGTACCATAAACCCAGATTTTAATGGCCGTAATAATTTTAGTACAATAAATTGCAATATGTATCATTATTACTTCTTTGACTCGAACATCAAAGAAAATAATCCACTTAACCGCGTGCAAAGTACACTCGAGTCAAAAGATTAAATAGGATACAGTGTCAACGAGAGCCAGCCTCGATTTTAATAATTCCTGCAACCGTAAAAATATCTATAACGGGCGCGACGAAAAGGAATTTTTATACGACACGGCTGACCGGGCAAATTGAACCATTGTTTAATTGGAACGTGTATCTATAACCCCGCGGCGTCCGATTTCGTCTCGCTCGATGCACTATCCGCCCGAACGCTGCAAATAAATTCGCCGATACGTTTTCGGTCGCTTCGTTCTCATTGGGGAACCAACGATCGTGAAAACCCTGCCTTTAATGAAAACCATCTCGAGACGCGCGTTTTTCGAACTTTCTGCGCGATCTACGCCACCGGAAAGTGGTTCTCAGCGTAATAGAACCAATTTAAAGCGATTGTCGATCGCTTCAAACATTCTTTGAGACTCGAGACTCGATCAACGTGTTCACAGTCCTCGTGTGATCACGAATGGGTCAAAGAGTTTTACGAATTCTTTTCGCGGAAAATACAGAACATTTATCACCGTGAAAAACCATAAGATTTACCGTAAAGTTTCTAACGACAGATTGCTCTTACGCCCAGCAGAAAAATTTACCAGATTTAATAAATGCCGAGCACTTGAGGGGAAACCTTTCGAAGTTGAAGGACTTAATTCTTTTCCTACATTTCCTCAAAGTTTAATACTTTACGAATACCGTATTAAAATATTAAGAGGAAATTCGTAATGCTAACGAAGATACGTTTTTCATGGAGCGTTTCCCATCTCTACAATCTTGAAACTTTTCCCAGAAACTACTCACCCGATTGACTTGAAACTTCGACTAATATATTTGCAGGAATATTCTCCATCTTTGTCCAAACTGATTTTCTTTCTCTCTCTAATAGTTTTTGAAAAACTTTAAAAACCGTCGAAAATTTTTTTCTTTCCGAAGACAATTTTCGCCGAGTTCGTCGTTAAATAAACAAATCTTTCGTTGTCGAAGCCGCGAATTGAATTTGCAACGCGCGAGGCGCGTCTGCGCGCCGAAACTAGTCGCTCCGACCACGGATATCGGTACCTGTTAACAGAAGTTGTCGCCATGCAACCTGCTAAACATACATTGGTTACGAACTTGCGCGTAACAGGATAGACGTCGTTCCTGTCGACGATAATTAAACCGTAATTGATAACGTCGTCCTGGGAATTTCGATCGGATCGTCCATGACAATTATACGCAGTGCTCGGGGCTTTTCGCTTCAAAATTCAAACTCGAATCCTGATATGCACGTTTTTTCACGTATTGAATTACGTAATAAATTTCATAATACGATACTGACTGTCGAAATAGCACCATCTTAAAACTAACAAATATTTTTTTATTCATCCCTCGCACAAGCAGTGATCATCTATGAATATTAAAAATTTAATTTCCATTAACTTGATAGGGTGAAGTTTAACCAAAATAAACAGAAACATAAGCCGAATTTCGTATCTAAGGAATGGGAGGAGTATAGATGGAGTGGGAGGAGTGTAGGCGGAGCGAAAGAAGTGTGAGCATAGTAGGAGAAATATGGGCGGAATGAGAGAAGTATGGGCGTTCTTATTGTATTGTACTTTGGTATACTATTATACCTTATACCTAGTATACTAATACAATAGGTACACCCTTACTTTTCCATGCTACCTTCCTCCATTCCTTAACAAACTTAACCCATCAAATGTTATAATTGTCAAAAATTCAATTCAATCAGTTTCTGAATAAATTAATAAGAGTGGTTCGTAACATTGTATCTTTTTTTTTAAAATACTTGACAAATATTTAAACACTTATACAAAGTTCTACAGACCCCACCATATCGTACATGTAACGAAATAACCACTATACCAATCAAGGGTTAAAGAAAACATAATTTGTTACAAAAAAAAAGCGATTTAACGTGGTCTCTACGTTTATAATGTACCCACATATTCGACAAATGATATTTTTAAAAGAAAAATTCAACTGCTAATGTATTTCCGCGATTTCAATGAAGCAAAACTCCTTCATGGATGCTAGTAATTGTGGATAACTCGAGCAACCCTGAAACTGCAACTTTCATGAACTGATAACCGCTTAGAGGATTAATAAATCTACCGCGGAGCGAGGAGTTGGTTAAAGGCGGTCTATTTTTACAATCCACGAGTCTATTCTCGCGGCTTTCAGCGAGCGAAGATCGATCGATCGTTAACGATTGCCTCCACCACGGTCTTCAACCCCTCTTCGGAGCGTGGTAAAAAACGATGACTCGTTTCGCTGACAGACGTGGATTTTTGACTTCGCGATAACGACCGAAACGCAAACCGCACTCGACGCGTTCATTTCAACGGACAAAGCTTCTCCCGAGCGAGATTGATGTTGACATTGAGATAGCCGAGTGATTTTAATAATGCGGCTTTCGATAATAAATAGCCTCCCCCCAACCTTCGAGAATACTGAGTGCTCGGATGTTGCCCCAAGTTTTTTTTTTTGGAATTAATTAAGGAGAAACTGAGCGAGAAATAAACACCAGAAAACCGTCGAGACTAAATTACCACTCTCTGTAGAACGGAGAAAAATTATTGCAAATATTAATACCTTCGTTGGGTGCTTTAAACAAAAATAATCTTCAAAACTGTTTAATAACGTAAATGTACAGAGTGACTCGTATAAAGTGTTACGAGCTTTCTCAGAAATGAATGAAACAAATTTTTCAGGGGGGATGATTAATAAGAGGGGGATATTTCTTAATGAAAGTTGGTATAAATTTTCAATCATTTAAATAATTACGACCAAAGTATATTTATGTATATTGTGCTATTCAAACGACAAATTGATAAAGTCTTCCGTTTAGAAAAATCTAGGATGTATGTAGTAACTATCCAGTTACCCCCCAAAAATTTTGCATACCAGAAGCAACATACCAAACTATTAATTTCTGTAACTCTGCGAATAGTAACAATAAATTATTGTTATTTGTATCGAAAATATTAAGCTCTTAAATATAAAATTTGAGTAGAAGAAAAATTTCCTTGGAAACATAGATACATAATACACTTTTCAACTCTCCTGTGTGACCGTTTCGCTGCAACTTGTTACTCGATGTTAATTCGAAAAAGACCAAAGACCAGTCAAGAGGATTTAAAAATTAAACTCTGTTCGCGAAGATGAAGAATAAGAGCCGTTCATTCGAAATAAATTGAAAGAGTCGGTGCTTCGGACGGATTTCCTTTATATAATCTCGAACGAATTTCTTTGAACTCCATCAGAATTCCACCGAACAGGGGAAGGAGATGCAGAAAGGATTGATTATCGTAAACCTCGATCGATTCCTTGGCGATCAGCGTACACAGAGTGTCCAAGTGTATATTGAATTACGAATCTTCGCCTCGCCTGCCCCCCACTTTCCACAAGGACGTTTAACCGAATTACAAGTTGTCTAATGTTAATTGGGAAACCATACGAAGATAACTGCGAGCCCATGCCAATTACACGGCCATTAGTCACGCAAGAACGAGGGTGCGAAACGCTTTTACCGCCGTTGAAGGTTTTCAACAGCGCAGATTCGGGAAGAGGTTACCCTCGACGAGGTTCGAGCTCTCGATAGGGATCGAGATCCGAGTTTCCGTAGTCACGGCAATATCGACTCACGATACAACGATTCCTAGTCACCCCTGCCCCCCTCCCCGCCCTTCACCGATGAAAAGGATCGTATCCAGAGAAGTATTTCCGATCTCGTCCGCATCCAGTGGATCGAGAACGCCTCAAACGAAACGGGAACTTAGAAGCGAAAAAATCCCCCCACCAATGATCTTCTTATCGTTCCTGAAACTCCCTATTCAATGGGGAATATTTATATTTTTCTCATCGTTGAAATTCTCACTGGGACAATTTTGTATTTCCGGTGGAATTTTACTCAACATTCAGATACGTGCAACTGAAAATTGGGGTCTAAATAAAACCCTCCCTGAGAAGAGGGAGACAGATTTTATTTTATACTTCATGATCATCGTAAAAGTTATAATATATGGGTAAGTCGATGCTCTCAAAAATCTCCTCAACCATGAGATTCTTATCTTTCCTACGTGTCCCCCTCCCTATGGGGGGGGGGGGGGGGGTATTTGCATAATATTTCCTTCGTTGTTAATAAGACAAAGTTGTATCCCTGATGGAATTGTACTTGACATGGAGATTATATACGATTGGAAATTGTAATCTAAATACCCCCCTGGGGTTCATTATATAGTTCGTGACCCTAGAGCCAAAGAGGTTAGAGTCAGTCTTAGTACTCTCGAGCGCTAAAAAATACCCCAAAATCCTCGTGAAATGGAGAATGGAGTTCTTGAGGTTGTTCCAGAGGGAGAATAACTGGAGAGCACTAGGACATGACGTTTCCACGATTGTATCGCGATCGCGACTGCGCCCTTATGTACAAACAGAATTTCTGACGGATCCACTCGGTTTTGCTCGCGACGTCTGGCTTTACAGGCGTGAATGCGCGTGATATAACGCTTCCGGGGAACACACCCGGCAAGGACATAAACTCTCACGGTCTAACTCGCGCAGACAAAACCTGTTACACGCGCTACCTAGCCGGACAGCTTACAAATCGTCCCGTTCCATTCAATGCTCGGTACCCGTACCACACGTGCGTCATGAGTAAATCCATATACGCAGAGTGACCACCGAAATTCGTGAATTCGACCAAGCAACGGAAATATCCTGTCACATGGGGATTCATTGTCCTTGGTGTATCATCTTGAGTAACAGGGGAGGATAGAAATTATATTTGATAGCGCGTCAATATCGTGGAGAGATTAGGCTCGAATTTCTTTCTAGACTGCTCCGTAACTACAAGTCTAGAACCGGTGTCTCGCTTAACAATCGAACATCGTAGGTTATCAATAAGTGAGTCACGAGCCGTGGAAACATGAACTCTGGACTCAAACTTTTCCCAGGTTGCCCCGGTTAGAATTCTAAAACAGTGCCTCGCTTAAAGATTGAAACGAGCGACCGACAATTATCAATAAACAAGGCTCGGATAGGTGAGCTTTAAATTGAAACCTCTCCCTAGCTCGCGCCAGCGATAATCCTCGGGAATACAGTAAAGTGCCTCGCTTAATGTTCGAAAATCCCCGTCATCGATTATCAATAAGCGAAACTAGGGAATTCTTCGCTTCGTTCTCGCAGAACCGACACTCGACTCTACGAAACGCAAACTTTGATCACGAATCCGAGCAACAGATGTTATCAATATCCGAAACGCTATCGTAGCCCACTTCGAACATCCTAACTGCTCTCTCCAATCGCGGATATATTGACAACCCTACGCGTCTCGCGCGATATTGGATTAACGGCGACATCTCAAAGGGCCTCGTAAACCGAGACCGGCGAGATCGAAATCGCGCGTACCCTCGTAATAAGATCGGACGCGTCGCACGAAAGAACAACGATAAAAGTAACAATGTCCGATCCAGCAGCCATCGAAACAAAACCCTCAACGAAACCTAACCTAACTTTATGGTTTGACCTTTATTTTACGAGACACCCAGATTCTATGCACATGAAGGATTGTACGTTGCAGAATTTCGGTGCCGCGATTTTATTCCTGCTCGAGCGTGCCGTAGCGTTCGGAACGCTTCGAAATTTCCACTTACGCCCCCTCCAGCTTCCCCTACCGTCCCTCTCCACCTTGGTCGGGACACTTAGCCCACGAGAGACTTTTAATCCCGCTTTCTCGAGTTAAGCTTCTCGAGAGACATTAACCCCGTCGCGACACCGAAACCCGTACCTCCTGACTGCTTAATTCGAACCGAGAACGAAGAAAAAAGAAAGAAGGGGCAGAGGGAGGGGAACTGGACGAAAAAGCACGACGAAACGTCGAGCAAAGAAGAGAAGAGAACTTCGTTCTCCAGGCGAGAAGTATTCGAGGTTAAAAAGAGACGTCACTCACCAGAGGCGAGCACTCGCGTGGCTGCTCCCCCTCCGGCAGCGTGGTGATGAGGAAGAGGACAGGACTGGTGACGAGCAAACTGGTGACGAGCAACATGGCAAACGTAAGCAACGCCTTGTGCACTGCCTTGCTTCTACGAAGC